>NC_060123.1:157060196-157685196 GCF_021461395.2 Schistocerca americana
GGTACTCAAATACGAGTCTGGTATGTTGTGAAAGTGCATGCTGAATATCTCCGTTGGCCGTCGTGGAGGCTGCATTAGCGAAAATCATTTCATCCGTTGTTGTGTTCTATGTTTACAGTGGATTTATTGCTCAAAAGCATTATATACACGGCGCTAGGAAAGTTTCTTTGTTTGGTCCTCTGGACCCTCAATAAAGAAAAAAGTAAAGTTATTCACATGAGTACTAAAAGAAATTCTCTAAATTCCGACTACGCGAAAAGCCACACAAATCTGAAAGCTGTAAATTCAACTAAATATTTACGGATTACAATTACAAATACCCTAAATTGGAACGATCACATAGATAATGTTGTGGGTAGAGCCAACCAAAGACTACGATTCATTGGCAGAACACTTAGAAGCTGCTACAGATCTACTAAAGACACTGCTTACAGCACGCTTGTCCACCCTATTCTGAAGTATTGCTGTGCGGTGTGGGATCCGCATCAGGTGGGACTGACGGATGACATCGAAAAAGTACCAAGAAGGGCAGCTCGTTTTGTATTATCGCGAAATAGGGGAGATAGTGTCACAGACATGATACGTGAATTGGAGTGGCAATCATTAAAACAAAGGCGTTTTTCGTTGCGACGGGGTCTTTTCATGAAATTTCAATGACCAGTTTTCTTCTCAGATTGCGAAAACATTCTGTTGGCACCCACCCACATAGGGAGAAATGATCACGATAAAATAAGAGAAATCAGGGCTCGCACAAAAAAAATGTAAGTGCTCGGTTTTCTTCCGCGCGCCGGTCGTGAGTGGAACGGTAAGGAGACAGCTTGAAGGTGGTTCATTTAACCCTCTGTCAGGCACTTTATTGTGAATAGGCGAGTAATCACGTAGATGTAGATGTACTTACGTTCACGTGTGCGTCGTAGAGTACAGCACTAGTCGCGCATTATCAGTGTTCCTGTAAGTGTTGATCAGTCAGTAGTATCAAGAGGAAGAGAGAGGCGATTAATTTTGCGCTAAAGTTTTTCTCGTCGACTGACAGTGGCTGGAGAAGGGTGTCCGCATTGCTTTGCCATGTTGTTTTTGCCATTTCGTAGGTAGAGTGTCGGCTGGGTAACTTCTTCCTCGAGGACTCCATTGCCAGTCCGACTGTGATAGGACAGTGTTAAGAAGGTTGCTGCAGTAGAGGAGGGGTGAGGAATATGTCATTCCACCAAGTAAAAGAAACATCGGGGTCTATCAACAACAACAATTCACATCGTTCTAATACAATGTACTGAACTGTGATCATATGTTCTTTATGAGAGCTACACGACTGACGGAGCATCTTTGCTAAGTTTTAACTGAAAAGAAATTAAAACGCACTCTCACCATGCACCTCCATTGCATAACTTCGGTAGCTATTGTGTAGCATTGTTAATGGGCCACACTCCAAGGAGTACATGTAACCCTTTCGTTGCCAGTGGGATATCCACTGCCTGGAAAAAAAATTAGTACACCCTTTTTGACGTTTCCAATGCATTCAAGATGTAATGTTGCAACAGTGCACGTGGAGTAAATCAAATGATTACATTTACATATCAATAGCACAAACGGTTCTGAGGTACCAGGTATCGACGCATGCTGAAACACCCATATTAGTACGTAGTGTAGCCTCCAAGGGCGGCAGTGCAGGCTGTGATTCTGGCATCCCGTCGATCGTACATATGGGGAATACTGTGGTCGTACAATTCATGCCACGCCTGCTAGACGTCTTCACATAGTTCTGTAAGAGTTGTTGGTTGACGAGTCGCGCAAATCACTTACCGTTCCATCATATCCCACACGTGCTCGATTGGAGACAAGCCTGGAAATCGTGCTGCGCAGGGAGTTAGCTGCACGTCTTGCAAAGGTCATTGAGCTTCACGGGCAGTGTGTGGGCAAGCAATATTCTTCCTGTTGTGAAAACGGCAAATGAACGGCTCTAATAACATTCTGCGCCCCCTTCAGAAACACCAAAGGTAAAAGAGAGTTGTATTGGGGTGGGGCCAGCGTGGACGAATGCATTCTACGAGGCAGCGCTCACCAGGTCTACGTCGTCCGCGCGGACGACCATCAATTACGTGCAGGCAGAAACTGCTTTCTTCGCTGAAGATCACGGCGCGCCATTCCTTCTTCCGAGTGATCCTCTGACGGCAGCAGTCGAGCCGCGCACGTCGATTCTGTGGCTTGAGTGGAAGATGGGTTAGAGGTGTGCGTGTTTTAAGTCCCGCTGCTAATAAACGGTTCGCAGCATTTCGTATTGACGCGTCTGGGCTCACAGGTCCTCTTATCTGTGTTGTGGTAACTTTACTATCTGCCAGTGCTTCTCTTACAATACGACGATCCTGGTGGGCGTCTGTGATGTGTCGATGTCGAGGACCTCGTCTACGTTGACCACCTGACGCAGCACGTCCAACTTGTGTGGTAGCTCTCCGAAAGAACAATCCCGCCGCTCTGAGACCGCAATTTGACCCCTTTCAAACTTGCTTAGTTGGTTGTAGGAAGCACGAGTGAGTCTTCGCGGCATGGTTGTCTGCTCGCTTCACACGTTTGCAGCACAATGAGCGTTTTGGCTGTAAGCATTTCCCTGTAAAGGCTAGACACAGATGGCACTCCGGTAGCTACGCCACTACGCTATCTGTTGGCAGATGATGTTGAAACCATTGTCACTACACCTACTATCCCCCAGGTGGCGTATGCTGTCATCAGACAAAAATCGACGTCGTCTTTTCAAGTGTACTAATTTTTTTCCGGCAGTGTGTATGTCCCACGAATGTATTTCCCTGAGATCACAGGAATATGGAAGTCCATCATCTGTGTGGTGATGCGATCTAGCGTTGAATGTATCGAACTGTTGGGAGCTACCAGACTCACTGTTTGACACATGATGCGCTTCGTATCGCTTAACTGTTTCAGTTGAGCATTGTGTTTTGGTGTTTCTATGTATTTTTTTCCTGTCTGTGCTAGATGAGTTTAGTATAAGTATTTATTGTCTTTTTTACATTGTTTGTCAGAAATGTACATATTTATTGATAAAATGCTTTTATATTAGTTTAGTGGTTTTGCCTTATGGCCCGTATTTACGGATAATTTCTATTTAACCTTTTATTAAGATTTGTATCTAATTTTTTTACATTGTTGTATTTGATTCGGTGCTATAATCTTCTTTTATTTCTCTTGATTTGTTATGAAGCGGACAACTCCACAAACCCCTGGTTTGTTTTTGTAACAAATGCTGGCTTTCCTCGTCTCTTTATATTTCTCCCAGTCGAATGCTGACTTGGAAAATATTTTCCAACAAGGAACACGATTCAAACAATGCAGTACGCGGAAGCAAGAGATAAGGGCTAATTTCATTTGTAGCTACTGCTAAGTACCACTAGACGTTCAGCCGCGTTTGGAGAAATTTCATGAAAGTATTAACCTGTGAATAAATTTTGTTTGACGTAATAATGGTACTTACTTACTTACTTATTTACTTCTTTTTACAGATCCTAATCCCTAGTAAAAAGATTATTTTAAATGGGACGTATATGTCCCTCTGGACTCGAGGAGGAATAAATTTGGTGAAGGATTTATTCCTCCGCAAGTCCATTGGGACATATACGTCCCATTTAAAATAATTATAAAATTATAAACAACAATTGAAATTTAGAAACAAGACCGAGAGAGGTGGCGCAGTGGCTAGCACACTGGACTTGCATTCTGGAGGACGACGGTTCAATCCCGCGTCCGGCCATCCTGATTTTGGTTTTCCGTGATTTCCCCAAATCGCTCCAGGCAAATGCTGGGATGGTTTCTTTGAAAGGGCACGGCCGACTTCCTTCCCCGTCCTTCCCTAATCCGATGAGACCGATGGCCTCGCTGTCTGGTCTCCTTCCCCAAACAACCCAACCCTAATCTAATTCCCTCAAACTCATCTGATTTAATTCGAATTTAGAAACAAGGCCTGACCCAGTGTCCATTCTAAACGAAGGCAATTTTTACAGCTCTATGCGAAATTTTAATTAGTTCGGTCACGAAAAGATCCAGGATACACGCTATACGTAAACGACTGCGCGTAGTTTGGTCTAAAAATGTGCGTCCACTTGTCGACTGAAAATCACTATGGTTGGATTTTTCGTTCAAACTCCGTAGCTTTTAACTCTTGTGGTCCCAGTGACCTTAATGTAACAGAATTTTTCCGTAGCTCCCTAATTCAACACATTAGTCCGTCTCAGTTGAAGTGCGGAGTTGGTGCGGAAAGATTAATAAGTGAAACATATCTTTAAAATTCACTAACAACTTGTGAGTATTTTTAGAGTTGTTAGAACAGTACCTTTTAACTTAATCACAACAGTGTTACACTGCGGACCATCGAATGGAGTGGCTACGAGGGAAACGCCAGTCTCTGTGCCGTCAGTGTTCCCTTCGTCTATAACCGTCGGTGAAAAGCTGCACCCTCGGCTCGAGACTGAAAGCACTCGCTGTCGTTTGAGCACCACTTCCGCTTCGGCCGCCGTACAAGTAGCATCGCAACTAAACAACGATTGCCAAACAAACGCCTATCCCTGGCTGGACTGGTTCACGTCGCTGGCAACACTGCGCTTCACCTACGCAGCTGTCACCGACACAGGTCGTTCACGTTCTTCAGCGGAGCCGTGGCTGCGTCGTCACTGATGGATCGCAAAGCCTGGAGGTCGCCTCTGTGTCCGCTAATGTTGAGGGAATACCTAACGTTGGAATATGTTCGCGCCGCTGCTGTAGCACTAGGTCCGAGACACCCATTCAAACGAGGTTTGGAAGGACGATGGGCGAGCGGAATGGCCATTTATCTCTTACTCTAGTACTGAACAAGATATCATAGCACGTCCTAGTTGTTCTGATCAGTGAAAAAGTCGATTTATGTTGCAATTGAAGATACATGCTGAAGGATGAAATATTAGGATGTGACGGTGATTGTCACCTGTGATGAGAAAACGCACAGCTCCTTCTGTAGGTAAATTTTTGGAGAATTAATAGACCTTTACAACTTGGAAAGCCCTTCCGTAGCTCTGACTTTTCGATGAAATATCTGTTTCAAAATAATTCTTACGGATACATCAAGCTCCTGTGATCATTAGTGCTCTCTTGTTAAAGAGCAAGGTCAGTATGATGTCATTGACAGGTGAAATAATGGTCATGGAAAGCAGCAAGCACAAATAATATGAAAGTTTTCTGCTAAAATATTATGTACTGTGCATCACAAAATCTGTTATTCAGTTCATGGCAACTTTCAGAGAAACTCTGCACCTCGTTTTTAGACACAATTAGTATTGGAACTGTACATTAATTTTAAGATTCTTATTTTAAAAGATTTTGTTGTTTTCGTTAATATTAACTTGTGGCGAATAGCTGTGGTAACATGAATGAGGTTTGAATGAGTACTTGGCTATTTTGTTTTTGGCATGTACGGCCAGCATTGTACTGTGTGGTTGCGATTTGATCGGTTTCGATTAACACCTCCATGCTTCTATTGACGATTGCATAACAGTATTCAGTGGGTTTAGTTTTCATTTATAAAGTTAAATAATTTTAGCTGGGTTGATGCGAACTAATTCAACATTCCACTCTCTAGAGTGCTACATAATGACGTGATTTTCAGAAGTACTAAATCTAAAAGAGGAAATTTGTTAGTAGAATATTGAGTAAGGTTATTTTCATGTGGTATCTAATGCTCCATAGTGTTAATCGATATATACTGTTTTATCGTGGGTGGATCATGTAGGTCATAATTATGTAGGTGAACAGACGCCGTTGATAACATTTTGAGAATGCCGTTGTATAGACGAAATCATCCGAAATATTACGGTTTCTCACATTGTACTTAAGAACCAGTTATTTACTTTTCCCCTTTCAAGGGCCGGCCGCGGTGGTCTAGCGGTTCTAGGCGCTCAGTCCGGAACCGCGCGACTGCTACAGTCGCAGGTTCGAATCCTGCCTCGGGCATGGATGTGTGTGATGTCCTTAGGTTAGTTAGGTTTAAGTAGTTCTAAGTTCTAGGGGACTGATGACCACAGATGTTTAGTCCCATAGTGCTCAGAGCCATTTGAACCATTTGAACCTTACGAGGTCAGCAGTCGAAAGTTCTGCAAAGTGTGAAATTATTCCGCAATAGGCTTCATTGTTTGTAGTTCAACACGATAAACATCTAAATGACGTCCGGAAAATTCGGTAAGATGTGTAGAGATTGCACCCAACATGTAAATGGTATCAACCATATGTAAAAATGTAACGCATGATGTTATGTGTAGTTTACATGGGAAAACTCTATAGACGGGAAATAACAACGCGTTAATATGTTGGAAGTTTAAAGTAGGCAAGTAGACTCCATACTAATGAAAAGTCGTTATGTTTTTGTGCGCAGTACTTTTTCGCCATTACGCATGATACAGCGCTAGATTCATTATGATTTATGAAAACTATTGATGGAACGTTGAAAGATTAGCGAGTCTCATTTGGTGAAATAGAAACAAATAAATGCGTTTATTAGGTGCATTTTTCTTCATCCAGCTATATTTATAAATTGTGGCTTCGAATTGGGCCTCACTAACCAAGAGATTGGGTTTTTTGTAGTCATCCCTTCTTTCATTTCCATAAGTCTCATGGATGTGTTTTGACTGCAAGCTCCTGTTCATTTTATTTGTACTAACATCGGTCAGAAACACGTAGTTCTTTTCCAACAGCAGTGCAACGTGCGTAATGCCCTCTGTTACGAGATTATTCTCGCGGCCATATTTCCGCCATACTTCCCACCTTGTGGAAGCTTTGGAATGAGCCTGTAATGCCGATTAGGAAACGCTGTTTGTCGTGGAACACCAGTTGCTTGCTCTTACTACGTTAGCTATTTCTTCCTTAAGCAAAACTTGACGCCTTTCGGCAGAAGCAGCTGTTGCAGAGGCAGCAGTCCAAACGACAGCGGCAGCCAAGTTTTGTGGCGCTTCGCGGAAACTGAGATCGTAACAAAGAGCAAACAATCGGAGCGATGAGAGTCGGCCTACCCGCTAGAGCTGTTCTTCCTGCGATGGGTGCTCGTACGTTCTTCCCATCCCGCGACTGTTCACTGATTTGGCTCTCTGAAGTCTGCCAAAAGCACGCCGTGAAAAATAAAAGGGAGAAGGACGTGCGAGGTGATGCGAATTTGGAAAAGGAAAATAAAATACAAGTAAATGAATTAGGGCGCTCTATAGGACTTACCATCCCATTACCTAAATATCTCTGTGCGTGTACTGGTTTCCAAAGGTATTGCATCATTAACACAATAAAATTTAATTTCTTGCGTAAACCTGTTACAGCACCGAGCGTTGATGGCTGTGTAGCTGTTCGTAGTAGCGTAAAGCATTGATTATTCTTCGTATTTTATTGTCAAAGTCAATAATAATACCTTACATAACACCAGATTAATTTGAGGCTACTCTCTAAAAGGACACATAAATTACTATTCAGATAACATTTCTTTGTAATGGGAACAAAACCTTTGTTTTCTGTTCACGTTGGATCGCGTGTGAACCCCACCATGACTATACTTTTATTTTGACAGACCCAGATTACACAATCCGAAAATAAAATTGAAAACACCATTAGACACAAGAGAAAAATTATACCTGACGACTTTTTTGAAGTTTCTGTATCGGACAAAGTGTTGGGTTTGCTACAGGTCACTAATACATATAAGAAATTAAAAAGAGAAAGAAAATTTTCTATCCACGATTACGTTACTCTAGTAAAATAAGTATTTTGTGACAGTACCCAAAGCATAATAAAACAATGACACAAAATCAGAAAAGTAGTTTTTGTGTTTCTCTGATACTACGAGGCAGGTTGTTGGTATCCGTGTTTACAGTTCAGAAGGATAGTGTTAGTCTAGATGCCGAACGGTCAACAAACAGTCCAGGGAAGGAGTGTATACCGAAAGCACACCGCTCCTCACATAAAATAGTAACTGTAGAACACTATCCAACTCATTTTCTGGACTAACTGAATGAAAATGTACTTTAGAAGAAGCTTCCGATGAAAAGGGAAAATAAAAATCATCTGACCTCAAATCAAGATGCTTTGGTAGTGGGAAAATTGACAGATCATAAGTACGAATTGGAAGATGATTTATGGGTCTTTGGCTATCACGTTTTCTGACGATATCTTCGTGGAAGTAAAATTTTCCTTGTCCAAAGAAAAGTATATTGTAGTTGTAAATGGCCACTTTGCAGTTGATGATGTCTCGAATGCTGTGGTGTAAATACACAAATTCTGGTTGATCTTCAGCTCCTACATCCTGAGGAAACCTGCTGGAGCACCATCGGACACGCGTCTGATAAGTACTGAAACCAGTTCTCATTCTTTGATCGCGAGGAGGGAATATACGTTAGGCTAGTTTGGAGAACGTGTAATCTTTCTGTCCCACACATCACCATTAAAGTTCTCATTCTTTGCAGAAATTTTGAAAACTTCGAGAGGAATAAGAACATTTTTACTTATCTTGATTATCTCGTTGTAGTTGTTGTTGCTGCTGCTGCTGGCTCAAAATCTTGTTGTGTCTAAGAGTACATTCTTGCTGCTGAAAATTTTGATTTAACGTTGCGGGTTCTTGAAGACGAAATAACTGATGAAGAGTTGCCTGTTGCTATGAATATCTTTTTATTTTATCCCATTCTTCTAAATCACACCGACTTAATGATTTCCACATTCAAAAACCAGATAATTATATTGTTGGTGACAAACTTATAAAAACGTCCATTTCCATCTGAGGCATGCCCACTACTACCTACATTATGTGGTACTCACGATTTTCAAAGAATTTACAAAGCAAAAGAGTTTACAAACTTTCTCGACCGGAGAAGAATCCTTACCAAATTATATCGTTATTCCATAAATAAAACCAGAAACAAATTTAATAATTAGCGTTTGATTGCGCAATTAATAATATGAGTTTTAAGTATGCCAGAAATTTTGTAATTTCAATAATTTTTAAAAGAAGAGTAATTTTAACTGTTAGTATATATCGATTGTAAGACATTAATTTCTTTTTTTATTCATTTTAGCCTGAAATATAATCACATCACATACAAAATCATATGAATTCCTTTAGTGAAACAGCTGAGATAATTTTAACCTGTGCAAGAATCGGTAGTATACATGGTATCGGCTATCTCTATAAAAATAAAGGTAGTGTTAGAGGAGGATGATTTATTATAAAAGCCTCCTAAGCAGCGGTGTCCATAGTTAAGAGGTAAAAATGGAAGCAGTGGAGCACTGCCCTGTCTGTGGTGTGTGGATATGCTCCGAACTGATGACTTTACGCAATTTCACTTGCGGGTCTCTGGTGCGAGAGGATAAACTGTCCTCCCCTTATTTCCACTCCAGTGACAAGGTAGAACACAACTTGTACTTTCATTGAGGTAAGGTTTCACAAAGGCTGCTCGCTAAAGCTCTTGGATGTCTGAGAACGCGTCCGTTCGCTGCGGGGACCTTACGCTCCCTCATACTAACAGAAGGAAAACTGCAAATCATTCGTCTCACTGCGGCGCTTCCTGGCTGCAGTGTCTCTATGGAGACACTGCAGCTAGTCGTTAACCAATGGAACGGTTGCTTCAGGTAGGCGCACTCAACACAGTTACAATGTTCCCAACGTCGAGCAGACGATATTGCAGAAGCTGACGTCTTCAGTTTGCAAGGTACCATTAGATGGCACTAGAAGTGGCTAAGTGAGTTACAGAATTCAACACTGGTAACAGTGTGGATAGAGTAAGATCGATCACCCGCCATACTTTGGATCCAGAAAATCATCCCTGTAAGGCCCTCACTATTCGTTGCGAGTCGGACGCAACTGCTTAGTTATAACCCTGAAAAAGTAAAGTTTCGTTTTTGATGTTTTGTTTGTTTGCTGTTATGTGTCTGCAGTCCTGGTACACACTGAAGTCCCCACACCACAGCACAACTAGCGGAGCCAAAAGAGAATGGCACAATTTGATTGAAATTTCTCGTTTTAAGAAGATAGAAGGAGCGATTTACTTGCTAAAAACATTCTAAAGCCAAGCTCACATAAATAGCGCTTTATCTAAAACAACCGGTTTCTGCTGACTTGGCTGTCATCTTCACATCTTAAAAAATCTTTTGTTATGAAACGTCTTTATTTTAAGTTGGCCCTCAGCGCCAAGTTGGCATGTGGATAAGAAGACAGCACATTATAAAACGTTTATCATAACTAAAATATTTATTCTCTGTTTTTTAAATATTTTAATTATGACGAACATTTTATAATGTGCTGTCTTTATCCACGAGACAGCTTGGCGTGAAGTCCAACTTAAAATGAATACGTTTCGTAGAAAAAATATTTTTAAGACCTGAAGATGACAACAAAATCTCTCGAAACTGGATGTTTCAAGTAAAGAAATAATTATTTGATCTTGGATTTAGAATGTTTTTTAGGAAATGGTACAGCCTGTCTTAACTTTACCAAGGGCTGCGACGTTTAGTTTTGCCTCTTCTAGTGGCGTGCTCCGTTGGTATGGCGCGGGGACTTCATTATGTACCAGGACTGGAGACACTTAATAGCAAAGAAACGGAAAATCAATAACGTAACTTTATTTTTTCGGTATGATAATTACGTCTTTATCACTACACTCGAAGTACGCCTCCGCAGAATATAAACAAACTGCGGACCCAGACGCATGCTTTAGTAAATGGTTTTTACGAAGGCCTCCGAGTTTTTTATTCTGTTCTCAAGATCGGTTGAGGTATAACATGTCACGCATGTTACTCAATCAACTTCCCCGCATCGCTGACGCAAGTTGCAGCCCTCTGCCGCTAGAGGGTTCCGAATTGTGGCGTGTAACATGGCAGTGTGTAACGTAACCATGGTGGTGCATGAAAAACGCTCAGAAAACTGAAAGCGCGAATCCGAAGGGTTCGTCCACGTATGGGACAACCTGTCCTTCAGTACGGCAATGCCAGACCACACACGAGGGCTGCGACATCTGGAACAATCCGACGCCTTGTTTTCACCGTCATCGATCATCCTCCATACAGTCTCGACTTCTCTCCATCCGGTTTTCATCTGTTTCAAAAACTTGAAGAGCCTCTTCGAGAACTTCAGTTTGATAGTGATGAAGTGGTGCAGCAGAGGTGAGGTTGTGTCTCCGTCAACAAAGTCAGTCATTCTACAGTAACGGTATCAACAAAATGGTCCCTCGTTGGGAGAATTGTGTTCGTCGCCAGGCTGACTTTGTTGAAAAGTAAATATGTAGACATGAAGAACAAAGATGCAGAATGTTAATAGTGTTTGTTTTATTTAAAAAAAAAAACTTAGAGCTTTCACGTAAAAAATCCGGAGACATTACTTTTTAGCACGCCCACGTAGAAGTGAAAGTCGCACTACACGTGAATTTTCCTGACTTTGGTGTTTTGCTCTCATATATGCCATAGTTTCATTGAGCGATAGTGCACCGTTCGCGCGAACGGAAATGTATAGGAAATCGCTTAGAGGGAGGAGGAAAGAAGCAGTTGGCAGATAATAGCAAGGCCACTGCAGAAACGCGTATAAATCGCGCATTTAGTAGAGCTCGTGGCCCCGGAGCTGAGCCGCTTCCCCAATGGAGATAAATGCCGCGGCGCGGGCATAATTAGACAAACTACGCCGGGGCCCGGCCACTCGGCCCCATCGCGGCCTCCGCCGGGGATACGCCCGGGGTTACTGTGCCACTTCAAAACTTGCCGCCGCGCGCTAATGGCGCCAGCTCCTACAAGACGCCCCGCACTCCGAGGCCCATTAATCTGTGCGGAAACTGTGATAACTGGCTGCGGCCGCGGGAGGCAGTTATTCTGCGGGAATGGCCGTTGTTGCGCGCAGGGTGGCGCTCCGCGCCGTTACAACGGCGGCGGCGGCGGCGGCGTGGGGTTGCGCCAGCGGCGGCGGCTCGGGTGCCGCAGGTCCTCCAGGTTGGGAGGTGTCCCACTCCTCACTGTCTTAACGCTGCGTAGTATCGGGAAAAGATTAGCTAGCATTGTGCACTTCGCCCGCGGAATCGGCAAAGGACTGATGCGAATCATATTCGCCTCTTTACGTAGTCTGACGGTAGTGCTTGCGGAAACGATACGAGTAATGGAAACTTAAAAAATCATCTGTAGGGGATAGTGCGACCGTTACGAATTGATTTACAAATAAATTGCCCCAGGCCCCTTCGTATGTGCTTTATTACTATTTGCAGTCTACACACTAGAGCATCTTCGGATAATCATTGCCCTGGTGGCTAAACTTTAGAAAAGATGACTACGTCTGCCGATCATGCTCCAGGGTCGATGCTTTCCGCGTGTTAGCCGCACTTGATGCAGTCTTCTCGGAGCTCTTTAAGAAACGCGACCGTACTGCACCTAAGTTTTAGATAATTGCTGAGGTCCATGAGCTTCTGCTGTCTTAGGACCAGTAAACCATTGTGAAAGCTTCATGTTTCTCTGGGTATTAAGCAGTAAGAAATACATCGTGATGCAATGACAACTATTCTTCCTCTGGATTGCCGCCCTCTGTGCAGTTTACTGAATCGACGAAGGGTAATTGTAAATTTGTGGGAAGCTGTCGAAGGAATACTCTTGGTCTCTGACAACGCCTCAACTTTTTCTTCATAGAACACTGTCACTTTGTTTTTTAAACAATAGTATTGTGCCCTTCAAAGTAGTACCCTTCGGCAGCTATACACCATGGGGTTCATCTCAATCTTGGTAGTAGCGCTGAAAGGCTTTAACTGGAAGGACCTTGAACATGTCGATCACATTCTTTTGAACGTTTTCCAGAGTCCCACAATAAAGCCTTTCCAAGAAATTTTTCAATTTCGAGAAAGGAAAAATGTCACAAGGACTCAGACCAGATGAATAGGGAACTGTGGAACAACAAGAATACCTTTTGAGGTCAAAAAGTCCGTGATGGAAATGACTCTGTGACATGGGCCATTGCGTGATGTAGCATTCACTTGTATGCAATGACCGGTCTCACTTCATTAACCATTTTCCTGAGCCTTTCAAGGGCATCTTTGTAAAATATTTCGTTGACAGTTTATCCAGGGGGAACAAAATCATACCCCTGCTGTAAGAAAAGCAAAGCAGCGTTGGTTTGATCTTTGATTTACTCATTAGAGCTTTTTTCGTTCGAGGAGATGGCTCAGTGTGCCACTTCTCACTTTGCTGCTTTGTCTCAGGAGCGTATTAAAAATCCAGAATTGATCATATACGATCACGTGACTGAACCATTCTTGGTCATTGGCATTTCTCTCAACATGATTGCCGCACGGGATTAGCCGAGTGGTCTAAGGCGCTGCAGTCATGGACTGTGCGGCTGGTCCCGGCGGAGGTTCGAGTCCTCCCTCGGGCATGGGTGTGTGTGTTTGTCCTTAGGATAATTTAGGTTAAGTAGTGTGTAGGCTTAGGGATTGATGACCATAGCAGTTAAGTCCCATCAGATTTCACACACATTTGAACATTTTTTGAACTCAACATGATCAACGCGCACATTTCTTCGACTTTCCTTCTTGTGCTCAGGTGTGTATTTTCGACGACATTTTGGCATAAACCTTTCGCATGTGCAAAACTTCTGTCAAAGTTTGATGTATCGTGGAAGTGTTTAACAGGTAACCCACCATCCTCATTGTTAAACGTCATTCTGATCTCGCAAGATCACGCACACATTCGACGTTTTCGTCGGTTTTTGAAGTTGAAGGCCCTGTCAAGTTTCATCTTCAGCGTGTTCTCGGCCTTCCAAAAATGATTTGTACCAGCGAAAAGCTTGCACTCTTGATAAGAAATGTTCCCCATAGGCCTGTTTCAACTTTTCAAGGCCCACACTCGTGAATTTCCGAAGTTTTAACACAAAACGTGAAGGTATAAGTTGCTCTAAATTCCTCTGGTCCATTAAAAAAATAATAGGAAGAAGAAGAAACTTTACCGATGGCGCTCTCAAAAATCACGTATTGGCTGTGCGGAGCTGAAACTCGTACTGAACACCTGGAAACGATGAACACACCGGTCTGCACAAGAACAACAACACAGCTTTGTCAGATCGTTCGCAGTATTGTCAGTGTCATTATTTTTCTTACGCACCTCGTACATGTATCTTGTGGACACCTACAGCCTACAGATACGGTGTGTCCACAGAGGAGAGTTGGTGGACGAGTTAATGTTTATAATCTTACTTCCTTCTCTACGGGGAACTAACTCCTACTTTTTCTCTAAATTTCAAGACGTCCATTCCTAATTACTGCAAACTCTCTTTGTTGTAATTGCGTTTGAAGTGCCTGGACGAAACTAACAACCCGAGCGCGACGCCCTCGCCGTTAATAAGCGTTAAAGTGTCCCTGGCAAGCATCGTAAAGGTAATTTGGAGGAAGCTCATGTATCATTGTTACTGTTATGGGAGGCGCCTTGTAGGTGGAACAGGCTTCTGTTTTCAGCACATTAGCCAGGTTAATTAAATTTGTGGTGCATAAATTACACGGGCCTCTCTTTGCAATTTGGAGAGTGGATCGAAGGCGCCTGGCGCGTCTCAGCGGATTACCGGGAGGTGCAAAGTTATTTTGAGAGAATGAGCCGATAACGGGATCGAGTTATTGGCGCCATTCACAAATCCGCGTGTCGACAAAAATTTTATTTATTATGATTATTATTGGTATGAAACCGTATTTAAATTTCCGTTTGGCGTTGAAGCACTTTGAAGCGATAGAGTTGAGTGTGCAACTTCCTTTACTTTTTCTTTATATATGGTTATTTTAAATTCTCATAGTTTTCGTGGTCCGTTTGCAATTTGGACCCAGAACTTCTCTGTAGTTGTGTAAATGAAACGCCTGAAGTACGTCGGCACACTTTATCGCAAGTGCATATAAGCATTAAATGCAAAAGTAACACCGTACGTGCCGTGTTAACTGTCAGTTTACTGTAATTTATTGGCTGCTACCTACGTAACTGCTAATCGGCAGCTCAGTGCATTATCAAAGAACACAAGCGTGACGGTCTGCATGAATGTACAAAATAGGAGATAATTAACATTCATCTTGGTGGTGCCCTTTTAGTAATACCTAGGCTTTCTGTGCCAGTTCTCCTTGTAAAATCTTACAATACGTTGTAGTTCGTTTGAAGGCCTGTCGAACTGTAGTACCAGAATGCTGAGGTTCAATAGTCGCACTAAATTCAGTCGATTTCTGCTTTTTCCACTCTATATCCACACAGACATGTTTTTTGATAACACATAGGCTTCAATAGCGGGAAATGATTCTTAAATAGCGAAACAGTGCTAAGAATTAGGTACAACTATCATTCATTTGCTGCTGTAACTACCTCAAATATCTGTTTTCAGCAGTTTTGTAAACTAAAATAAGCAGCCTTGTTGCAGGTTTTGTAGGTGTCTCACTAATAGTAATCATTGCAGCTCAGCAACCTACAAATACTTCTTGACATTCTTATTATCTCAGCGTAATTGTTGAAGCTACGAGCAAAGAATTTTGTTTTCAGGACTAAATCTGCTATAATTTTCAAACACGTGAAAATTGTAGGAACCATGAAGATAAAATCATCAGAGGCGTATAAGCAGCCAAGGTTTTCTCTCTCCATTTGCAAATGAGAGGGGAGAAAACGTTAATCCATTGCACAATAAAAAGTACTATTTCATAGATTGATATATGCTTGTCAATTACGTAGGAAAATAATTAATCGTGATCTTACAACAGTTCCTAAACTCAAATCTGCTCTAACAACGGGCACCTGTTTCTTGCCTCGAAAATGCGAATTGTGCAGTAGAGTCTAGCTCAAGGACCACATAGTAGCTAGTTTTTTTTTCATTTTACTCATGTCCCATCTTCCTAGATCAGGGTTTCCAAAACTGTATTCCGCGGAATACTGGTGTGCAGCGGGAAGTAAGTGCCACGCGAAAAACTATTAATAACTCGGCGTTTTTTTTTGTCGCCATTTTGACGATAATATTTTTAAAATTTTTATTATGATTCTTTGTTATTAGCTATTGATTTAAAAGTGAAGTAATCACTGAATGAAACAAATTTTTCTCATTTTATAAAAAAAAATTATTAAACTTCAAAATAAACAAGGTGTTCCATCAAAGTACCAGGATTGTCAAAGTGTTCCGTCAAAGAAAAAGTTAGGGAACCCCTGTCCTAGACACATGCTTTCAGGAATCATGGTAAATTAGAAATTCTTGCCGCATGTGATCTGGGTAATAGCGTAATCGTTGTCTTTTACATTTCAGGTACAAGACATTCCTATCATGCTTTGCTCGCAGTCTGAAACAGGGCTTGTTGTGGTATTGATGAGCTGGCGTTTTGCGTTATTATAGCAGGATTGTACTTCTGCCCTTCGCGACCTCATTTCTGGCTCGTCTTTTCCCTTGCGATTTTCCCGGAAATAGCTTTTAAATGGACTTGCTTCGTAGTGTGTTTCTGCGAGGACAAGGCTGCATATTGTACATTATGAGTGAAGTTCGAGTCCGTAATTGGGCCTCGTAAACGGCCGTTGGCTGCAGGAAGGCGGATCCCAGAGAGCTTGTTGACATCGACCGACCCGCTCTGCTCCGGCTGTGTGTGTGTGTGTGTGTGTGTGTGTGTGTGTGTGTGTGTGTGTGTGTGCGCGCGTGTGTGCGCGCGCGCGTGCGTGTGCGTGTGTAAACGCTCTCCATCCCGCTCTCCTGCTCTCCTCCGTACATGTAATTTCTCTTGCTTTCGTCTTACCTACGTTGCGCAGGCTTCGCTGACGGATTATTTTGTTTTCTTGCACGCGGCACTGTCCCCTGCCGGCAACGAAAGCTATGTCTGTCTGAAGAACAAGTGACTGCAATTTTCCTCTCCGCCTCTACGGTGGAACCTGACGTGATTGTTCTTCACTTTCACCTTCCGCTCTACTTTTTAAGCCAGAACTGTCTGTGCCAAATGTACATAGATACAAGCTGATAGTGTCTTTTAGTCCGAGGACTCCACAGTCTGCAGACGGCTACCACAGCGCTATGCGTTCCACGGAGATGGAAAATTGCTTTAGCGTCTGTCTCATACAAAAACCTGCAATTTACGTATAGTATCCATCTCTGTTAGTGTGTCTAAGCATGTCAGATATCTGTTATTAACTTTCATGAAACGGGCCAAATTATCGAGCCTTGAAAAGTATCCTACTTGAGAACTGCAAAAATCAGCTTACACCTTTCTCGCGTGACGTCCTGCGAGAGAGCAACAGGCGGATTCCATATTTCTAGATTCTCGGAAAGCATTTGACACGGTGCCCCGCTGCTGTCTGCTAACGAAGGTACGAGCATATGGAATAGGTTTCCAGATAAATGAATGGCTCGAAGATTTGGTAAGTAATAGCACCCAATATGTTGTCCTCGACGGCAACTATTCATCATAGGCAAGGGTGTCGTCAGGAGTGCCCCAGGAAGTGTGAAAGGACTGCTATTATTATCTATATACATAAATGATTTGGCGGACAGGCTGGCCAGCAATGTGTGGTTGTTTGCTGATGATGCTGTTGTGTACGGTAAGGTGTCGAAGTTGAGTAACTGTAGGAGGATACAAGATGACTTAGACAAATTTTCTAATTGATGAACGGCAGCTAGGTCTAAATGAAGAAAAATGTAAGTTAATGGAGATGAGTAGGAAAAACAAACCAGTAATATTCGGGTACAGCATTAGCTGTGCCCTGCTTGACACAGTTATGTCGTTTAAATATCTAGGTGTGACGTTGCAAAGCGATATGAAATCGAACGAGCACGTGAGGATTGTAGTAGGGAAGGCGAATAGTCGACTTCGGTTTATTGGGAGAATTTTTTGGTTCATCTGTAAAGGACACCGCATGTAGGACCCCAGTGAGACCTATTCTTGAAGTCTGCTTGAGTGTTTGGGGTCCGCACCAGGTCGGATTAAAGGAAGACATCGGAGCAATTCACAGGCGAGATGCTAGATGTTTTAGCGCTAGGTGCGAACAACGCGCAAGTATTACGGATGTGTTTCGTGAACTCAAATGGGTATCCACTATTGAGAAAATGTAGAGAACCGGCATTTGAAGCTGACTGCAGAAAGATTATACTGCTATCGGTGTAGCTATATCTTGCGTAAGGGTCACGAAGCATAAGATACGAGAAATTAGGGCTTGTAAGAAGGTATGTAAAGTCGTTTTTTTTTCCTCGCTCTATTTGCGAGGGAAACAGGAAAGAAAATGAGTAGTGGTAGTATAGGGTACCGTCCGCCACGCAACATACGGCGGCTTTCGGAGTATGTATGTAGATATAGATGTAGACGTAGATGTAGAAATGCAAAGAGATCAGCTGGAGCCTTGAACAAGTACATTGTTTCAGTCTATCAGTGAAATAAAAAAAGAGAACTGAAGCAAAAAATTACATGCTGAGTAATTCTCGGTTCGATAAAGTTGCTCTAGACGGGTACAAACCTAGTTTACTGTGAAATATTTCGTAATATCCGCAGAGCACTCCACGCAGCGCTTACTGTAGGTCGTACGGTGTCTGGTTGTAAGCAAATCTACATATATTCTCCAAGAGCAGTCGTTTAGTGCATAACAAATAATATCTTTTGCCAATATTTACGACTTCTCGTCCCGTTCCATTCGTTTATGGAAAAGCGGAAAAATTGCTTTGTGTATACTAGCTTCGTGCTCGCCAATACTTCTTCCGTGTAGTTGTCTTCATCCCTATGCGAGATGTGCAGTGTGTTTCAAAAAGATTAATTCGATTTCACAGTACTATATGATGAAGACGAGAACTTGGGCTTAATTTTAACTTCGGAATAGGAATACAACGGTTTTATTTTCGGAAGACGCGAAGTTTTCATTTACCATTGAGATGTTCAGTGTGCCCTCCACCGAATGCACGAGAAACATCAAAATGTCTACAAACTTTTCGCTGGCATGTCTGCAGCTATTACGTTCACTGCTGTTGCTATGCAGTGCCACAGTTGACCCAAAGTTGTTGGAAGGGGTGGCCTGTAACTGTAGCCTTTTACAACCATGCCCCCCCCCCCCCATCCCTCCCCTCAGTCAAATCTAAAAATAAAATCACGTATTGTGGATTAGGTCGATCCATCGTTGAAGCACCTCATTGTTAAGGGCTGCTCTGACATTCAGGTGGTGCTGCATTGTTCTGAATAATTAAATAGTAGAAAAAGCCGGATCTCGAGCGTATCCAGTTTCGGGATGCCTACTGAATGTGCTAGCGAGCGTGCTAGCTGCATCAGAGGGACCCCTAACAGTAACCACAGAAACCGACGACTTACAACTGGCGGCAAGGTAAACTTTTGGCTTGGCTGCCTGAGTTAAGATTAACCCAAAGTGTCTATATTCATTCTTTTTCTGCTTTGTGCCGCATCGGTGCAGGGTCGGTATGGTTAAATAACGATTTGACGTGTGTAATCTAAGAGATGGCCGGATGCCCTTTCTTTCGCCACCCCGTTACCAAATGGCTCTGAGCACTATGGGACTTAATATCTGAGGTCATGAGTGCCCTAGAACTTAGAACTACTTAAACCTAACTAACCTAAGGACATCACACACATCCATGCCCGAGGCAGGATTAGAACATGGGACCGTAGCGGTCGCACGGTTCTAGACTGAAGCCCCTAGAACCGCTCGGCCACAACGGCTAGCATCCCGTTACCCCCGGGACGGAATATGTGTACCCCGACTGTAAAATTGGAAATTTGTGGTAAGGTCTATGGGACCAAACTGCTAAGGTCATCGGTCATCGGTCCCTAGGCTTACACACTACTTAAACTAACTTACGCTATCGACCACACACACACACACACACACACACACACACACACACACACGCCCAAGGGAGGACTCGACCTCCGACGAGGGAGCCGCGCGAACCGTGACAAGGCGCGTAAGACCGTACGTACCCCGACTGTCTTCGTGTAGTGTTATTCATGTGAAAGTCAGTGAAGTTTTCGAAATGTTCACGAATCGTGTAGCTGAGGTGGGCCTTGAGTACCAGCGCGATGTTCACCCAGTGTGATGTGAGAAACCATAAATGCCTATATTCATTGATGTTGAATATATGGTCTTATGAATTCAGATGACTCTCTTTGGAATACACTGTATAATGGAGGCTGTAGAATTGTCGTTTATCTCGATATACGGCTTTGCTCAGTTAACACTACAGGTGTTTTGCAAGTATTCTAAACAAGTATTCTAAAGTTCCGTGATCATCTCTCATACACATCTATATGGGGCGTACAAGGTTGTTACACCTCCAGTAGTCGACTTATCTGTCACGTTTTCGAGCTGAGCAATAATTGGCTGGTAAATGCAGAAAACATTGTACTACGCAACATTTGTAGGACGGGGCAATGAGAAACTCAACGGTTCCTGGGTGAGTGAGACTGTTCGATTCCACGGATGCTAAAAGAGTCAGTGGTCGAGCGTCCTAAAGTCTGTCATCATCTTACATTCTGCATTGTGGTTATTTACAACGATCAAGAATAAAGCGGCGATCAAAAGGAATTGAGGAATAGGCGGTAACAGCTGCTCCAACCAGCCGTTGTGGCCGAGCGGTTCTAGGCGCTTCACTCTGGAACCGCGCGACAGCTACGGTCGCAGGTTCGAATCCTGCCTCGGTCATGGATGTGTGTGATGTCCGTAGGTTAGTTAGGTTTAAGTAGTTCTAAGTTCTAGGGGACTGATGACCTCAGATGTTAAGTCCGATAGTACTCAGAGCCATTTGAACCATTTGAACTGCTGCTCCACAACTGGACAGATTTTACGAAGTGACTTTAGTTGCGTTTCGATGTCGGTGTCGACATGACAGACATTGTTGTTGCCTGAAAGTGATAATGGGCAACTTGTCAACAGCGTTAGTCTACAAAAGGTGGATCAGCATCAGCTCTTTTGGATGCACCAATTACGAAAACTAAGTAACTCTTGAACAAACTAATATGTTTAAGACATTATTTCAATATTTGACAACACTGTATACGAATATTTCATTTCAAACAACGCTAAGGTCAATACTACACTGGAGGATAAATCTGACTTCAAGCCTACAGGTCCAAGAGGAAACAGCTAATCGCCCTGCAGCGTTAGAAGCACCGGGCACTATTAGTACTTGGTTGGACTGCCGGTTGCCGTTGGCTCAAAAACATGCAAGTCGCCGAAGTAGCGTGCAATAGAAAGAATTCCATCAAACCGTGATGCTCTTTGTTCTGAGTCATCAGCGTTCTGACTGGTTTGTGCGGCTCGCCACGAAGTCCTTTCCTGTGCCAACCTTTTCATCTCAGAGAAGCAATTGCAGCCTACGTCCTCAATTATTTGCTGGATGTATTCCAATCTGTGTCGTCTTCAGCAGTTTTTACCCTCAATAGTTCCTTCAAGCAACATGGAATTTGTTCCTCGATGTCTTAACAGGTGTCCTGTTGTTGTGTCTCTTCTTCTTGTCAGTGTTTTCCATAAATTCCTTTCCTCGTCGATTCTTGAGAGCATTTACTCACTCCTTATCTTATCTGTCTACCTAATTTTCATCTCACGTGCTTCGATTCTCGTTTGTCCCGGTTTTCCCACAATCTGTGTTTCACTACCGTACAATGATGTGCTCCAAACATACCCTCTCAGAAATTTTGTTCGATAAATATATATATTTGAGGTTAGTAGACTTATGTTGGCTGGGAATTCCCTTATTACCAGTGCTAGTCTGCACTTTATGTCGTCCTTGTTCTGTCCGTCATGGGTTATTTTGGTGCACATGTAACAGAATTCCTTAACTGCGTCTATTTCGTGATCACCAATGCTGATGTTAAATTTCTCGCTGTTCTCATTTCTGCTACTTCGCATTACTTTCGTATTTCTTCGATTTACTCTCAAGCCTTACACTGTTCATTCTATTCAATATATCGTATAATTCTTTTTCACTTTCCCTGATTTAACGAATCTGATCATTCATATAGGTCACCTTGAATTTTAACCCCACTCTTGAACCTTTCTTTTACTTTGGTCATTGCTTTTTAGGTGTATAGATTGAACATTAGGGGCGAACGACTACATCCCTGTCGTACAATCTTTTTAATCCGAACACTTCTTGGTTTTCCAGCTGTGCTATTCCCTGTTGGTCCTTGTACATACTGTGTATTACTCGTCTTTCCCTATAGCTTACTCCTATTTTTGTAAGAATTTCGGGCATCTTACGCTATTTGACATTGTCGAACACTTTTTCCAGGCCGACGAATCCAGCGAATGTGACATGATTTTTCCTCAGTCTTGCTTCCATTGTCAACCGCAACTTAGAACTGCCTCTGTGGTTGCTGTACCGTTCCTAAAGACAAACTGGTAGTGATCTAACAGATTATCTATTTCCTTCTCCACGCCATACGGCATTATTATAGACGCGCAAGTCGCCAAAGTGGCGACGACTCCAGTCGGCTCTCCTGGCCCGTAATGCCATACGATCATTTCATTTCATTCGAAGAGAAAATGTAACTAATTATCTTCAGATATATATTACTGCCAGTAGAGTCCAATACGCATTGGGGACATGACACGCAATTCAGGTAAGTGAGCATGTAGTCCGTAATTCAGTGCGTGAATGTGACTTCTGGACAGGGAACAAACATTACATTTAAATACTGTAATTTAGATGTTCGGCAATTATTGATACTAACTGATGAAGCACACCATTCGTAATTTTGTGCGAAGGAAGTAGACTCTTGGCTCGATTTGCGCTCTTGATTAAATCAGCTCATGGTAGGTTTTTCGGTATGTTTAAGGACTCGGAAGGCGATACACCCCTACACGACGCTATATCGAAGAAGCGCGACGACATGCTGACGCTGCTGCTGGACCACAACGCCGACATCATGCTCACCAACAACAACGGCTTCAACGCCCTGCACCACGCTGCGCTCCGCGGGAATCCAAGGTATGCTTAAATATTCGCGTAGATGCTGAAAGTATAGGAGTTAAGTGACTAACTATTAAGGCGAGCAACATTCGTAAAGGATACTGTTTTGCTGACGCCTACCTACGATCATCACAGTAAATTAAGGGAAATCAGAGCTCGCACGGAAGGATGTGTGTTCGTTTCTTACTGCACGTTGTTCGAGAGTGGAGTAATAGAGAATATTTGTGAAGGTGGTTCGATAAACCATCTGCCAGCCACTTAAGAGTGATTTGCAGAGTATCCATGTAGTTGTAGCTGAAGATGAGCACTGTAAGAACTCGCTAAAATGCTCCGTAGCTACTGCAAATGAAATTGCTATCAGCAATGAGTGGGAAGTACGAAATGGCAATCAAGCAAATATAGTCATCCAATTTGGAGCCTGATCGTAAACATTGCCCATTGCCAATTAAATATCGCCAGTCTTACTGATATTGCCTTATGTCATTTATTTATTTATTCATTCATAATAATCCAATTTCTCCCAAAGAATAACAGAACTTTACACATCAACTTTTAAATTGTGTAACATATTAATATTACATTTGCAATTTTATTTTTTTCTGCGCTAAATCTTAATTTAAAATTAGAGTATTGTCCATACTCAGTGTGCTATATTTATGTACTTTTATGACTACCATTTTAACATTATATTAGCAACGTACACTCAAATCCCTGTACAGTTTCTATAGAATCAAATCCTGTTCCCGGTCAGGCATCCTTTTCCAATCACAGAGAATGTTCTGTCGGTTCTTACTTGTTTTTAATTTGGCTATGATAAAAAGAATGTGGAATGCAGCTTCTTAGTCTACTGACACTGAAATTATCTGACCCAGCTACTAAACCCTAAACCACCGTCGTGAATACATCAATAGCTGCTACTAACAGTAATATGTTGCTGCTACTACAACCACTTTTATCTTATTAATGTTTATTGTAGATTTACACTGATAGTACAATGAAATAATGTATTGTCTTACCTCCTTGCGCTAATTTTCTGTTCACTTTAATGTATTTGCCATATGAGGAGTGTAGATAGACTCAGCTACATTTTTCTGTCTCCAGATCGCATGGCGACGAACCAGAAACTATTACTTCATTTTTCACAGCGTACCACCCATTTATTTTAGCCCTCTTGTACTAGTTCCACTTCGCTGTTCCGTCGTTGGGCCAATTGATTGAATAGCTAATGGGTTTCTTCATAATTTCCTTGTTTCTTGTGCACTGTCTTTCAGGCTATGATCTGCTGTGAGTATTTTGCCACAGTCACTGCTGGTTGTTGCCCTCCCGCCAGTTACGTTCAGATATGGTCCATGTCCGGACACAAAAGAGGGATTTACCATTTGGGAACAGTCCTTTTGTCTGTGACTGAGTCATTTCTCCGCAATATACTTTCTTCCAGGAATGCTACTACTGTGGGGAAGTTAGTAGATGCGTACTAGCGGAAGTAAAACTGTGAACGCGAATCATGACACGTACCCGGATAGCTCAGTCATTAAGAGCATTACCTGCTGCAGACAAGGTTCCGGGTTCGAGTCTTGAACCTATATGCAGTTTTAGTATGCCAGGTAATTTCATTAATTCTTTATTTCTGTTGGTTTCATTGATGGAATATTCAATAAACTTACTGTGCTAATTTTTGCTTCCTTAAATCAATAGAAAGCAGCCTATTTTTTATTATTTAGTCCGAGAAAGAAGGTTTCTTAATATAGTCAGGATGTCGTGCTGAAAACCCCACAACAGCATAGTGTGTACCCCATTGTCCTCTGCTTGGCGTAGCAGTGTATTTGACTAGCGGTAACGAGTGTGCCCAAACACAGGCTGCAAACCCCGCAAGCAGCCATTACTAACATCGTATTTAAATGTCAAAGAGTATTCTTCCTTATCAATCAGGTGGGCGATATATTTCCTCCAGATAGGGTTCAGTACGTTCTTCCAGCGTATGTCTTTGAATATGTATACTAAATTTCCGATACTGAACGCAACCTCTGGTATATCTTTCCCAAGCATTTCTTTTCCTACTCAAGTTACATTTTTGTACGACGGTCTGCCTAGGGTGAGATGTGAATGAGGAAAATTTCTGGTGATCTTCGCCACTCCAGAATTTCAGAAATTACGTCATTATTTGGAACACGGTCGTAAATCTGGAATTCCATCGATAAGAATTCCGTGGGCAGTAACCTGTATGCGTTGGAGAGCATCTTCGAAAATTTAAAACCAGTTTGAGCAAATAAGAGTATGATTTAATATTCAGTGTAAAAGTAATGCGAAGCTTACGATGGCTTACACACACACGTAAGCTGTCTCATTACAAAAAAGAGAAGTTTTTGTTTTCATTACTGACATCTGGGGTCATAAAAGGCCGAGAAATGATTGATACTGGAGATCGATAGTATATATCGCATCTCTATAGTAAACTTATAGAAAAAAAAAAACCTAGCGAATTTGCCATGCTGAATCGTAGAAGAATGTACACGCGAAGTGTCCTTTTATAGTTTATTTTATCGTTCAGTTG
This sequence comes from Schistocerca americana, assembly GCF_021461395.2. Taxonomy (NCBI): domain Eukaryota; kingdom Metazoa; phylum Arthropoda; class Insecta; order Orthoptera; family Acrididae; genus Schistocerca; species Schistocerca americana. The sequence goes on from NC_060123.1 coordinate 157,085,651, forward strand.
TTCGTTCGTGTAACGCGCCTTTTAAACAGAGACAAGCAGAAACTACATGCCAGCATCACATAGGTTTGCGGGCATATTAATCTCATCCTTTGCAACATCCTTTTTTCTCCCGAAAAACTCTCATCCGAACACTATGATTGTTCATATTGTATACAAGCTTCTGACTGGAGTTTCTAATGTCATACATGGCCTCCAGACTAGTACTGCAATTTAACAGGCATAGACTAGGTGCCTCATTCAAATATATAGCGCCACACATTTCTTTGTAACTTTTTTGACGCTCTTCTTGCCCTTTTGAAACTTTCGTCCTCCCTTCCTCTTCATTATACTCTACCACTCCTGTCCGAAAGGTAGTAACAAATACATTTACAAAGGCGAACAACAGAAACTTGAAGTTGTAGTCCAATCCTTCTGCTCATGCATATATTTTATTTCTACTGCGCCTGTATAGAGATTTGCTTGTTATTGAACTGCCGAAATGTTAGTAGCTCCTCGGAATGCATAAGCTCTGGGTCAGGAAAACTGTGGCATATTCCGATTTGAAACAGTGACAATTGTTTCAGCGTTAGTGTTTTCTGCTTGTGAAGAGCAGAGCGTAACGAATCCGTAATCCGTGGTTTCTAACAGGAGATGCTAGTGTCTACATGGCTGTTCTAGTTCCTTGTTGTTTATTGCTAGTCAGTGACAATGGCAATATTTCCATACAAGCTAGGCGCTTTTGGCAGTATTTGGCCAGGAATTGATTGTAACACAACATCTCAATTCTCAGACCCCCTCCAAAAGTTACAAATTTGGTTACTTTGTAATCAAATTCTAACAATATGTCAAAAATCCTTACAGAAGATATAGTCTACTTTTCGTTTTACAGTTCGATAGTGAGGAGATCCTCAGGGACGTAGAACATGTCATAAAACCAAATATACATAATGCAGCAGCATTTGACGTATTTTCTGTTGTTACTTAGTTGCGAAAATAATTATAAATGTCGTTTAGAGTATAAATCTCCTCCCTACGACTAAATAAAAGGCTGCCAAGCGCATCCGCTTCTTCTATTTCCGAACGACTTCAAGGGCATACACGACATATGTTATTTCGAATTATGTTCATATGTAAGATATGTGTTCATAGATCATGACGTCTTTCTAAAATATAGTTTCTGGTTACTCGTTGCATTCCCATGTGATCCTATTCATACATGGGCGACATTCGAACTAAATTTGGTTGATGTGTACACGCCACGCTGTCCTATTTTTGTCGTTTGTGTACCATACACACACACACACACACACACACACACACACACACACACACACACAGAGTCACTTACTTACTCTGAACGTTTCCGCCAGTGTCTTATTTGAAACATGTATTTAATCCATTTATGCCCAAAAAATGTCAAGAATAGGACATCCTGGATTCTGTAGAACAAGGAAAGACAATACCATCACGGTAAAATCGTAAGAAGGACCACAAGAATTCGTTCTAAAACGAAAACTCTTAAAAACCTAGTGTAATTTTTGTTCGAAAATGTGTTTAAACTAAAACTGTAACGTGGAAAAGTTCAGAAACAGTTCATTTCATTACTCATCTAATACATGTGCGTAAAAAGAAGCAATATGTGTATTATAGGTCGCTGAAGATGATTTGAAAATAAAGTAAGCAAAAAGCGTCTAACAACGGAGCAAATTGACTTTTATGTAGTCACAGAAACAATATGTATATGCTAATGCCCGTTCCGCAGATCCAAAGTCAAATGGTCCCCAAGGATGTGGACTATGTTTAATATCTAAAACATATGTTTATTTAAAAGGTTATATCAGGCTTAAACACAGAGATGTCCGTTGCGTATGCTCTGAAGTGAATAAGATAATTCTTCAGCTATTATAGTCACGTATCACCAAATAGAAAGCACTTTACAACTCTTGATTACGGGGATCACATCACTGCATTGGAGATGAGCGGAAGTTAGTATTTACGTAAAACTCACGTTATTCGTCAAGTGTTTCAATGCATACAAAAGTTTGTGATATATGATCTGCGCTTGTTGAAAACTTGGAACACTTAATGTAGTACCGATGCTCGTAATCCATTAAGGGATTGCGCTTTACATGTAACTTAACGATTATTATCTTGTTTCTTGTGTCAGTTCGCTAAGTATAAGAGCATATACTCTTGACGAAATTTCCGAAGAATATCATTGTATTTCTTGTACCGATTCAGTCTTTATTTAATTGTAATTATAACTTTTCAGTCTTTTTATGCCATTGCCTGTTACGCCAAATTTAATACAAAGATATTTAGGTTAGTCCAAAACAGAATATTTGTTGCCATCGGTCTGACGGAGACATTCGGGAGAGAAATGATTTTCGGTCACTATTTGTCGCCGTTCGGGAGCGGGAAATAACCTTGCTCGCACAGAAAAGTTCCCAAACCTGTTACAGTGTAATCAAAAACTTTTGCCGTTTTCCAACCCATGTATAGATCGGCGTCAAAGTTGGCGCGAATTTTGTTACATTTCTGTAGTCCCATAAGCATACTTCAAAACTTTCCACGTCCCTGTGCTATCATAAACTTGATAACGTCAAATTGATGATTGTATTTACGGCAGAGTTAAAATTTAACACGAAAATCGAAGTGAATTTAAGATTCCGGATATCGGTTCACGTTCTGCCTTAGGAAGTAACCACTTATAGTGTGCTCTTCTTGATTATGAACAGTGGCGCCTCGCTGTTACTTTTTGGCGAGTAAACTTCTGTAGGCCGCAGAGTCGTTTCTGATTAACGTTGCTTGAAATATAAGCAATGCTTACTCTCTCCCGTACTGTACTGTTAGTGTGCAAATGTGCTAAAAACTGTAGACTAAAGCTCAACGATAGCTACAAAAAGAACGTTTTTACTTGCTGGCTGCGTTATGTCTCTAATCGACCATTTCGTCTTTCTGTAGTAGTGCTTTCCGTCCCTGCTATTTCAGATGCAGATAAAACATTATTCCTGCTGCATGCTGTTTTCATTTTCAAGAATATACGATTACTTTCAAATCACGTTAGTTGTATTCCCGATAACGGATATTTTGTAGGAGCGACATTCTTTCGTAAGTCCCTTTCAGGTGGGCAGAATATCCGGCTGCTACTGACACACACATTTCTTTTCCCATAGTGTAATAATACTGCCTTGAAGCTTGTCTTATCTGAATAGGTTAACAGCCACCATACTTAAACTCCGATACTTGACGTAATACCTTGAAAGACACCATTTGACATCAACTAAAGAGGAAAATATTTCCGTGTGTGGTTCAAATGGCTCTGAGCACTATGGGACTTAACGTCTAAGGTCATGAGTCCCCTAGAACTTAGAACTACTTAAACCAAACTAACCTGAGGACATCACACACATCCATGCCCGAGGCAGGATTCGAACCTGCGCCCGTAGCGGTCGCGCGGTTCCAGACTGTAGCGCCTAGAACCGCTCGGCCACCCCGGCCGACTCCGTGTGTGGAAGGGATGGTTTCATTCTCGCCCTGGCCAGATAGAGCAAACTGCTTTTAAAATTTTAATGAGAATGAAAAATGCGTTACGAGACGTAAAAATCTTGTCAGTTTGTTTATCAGTGTAGTGATAATATGTACTTAACGACTTATGGAAAGGCTGAGTGGGTTTGCTTCTTTTTTTTTCTGCACCGTGCTATATGTTGCGACCGTTCCTCCCTCCCCACTCTCTACAACCTGGACTAAATAAAACTTTGTTTGGTGTTCAAGAGCCTTTTACGTGTCTACGGGGCAGCCACACATCTGTTGCATTGCCCAAAATACTGTATTAGTGCCGCTAAAATCAACTAAGTTACGGGCAGGAATATAAGGATGACGGGAAACAAGTGTCCTAATAAAGTACCTTTACAGTATTATAAATAAATCTGTGTAAGGTCTAGTGATGTGACGACAGATCTACTGACCTGTCTGGTTGTAAACAATTCGATGCTCAAATTCAAGTTGCATTACTGTGTAAAATACGGTTCTGACCAAGCGTCGTTCACCGTGAAATAATCGCAGGCAATTTTAAAGTCAGCTAAACGTCCTGCGGAAAATATTCATAGTGCGAAAACACGTGTGAAAGTAGGTCCTGATCGCATGTAACATTACACGAAATTTTTACAAGCACCAAGCAGCAACTGCAGTTCAGAACTAGAATCCGCGGCCGGCCTGAGTGGCCGAGCGGCTCTAGGCGCGTCAGTCTGGTTAGGTTTAAGTAGTTCTAAGTTCTAGGGGACTGATGACCTCAGATGTTAAGTCCCATAGTGCTCAGGGCCAACTAGAATCCGCGAAAATCTATTCGACAAGTATTACTAAATCCCCAAATTTAACATCGACCAAAAATTTCAGGGCACTTTGAGAAAGCAAATGCTAGGCTGCAGAGATGCAGAGTATTGCTGGCTGTCGTATTGTCCTTGTCGCTGATCAAAATACATATGTCATTACAACAGACGTTCCGCGCTTAAATACTGACTCTCTGTAGTGTTAAAACATACCATTTTCATTGAGTTTATTGACGAATGATTGATTCAAAATCTCGTTCTTCACGCTCGGTCTTTCTAATGAGCAAATTTGTAATTAATAGGGCTACGAATTACCACCGTGAACAAATATTCAATTTTGACGATTTATTTTTTGTAAGCTTTTGCATTCGTTTTAGCGACACAAGCACGCAATAGTTTAAGCTTGAACAATATGACTAATATAGCCACAACGTCCTGCACACGGTCATTGAAAATCCTTCATACGAAGTGTAGTTTAAAGAACTACAGAGGTACAATAAATTTAAAAAACTTATACTTCTTTCTTGAAAAGGTTATCATTATTATTGTAACACGCAGAAAACCTGAGAAACTGAAGGCACACGTTTACATACATTGAGTAATGTAAAGCTGAAAAATACAACATGTTTGTATGTACTATATATCAATATAATCATTATGTTGATTGAAACATTAGTCGCATTAATTGTAACATCTTTCTTACCTCCATAATAAAAAACGTGCCACCAGTCTGTCCAGCCATTTCATTCTGGAATCTTGCAGTTCCTCAGTTGAGGAAGGTATCGGTTGCAACAATGGATACGGCTGCTTATCAGAGGACATTCCGATGGAGGCGCCGATCCCTTAAAAAAAAAAAGTGGTATGTTGTCAGGGCCGCCTTCTCTTCGTCAGTGGCCGGCCGCGCATAGTTGCATCAACCCAACTGCTACAACCATTCAAGTAGGATCTGGCACCAAGTGGCTTTGCACCGCTTCCAGGATCGAAGAAATGATTAGCCAAACAACTTTTCTGTTGCAGTGAGGAACAACATGCCACCATGACAATATACTCGACAGTCAGACTGTAGTCGCTTTGCAGAAAGGATAACAAAGCTGGTATTTGATTACAACAATGTTTTAATCGACACGCTGATAATGTTCATAAGTAGTTAATAAATATATGTAATGTATCGGCGGATATCATGCTTTCACATATGAAATGTTAATTGTAAAGCACTTACAATCCAATTGAAAAAATTAAAAGATCGATGCATTCTCCACGTATCGATTCCTGCTTTCTATCACCTCCTAGCGGGCTAAACCGTGGAATGTCTCGGTGGTCCTCACTGAGTAAGTTGGGACGGTTTCTTTAAAAAGGTCACGTCTCACACCCTTTTGCTGCCTTGTCAGATGCGAGCATGACTCCAGCTATAATGATTAATGTGAGGACGACCAATTCATTACTTCAGTGCAAATGAACACGATGCTCCAATACTTACGGGAATTGGCGAAATGCCACGAGTGATAGGGATAATGGGCAAGGATCACTACATTCGTAGTGTGTGGATAAGTTAAGAATTTTAAGTCTCACGGGAGGCGTGCTACGGTAGCCCGTGCAGTTGCGGTGACCACTGTGTCTGGATAACACAGGGTCAGCGCATCTGCCTGGTAAGCAGCAGACCTGCGTTCGATACACGGTCCAGCACAAATTTTCAACTTTCTCCATTGATTTAAATCAATGCTTACTCGCCGCCAATGTCTGTAATTCCTTTTTGTTATGATGAACTTGTTGAAGACACGTTAGAAAAAAGTTATCTTCTTTTTAGTGTGGAGGTATATCTGTGGTTGTTCAACGTAGTGAAAAGCGCACAGAATTAAGCAGTGTGTTTATAGCGTAGCCCAAAACTTCTGTATTGGCGTGATGGAAGTAACCCGACTATATAGTAGAACTTAAAATGGAACATTTGAAGAAAATAAAGTAGCACCAGAACAGTAGATTGGTTGATACCCTCTTTTAAATAGTTAGATGTAATTTTTCTGTGTGTCAGGTTGAGTCTCAATGTGGAAAATATAAGTTTTGAGAAACTGAAAAGCTCTACCTTGAACCACCTACAGCGTCCGTTGAGATCGTCTTCATTATTATTTAACTATACTAATTCATAAAATGAACTGAATAAGAAATGAAACTTGTGTGCTATGTGTATTAACAACATTGTCTTCGTGTTTTCTATGTCTGTTAAACATTCTTGACGTGGGTGATCTATCTCACATCTAGTGACGGTAACCAGATTCGTTATTATATTACTTGTCGTCATTGAATTTCTTGTGACAGCGTTGGCTGTAGAGTTGAAATATTTAGGCCAGATAATGGTCACATGATCTAGGTTATTTTTACAGTAGTCAAAATGTTTTTTATCCCTAATGCATCTTTCGGAACTGCATGATGGCGCTTTTGAAGTTCATTCATGCTGTAAAGCACTGCCTGCTTTAAAATTTAGTAAAAACTTCTGGTATCCAAAGTGGATATTGAGTCTTAAATGTCAAAATCTGAATTCCAAATTGATCTACATAGAATTCACACGACAAGCTGAGAACCAAGGTTATTGTTGAATCCTCGTGGTGTAGTTTCATTATTCTGTTTAACCGAAGGTCAAGCGATTAATATTAAAATTAGACTATTGATAAGACATTAAACAGTTTATGTACTGCAGTGCTGTAAATAAAGATATCGACATCCCTTACTCTCGTTGCGTTTACCAGGGGTTTTCGATTTAAAATGCGTAGTCTTTTGCGGAGATGTTGTGTATGTTCTTGTATCGTATTATGGCAACGATAGGACGGTGAAAATAATTTTTAAAAAGGCGAGTTCTGTGGGTTTACAGGCACGTAGTGCTATGTTCGCAAACTACGGACAGAAAAACTTCCAAGCCGCTTGTAAGGATTTTGTTACCTCTAAACTGTTAACACAATGTCCCTCCTGACGTACAAAGAAACTGATCTACTGGCTGATTTTGAGTCCCACAATAAGGAATGAAAAACACCAGTGTCCCCGTTATACAACAAAATAGCATCTGTAGAGAAAGACATAAGTTCGGCATTGCTGGGAAAGTAAAACAACGCACAGTTACTCGGGTGCTTCTTGGATGAGCGGCGTCGAGAACCATGTAACCTTAATGGATGGCCGCGGACGTAAGCTGTTCCTGGGTCGGTCGACGTCTCAGAGATGTGCTCACGGTGGACTGCCCCGTAGCTGCTACGGTGCCACCGGAATGACCACCTGACCGACGGTGAGCAGAAGCTCGCGGCTCCTGCCCAGGCGGCTCACTCGGTGCGAACCCTTCCGAGCCTCGGCGCGGGGCTGTAGAGGACGACCGCTCCAGGGTACATCTCGGTCTATTTCCAGTCACGTGGCGTGCAGAAGAAATTAGGTCCGTGTACGAGGGGCGTTTGGAAAGTCCGTGCAAAGTCCGAGAGATGGCACCATCGGCGCGTATCGAGGTCATGTTTAGTTAGTAGCATCTTTGGAAAGAACGGACACAAAGTTTCAGCCATATTGGTGTATTTCTTTGTGTTTGGCATTCATGTGAATCAAGGAAGTCGAGTGATTGTCAAAAAATGGACAAAAAAGAATTTCATGTTGTGATCAAACATTACTTTATGAAAGGCAAAACGACTCACGAGACTAAAGAGAAGCTTGATAAACATTATGGTGACTCTGCATCTTCGATTAGAACAGTTTATAAGTGGTTTCAAATTTTTCGGAGTTGCCACATGGGCACCAGTGATGCTGAGCGTTCTGGACGCCCTGTGGAGGTTACGACTCCAGAAATCATTGATAAAATCCATGATATGGTGGCGGATGACAGAAGAGTTAACGTGCGTGAGATTGCTAGTGTTGTGGGCATCTTGAATGAATGGGTACATAATATTTTGCTAAATATTTGGACATGAGAAAGCTATCCGCAAGATGGATTCCGAGATTGCTCACGCTTGATCAAAAACTGAATCGTGTGAAGTGTTGCAAAGATGATTTGCGGCTGTTCAGGAAGAATGCGCAGGACTTTAACCGTCATTTCGTCACTGTGGATTAAACCTCGTACTCCTTAGACCAAACAACAGCCTGAACAATGGGTTACCAGGGAGAATCTGCACCAAAAAAGTCGAAGACCATTCCTTCAGCCGGCCGCGGTGGCCAAGCGGTTCTTGATGCTTCAGTCCGGAACCGCGCGACTGCTACGGTCGCAGGTTCGAATCCTGCCTCGGGCATGGATGTGTGTGATGTCCTCAGGTTAGTTTGGTTTAAGTAGTTCTAAGGTATAGGGGACTGATGACCTCAGATATTAAGTCCCATAGTGCTCAGAGCCATTTGAACCATTCCTTAGGCCGGAAAGTTTATTGCGACTGTCTTTTGGGATTCGCAAGGGATAATCCTCATCGACTATCTGAAAAAATTTAGAACTATTGCAGGTGCATATTATTCATCGTTATTGGACCGTTTGAAAACCGAGCTGCAAGAAAAACGCCGGTAATTGGACCGCAAAAAAGTCCTTTTCCATCACAATGCACCAGTACACACCTCAGCAGTTGTGGTTAATGGAAATAGGATTCCAACTCGTTTCACATCCCCCCTGTTTTCCAGACTTGGCTCCCTCGGACTACTATTTGTTCCCCAATTTGAAGAAATGGCTGGCGGGACGAAGATTTTATTCAAACGAGGAGATGATTGCAGCAACTAATAGCTATTTTGCAGACTTGGACAATTCCTGTTATTCGGAATGGATCAACAAATTTGAACATCGTTGGGCTAAGTGTATAAGCTTAAAGGAGACTATGTCGAAAAATAAAAAAGGCTTACCCCAAACAGGTAAGTAGTTTTTATTTTTGCACGGGCTTTTCAAACGCCCCTCGTACACCGCGACCCGGTGTTGCGCAGTTGAGGCCGCCTGATGGCCGCCGACGAGAGTCTGCGTGTACAGTATGACCGGCAAAGCTGACACCTACTCGGCCCGGGGCCCCCTTGACAAGTCATTTTAGCGGGTGGCCGATGTCGCAGGCGCTCGGCCTAGTTGTATGTATTACGTAGCGCCAATTAGTACAGTTCACGGTGGGCTAAATGCTTCAAATGGCTCTGAGCACTATGGGAGTTGACTTCTAAGGTCATCAGTCCCCTAGAACTTAGAACTAGTTAAACCTAACTAACCTAAGGACATCACACACATCCATGCCCGAGGCAGGATTCGAACCTGCGACCGTAGCGGTCGCGCGGTTCCAGACTGCAGCGCCTAGAACCGCTCGGCCACTCCGGCCGGCACAGTTCACGGTGTCTTAGACAGTTACATATGATAATGCAAACTTGACTCTCGAAACCTATTACCGTACTTTGCTTATAGCGTTGAAGTCGTATTCAGGAGGACCGTGGTTAACATCCGCATCTGGCTCTTCACAGTTAAGGAATTTTTTTCATTTTTTATTTTTTTGAATTTTTTTTACTGCCACAGGCTTTATTATACTAGTATTGTATAACAGATTTTTTTTAAATTCATATGATAAATTGTACAAAGCTCATTATGAATATTGAAAATGTTGAAATGAATTACGTGTCTGTTTGACTACTATGTTACATGCATTATCGCGTGGTTCGGTAAAGAAAAGACCATTTATGCAAAAGGGTACAAGATTATAAAATTTATAGTTTTGATGTAATTGATTCCAAGAGTTTGAAAACGTGTAGAGCCCAATAAACACAGTGTTAGAGGAATTACACAGAACGTGCGGTATTTTAAACGACGGATAGTTAATCACTCAGTGATTTTAATACCTCAACGGTAAGCATATTTCATTAGTGTGTGCCAAGTACATCTTTCTGTATCATTAGTATAAATACTACCATTTTGATTCAGCGATCTACAATTATATCCTTCTCATGATTAAGTCCAGGGTATTTATCGAGTTGTTCAAAAGAAATGTAGTTACTTATAAACCAGGAAACTTAGGTTGCTACTGAAAATTAAAACTCTGAAACTGGAAACAAAACCATAACGATTGAGAAAATCCTGTTGAATAGAAACAAAAAATAATCAGGCAGAAATGCCAAATTAATACTTATCAGTGGCAGGGAACAGAAATGGTTCAAATGGCTCTGAGCACTATGGGACTTAACATCTGAGGTCATCAGTCCTCTAGAACTTAGAACTACTTAAACCTAACTAACCTAAGGACATCACACACATCCATGCCCGAGGCAGGATTCGAACCTGCGACCGTAGCGGTCGCGCGGTTCCAGACTGAAGCGCCTAGAACCGTTCGGCCACACGGCCGGTGGAACGGAAATAAACTATAAAACACCACAGTATTCCTCACTAGCCAATGCTAAATCTTCGATTTAGTGGATTGGTAAACATTCAGAGCTAGAAATGCGAGAGGATTTTGTAATAAAGTCTACAGCCCCAGGCCGGCCGGAGTGGCCGTGTGGTTCTAGGCGCTACAGTCTGGAGCCGAGCGACCGCTACGGTCGCAGGTTCGAATCCTGCCTCGGGCATGGATGTGTGTGATGTCCTTAGGTTAGTTAGATTTAATTAGTTCTAAGTTCTAGGCGACTGATGACCTCAGAAGTTAAGTCGCATAGTGCTCAGAGCTATTTATACAGCCCCAGATCAGATTCCAGGAGGGGGCAAGTGCGGCACCCTCGCCCCCCACCACCTTAGTTCTCAGCCCCCTTGCGCACGCATATAGTCGCGAAAAGTAAGTTGTTCGGCATTAACAACGATATATATTAACAGGACTTATCTCTAGAGCCGAGCAGGCATTTGTTGCAGTACTGAGTTACAGATCCTCAGTTACTTCGGCCCCAGAGTAAGCTGCATACAGTGCGCACATGCCCTTCTTGACATGAAGAGACATTGGACTGAGTTCAGTTTTGTAAGTGGATTGTTCACTGTGGTGACGCGACACAGCTCGCCGTTTTCTTTTAGCTGCGCGATGGTGGAGTGCTCTTCTATTGTGTGTATGCCACTTTTCTGCGAGTTTCTTCCGCGGGACGCCAAGTCTCCTAATCGTGCCTCATTTCGTTTAATGGTTCGTGCAGTTTTCATCGCAAGTTTGCGGGCCCGACTACGACAGAACCGTAGCCGGCCGGCGATTCCTGTTCAGGCGGTACGTATATCTCCGATGGAAAGACTCGAGAGTGGCTGGGGAAACTTTGCCGGGCGCCCGTTGTGGCTGCGGCGGAGAACGTGTGCTGGCGGTCTGCTCGTTTCCTCTCGCCATTTTTTCTCCGCTCGATTTGGCTGCGAAGCGCAGGGCCATACGTTTCGGGGCGCGCGGCGCGGCCGGGTCGTCGCGCATATCTCAGGCGCGGGCCGCGTTATGGTACATTTCACTTGCACAGGCTCACTCCACAAAACAGTTTGTTAGGCGGGAGGTGAGGTAAGGCCTTCCCGCGCCCGGAACTGCCGCTCCCCGTAAGCGTAAGGAGCGGAATGCTGCCGCCTCCTCCCTGAAATATTCCTGCTCCGTCGGCGCCGGCGGGCGTCGTCCCAACCCTCAGGGCCACGCCCCTGTTTATCGACGCACCGCCCAAAGGGACTATTTCCGTACAGCGAGAAAAAACTTGTTGGGGGAACGAAGGTATCAGAAGAATTAAGGTTAGTTGGCGTTTGCTCAGTGTCGAAGGTCATTTGCGAAATGAAAAGAAACTAACGGGTATGGTATCAAAAGCTGCTGCTTCATCATCATCGATCTTTCGACTGGTTGGTAGCTGTCCACCTGGATTTATTTCTGCATAATCGAAGACTCCCACATTGTGTACAGCTTGTTTTAAAAAAGCCGGTCGGGTTGTTCTTCGGGCTATCTTCCCTTGTAGTATTGGCTCTGGGAACTGGTTGTGTCATATTACGTGACCGATCCTCTTGTATCTTCTCGGTCCACTGTTCTTCTAAACGACCCCCCTTTCCGAACTCTTAGCAGAACTTCCTGGTTGGTGCTTTTATCTGTCTACTTTAACAAGCGTCTTCAGCAACATTTCGCAATTTCGCATAGAGATTCCATTTCATTTTTGCTTATTGTTCATGTTTCACAACCGTACAGTACTACATCCGAAAATGGTAATGTTTAAATATAAATAAACTGTTATACCGTGCTTGTGCCTGGTAGCTCTGTTGCAGCCACGTCCTCCTAAAATGTTTTTGACAAGAAAACTTGAAGAAAAAAAAAAAGCTTCCCGACCACCTGTACAGCAAGTACTCGAAAGTGCTTGGTGTCGTTATTAATCTTTCTATTTTTTGTTCCATTTAAGCATGGTTACCAGGGAAAGTACATTCTGAGGCCCGTATCTATTTTCTCACACCGTTTGTAAGCTATGCTTTTGTGTTGTAATATCGAGAGACTGTTGGAATTGTTACATTTAGCTAACAACGGATAATGGGAAGTACCCTCTGCCAAGCACTTCCCCGTGGTATGCAGAGTCCAGATGTACACAGATAATTTGCAGCTTCATCTGGACGCGCCGATAGCACTGGCGCGTCTGGATACAGTCGGAAAGAGGCTCTGTAGAGAACGTGCTTTCCCTGTAAATCACGATGACATCGGGAGTGTTTTTTTAACTAAATTGAGTAATATGTCATTGTGGCGTTTGTTTCTTCGTTATCGCGTGAGACACACTCTTCAAACCAAGTGAGGTGGCGCTGTGGTAAGGCACTGGACTCCTATTTGGGAGCACAGCAGTTCATATTTGCTTCCTACGGTGTAGACTTAGGTTTTCTGTGATTTCCGTAAGTCGCTTTAGGTAAATGTCTGAGTGGTTGCTTGAATGGACCCGGCTGATCTCCCTATCCACTCTTCCCCATGGCGAGCTTGTGCTCCGTCTGTAATGACTAATGACCTCACCATCGATGGGACGTTAAACTTTAATCTTGCTTCGTTTCTTCCTCTATACTCGTAATGTTAAGAGGGAGACCGATGAGAAAACACACGGGTACATTTAAGCTTATGTAACTTTTACTGTTTGAAATAGAATTGAACCAAATTTTGCACATGTTGTCATTATGTAATTGGCCATAATCGGGATTTACTTTCAACATTTTGTCAAATAATTTGCACAGGGCGTTGCTGGATAGTTTTAGAACCCATACTATCACGTGAGGAACATTTGCTCAAAGATTAGTTTACTTATCACTTTCAAAATGTAGTTGGTTATTCTTATTAATTATGTAAACAAATTTGTGTACTATGTTTTAAAAATCAGTCTTAGAAACTAGCAACAATTTTTTAAATTTATGTATATAATAAACGGCAGTTTTAATTTCACAAAAATTTAAATAAATTTGACACTAATGCACATTGAACTATTTTGCACCACGTAAAGTTATGTTATAGTATGTACAAGGTCTGTAGCAAATTTCACTTTTTTATCAGTAATGGCACAGCATAAACTGTTTCGTGTATACTGAAAAATGAAAGTTACGGAAAATACAGAAAATGTGTGTTATTGTTATTTATGCCAAAAACAAGTACCTTAATGTTGGTCATAACGATACATTTGGCCTTTTTGATCGTGATGTAGCTCTTTTCTTCTAATCTGGTCCTTCTGACGTGTCCCTTGGCAATAACCTTCACAACTAGCAATACGCACATCACCAGGCGTTTTCAGTAGGTTTTTCAGTGTGGTGTTGTCATCATCATCATCGACACGCAAGTCATTGAAGTGATGTCGAATGAAAGAACTTACACTACGCCACACGATTACTCCAGTTCATTGAGGCAGCTTGCATCAAATTCTAGCCCCATGAGGATCCTGATTCTTCCAGTATTACTATCACTGAACACTAGACAAGCATCGTATGAAGAAATTTTAACAGTAGCAGACGAGCAAAATGCTATATTTGGGCGTCTCTTCTAAGTGAGGCTATTAAAGCTCTCATTCGAGTTTCATTTTCCACAATGCCTCCATTTCTTTAATTGATCGTAATTATTCGCTTCGTAAATGACCTCATAGCCTTCTTTACCCTACAGAAGTCTTCTGTTGTGGCAGGAAATAGTAAATTATCGCAAACAAGGACAGAGGCGTGCAGGAAAGGGGGCGTGACACCGCGTATTGGTTGATGGTTCAAATAGCTCTGAGCCCTATGGGACTTAACATCGAAGGCTTCAGTCCCCTAGAACTTAGAACTATTTAAACCTAACTAACTAAGGACATCACACACATCTATGCCCGAGGCAGGATTCGAACCTGCGACCTTAGCGATCGCGCGGTTCCAGACTGAAGCGCCTAGAACCGCTCGGCCACAGCGGCCGGCCGCAGTGGTTGAAACAAGGTGGGTTTTACATCATTTGTAGAGCGAATCAAACTGTGAAAACTGCAGGCAATATTTCTAACATGCTACAAAACCACCTGGTGGCAAAAGAAATTTCAACTTTTTTTCTGATTTTACTCCCCTTGAGACTGTCTCCTCGATAACAGCTCGGTCCTTCGATGGCGAGATAACTCTTAAATTTGCTTCATAAAGTTGGTATTAGCAGTAGTACTGTCGGGCGTGGTGGTATAGGGGTAAAGAGCGTACCTTCAACTGAGGCGTCGCGGTATCGAATTCCGGTCGGACCACGGATTATTTCAGTCTGCATTTTGACCTAGCACTCACCTCTCAATTACGTGGAGACTCTGATCCGTCAGTAACGACACATGGTTCGGATACCACGTTAAACTGTAGGCCCCTTTTCCCCAGAAGGATAACTGGATTAGGTTAGGGACACACGAGTGGTCAGAGTGGTGGCAAATTGAAATAATTGCGCCAGGACAGTGAGCCCCACGAAATTATTATTATTATTATTATTATTATTATTATTATTATTGGTACACTAATTCTGTTTGCCAACTTCGACCATCTTCCATGATGTAACTGCCATAAACTGTTTTGCACCAATCATCATCATGCATTAATATCAATTTGATTGAATTATTTGCATGCGTACTTTACAGATACTGCTGTCTGAAACAATTTATTGTTTCAAGCAATAAATGTCTATAGATTTCCACTTTTTTTTGCACGTTTTCTGCACGCCTTTCGTCGTCTGAAATTAACGAGAAACGGTGGCAATGGACTGCCTTTAGTACTAAAGGGTACGCTAGGGTTACGATTGTGTTTAATGCCAGGTGTTCTGCTCCACGTTACACATTTGCAGCCGCTTGTTAGACAATCACGCTGTTGCATTGAGTCGTCATTGCTGAAACTTTGATTCATGCTATAGCAGTCAAAACAGTAACTATATAATAATAATAATAATAATAATAATAATAATAATAATAATAATAAATAAAAATAATAGTAATAATAATGTTTCTAAATTATATGTCAAAAATAGCCCTCTAAACTCTTTAATTCGCGAGGAAAAAACTTAACCTTTCTGCAATGATGCCACGACTGTAAAAGGCTTCATACTTTTCCTACACTCGCTAGTAGTAAGGATACCAGTGACTCGATCAGTACTCACAAACAGGTCTCTAAAGATTCATTTATACTATGGTGATGATGATGATGATGATGATGATGATGATGAGTCCCATACTCCTTGACACAGCGTAGAGGACGATGCGGGAGACCCGCACCGCCGCACTAGGCAAGGTCCTAGCGGAGGTGGTTTGCCATTGCCTTCCATCGACAGTAATGGGGATGAATGATGATGATGAGGACGACACAACAACACCCAGTCATCTTGAGGCAGGCGAAAATCCCTGACCCCGCCGGGAATCGAACCCGGGACCCCATGCTCGGGAAGGGAGAATGCTACCGCGAGACCAAGAGCTGCGAGCCATTTATACTATAGGCTACATATACTCTGAATTCTCCCATTGAACGTTAATTTTGAGCTCACGCACATTCCAAATGAATTTTGTTTGTTCGTTCCTATTTATATATCTTCTGAAACATTAAACTGATATGGCTGAGTTCAGGAGCGATCCCTCTATGCCTTGGTTTCCGCAGAGGTCTTATGCATCTGCAGCTGCGCTGTAAAGTGTTTCGGGCAAAGATGCTGTAACAAAACCACACTTCCAGGCAGAATTAATCTGTGTGGCCGTCGTAGACGATGAAAGAACTACTTCGCGTAGCGTGTATTACGTGACTTTCCTGCAGGCGTAGTATTGTTGCAGAGCTTCTTGTGTTTGCAAGTTGCGGAGGAATATGTCTAACCACCACTTCGAATACAGCTATTTGATATTTCTGGCACCAATAAAACCGGTGATAGAACCGTATCGGAAGGATTTCAATATTATTTCCTGCGGTGAGGAGCTGGATATTACACGACTCTCGGTGAGTAAAGAGGGAAGGAGATGTGGCGAAGACAGAGAGGCATGATCCGAGGGAGAAGAACGCCGAGCAGTTTCAGTGGTGAGAATTGATTGAAATTCCTGCGAGGCAGATTCATGGATAAACGATGTTGAGAAGTAACGAATTTTCGAGAGGAGCGCGAAGGAGGGTAGATGTAACGGGAAAACGAACATAAATCAAACTTGGCTGTTTCATTTCTGAGCTCTTATAACTTCCACTCGACTTAACGACCGCCAGAGCCAGACGCTTGCGTCGATACAGTGAGCCGAGGCCACTCCGTCAGGCGTCTACGGAAGGGAAGCTTGTAACTGTGGAAACTTGTCTCCAGCTGCAGACGGCGAATGGGTCCTTCTGTGGATATCTCCCCATCTCCAGAAGGTGGCCTGCTGCGCAATAATTTATTCTTCGAACAACACTTGTTGCTAACCATATGTATGGAAGGAGATTCCTGTTCGTTTTTTATTACTGAAATAGCCTTACAATCTACGTACCGTATCATAGAAATTATTATTCAGTTATTAGTCACGGTTCCTGTCAAATGGATTCTGGTCTTACGATCTCAGATAAGCAGTTTATGAGTGAATTTCTACCTTCACATTAATTTTACGGTTATGCTTCTTAAGGTTCGGCGAAGACTGAGGGTGACTGAGGAGAAGTCTGAAACCAAAGGACTGAAAACAATCTATTCAACAATCAACGCACCATTGATATAGCACGTAATACTTCATAGAACACGGTAATGCTGCAGCGTGTACACGTATCACATACATGGTAGACTTAATTTTGATAGTAAATTTACAGTTATGTGTTTCAGTGGCAGTGAGAGAGAAGTGTTGATAAAAACCACCACAGCTGGTTTCAGGTATGTTTATTACGACACAGCCGGTTTATGTGGCTTGAATGTAATTCGGAGAGTTGTCGTGCTGATGTACATGGATTCCTTGCTCTTCCGCGCCAGCCTCGACTGATTCTTCATTCAGTTCGTATTGGATTTTAGCTGACGTCGGTTCAGTCAGCTTAGCTTCTGCACGCCCAGGCGATGCGTGAGGTCACGGCGGGTTGCTGGCCGCCAGGCGGCGTCCGTGCCCGCCGAAAGGTTCTGGTCTCGCGCTGGCGGTTGGAGTGTCCTCGGTCCCAATCCGAATTCTGCGATGATCCTTGACGACCCGTCAGCGATGTACCTGGTGTCGTTAGGCGTGTGGTCAGTAGAGACATGGATCCTAAGAGGCCCTACTGCTTGCTTCCGCACTGAAATTCAGTGCTGACAGCACCCTGCGATATGCTGTTATCGTAGACAGTCAGTTTCTTCATCAGCAGATGATCGGCGGCGAGCAGTATGAAGTTCAGTGGGTGAAGACCATCATCTCGAGTACGTCTTCAGATGGTTCATAGACTGTGCTCGAGCATTTAGGACATAGATTCATTACAGTATCATAATCATAGAATCAAATGCTATTATGCAGTGTATGTCATCGATCCCAGTGATTAGCTACGGAGATCTGGATGGTGGAGTATTTAAAGGGATCTAGCACGAGGCTATGACAGGAATCTCGGTTCGTAATGACTGCATGCGTTCTTATTCTGCCATATTCACTTAACAGCTCTATCATGCCCTCCCCATGTATTCTTGTGTAAGAGAGAGAGAGTTTTTTGCACCTTGTCTTACTAACTAACAGATGTTCTTGTCTCTCTTCCCTTGGTTTTCTGTCGCAGTCTTCTTTCTGCTAAATGTGTAGTTCTGACTCGGGGACCAAGTTGTAATGTGTCGAAGGCCTTACACACGTAGGACATACCGGCACGGTTCCTGCTTCACCCTCTGTCTCTGGCTTAACTTCGTATCGCCTGTGGCAGTGCGAATGAGTTTTAACAGAAACTCTTAATTTCTTGCCCCTCACTACTCTGTACTGCAACACTTCTGATTCACAGACATCACAGCAATGTTAATTTTTACTGTTACTCCTACATTTCTAACAGACATTTCCTAGTTCTTCCGTTATAAAAAGTGTTCGCTATTTGTTCAGGGCACGACTTCGCCCCAGATGCACTTTGTACATACACTGCTGCTCAAAGTGCGTCGGAAATTGGTGGAGAAAGTGCAGACATTTTGTTACAGGTCTTAAAAGTAAAGCAGTCATCAAGGGAAAATTTAATTTGAAGACCATAATACGCGGATCGAGATGGCACTATCCAGGGACACTATACTGCCATTCAAATCTTCGTCAGACGATTCATATTTAGGTTTTTATTTGGTGTCAATAAATCGCTTGAGGCAAATGTCGGGATGTTTCTTTGAACAGGACGCAACCGATTTCGTTCCATGATCCGAACGTATCCCCGTCTCTGATAATGTCGTCGTCGACCGCACGTTAAACTTTCATGATCCTTCCTTGCAAGACCATAATACCTTTATAACTATTTTCCTGTTGTTTTTTCATTTCCCCAGTGGCAGAACCAGGTCACTCCGTGTTTCTGGAGAAGACTACCAGCTTAATAGGGAATCGCAATTAATGTGCATCAAGTACTGACAGAGACGTAAGTCATCTTAAATGTAAGGAGAACTTCTTGAGAATCAACGCGAAGCAAACATTCCGATCTTTTTAATTATTAATTTGTCTCTTAATCAAGTGATGTTTGTAAATACTACACAGTTTTCCGTGGAAGTACTGCGCAAAGCTGTTTAGTTAGTTGTCATGTCATAATTACGACCCCTCGTTATGGATTGTACTACAACGTATGGCAAAATGGCGGCAAATTACATGATTGCCTTAGGCTACATGTTTTTGCATACAGTTATTTATACTTACCTATGTTCAAAATTCTCTCAAAATAAAGTAATACATTATTACAAAGTCGGTATGTTGCCCTCAACGGCGAGTGTTCATCAGAGACAGGGGTAACGTCAGGAGTGTCCCAAGGAAGTGTGATAGGATAGCTATTATTTTCTGCATACATAAATGATTTGGCACACCGGGTGGGCAGCAATTTGCGGTTGTTTGCTGATGATGGTGTGGCGTACAATAAGGTGCTGAAGTTGAGTGACCGTAGGAGGATACAAGATGACCTAGACAAAATTTCTAGTTCGTGTGATGAGTGGAAGCTAGCTATAAATTTAGAGAAATGTAAGTTAATGCGGGTGAGAAGGAAAAACGAACCCATAATGTTCGGATACAACATTAGTAGTGTCCTGCTTGACATAGTCAAGTCGTTTAAATATCTGGGCGTAACGTTGCGAAGTGATATGAAATGGAACAAGTATGTGAGGACTGTGACAGGGAAGGCCAATAGTCGAATTTGGTTTATTGCGAGAATTCTAGGAAAGTGTGGTTCATCTATAAAGGAGACCGCATATAGGACGCTTTTGCTACCTGTTCTTCAGTACTGCTCGAGTGTTAGAGATCCGTACCAGGTCGGATTAAAGGAAGACATCGAAGCAATTCAGATGCGGACTGCTAGATTTGTTACTGGTAGGTTTGAACAACGCTCAAGTATTACGGGCATGCTTCAGGAACTCAAATGGGAATCCCTGGGGGGGGGGGGGGGAGGAGGAGGGAGGGGGAAGCGACATATTTTTCGAGGAATTGTATTGAGAAAATTTAGAAAACTAGCATTTGAAGCTGACTGCACAATGATTGTACAGCATTGCGCTTAAGGACCATGAAGATAAGACACGAGAAATTAGGGCAGATATGGAGGCGTGTAGACAGTCGTTTCCACCTCGCTCTATTTGCGAGTGGAACAGGAAAAGAAATGACTAATTGTGGCACGGGATACCCTCCGCCACGCGCCGTATGGTGGATTGCAGAATATCTTTGTAGATGTAGATTCTTCTGTAGAGAGTAGGGGATTGTCAAATAGATATGATTTTTTTGTGTTACACTAAGCTGAGTGATGAATAGAGTATGTCATTTCTCCTTCTAGTATTATGTATGTGAATTTTTTTATGTTTGTGGTACTTTTGGACCACATTTTTACGCATGTAAGATATAGTGGCTGTATGTGACTGAAAGTGATTTGTTCTCACGTCTTGAAAATAGTAATCATAAGACTGAAATTAATTACGTATTGTAAAATATTGTGACCTTTAACTAGAATAAAGAAATAAATGCATTCCTGGATCACTGTGAATTTTAAGAGATGTCGACAGGAGGCTCTCGAGCAGTGGCCGTCAAACAGCGGCCCGAATTAGGTGTTCTTGCGGCCCGCGGTTCTCAGCCGTATTTTATAATAAAATGCTTCTAGCGACTAGCATCCCGATCGAAAACATCAATTAATGTTAAGAGCTTCTTAATAGTGTATTTTTCTTGCTCAGTAACAAACAAAAATAATTATAAACACTGTAATATTTTAAGATGTAATTAGTTTTAATTGATGCTGGTAGTTCTGCCGTGAGCTGACGGTTAGCTACCCTTGCCGCTTACGTCACGAGCATAGGGTTAACGTAACGTGGCCACTGCGGGGTTAACAGGGACACGGGGCGTGGGTTAACAGGGACACGGGGCGTACTTCATTGTGTTTGTCTTCCAATGGTAACAACTCATGAGCGCGAGCAACTCGCACCGATCAGCTGCTGTGGTATAAAATGTCAGACGGAAGTAACATAGATTCGTGACTGCGTATTCTACAGACGTTCATCTCCAAATGTAGCAAGCAGTAGCAAGTAATATGGAATCAAATTAAGTCTGCTGTACTGCAATGCAGTGATTAAAAAAACAGTAACATTCAGAACATTTAGTCATCGTGTGTTATATGCCAATAACTGTTATTTATTAATATAACGTACTAACTTATTTGGTTATCAATTAGATGTTTAATGGCTAGGAGAAAGTGTGATAATGAGGTCAGGACGGAAAAAGGGGACGTTTCATGTTCTTTTTTTTCCCCTGAACAGCGCTGCTGCCTGCCGAAAAATGGTTCAAATGGCTCTGAGCACTATAGGACTTAACTACTGTGGTCATCAGTCCCCTAGAACTTAGAACTACCTAAACCTAACTAACCTAAGGACATCACACACATCCATGCCCGAGGCAGGATTCGAACCTGCGACCGTAGCAGTCGCGCGGTTCCGGACTGCGCGCCTAGAACCGCTAGACCACCGCGGCCGGCGCTGCCGAAAAGTGGCCAGAGTAGTTCTAATAAACATCGCCATCCTTCTGAGACTAACAGAGGGAGCACGTTCCTTTTTCTAGTAAAAATGTTTTTTTTTTGTTTTGATGTTAGATAAGTCATTTATATTAATCTTGTTCCCTCATTTGCACTGAGAGCAATAATTTTTTACAATATCAATATTTAAACAAGTTCTTTTGGCTTACAAATGTAGTACCTTGTTATGTAGTTCAGTTTGATAGTTTCTTTTGTAGACCGCTAATGGCGACATGGTGTCCGATCGGGATAAGTAGCCAACGTGTTTGCCGCAATAGGAGTTAGTTATTTCCAAAAAACGCATATGATACAACTGATGAAACTGACTGTTACATCCTTTTATATACAAAGCTATCATGCACCATTCTATCCTTTTCTGTCAATTTCAAATTAATTTAGTTACAATATTTACAGCTGTGTCTGTTCTACGTATTTGTCCCAGATAAAAAGCCCTATCGAAAAGGGCTGCAGCCGCTTGGTATTCGTTCAGATACTAGGGCGCCCGGAAAAAAACAAACGTGAGATCCTGTTTTGTGGTAGTGGCCACAGCACCCGCTTAAATACGGAAAAATTTTTCACTGTGTAAGCCTTCAGAAAAGTGGATGTAGTTCCAGTATATTATTTTCTTTTTCCTTAAAAATATTTGATTTGAGACCATAGAATATCCTCTTATAGTACGTAGATTCAAAAGTAGCAGTGGTAAGCGTCTATCACTAACCATGGTTTGGTGAAAACTGAATTTCTCTCTGAGTGGCCACATTACACCCGTGCCACCCACCCCACCCCCATTCCACCCCACCCCAAACCCCTCTTCCTTTGCGGCGGCGCTAGGTGTCGCCCTATAATATTAGTATTGGCTCTTCAGCATAACGGTTTCACGACCACTGCTCTAGAGTAGACACTACATGTTGTCCTTATGGCACACTTCGGTGCAATAGACAAACATTTCGTTAATGAAGAGTTATCGTAGATTATGATGCCATAAGACATTTCTGTATGAAGACAGGAAAAGTAAATGGTTCAAATGGCTCTAAGCACTATGGGACATCGGAGGTCATCAGTCCCGTAGACTTAGAACTACTTAAACCTAACCAACCTAAGGATATC
The DNA here is from genome assembly GCF_021461395.2 of Schistocerca americana. Classification (NCBI taxonomy): domain Eukaryota; kingdom Metazoa; phylum Arthropoda; class Insecta; order Orthoptera; family Acrididae; genus Schistocerca; species Schistocerca americana. The sequence continues at coordinate 157,108,502 of NC_060123.1, forward strand.
ACACACAACCATGCCCGAGGCAGGATTCGAACCTGCGACCGTAGCAGCAGCGCGGTTCCGGACTGAAGCGCCTAAAACCGCTCGGCCACAGCGGCCGGCGAAAAGTAAATCAACTTTTTGACTTTTGCATCTGCAAACTGAAACACATGTTACAAAAGTAGACTACGTATTCACTAATCTGGAAACGTTTTGATACGGATGTCACAGCTGAGACTGTAACCTCTGCGGGACAAAGAGAGGAGAGGCAGTAGTAGGAGGACGTATGAAAGAGCCCGGGCCGCCACCTGCTTGGGCCGGGGCAGCCCCCAGCTGTGAGGCCATCAGCCGGACGCGGCGTCTGAATCAAGATGGCGGACCAGGCGGCGTGGCGTGGCGTGGCGCGGCGCGCGATAGAGGAAATTGCCTGCTGTCAGAGCCGAATGGTCAGGATTTCCTCGGCGTAGTTGATGGCGCGCGCAGCCCGGGGCCACCCGGCCTCGATCGACTGCCTGCTGCGGGACCGCTCCTCTCGCTCTGCTGACGCCGCTATTGTCATTCCGTCGCGCTGCTACTGTCGGCATTCCGCGTGGAGGATCGAGTGTTAACACTGCCAAGTGATTACTTTTTTTTTTGTTATTTTCAGCTACCTGACTGCAGTCTTGGTACACAATGAAACCCGCGTGCCGTAATTGCGTAGCACGCCGCTAGAGGAGCCAAAGCGAAATAGTGTAGCTGATAAAGAGGAGCATCGTGCGGGGATTCTTTTTCTGTTTATGGGGAGAAATAACGCTGCAACAACCCAAGCTGAGTTGGAAATGTACGGTAGCAATGCATCATCATTCAGTGAAGGGCCACTTGGTGCGGACGGTTCCAGTGGGATGAAACGAGTCGGAATGACGAACAACGAAACGGCCGACCACTGTCTGTGGACAACCGAGACAAGCGGAGGCTCCGGTGCTCGAAGACCGACGTACCTCAAACGACGCGATAGTGAAAAAAGTGTAAAATCAGCCGTGGATTAGTTTTCATCTTGAGCGACATTTTGAACATGACTGAGGTCGCCACCCCATTCAAAACATCTTACCGAACAGAGGTAATAGCGGAAATGTTGCATCTATGTCCGGTCAATCCACGTGAATTCTTTAGCCACCTAATCAACTTGTTGCGTTTATCATTACGACCCCCAGACAAACGGCGGAAACATATCGACTCACCACCGCCGTAAAAAGGCGAAGATCCACTCGTCAATGACTAAGGTGATGCTGCGAGTTTCTGGGACTGCCATGGTATGGTATTAACAGATTATGGTTGTATCTGGCAATCCGTCGCAGGAGCATACTAAGCAATCTCCTGACGAGGTTGTGGGAGGTTGTCTCGGGAACCTGTCCGAGGAAATGTTTCTGTTCCACAACAATGGCCCTGGTCATTCTGCACGGGTCACAGTCACGCATGCTGCTTGTTTGGCGAATCAAATCTCGCCTCATTCACCATATTCTCCAAACATGGCACCCACTGACTTCTTCCCGTCTCCTCGGCTGAATAAATCATTGCATGGCAAGCATTTACTCATTGAAGAGGTGATTTTCGACGGTGAACTTTTCCTGAACAGACAAAATGCAGACTTTTACAATCAAGGACTTCCCCATTTCATCCATCGTTGGGTTAAATGTATCGCGTTGGAAGGTGAATATGTAAAAAGGATCAACATGATGGCCATATTTTATGTCGACGTTGTAATTAAAACTTTATGACTACGTCTAGTAGTTACTGCAATGATTATGATCGATCATTTCTGATTCCGGTTCAGTTAAATCGGATTTTTAGCATACAATGTACATTAAAGTCTCCTTAATAATGGTATTTCGACTTTTTTTATTCAACTTTGAGTTCAGCAGAACTTAATTTTTAGTTGATAGTTAAAACTTTCAAGACGGTGCTTCGTATGGAGGTACAAATCTGCTCACTTACCGAATTCAATTGCGTCAGTTTCCCCTTGTCCAAAAATTAAGAATTCCTGTGTGTGCAGTGGGATCGTAAATTCCGTTGCTGGTGCAGGAAGCGGCAAAATGTGTTTTTCCATTTATCCCGCTGCACCCTTCCGCACGGTAGTGGCCTTATACATGCTAGCCTGTTTTGTTGACTGCTCGGAGGATAAACGAGAGGTGTCAATAGAAGATGCGATATACACTTCTATGTCACTAGGACAGTTGATAAGGCAATGATTACATCAGAGCCTGAAGTTTATCGAGGGAACAGTTCCGGGCATATGTGGCACGGGACATCCAAGGTTTCATCTGATGACTACGATTACCGTTGCCTCCTTGGTCTGCACATTCGGAAACATTTCGGTCTTCGAACATCTCTGGCATGTTAGTGGTTGACGGTTTGTTCGTCATTGGCCTCCAGCAACCACTCTAGGTGACTTTTGGACTCTTATCTTCATGGCGGTATTCCCAGGAATGACCTTTTTCATTCCTTGTCACTGCCTTCGCATAGTTCAAAAAATGGCTCTGAGAACTATGGGGCTTAACTTCTGAGGTCATCAGTCCCCTAGAACTTAGAACTACTTAAACCTAACTAACCTAAGGACATCACACACATCCATACCCGAGACAAGATTCGAAACTGCGACCGTAGCGCTCGCGCGGTTCCAGAGTGTAGCGCCTAGAACCGCTCGGCCAGCCCGGCCGGCCTTCGCATAGTAATATGTGGGGCTGAAGGGTATCTGTCAGTCAGAGATCTGTTTGGGGATCGGTGCTCGTAATGAAGGTGTCCATAATAATGAGGTATCTCTTAACATGGAAGGTGGGAATACCGTATTTGGATGTACATGAAAGAAAAACCTTTGATGTTTAACTGAATTACGTTGCTAGATCTGCACGTTTGCGGTAGTTGAATAAATATTAAATAATTAACTTGGCCATATTTATCTGTTGCACAACGGATAGCAGTAAGACGTAAAATGTAATTTCGCAAGGTTGGTTGGTTGGTTGTTTGGGGAAGGAGACCAGACAGCATGGTCATCGGTCTCATCGGATTAGGGAAGGAAGTCGGCCGTGCCCTTTCAGAGGAACCATCCCGGCATTTGCCTGGAATGATTTAGGGAAATCACGGAAAACCTAAATCAGGATGGCCGGACGCGGGATTGAACCGTCGTCCTCCCGATTGCGAGTCCAGTATAAGTTCGCAAGGGAATACGTAAGCTTGTCCTCTGCAAAAAATATCACCTTTATTCAAGAACAGCTGAACAAACCAGTAGGATAAACAACTGATATATTGGTGGTGGTATCTGTTCTTCATAACACTCTTGGCTGAGTTACAGAGTGTCCGCAGCTCGTGGTCGTGCGGTAGCGTTCTCGCTTCCCGCGCCCGGGTTCCCGGGTTCGATTCCCGGCGGGGTCAGGGATTTTCTCTGCTTCGTGATGACTGGGTGTCGTGTGATGTCCTTAAGTTAGTTAGGTTTAAGTAGTTCTAAGTTCTAGGGGACTGATGACCATAGATGTTAAGTTCCATAGTGCTCAGAGCCATTTGAACCATTTTTGAGTTACAGAATAACATTTACAACTGCGTCTTGGGGAACCCCGGCGCGATTATCATTAATTGTTAATTATGGAAGGGTCAGACGAATCTTTAAATGGTGACATTCACGCTATTATACACATATAATTGATATTCAGGACAAACATAAGAATAAAGAAAACTTCACCAGTATTCACGTGGTCGGTAAACGGTCGTTCCCTTGGGTTGAATTAACGAAGCAAGTAAACAAGCATTCATCAATTAGAATAAACTGCAAGTAGTTGCATCATAGAAGAATTTCTGGAAGTAATTTGGAAGTTTTACCTCGAGAATCAGTAACTGTCACATGTAACGATTCCCACAATCCGCGAAGACGTGGTCGTAATAAACAAAAGTTCTGTATAAAATGAGTGGTAAAACTCAGAATAGCTGACCAATTTGGACAGAATGCATGACTATGAGTCACGATCTGCGAACATAAGTCTCTCAGATCCTACTTAACACGTGCTAAGACAACAAAGACATGTGGAAACTAGATTCTGATCTGAAATCGAAACTAGCGACGTTTCAGGAATCTATTCAATTATACTAAACTCGTGAGATTACCAACGAACTAAATCAGACTGAACTGAGAAGAATAAATGGTTCAAATGGCTCTGAGCACTATGGGACTCAACTGCTGTGGTCATAAGTCCCCTAGAACTTAGAACTACTTAAACCTAACTAACCTAAGGACAGCACACAACACCCAGCCATCACGAGGCAGAGAAAATCCCTGACCCCGCCGGGAATCGAACCCGGGAACCCGGGCGTGGGAGACTGAGAAGATACATCAAGAGTCCACATGTTTGAACAGAGGTAGAACAGAACATTGGCTTGCATGCGTGGCCAAGTGAGCATGTTATAATGTTCTTAAATTAACCAGAAAAATTTCGTATGCCACTCAACTCATGCGTCCCGTTCCTATCGTGTGTTGCCAACATGTGCAAGAGATTCGTCCAAGGCGAATAGAAACCTCTTTGCTACCTGTTACGTGCTTTATAGGTTTGGCTATTCTGCCGTAGTAGAAGACTACTACTACTACTACTACTACTCCCACAGATGTAGTTATGAAATTTACCTTATACACTCTCATTCATGCTTTTCATTCATCATGTGAGAGGAGGACCGGAAGTATATAGTGACGTACTGTACACATATGTATTGAATATGCGTGTGGGGCTCCGATAATTACCAAAAATCTTAGTAAAATGTGAGGTGAAATATAGGTAATATAACTTGTGGCCATTATAGACACACTCAGCTACTCAGTATTTTTTAAATGTAGTTTACAGTTTGCGCCTAGAATTGAGGTGCCAGAGGTGGATACATTACGTTAAATGTTAAACAAAATGATGACGAGGCTGAAAAGTTTTCTCCTTAGCCCATAGATCATAGCATTAGGTGTGTGATTATTTCTGAGAGACTGGTACAATTTTCAGCGTGTTCTATGTGAAGCTGCAATTCATTCTGTACAGTAGTTGACTATAGGCAGCTATCTGAACGACTTACAGTACGTGAATTATGGAAAAATGAAGGAGTTCGAGTGTCGAGCAGTGATAAATTTATTCGTAAAGTAATGTTTTACACTAACAGGAGTTCTGTCGTGGTTTATGTATGAGTATAGTGACTCTTTCCTTCAGCTATCCCCGTGAAGAAATAGCCTCCTGAATTTAAACTAGGCTATAGATCGAAGATGATCCACGTGGAGGTCGCTCGAAAAATCCAACCGCTCCAGGAGTCGTCGAAAAAGTGCATAATATGATCTTGGAAGATTGGTGTACAAAGGCGGTAGTGATTTCAGACGAACGTGTCGGCTACAATTTGCATGAAGAATTGCACGTGGGAAAGTTTTGTGCAAGTTGAGTGCCGCCTTCACACATGGTGGACCATAAACGAACTCGCACGACAATTTTCGAACAGTGTTTGGCCCGTTTTTTTAAAAGCTTAAGGGATTTCTTTCGTCGGTGTCTGACAATAGATGAAACATGGATTCACCAGTACGCATTAGAATCAAAACAATCATCGAAACTTTTGTTAGCTCCTAAGAAGGAGAAGATAATTATTACTGGGAAAGGTCATGTGTTTTTGGGATGGGAAAGGAACACTGTGAATGGACTATATCCTAAAAGGTGAAACAATATCTGACGAACATTATCCTGGTCTTCTAACCGTTCTGGATGCTAAAAATTCGAGAAGAGACACACGGTTTGCGGAAGAAAAAGAAACATCGTGCATCAACACGCTGCGCTTTACACGAGTCCTTACAGCGGGAAAACTGAGGAGTCTGCGCTATGAAATGTGGAGCATCCACCCAGTCTTCCTTGCTTGTCAGTGATTTTCGTTCAGTCAAGAAGTGAGTGCACTATAAACGATTATGTTGCATCACTTCCACAGGAAGATTGCAGGCGTGGAATAATGTCACTGGAACACCGCTGCCAGAAAAGCATTAGTCTTAAAGATGATTTTGTTGAAAAGAAAAAGATTTTGAAAACAAATTCTCGTTTTCACTATTCCGCCGTAAACTTTTCAAATCGCCATCATACTGAATTCTCAAAGTTAGAAATTTTTGTTCGATTGTGTAATCGTCATCATGTACCTGAACTATGGTTTACAGTTTATTTCAGTCACGTGCTTCGTTCTCGGTGATGAAAAATTGTACATACGTTAATCTATAACGCATCAAGTTATTTCAAAATGAAAGACCGCGGTTTCTACAGTCGTCTACAATTTATTTCGTTCGCATATCGGTACAGCTATTTGATAATGACAATCGTAATTAAGCAAACATTTTATTGAGGGGCAAATGGCTTTAAGTGTCCATATTAGTTGCTTCTGCTCATTTTGACCTCACTGAAGATAAAAACAGTGTCTTAGAAGTTATCCACTTTCCACAAAAAACTTAAGAAGAAAGTGACATGACAATTTCAGTCTGAAACAAAATGTCTTTCTCAGCGAAATAATAGTAATCAGTATGGTGAGATTGAACGAATTAACACTTTCAGTTACACGAGTTTCATAATTTCAGCAGGTTTGTGTGGTTGCTTAAATAACACGTTAGAGTAGAAGGAAATTACATTGATTTTTTACGTAGTACTTGCTGCAACTGTTCCTTAAAAGTGCAGTGAAAATTGGAGCCCCAACAAAACAAAACTGAAATACTGAGGCTGTAGTGATAAAACTTGTTACACTTCACTTTGGGACACTGTGTCGATAACGAGCCATAAGACAGCAGTCGAGTACATTCGTTGCGTCATTATGAATAGAAGACTGTAAATTGGTTGAACGCATCGAAATAAAGGACTACTACTGACAACGGAGCAGACTGTATAATTAAGATCAGAGGGACGTCGGGTCGAAGAACTTCCTAAAAGACAAGAAGGGGTTGTCTTTGGGAGGCGGAAGACTACTACTACTACTACTACTACTACTACACTACTTGTAGTAGTAGTAGTAGTAGTAGTGGTGGTGGTGGTGGTGGTGGTGGTGGTGGCAGTAATTATTACGGTGACGGAGGCTCTGAGTCATCTGTAAAGGGACTTCTCTCTAGCATTCTGTCTGTCACTGAGTACTGGTTGCAAACATACTTCGTCTGATGAATCAAGATTTTATTGAGTACGAGTGTGTGCTAAGAGCCGGCGTGGGGCAAACTATATTATATGTGAACCTGTGAATTGTCATAATGTTATAACATTGCAACGATTTTGCAGTCTGATGAGCGTATTTTCGTCGCAGTGTTTTCATTCCCTGATGAAAGAGAACTGATCAGGAACTTCGAGAAGTATATAACCATGTGTTTTCTCGCTATTCATGTATCCTGGCGTTGATAGCGTTCTCAGGATATCATCGTGTCAAGATAACGCCTGAAACGACGCTTTTCACCCTTTGAACTATATATTCCACCATCCAGACGGACAAACAGATAAGAACCCAGTCTTACGTCTTTATGAAACACACATCAAAAAAAGTATTGCATGACCTCGGTTCCGAGAGTTCCGGAACCTGTACAGAAAATTGAAATAGATATCAACATAAACATCATTTGCGCCCTTTTTATTGCTCATGAAAACCACACATTGCATGCTGTACCACCATACAGCGAGACTTTCAGAGGGGGTGGTCCAGATTGGTCCATGAAGACGAATACCTCACCAATATGCTGCCGGTATGGTTGCACTGTCGGTGGGAGGATGGCATTCACTAATCGTACAGCTGTTACGGCGCTTTCCATGACCACCAGCGGCGTACTTCGGCCCCACATTACGCTACCCGAAAATAGCAGGGAACCTCCACCTTGCTGCAATCGGTGAACAGTGTGTCTAAGGTGTTCAGCCTGACCGGATTGCCTCCAAACACGTCTCCGACGATTGGTTGGTTGAAGGCATATGCGACATTCATTGGTGAAGAGAGCATGATGCCTATCCTGAGCGGTCCATTCGAGATGGACTTCGCCATGGACGTCGGGAGTGAAGTTGTGAATCATGCAGCCTATTGCACACAGTTTGAGTCGTAACACGACGTCCTGTGGCTGCACGAAAAGCATTATTCAACATGGTGACGTTGTTGTCAGGGTTCCTCCGAGCCATAATCCGTAGGTGCGGTCATCCACTGCAGTAGTAGTCCTTGGGGGGCCTGAGCGAGGCATGTCATCGACAGTTCCTATCGCTCTGCATCTCCTCCATGACCGAACAATATCGCTTTGGTTCACTCTGAGACGCCTGACACTTCCCATGTTGAGAGTCCTTCCTGGCACAAAGTAACAAAGCGGACGAGATCGAACCGCGGTATTGACCGTCTAGGCATGGTTGAACTAGAGACAGCACGAGCCGTGTACCTCTTTCCTGGTGGAATGACTGGAACTGATCGGCTGTCGAACCCCCGTCGTTCAAAAATGGCTCTGAGCACTATGGGACTTAACATCTGAGGAGGTCATCAGTCCCCTAGATTTAGAACTACTTAAACCTAGCTAACCTAAGGACATCACACACATCCATGCCCAAAAGCAGCATTCTAACTTGCGACCGTATCAGCAGCGTGGTTCCGGACTGAAGCGCCTAAGACCGCTCGGCCACAGCGGCCGGCTCTTTGGGCGGGTTTAGTTACATCTCTGAACAGTCAAAGGGACTGTGTCTGTGATACAATATCCATAGCCATCGTACTTCTTCGGGAGTTCTGGGAACCGGGTTGATGCAAAACTTTGTTTTTGATGTGTATATTATCGATCGATATAGCCGTCCCCGCTCCGAAACACCAGCTCGAAACGATTGCGCGTTTATGGGATGCATTCGATATGAAATGCTGAACATATCGTTCAGAAAGTTATTACCAGCTTTTAGAATCCATTTCCTATCTAGTAATGCATTTCAACGGCTACTGGAGGGTCTGCATTAGGCTATGTGCGTATTTTCTGAGTTGTAGCACTTAGCTGTATGCTCTCTGGAATGAGATGGAGTGACTGATTTCTGCATTACTGTTACGACGTGTTAGAGTTTAGACCTTCAATAGAGAACGGACCAAACCAACCAGTTATAGAAGGGTCTGCAGTTTTCGTCATGTGTGATAGTCACTTGCCCGGAAAAAAAAGAAAAAATCCTACGGCTAATGGTAGGTAATGCCTCAGGTGCGTGACTTTGCAGCCTGGCAACCATACATCCACCTAGTCTCAGTTGTCTTCAGGAAAACCTAGAGAAAACACATAACAAAGGACGGATCTGTTCAGAACTGTACGCCTCTTCGCACCACGCTTTACAAATCGCTCTGCACTGACCATAGCAGCTTTACGTCGCGCTTAGCTGCTTACTAAGCATAATTACTATTTTAATAAATACTAATGTGTTTTTGTGTAGGACATTGTCAGAAGTTAAATGTACGCATTACGTAATATTCCATAGCTTCTCTGTTTGTAAACGTGCGTCAAATGCGCAACTTAGTCATTGACAGCCTGGTCATCGGCAGCAGTTCGATCAGTTGTCTGTCTTTTTTTTTTCGGTGACGTACTTCATATTCATATATCGCGTTACAGACATATAAAGCTGACGCCCGGTTTTTTTCCCCAATTGGTCTGGTTAGGCGGCAAAGGGGCTGTGACGCTTGACTCACTCCTCTTTTTCTTCTTCTTCTTATTCTTATTCTCCAAATCACTGCAGTAAATACCGGGGTTGGAAAGTCATTCACGTTTCCTCTCCGTTTGTTAGTGTTCCACTTCTAATTACTAGATGTCACTGGATCATTGCTTCCTTCCTGCAAACACAGAGGCCGTTTCCTAGTTGGCGTCGTGGCGTTCTTAAATGGTTCAAATGGCTCTGAGCACTATGGGACTTAACATCTGAGGTCATCAGTCCCCTAGAACTTAGAATGCCTTAAACCTAACTAACCTAAGGACAACACACACATCCATGCCCGAGGCAGGATTCTAACCTGCGACCGTAGCGGTCTCGCGGTTCTAGACTGAAGCGCCTAGAACCGTTCGGCCACAGCGGCCGGCGTGGCGTTCTTACTAACGCACGGCAACTTAGTCGCGGGATACGTTATAAATAAAGAATTGCGTCTACTTTGGTGGCACAATGGTCCACAGGTCATTGGATTCCGGTTGCCGGCCACTTCTGTTAAGTGAGGACTTCTGGAGCAGTGTTCGCAACGGTAGTGTGCCTATTTCTCTCTTAACAAAAGATTCGTGTAGTGTTACTTCACTGTAGAACTAACTAATGGAAGCTGCAATCACACTCACAAAATGCTCCAATGAACCCACATACTATTCGAGGCGGGATTGTCATACATACGGGTACTATGTTCCCACTCATCATTTGCGTCGTACATTTTTGACATTTTGAAGAGTCAAATGTTTGGCAGGAACGTCTTCCGATACACACAGGTGACGTCAGACAGTACTGAATAGCATTAAGACAGATTACGTTTTCTTGTGAAACTTTAATACTCTTCCGAATTCGACATGAAGCGATGTAGTGCATAAACAGCTAACACAAAAGTCACTGAAAACAGCTGACGTGAATGTTATAGTCATCGCGACTGCAGGTTACATGAGAGATAATCTTCCTTGAAAGGCACTTATCTCTTCTACCAGAATGTGTGTCTGGAGAACCGCGAATCATTGCTGATCAGTGCGTTCACTGCTCTGCTATGTACACGTGGTAATTCTAATTGAGAAAGAAAATGACGGCATTTCTTTTATTTGTACACTTCCATAGGGTCGTTTGAAGATTTAACAGTCTCATAAACTTTGTTAATGTCAAAAATCAAATGTGTGTGAAATCTTATGGGACTTAACTGTTACGGTCATCAGTCCCTAATCCTACACACTACTTAACCTAAATTATCCTAAGGACGAACACACACACTCATGCTCGAGGGAGGACTCGAACCTCCGCCGGGACCAGCCGATGTAAATGTCAGATGCTAAGAGATTGCTTGTGTAATTGTATGAGGAAGTACGGCGTCTTACTATAATTTCTTCGTAGACACATATGAAAATTGAAACTTCCCAAAAGATAAAAATTGTGCAGCGGAAGATAACGGAAACTCGGATTCTTGTGTTCCCGTAGAAGCTCTCCTAAAGACTGAGCTGTCAAGACAGCTCCTCAAACCTCCCACAGGAGAAGACACAGCTGCTGAACCCCGAGCTGTTGCCAGAGCTGCCCACGAGAGGTGAGCGCCTGGTGGCGGGCACCTGTCTGGCTGGCTGGCTTGCAGCACGAAGTCGCATTTGTCAGCAAGTTTAGTTGCAGCACGCGGTCCACTGGTGTGCCGAAGAGTTATTCTGATTACGCATTTTAATTCTCTGTTTCTTGTTTCAGGTAAGCAACTGACCACCTTGTTACAGACAGACGAAGAACAGTTGGTAAGTGTTCATACGCATGTCAGAAATATTTGCTCCTATATTCGTTAATAGCTTACGTGTGTTCCTGTTGCACACACGTTTCGCGACACCTCATGAGATAAATTATAAAATTAACTAAATGATAAACAATACTAGATAATATCGCCGGCCGAGGTGGCCGAGCGGTTCTAGGCGCTACAGTCTGGAACCGCGTGACCGCTACAGTCTGACTGATGACCTTAGAAGTTAAGTCCCATAGTACTCAGAGCCATTTGAACCGTTTTTTAGATAATATCACTAGAGCGCAGAACCAATGTAAAAATCTCTCGGCTCAGTCCAAAGCATACACATTCGTCGATAAAGCTTGGAAAACGGTTCCGAACAGGCAAGCACTTAAGGTAAGTTAAAGCTAGGCGCTCATGGTTTTGAGAAATAGGGCCAGAAATGTGCTGATGCAAAGACGTTTGTTTATGAACTATAACGTTTTGCCGTAGCGGTCATCACTTATGGTGCTAGTAATTCTCAGTTACCGAACAACATTGGTCGCAGAAGGCAGCTGACGCTTCTTCGTCTGGCTCATTAAAATGTAGTAGTTTCTCTAGACGGTTTGTGATTATTTTCGGTGAATATTTTTACATTAAAGGCAGGACAAGTCTGTAGTTTTCTTGTTGGTCAGTCCTCTTTGTTCCGAAGTAGAATAGTTATAGCACTGTTCTGAGATTGAGAAATTGACTCCTTCTGCAAACATTCTGTCAATAATTTTCGAAGTTACTTACGCAGTACCTTGATTTCAGCGTTAATAATTTCGTTGAAAAAGCCCTGTTTACTATCGTTTTCTTCCTTGTACCTCATCTGCAAACCTGTCCTATTGTTACTCGCGGCCGGCCGCGGTGGTCTCGCGGTTCTAGGCGCGCAGTCCGGAACCGTGCGACTGCTGCGCTCGCAGGTTCGAAACTTACCTCGGCATGGATGTGTGTGATGTCCTTAGGTTAGTTAGGTTTAAGTAGTTCTAAGTTCTAGGGGACTGATGACCACAGCAGTTGAGTCCCATAGTGCTCAGAGCGATTTGAACCATTTTTTTGAACAAAAAAATGGTTCAAATGGCTCTGAGCACTATGGGACTCAACTGCTGAGGTCATTAGTCCCCTAGAACTTAGAACTAGTTAAACCTAACTAACCTAAGGACATCACAAACATCCATGCCCGAGGCAGGATTCGAACCTGCGACCGTAGCGGTCCTGCGGTTCCAGACTGCAGCGCCTTTAACCGCGCGGCCACTTCGGCCGGCCATTTTTTTTTTTTGTTACTCGCGCTTCTACTGACTAACCAACTGCAGATTTGGTTTTAGCTGTACCGCCGCTGCCATACGTTTCGTTTAGATGTCACATTTGAGAAGAAAATGGTTTTACACACCTTATCTGGCACTATTCTGAAATGTCATTATTAATTATGTTTCTGATTCATCTCTTGAACTGAACAAAGTATTTAAAGAAATCTGTGAACTCGTGTACAGTTTCCCCACTGGTGTTCGTTACTGTACCCTGTGAGAAATTCCGCAGATTTTTTCGTATTTCTGTTTAGTTTACTGAATCTTTCGGATTCTAGTTGAAGGTTGGCTTGTTCCAATTGAGATTTTCTTTTATTTTGCATTTTTCGTACTTGGAACGTCATTTTATATCTGCATGATTAGCTTTGTAAAATAATTGACCCTTTCGTTATTGTGTGCTTATTCTTCATTTCGTAAGGCGCTTAACTTGATACTTCAATTTATGCGACTTGCCTTTACTGAGGGTATCACTTTCATCCAATGCCCTAAATTATTTGTTGGATATATTCCAATTCCCGTCGTCCTCTACAGTTTCTACTCTCCACAGCTCCAAGTAGTATCTCGAAAGTTATTCCCTGATGTCGTAACATATCCTACATTGCGTCCCTTTTCCTTGTAATGTTCTTCATATTTTCCTTTCTTCGCCGATTCTGTAAGGAGCCTCTTCCTTTCTTCATCCTTCTGTAGCACCATATTCATCTGAAGCACCACATTTCACATCTCAAACGCGGTGTTCTCAGAGCCCATGACTCACTACCATACAATGCTGTGCTCCAAACTTACATCCTCACAAATTTATTCCTAAAAAAGTGAGATGTTTGACACTAGTAAATTTATTTTGGTCGGGAACGCCCTCTTTGAGTGTGCTGGTCTACTTTGTATGCCCCCGTTGCTTCCTTCGTCATGTGTTATTTTGCTTTGAACGTAGCAGGACTCCTTCACTTCATCTACTTACTGGTTACCAATTTTGATTTTCAGGTTATCGCTGATCTCATTTCTGCAGCTTCTCACTACTTTCGTCTTTCTTCGGTGTAACCTCAATCCGTATTCCATATTCATTAGACCGTCGATTTCATTCAATATGACTTGTTATTCCTCTGTCCGCAGCTCGTGGTCGTGCGGTAGCGTTCTCACTTCCCACGCCCGGGTTCCCGGGTTCGATTCCCGGCGGGGTCAGGGATTTTCTCTACCTCGTGATGACTGGTTGTTGTGTGATGTCCTTAAGTTAGTTAGGTTTAAGTAGTTCTAAGTTCTAGGAGACTGATGAATATAGATGTTAAGTCCCATAGTGCTCAGAGCCATTTGAACCATTTTTGTTATTCCTCTTCACTTTCACTGAGGGTAGCAATGTCATCTGTGAATCTATTATTTATATCCTTTCACCCTGAATTGTAATACCACTGTCATATGTTTATTTTATTGCCGTAATTGCTTTTTGGATGTGTAGATTGATCAGTAGGGTGAAAGACTACATCCCTGTCTTGCTATTGTACCCTTTTGGTATTTGTAAATATTTTATATTACCCGTCTTCCCCTACAGCTTAGATCTACTATTCTGAGAATTCCAAACATTTTGCACCATTTTATGTTGTCGAAAGCTTCGTCTAGGTCGACAGATCGAATGAACGTAACTTGGTTTTTCTCCAGCCGTGCTTCAACCTCAAAACTGCTTCTCTCTCGCCTCTCCCAAAGCCAAACTGATCCTCATCAAACAGATCACAGTTGTCTTTTCCATTCTTCTGTGTATTATTCTTATCAGCAAGTTTGATACATGAGTTGGTAAAGTGATTGTAAGATACTTTTCGCAATTATCTGCCCTTGGTGTCTTCGTAAATGTGTGAATGATTTTTTTTTCCGAAAGTCTGATGCTATATTTCCAGTCTTCTAGATTGTACGAACCAACTTGAATAGTCATTTGGTTGCCACTTCCCCTAATGATTTTATAAATTCCGAACGAATGTTGTCTGTGTCTTCCACCTCATATGATGTCTAGTGCCCCAAAGCGCTGCTAAACTCTGATTTTAATGCTGAAGCTGCTACATCTTGTCTATCGACTGCCCTTTCTTCTTCTTCTATCACCTCATTAGACGGTTTTTTCCCCTCGTAGAGGCTTTCAAATGTACTCTCTCGTCTGTAGTTAATAGTGGAATTCCCATTGCACGCTTAACGCTTTTTATTTCACGAAGGTTACTTTGACTTCTCTCTGGGCAGAATCTGTCCTTCCGACGACCGTCTCTTTTTCGATTTCTTCAAACTTTTCCTGCAGCCTGCCACTTTAGCTTTTCTCCACTTCATATTTATTTCATTCCTAAATCGCTTACATTTCTATGTACCTGAATTTCCGTGAACATTTTGCTCTTGCTTTTTACGCCAACAACTGATGAACTTCTTCTGTAGCTCAAGATATCTTCGCTGCTGTACCTTCCTTACAGCTACATTTGTCTGTGCAACTTCCGTGACTGCCCGTCTTAGAGATGCACTAATAGGATACCAACAGCCGTTATATTGATAACGTTTCCGACTTTCCAGTCACGTCACCTTCAGGACTGTCGCATGAATGGCACCAAGTACCACTCTTGCATCTATAAGACAAGGCACCAATAGACGTATCTGGTTCTGTAGATGTCCGAAGTTCATGAGCAAGTGTGCTCTTCATACATGTTAGAGCAACTGTCAAACGAACAAACCCTGTTGGCACCGCTGAGCGTCATGTCGCGCGACCTTTATTTCGACCGTATCGGATATCGTATCGCCTCAGTACGAACTGCGTCAGGTGTGGCCTTTTCTACTATGCTTTTCCGAAGAAAATGCTGCGGATGCTCCCGTTTTCAAAGATCACTAGAAGCGTATTCAGAGTGTTGCACGCACTCGTTTCTTATATGTAGAAAACACAGATATCTCATCGCACCTTGACTGGCCTACTGGATAACTCGATATTACACTACCGGCCATTAAAATTGCTACACCACGAAGATGACGTGCTACCCGAAGATGACGTGCTACCCGACAGGAAGAAAATGCTGTGATATGCAAATGATTAGCTTTTCAGAGCATTCACACAAGGTTGGCGCCGGTGGCGACACCTACAACGTGCTGACATGAGGAAGGTTTCCAACCGATTTCTCATACACAAACAGCAGTTGACCGGCGTTGCCTGGTGAAACGTTATTATGATGCCTCGTGTAAGGAGGAGAAATGCGTAACATCACGTTTCCGACTTTGATAAAGGTCGGATTGTAGTCTATCTCGATTGCGGTTTATCGTATCGCGACATTGCTGCTCGCGTTGGTCGAGATCCAATGACTGTTAGCAGAATATGGAATCGGTGAGTTCAGGAGGGTAATACGGAACGCCATGTTGGAGCCCAACGGCCTCGTATCACTAGCAGTCGAGATGACAGGCATCTTATCCGCATGGCTGTAACGGATCGTGCAGCCACGTCTCGATCCCTGAGTCAACAGATGGGGACATTTGCAAGGCAACAACCATCTGCACGAACAGTTCGACGACGTTTGCAGCAGCATTGACTATCAGCTCGGAGACCATGGCTGCGGTTACCCTTGACACTGCATCACAGACAGGAGCGCCTGCGATGGTGTACTCAACGACGAACCTGGGTGCACGAATGGCAAAACGTAATTTTTTCGGATGAATCCAGGTTCTGTTTACAGCATCGTGATGGTCGCATCCGTGTTTGGCGACATCGCGGTGAACGCACATTGGAAGTGTGTATTCGTCGTCACCATACTGGCGTATCACCCGGCGTGATGGTATGGGGTGCCACTGGTTACATGTCTCGGTCACCTCTTGTTCCCATTTACGGCACTATGAGCAGTGGACGTTACATTTCAGATGTGTTACGACCCTTGGCTCTACCCTTCATTCGATCCCTGCGAAAACCCTACATTTCAGCAGTATAATGCACGACTGCATGTTGCAGGTCCTATGCGGGCCTTTCTGAATACAGAAGATGTTCGACTGCTGCCCTGGCCAGCACATTCTCCAGATCTCTCACCAACTGAAAACGTCTGGCCAATGGTGGCCGAGCAACTGACTCGTCACAATACGCCAGTCACTACTCTTGATGAACTGTAGTATCATGTTGAAGCTGCATGGGCAGCTGTACCTGTACACGCCATCCAAGCTCTGTTTGACTCAATGCCCAGGCGTATCAAGGCATTTATTACGGCCAGAGGTGGTTGTTCTGGATATAATATATTTGTCCAATGAATACCCGTTGATCATCTGCATTTCTTCTTGGTGTAGCAATTTTAATGGCCAGTAGTGTAATCCCATAGTAACGACTGGGACTAAACAGAGCAGCGCTTGAAACGTAGCAATCAACTTCGGTGCAGATCGGTACCTCTACAAGATCTCGGCATTAATGAGTGCCTTCAGCTGAATGCGTCATACATCAGAAAAACTTGGATTCGCTTTGTCACCGAATTGAGGGCATTATCAAGGCAAGAGGCGGTGTCACACCGTGGTGTCTCCTGGGGGTGACTTTTTACCGAAGTGCTTATTGTAACACAAAAGGTGGTTAACAAGTATGTTTTGCTCTCTGTAGTACTATTTACAGAAGCCGACTTTTCTGGATAGTTTGAAAACGTACGCAGGTTTCGCAAGCTTCCATTGGACGTCACGGGAACAGTGGCCTTGGCTGCTGATCACCGCCACAGAAGTGTGACTGCTCCAAATTACTCGGCCGGGCTGGTGACGTGGGCGGCAGCCGGCCGGTTCGGCGCCGCCGCTGTGACTGACGGAACTGAGTCAGCGGCCCGGCGCGTCCTGTCCCTCTGTCCGCCCGTCCCGTGGCGCAGGGCGACGGCCGGGCGCAGAATTTCCCCAATTTGCCCACTTAGTCCGTTCGGCATCTCTCTCTCTCTCTCTCTCTCTGCCCGTTAACACGCTTCCGCCTCTCTGTACGGCACTTTGACTTTTATGCGGAAAATGACATTTTGGTAGCCCCCTTTTGTGCTCATCATCCGACGAAAGTACACGTTCCCATAACAGAACATTAATCTCATTTTTCACGGTATTAACCAACAGTAAATGCTTCAGAGTGAATTTATTGCCTTGTCGCAGTTTCTGGCTGACAGCGGGACCTTATGGACCGGTGCTCATTTGATTTCGTTCATACTTATTTTGTGAATAACACCGTCTAGATAGCTATTAAAACTTTATTTATTACGCTTTTTCGCTTGCTGCCATCGTCAGATATCTGCAATTATGATCAGAGGAACCTAAAGAGCGATAGGCGTTGTTATACAACAAGATACAAAAAATGAAAAACTGAACAATTACAGAAGTTAAAAAAAATGGTTTTAGAAGTACACTCAACAAGAAGCAGAACAATGTTCAGTGCCATTATTAAAACGTATGCCGAATCGGGCGTAAACTAACAATCGGTCCAAAAATCTGTACAAAAACGTGAGTTCTAGCCCGTAGGTAGCGCTATTCTGGGGGACGTTGCCTTCGAATTCTATTTTGTTATATGTATATTCGTTCTTTTGTGAAAAGACGTACAGTCTTGTAAGTACAAACATCTAAAGTCAAATTATGAAACATTATTTAAACGAGTATAGCTGCATACTATCAAATTAGCTTTTAGGTGGCGCCAGTTAGGCCATGTAAAGTTCACTGAGCTACCAACAGGTAATCATTGAGTCTACTGCACAGTAACGTCTATATAACAGCTGCGTAAATTATAGTGTTAAACAAATTTTGCGTTGACAAGATGATGTGATAATAAAGATAGAGCTTGCTGTTATAATTATGCGTATCTGATAAATAAAATCTGTGTCCTACGAACTAAAACATAGCCAAACATTACCTAAAAATTTGTTTGGGTGTAAAAACGTTTAAACAATAAAACAGTTACATTATTAAAATATCTTGGAAGGCAGCTCCATCTTGCGGAAACAGCAGCAGCAAGACCTTTCATTTCCAGCCTGATAACTTTTTAACCCAAGAGTCTCGAAGCATCATTGTGGCAGGAAGAAAACAAGAGAATTCAAAAGAGGAAAAGAGGATAAACCATTACAATCACAACAAATTGTGTAAATCAAGTAATCTTTAGCATACAGCGGTCACATTTTACTACCTCCTAATCATTCAGACTTTACCGAAATCACCTGAACGAACAGTTGACCGAGAAGGCAAATTGCTTGCTCGATCCATAACCACGAGAAAATTATTAAAAATGTGCTCCTCACAGTCAGTAGATGTTCTTTTACGTTCCCAAATCGCCCTATACCATTACACTAGCTGTTTCTTACTCGAATTTTGTCGCATGGTAACTGGTGTTTTGTATCAAAAGAGTTGTGGGTTACCAAGCAGAAACTGCTGAAACATTTAATGACATTTTATCACAAAATATTCACGACATATTGAAAAGTGAAAATGCATAGTCACAGCAATACAGATTTTTTAGTGAAGGGAAACTGACGTCATTATTGTAGAATGTCGAAAGTGGAAACGAAACTACGGTGGAGAGTCATTAACGCAATTTTATGTTGTTTAAAAGCATCCAGTCTTACTATGTTAGCGTGGACCAGGCGTGGTTTAAATTCGAGGAAATAATATCGACGGCAGTTGAGAAATACATACCAAATAAGTTAGTAAGATGTGGTAATGATCCCCGGTGGTACACAAAACAGCTAAGGACGCTGTTTCAGAAGCAACGAAACAAGTATGCCAAATTTAAAAGAACGCAAAATCCACAAGATTGACGGAATTTTACAGAAGTTCGAAATTTAGCGTTAACGTCAATGCGGTATCCTTTTAATAGTTTACACTATGAAACTCTCTGTAAGTTTGGCACAAAACCCAAAGAGATTCAGGGTATAATTAAGGTACACTAGCGGCAAGACGAAATCATTAGCGCCATAGCAGTGGTAGTTTTGTTGATGACAGTGCCACGAAAACATAGTTACTAAACATGACTTTCCGAAATTCCTTCTCAAAAGGAGAAAAAGTAAATATTTCAGAATTCGAATCAAAAACGACTGCCAACATAAGTAATTTACAGGTAACAACTTAAAACACCTAATAAAGGCAAGGCTAGCCGGCCGAAGTGGCCGTGCGGTTAAAGGCGCTGCAGTCTGGAACCGCAAGACCGCTACGGTCGCAGATTCGAATCCTGCCTCGGGCATGGATGTTTGTGATGTCCTTAGGTTAGTTAGGTTTAACTAGTTCTAAGTTCTAGGGGACTAATGACCTCAGCAGTTGAGTCCCATAGTGCTCAGCACCATTTGAACCAAAGGCAAGGCTCCGGTCCAGACTCCAAACCAGATAAGTTCCTTTCATTGTATGCTGATCCAATAGCTCCATCATACTTAGCAATCGTATATAGCCGAACTCTAATTAAGATCCCTAAGCTGGAAAGTTGCACGAGTCACATCAATATCCAAGAAAGGAAATACGAGTAATCCGCTGAATTACGTACCCATACCACAAACGACGATTTGAAGTAGGATTTTGGAGCATATACTGTGTTCGAACATTATGAATCACCTCGAAGAAAACAATTTATTGACAAATAGCCAACACGAATTTAAAAAATATCGTTATTGTGAAACACAGATAGCTCTTTATTCTCATGAAGTAATGAGTGTTATCCCTAGGGGGCGTCAGATTAATTCCATGTGTTTAAATTTTCAGAAAGCCTCTGATACCGGTTCCTCATAAGCAATTCTAATCAAATTACGTTCCTATGCAGTATCGTATCAGTTGTGTGATTGAATTCCTGATTTCCTGTCAGAAAGGTCACGCTTTTTAATAACTGGCGGAAAGTGTTCGAGCAATACAGAAGTAATTCTGGCGTTTCCCAACGAAGCCTTACAATCCCTCAGCTGTTCCTGATCTACATAAACGATTTAGGAGACAATCTGAGCAGCCCTCTTAGATTGTTTCCGGATGATGCTGTCATCTACCGTCTTGTAAAGTCGTCAGATGATCTGAAACAAATGCGTAATGACACAGACAAGCTATCTGTATGGTGCAAAAATTGGCAAGTTACTCAAAATAATGAAAAGTGTGTAGTCATCCACTTGAATACTAAAAGGAATCCGCGAAATTTCGATTACACGATAAATCACACAAATCTAAAGGCTGTAAACTCAAATAAATACTTAGGGATCACAATTACGAATAACTCAGTTCGAAACTATCACATAGATGATGTTGTGGCGAAAGCAAACAGAGAACGCGGTTTATTGGCACAACACAGAAAGAATGCAACAGCTCTACTAAAGGGACTGCTTACACTAAGATTGTCCGCCCCCTTATGAATTATTGCAGTGCGTTGTGGGATACGCATCAGATAGGATTGACGGAGGACGTCGAAAAAGTTCAAAGAAGGGCGGCTCGTTTTATATTATCGCGAAATAGGGGAGAGTGCCACGGATATGATACACTAATTGTGTGAATTGTGTGACATTCATTAAAACGAAAGCGTTTTTCGCTGCGGCAGAACTTTCTCATGAAATTTCTATCATCAATTGCAGAGTAATCGTGGAAATGTAGAGAATGCTATTTTCTGGTAGAAAAAATGCTGTCAGTTCAGAATTAAAAGAATTTAGAAATTTGTCGAATTAAGGAAAACATGTAAGTTTTGATTCTCGTATTACAGTACCATACGCAGCTATTACAATTTCTATTCCCTCTATTATTCAAAATGACATTACGTTGTACTCTCTGAATGTTACGAGTGCTTGAATGCAACTTTCAGGCTGCAGCAAAGTCCGTGTAGGCATTAATTACAGAGTCTGCTGTTATTGAATGGCCGTATCGAATGGCTCTGAGCACTATGGGACTTAACATCTGAGGTCATCAGTCCCCTAGAACTTAGAACTACTTAAACCTAAGGTCATCACACACATCCATGCCCGAGACAGGATTCGAACCCGCGACCGTAGCGGAAGTGCGATTCCAGACTGGAGCCCCTAGAACCGCTCGGCCACACCGGCCGGCTGGCCGTATCGTGTAGGAAGTATAAAATGTACGAATTTGTCGCGACTTACATGTCTGCATAATCCTTCGCCCTCGGCACAATGTCCATGCTCTGCAATATGAAGGAAAATGCCTTTACATCATCAGAAAGGTGAACAATGGTTGCTGAAGAATCTGTGTCTCTGCTGAAACTGGTTGACCAACAAAAAGTAATGTTTCCTTGTTATTTTGTTTTCGACAGGAGTGTATCGGCGGTTTCTCCCCTACTGTCATTTATCAGTCTATACTGGGAGGTTGCTCACTAAACAGTCAAAGGAAGGACTGGTTCACTCTCCGCCAGTAATTTAGGCCAGTGGCAGGTCTAAGTGTCTGCGACGAAAAATATTTAGCCGAGGTATTTGGTATAATTATTTAGCGGATTGGATTCAGTAGAATGTGGATTAGCTTACAGTATACACCGAACTCGCTTGCCAGTGGCGCGCAACTGAACAAGTATGCACACGAATGTTTAGTAGATCTTTCGTCTCCGTCTCGCAGTGTCCTCTCTTCTTCTGTTTTTATTGACGATCGGCACAATGGCATACTGGACAGTCGACTATGTTCTGCTTACGCTATACAGAAGCGCTTGCGAAGTATACAGTGTCCTCCGTACACTTGAGTTGCGTAGTCAAGAGACGCTTCCGGGTCCTTAACTCCACTGCCAATATAAAGGAAGTACAACACTTCCACCAAATTGTTTTTTCTTGCAGGCATACTGTCTAGTGGATTCAAGTGTGTACTTTCTTTAGTAGAGGCTTGAAACATTGTTTTAACAGTCTTAGTGTGCAAAAGCACTTCTTTAGATGTTCAGCTCCAATTTATTTCTCTAAGAAGCACTTCGGAAGCTCCATGCGTACCTCTTTGACCAATCGTCTTCCTACCATTATTCCCTTGTATTCATTTTAATGTCTTTACCATCTGTTTCAGGGTAGACATGGCATCAAGATTCAATTCTTAATTAACTCTCGCTTTGCGCTTCATACTTCATTGAACACTCCATACCAGTCGTCCACTTTAACATGAACTGAACCATGCCTGAAGGCATACTCATTTAGCGAAGAAAATCACAAGCCTCTGAGCTAAATTAGTGGCTTAGTGCGAACGAAGTCTTGAATTTAATTAGAAGTATTGTTTGTTACCGAGACAGACCACCACCTCACTATCACTTTGAAACCGCGTTATCCCCGTTGGCTAGAGAAGTGATCCTTCTTGATATTCCGATCGTTGTTCGTTCTTACAGAATCTGGAGCAGGGTTTCCCGAACTGTGTTGCCAGTTTTTTAAAACTTTTATTGTTTTTATTTTGTGTTATTAGTTATGATGTAAAATTGAAGTAATCTCTAAATAAAACAAATTTTTATCATTTTTAAAACAATTTTAATAACCTTCAAAGTAAACAGAATGGCGATCAGATTACCAGGATTCTCAAGGTGTTCCGTCGAGGAAAAGTTTGGGAATCCCTGATCTAGATGATGAGCGCCCTAAAAAATTTGTCGAAGAGGGGATCAAGAGCCTAAACTGATTTTTGTACAGCTGGTTTGGTGAGTGACAAGGCGTGTTGTGACCCAAGATCAAATTTTGATAGAAAGGACTCAAAACTATTTCTGTCTCTGAAGACTGATAAATATCCGTTCAACATTTCTGAAGGTGTATTACTTTGAAGATTAAAAGGTAAACGTAATTTTGGATTATATTTGTTGGTGTGGATGTCGACTTTTTCAAGATAATGTTCTGTAATTACATCCCCTGTCAGTAAATCGTGTTAGGTATCAACAAAAATAATTAGCAAAAAACAAAAAAAACAAAAAAACAAAAACAGGAGACAAACTTTGAATATCGGTTATTCAATTTCGATGCCATTTGTAAAACTTTGCTTACAAAGCATCACACACAAACACTGTAATGAATGTTCTGTAGTATTTTCATGTCTTCTATATTTTTTGTTCACTGCATAATTAAAGTTGAATAAAATGCTGTATAAAACTTCATTTTTTGGGTTGTTTGTGTAAATTCTAACCAAGATCCAGTATTCGCCTCGATGGGCGTGGAAAATAGGCCTGAGAAAAGACGATACTCATCGCCCACTCTTGAGACGTTATTCGCAGAATGGCTACTGGACGGCGTATTTTGTAACGCTGTAATTGTACGTTGTGATGCGTTGCAACACGTAAAGATGGGGCATAACGAGCTGTACGAGGAAGCTACAGAGAAAAATTTGGGGTCTCTCTCTCTCCGCAATGTTCTGTAAACGTTGTCATCCGCCTTGAAAGCAAGACATCGCCCAAGACGTCATGGCGGGGCGGGGGAGGCCGTTTGCTGCAGTCACAGTATTTCCCATCGCAGAGTTGCTAAGTCTGCTAGTCTGCTGTTTAGTAGAATAGAAACACGTCATAAAGTATAGCCTGTACAGAAAATTCCTCGAGAAGTCAAGTGAACTTTCACGCAATTCCTACCGTAGCGGACGTCTATAGTTTCACGAAAGACTGACAAATATATTTCACGTGGACTTGCAGATAACTTTGAAATGTGAGACCCGTTTCTTGCTTTAGTTGTAGAAATGACACTTGTTCAAATGCAATGACAAACAGTTTTCGTGTGCATCATCTACATGTACATGACTACTGTGCAGTGTATACTTCAATGCTAGGCAGAGTGGTTATACAATTCGTTTCAAATTATTCTGTCGTCCGTTTGATTCTCGAATATCGACGGAAGAAATAAACACCTAAATGATTTGGTATGAGCTCAGATTTTTCTTGTGTTAATACGATAATCATTTCTCCTTTGTAGGTGGGAGTCATCAAACTATTTTCCCGTTCGAAGGAGAAAATTGGTGATTGAAATTTCGTGATAGATCTCGCCGCAATTAGCCTTCATTACAATGACTGGCAGACAAACTCGAGTATCATATCCGTGGCATTCTGTCCCCTACTTCGCGATAATACAAAACAGTCTGCCCCTTTCTTTGAACTTTCGCCATGTCCTCCGTCAATCCTATCTGGCAAGTATTCCATACCGCGCAGGAATACCGCAGAAACGGACGGACACACCGAGCGAGGTGGCGCAGTGGTTAGACACTGGACTCGCATTCGGGAGGACGACGGTTCAATCCCGCGTCCGGCCATCCTGATTTAGGTTTTCCGTGATTTCCCTAAATCGCTCCAGGCAAATGCCGGGATGGTTCATTTCAAAGGGCACGGCCGACTTCCTTCCCCGTCCTTCCCTAATCCGATGAGACCGATGACCTCGCTGTCTGGTCTCCTTCCCCGAAACAACCAACCAACCAACGGACGGACAAGTATAGTGTAGGCAGTCTCTTTAGTATACTTGTTGCACTTTCTAAGTGTTTTGCTAATAAGACACAGTCTTTGTTCGCCTTCGTATGTGAGGGTTGCAATTTAAGTTCTTCGTAGGTAACTAGTCCGCGGGTTTTCGGTTGAACTGACAACCTTTAAATTTGTGATATCCACACTGTAACTGAAAATTAAAGGATTTTCTATAGTACTCATGTTGTCGGCGTTAAACTTTTCATTGCTTAGGGCCAAATGCGGCTTTTCTCACACTACAGACATAGTGTCTAAATCACTTTCCAAATCGTTTTATTCTTCTCGCGTCTTTGCTAGACGGTAAATGACATCATCATATGCAAACAATCTAAAAGAGATGCACAGGTTGTCTCCTAGGTCGTGCATGTACACTGATGGAAAAAAAACATCAACGCCAAGGAGAGGAGTTGGCGATATAAACGAAAGTTGGTAAGGGCATTTCTACATCTGAAAGATGATGTCTATTCGAATTTTGCGCCAGGCGCATTGAAGTAGCGGTAGTAGCCCCGCTGTGAGGATGCAAATTAGGTTTGCTTTAAATACGCAGACGTGAGCGTTTTTACCTCTGAGATTCGACGTGGTGAGCTGATGTTAGTGAAGGCGACAAAAACGTCATTTCCAACACCTCACTGAGTTTGCGCGAGTTCATCTAATTGGACTACGAGAAGCTAGATGTTCCTTCTGTGGCAATGCAGAAAGACTTACCAGGAATGTAGGCATTGTTCACGATCGTTGGCAGCGGTGGTCACGAGAATGTACGGTCGCAAAAAGACTGCGCTCCAGACGGCCACTTGGTACTACCGAGAGGGAAGACCATCGTGTTCGGCGTGTGGCTCTGGCTTATTGTCCTGCATCTGCAGCAGCAATTTGAGCAGCAGTGGGCACCACATTGACACAGCGAACTGTTACAGATCGGTTACTTCAAGGGCAGCTCCGAGCCACATGTCCTGTAGCGCGCATTCCAGTGACCCAAACCAGCCCCATTTGCGACTTCAGTGGTGTCAAGCGAGTGCTCATTGAAAGGCGGGATGGAAGTCTGTTGTGTTTTCTGATGAAAGCTGCTTCTGACTCGCTGCCAGTGATGGCCGTGTGTTGGTTAGAAGGAGGCCAATTGAGAACCTGCAACCAACCTGTATGCATGCTAGACACACTGGACTTACACCTGGAATCATGGTCTGGGGTGCGATTTCATATGGCAGCAGGAGTACTCACGTAGATATGCCACGCACCCTAACTGCAAATCTGCACATCTGCCATTCATGAACAACATTCAAAATGTTCAAATGTGTGTGAATTCCTAAGGGACCAAACTGCTGAGGTCATCGGTCCCTAGATTACACACTACTTTAAACTAGCTTATGCTAAGAACAACACACACACTCGTGCCCGAGGGATGACTCGAACCTCCGGTGTGAAAGGCCGCGCAACCCTTGACATGGTGCCTCTAACCGCGCGGCCACTCCGCCCGGCGAACAGCATTCCAGGGGGTGTTTTCCAACAGGATAACGCTCGCCCACGCATCGCTGTTGTAACCCAGCATGCTCTACCGAGTATCGACATGTTGCCTTGGCCTGTTCCATCATCAGATCTGCCTACCATCGAGCACATCTGGGACATCATTGGACGTCAACTCCAGCATGTTCCACAACTAGCGTTGACCGTCCCTGCATTGACTGACCAAGCGCAATAGGCACGGAACTACATCCCACAAACTGACGTCTGGAACTTGCATAATACCATGCATGCACTTTACATGCTTGCATTCAACATTCTGGTCGTTACTCTTGTTATTGGTGTCCCAGTATTTCAAATTTGGAATGGCTTACCTCACACTTGCGATAACTTATTATCTTGCAGTGTTAATCACTGAAATATCTACACAAATGTATTTCCGAAATTGCGTTACTCTCCGTTAATTATTTTTTTAATCTTGCAATTTTTTCCGTCAGTGTAGAGTAGGAACAGAAGGGTTGTATAACAAGAACACATATCAGAAGTGGAAGTCGTAAATGACCAACTGGAGGAAATTTTAATGAGTTTGGTTTAGGCTTAGGTTAGTAAGAAGTGCTTTGCGCGCGGTTTTCGAGTTGTGGAGTGCCCTTGTGACAGCCACGCAGGCGCCGGCAATTGATGCAACGGGGCGAGCAGCCGCAGCGGCAGCGACAGTGCGGGGGACGAGCCGTGCCGCAGCGCTGTCCGCCCGTGCCTCCTAATTAATTATCGGCGGTGGGCGATGCTCATTTGGCGACCGGCGGACAGGCATCAGCTCGTGAAGGGCGCGGGTAATTGGCCCCGGCCGGTAATAACCGGACGCAGTCGCCGACTGGTGGCTCGTGGCGCGTCCGCTGCCACGTCCCACGCATCCAGCCCCCCCCCCCCCCCCCCAATGGATGGCGAGCGCCGACGCCACGCAAATCTTTGCTTATCTGCCGCCGCGCATTGTATTGCCGTTCAGTGTGTAATTTCATGTGCCGCTGTTCATAAATCGAGATCGGCCGCGATATCGTGAAACACTGCGGCCGCGATACGCGCTGTGCGTGCTCATGGCCTCCTGGCCGCTGGCGCCGCGAGCGGCTTCGCTGTCGTCTCGTGCGAACGTGGCCTAAAATTTCGCCACCACTCAATCCAGTGTCCCACAAAGTAGGTTGCAACGCAACTACTATTAAAATTTGTGTTTTAATTACTCATTCAGAGGTGTTTAGCAAACCAGGATAGATCACTTCACATATACATAAGTTGTATTAAAAAAGATTTACCAACGCCCCTGACGTATATTCGAAGTGAAATGGTCCTCAAGCGCGTGAAATATGTCTAAAAATCTTAAACGTATTTTCATTTAAGAGTTACTAACGAACTTTTCACAAAAATTAAAAATGTACAACATACAGAGGTGAGGTGCATATGAACAATAGGCTGTCGCAATCACACACCATCAAACAGAAAATCAGCTTAACACGCTGATTTGCACTGATCAAATTACTTCACTGAAGATGTGCGTAAGTCAGATTTGATGTTATTAAAAACATACAGTGTGCTTCCCCTAAGACTTGATAGGTGCATTTTCTCCGGTGCTTCGGTAAATATTTGCAATTTTGTTTTCGCAATGGTTATCTCGAGTCAGCCTAGACACATACTGCTAATCACATCTTTCATACGACGTCCGGCGTCGAGGGAAAGAGTCTGTTTGCTTCCTTGTCCAAGCAAAATGATTTTATTAGTGTAATGCGATATTCGTTTTACCAATATCTGTTAACACGGACGGTAAAACATGAGCAGTAACGTGTTCTCCAGCAGTGACGGCACCTCCCTGGCCAGCGCTGACTGCTTTCGTCGTGCAGAAGCGCTGCTCAGTCGCTGATGGCGTACTGGGTATTCATAGTGTTTTACTGCTCCTGTTAATACATATTGATAAATAGAAGATCGCACTATAGTAGTCTGGGAGCGCTCTATCAAATGAGCACTTGAAATTCTGATTGAAAAATCATTTCGTTTGTAAATGGAAACAAACCGACGCTTTCCCTTGACGCTGGGCGCCGTATGAAAGAGCAGGATTTGTTCGGGCTGATACCACCTACACGCTGCGAAACAGAAATTGTAAATATCTGCCGAAAAACGAAAGTAAGTGCGCCTGACGACCTGAAGCAGATACCCCCGTTATACATATCAATCGATTCTACTAAAAAATGGAGTTAAAGGAATCAAAGAAGTTGGGCAGCAATGAATCGTTTAGGCTCCTCTTAAGTTAAAGTTTTTTGGTAGTTATACCTGCTGGCAAG
Source organism: Schistocerca americana (assembly GCF_021461395.2). Classification (NCBI taxonomy): domain Eukaryota; kingdom Metazoa; phylum Arthropoda; class Insecta; order Orthoptera; family Acrididae; genus Schistocerca; species Schistocerca americana. The sequence continues at coordinate 157,137,292 of NC_060123.1, forward strand.
TTTTCCGAAATCTGTGTTCTTTAATAAGACACAGCTTGATCGACCAAAGAGAGTTTAAACTTGTATTAAGTTTGTTCTTGTTTCTGGTGTTATTTATATTCATGAAGGAGTAAATATGTTGGGAAGCAGTATTAGCATCCACATTACTCTGTCTGATCTGCATTGCCGCGTTGTCTGCATCCACCTTACGTGTTTAATGTTTTACGCACGTCACTCCGGGTGACTAACGGTCGCATAGGTCCTGCTGTGACCAGCTTATATTGTTACTGATGTAAATAAGGGAAGGAAAGCAGATGATGGAGGGCAGCGCCGGCATAATGTTCATTTCTGTCGAAGTACAGTGAGGAAGTGGGTATAATACTACGTCCGAACAAGCCTCGGAATGCCCAACGATACCGTCTGCCGTCTCATCCTCAGGCCATTTCCGGTAGTGGAAACTGTGCCACTGCGATCCGATAGTCTCGAATGCCTATTTACTTTCCTCAGCGACAGAAACGATACTGGGCATACCGATAAGAGTGTTTGCTTGTCGCAGAAAATTTAGAAAGTAGCTTTGCAAGGATGTGCGCTATAATGTGCAGCTTATCTATCTACTTTTGACGCGCAATAATTGATCTTCCTAAGCGCTGTTAAACGTCTCTACACTTTTAGAAAATGATTTTATTTTGGCTAATGAATTCGAAAAGGTTTTTTTAGTGGTATCACGGTTCTCAGGAATCTAGAGCTATGAATTAAAATGAGATATTCACAAATATGGACACCCCCCATTCAGTGTGCTTCACAACCTCCTGGCATCTCAGGTTATGCCTTCTACTTCTGCTCAGTATGACTGCTCGTAATGTACAACCACCATCACCATCACCACCACCACCACCACCACCACTACTACTACTACTACTACTACTACTACTGTCGTGTTCATATCTCACTCGTTCCGAGCTGCCGTCTCCCCTAACCAAGGTACTTCACCTAACTAAAATTCTTTAATTTCAGATTATACTCTCATCTTTGCGTTACATGATTTTTTGTGTCTAATCACTGAACAAGGAACAGAGACTACACATATAAAAGGTGACAGTTATTGAACTATACGAAAAAAAACGAAAATTAGTTACAAACTACGGCGTGCACGTACTTTATGCAACATGTAGACGTCAGTACAGGTGTTCGGATTTAGGTTACTACATATTAGATATGCCTGACATCCTTGGCGATGATATGGGGCAGACGAATAGTGAAATTCTGCATGACCCTCTGAAGTTCGGAACATCGATGCTGTCGATGGCCTTCTGTTTTCTGCTCAGAAATGGTTTTGGACATACTTGTCTACACCTAGTCTTTAATATAGACCCTGCAAAAAAGGAGTCGCATGTGTTCAGATCCGGAGAATATAGCGGCCAATCGAATCCCTGGCCTCTGGGTACCCCAGAGCCAGAATGCGGTCCCGAAAGTGCTCCCCCAGGACATTAAACACTCTCCTGCTTCGATGGGGTCGAGCTCCGTTATGCACGCACCTTCGTGTTCCGTTCGGAAGTCACTGTGCCATCAAGGAATATTGCACCGATTATTCCTTGACTGAACATTGCAGACCACACAGTCACCGGCTCAGGGTTAAGAGACTTCTTGATCGCGAAATGCGTATTCTCAGTCCCCCAAATGCACCAGTTTTGATTATTGACGAATCAATCCAAATGAAAGTGGCCTTCGTGGCTAAACCAAACCATACCATGCGCATACTACTTCCCATCATGCCCCGCGGCCAACCGTGCAGTTTGAACGAATTAACGCAAACCGTTCAGAAGTTATGACGATTTTATTTCATATAGTTCAATACTTGTCACCCTGTTTTTGCAATAACAAACTTTATAAAATTGGTATATTGTGTTTGCAACAAACACAAATAGAAATAATTATTTTCAGTTCCAATAATACAACAAACAAATTTAGTATATCAAATAAAAACGGCAAAAATTTATATGCCTTGGGTGTAGGTGTTATTGTGTTGTATGTGTTGCGACTGTTTATATCCACTTTCTGTCTGCACTACATTACATCCTAAAAATGAAATAAAGCCGCTTTCACCTTTGGAAGAGACAGATGGTATCTAAACAGATTTAGAATTCACTATCTTTGTCACATTTCATTCTGTTTTAACTGATAACCTGTTTAGACTTTACAGACATCACGTGATCGCACGAGGCAGCGACACAGGGGATGTAAGGTCGTTAAGAACTAGATTATGATGCCTGTAGAGCTGAAACCGGTTATTGGTTCAAACAAAATGGAATATGGTAAATACTGTGAAATCTTATGATTTGGTTATGTACCGTGAAGTCCCTGCTGTGTGTGTGTGTGTGTGTGTGTGTGTGTGTGTGTGTGTGTGTGTGTGTGTGTATTTTGTCGTTTCATCCATGCGGCATTTTGAACAAAGTGACTTAATATTACTCGATCGTCTATTTACCACCTTTACTGGTAACCTTTTTAATTTGTAAAGAAAATGTTAGTCTGTAGCTGAAGGCTAAAATAAATTGCAAAGCGAATTCCCTTCAAGTTCCTGCGGCCAAAGAAATTTCCGAGAAACGGTTAGAAACTAGTACTGATATCGACACTTTTATTCGGATTTGTGTTGATCTTCCAGATTTTGCATCAGTTGATGACAACGCATAGATATCTCAGGAGTTTCCTGGGCTGACGTAGACAATAGTGCTGTATGATATTGTATTAAGCAGCATCAAGACATTACAATTTAAAAATATATATATATACACCCTAGAGGTAAATATTGTCTGATGTACTGCCTCACGCATTCCTATACAGCCCCATTATGTGAGTCCAGCCATAAATTGACCTGTGCGCGTGACGCAGTCTTCTCTTCTCGAAATAGTACGACCGAGCTAGTTGGCGCAGTGGTAGGAGAGGGTTCAGATCCCAACCCTCGTCACCTAGTTTTACGCTTTCCAAGTTTTCTCTTAATCGCTTAGGGTATAAACAGGGACTGTTGGTTTGATTCCTTCAACATTGTCGACTACTCCGAATTCTTTCTGTTACCACCAAGGTGCTTCCTTAATGTACGTATCCGGTGAACATATCACCCTGAAAAGTCTCACACGATCTGACTCCATAAGAAGGAGACTGGTACGCGGTCGGATGGAAGAAACTTTAGGCTGTTCTCTAGTATCATCTTGGCAGCGAAAGGCGATTATGAATACTTCGCTCGCTATCAGGATTTGAATTGGCTCCATCCGAATTTTGCAGTGTAAATTAGCGACCATAGCTACGAAAGTGGGTATAGAAATCCGTCAAATCTGTGGTTCCCAAAGTGGTGAGGGGGGGGGGCATCTTCCTCAACAGGGGGCGGCAGCAGATGTGCGCAGAAGAAAGCAGAAGCGTGCGGCCCTACCAGTCAAAAATTATTGTTGGTACAACGCATTCTTCTGTCTGCGCTCTGCAGTCTTAACTATTACGCCTGTTGTGTTCTGTTGAAGTTATTAGTATTTTTTATTGATTTTGTACGTTGAGTGCAAATTTCTGCAAAAAGAAGATTGTATAATGAAGAATATATTATGGATTCACGTTTGTTGTAAAGGACAGTGTCCAACTGTCACAGTGTGTTATGTGTCATGTTTCCCCAGTAACGATTGGCTGCAGCCTGTGCGTCTGCCTGGAAAGTTATTGAAGCAGGATAGGAAATTACTTTCTTAATAGCAAAAACCAAAAAATCCTCATAGTATTGGTGAAACATGAATCAAACCTTCCATTCTCAAAGAAAGCAGATTTCTGTATGGAGAAGATAGTCAGCGAAAGATGGACAAGATACCTTTTTCAAACAACTTGTGCAACATAGGATCGAAGAAATGGCCCTGAATGTGAATGAACAGGTAGCGAGGGGATTTAAAAATCTCCATTTTTTTGCCTTGCCGTGTGTCGATTCCACTGATGTAGCTCAACAATGTCACTTAATATCATACTTCCGATTTGTGGGTGAGAAGAAAATAACGGAAGAACTGTTGTTTTCTATCAACTTGGGAACGACAGAAAAAGGCTCTGATGTATTTTCTATCGTTGGTGAGTATTTGGTTGAAAATGGTTTGTCTTGGGACAGAGTTCTGTGACGGAGCACCAGCTATGTTATGTTCACACTCTGGCTTTCTAAATACTGCCAAAGAAAAACTCCTAATCTTATTGGTTGCCAATGTTTGATCCACATACATACCTCAGCTTCTCTTACTTTACCGGAGAAACTGAACACTGCACTGAAAGTGGTTATCAGTGTAGTTACAGAAGTAGAGTTAAGTGGTGTGAATACTCTTTTTTTTCGAGTCCTATGTAACGATCTCAGTGGTGAACGCTAATCTTTAGTCTTAAATACGTAGGCCGGCCGGAGTAGCCGAGCGGCTCTAGGCGCTACAGTCTGGAGCCGCGCGACCGATAGGTCGCAGGTTCGAATTCTGCCTCGGGCATGGATGTGTGTGATGTCCTTAGGTTAGGTTTAGGTAGTTCTAAGTTCTAGGGGACTGATGACCTTAGAAGTTAAGTCCCATAGCGCTCAGAGCCATTTGAACCATTTTGAATCTTACATACGTAGCCCGGTGACTTTCCAAGGGCAATATGCTTTGGAGACTGTATGACTGAAATCAGAGGTAGAAATGTTTTTGCTGAGTCAGGGGAAACCTGAGCTTTATCAGTCATTCACTGATGACAGCTTTATATTTTCCCTAGCATACCTTACAGACTTCCTACAAATCATGCATAATCTGAATTTGAAACTACAAGGTAGAAACACGAAAACAATGGATGCCACCAATGCCATAAGGACCTTCTTGGAAAGGACACAACTATGGAAGCGTCGCCAGGATGCTCACATCACTAACTTTTCATTATTCCCCGGAGTCAGTGAACTTCTAGATAAACCACAGTGCGATGTTAACACGTAGAGAGTTATCAGTGAATACCTGGAATGGCTCGAAGAAGCGATCAAACTTTGTTTTCCTCATTTGTCTTCAGCAGGCTCTCAGTGCACGTTAACAAGATTGCCGTTCACAATTGATGTGCGTGCACTTCCTGATGAAACACAAAAGGAAGCATTGAATTTAAATGTGATTCAAGTGCTAAAGAACAGTTTCAACAAATGGAGTTGGAAGAATTTGGGGCCAGTCTTCTTGCTATTGATTCAGGAGTGATGAATGAAGCCTTAAAAGTCTTCGTACAGTTGTCATATACATACCTATGTGAGACCGGATTTTCGACGCCAGCCACCATGAAAACAAAACACCCAGTCTTCTGAATGTGAGGAGTGCACGTAGATGCGCTTTAACTAGTTTGAAATCAGACTGTCAGGAGCTGCATAAAGAAAACCAGTTTTAACTGTCTCATTGATATTCTGAATTTTTCTTAGACCTCGTCACAAAAAGATGTTAGATTTCAAAAGTGTTATTCATGTGACGAGAGTAAATTGAAATAAGACATTTCTCTTTCGGCTACGAAGTCCTTCGAATCGTTATGGTTTTGTATTACTCAACCTTTAATATACGTCTTTTACTAAAGTGTGGATTTCAGATTATTGTCAAATAAAGTTTTTGGAAAGAAGCAAAAAATACTTAAATAAAGGAAATAAGTAAACATAGATGGGCGTGAGATAATATTGGGTGGCAAAGGGCGGCACCAGGTAGAAAAGGATGGGTAGAATCTGCGCGGACGTAAACTTCATGTTTTACATTCGAAAGTTTAGATGTCCAGAAGTTTGTAGCGGAGAATATGAGGCCCATTGGGTAGTGCGAATTCGTCTCTTAACGATGTTCTTGTCACAAGACAAGGACTATGGTTCGTGCTCGAAGGAGCACCACCCCACTTTGGGAAACCATCCCATTTTTATGGATTGTGAGACAGAATCCAACTGAAAAGTTTCGTGGGCGATGGACTGGTCATGTAGAATAGCTTCCCCGTTCACGGGACCTGAATCCGTAACATTTATGGCTGTGGGGACATTCAAAAACATTGGTGTGTGTCTAACGCACGATAAGTGCAGATGTTACGGGATCGTGCGACCAAGGCATGTGATGGAATCCGAATGGAGCCAGGTGAATGTGAGATTGCGTGTTTCACTGTGAAGGAAGACTGAATGATGTATCAGAATGCAAGGTAGCAGCGTGGCCGAGCGGTTCTAGGCGCTACAGTCTGGAACCGTGCGACCGCTACGGACGCAGGTTCAAATCCTGCCGCGGGCATTTGAACCATTTTTTGCAAGGTAACAACATGAAGCACAGCCTACAGTGTCTGCATAACAGACAGAAGGGAATGATAGGACGGAAATAAACGATTTAGGAGAAAATCTGAGCAGCCGTTTTAGGTTGTTTGCGGATGGGGCTGTCGTTTATCGTTTAATAGTCCTAAGCAGATCAAAACAAATTGCAAACCGATTTAGAACATATCTGTCTGATGCTAAAATCGGCAGTTGACCCTAAATAATAAAAAGTTTGAGGTTATCCACTTGAGTGCTACAAGAAATCCGTTAAACTTCGGTTACACGATAAATCAGTCAAATCTAAGAGCAGTAATTTCAACTAAATATCTAGGAATTACAACTACGAACAACATAAATTGGAAAGAACACATAGAAAATGTTATGGGGAAGGCGAACCAAAGACTGCGATTCATTGGCGGAACACTTAGAAGATGCAACAGATCTATTAAAAAGATTGCCTACACTACGCTTGTCCGTCCTCTTAGGGAGTACTGCTGCGCGGTGTGGGATCCTTGCCAAATAGCATTCACGGACAAAATCGTGAAAGCACGTTTCGTGTTATCGTGAAATGGGGGAGAGAGTGTCACTGATATGATACAGGATTTGGGTGGACTTCACTAAAACAAATGGTTCAAATGGCTCTGAGCACTATGGGACTTAACATCTATGGTCATCACTCCCCTAGAACTTAGAACTACTTTAACCTAACTAACCTAAGGACATCACACAACACCCAGTCATCACGAGGCAGAGAAAATCCCTGACCCCGCTGGGAATCGAACCCGGGAACCCGGGCGCGGGAAGCGAGAACGCTACCGCACGACCACGAGCTGCGGACACACTAAAACAAAGACTTTTCCGTTGCGGCGGAATCTTCTCACGAAATTTCAACCATCAACTTTCTCCTCCGAGTGCGAAAACATTTTGTTGACGCTACCTGCATAATGAGAAACGATCATTATAATAAAATAAGGGAAATCAGAGTTCGCACGGAAAGATATAGGAGTTCATTTTTACAGCGCGCTGTTGGACACTGGAATAGTAGAGAATTATTGTGAAAGTGGTTCACACTAAAGTGTCATTTGCAGAGTTTCGATGTAGATGTAGCTCATACCCCAACAGGTATTACTCTGGACATCATATTGTAGGAACTTTTTTCCTTGATTTGAACCGTACTACCACCTGTCGGAATATGTGATACTTTTTTTAAACGCACCCTTAATGTATGTCACATACATGAAATCCCACTATTTCATGCGTACTTGTATTCATATGTATTATATTAAAGAACCACTAATTCTAACAGCACATAATACGTAATATGTATTCAAGCACAATAAGAAAAAGACTAAAACACACATTCCGCATATTCATTGCAAACATCAGTGCCACCTTGGTTAAACAGCAAACAGTACATCATTTATGTTTACGTAATATCATAGTAACACACCTCAAATATGTTTGCTTAGTTTCTGCTGCTCATTGTGTCATATTTTTGCTCTAGCACATCGATTCTATTGTCATCTCTTTCGACATGTAACGGCCACCTAATGTAAATAATTCATTTCTTTACTTTGTGTTGGCCGGCCGAAGTGGCCGTGCGGTTAAAGGCGCTGCAGTCTGGAACCGCAAGACCGCTACGGTCGCAGGTTCGAATCCTGCCTCGGGGATGGATGTTTGTGATGTCCTTAGGTTAGTTAGGTTTAACTAGTTCTAAGTTCTAGGGGACTAATGACCTCAGCAGTTGAGTCCCATAGTGCTCAGAGCCATTTGAACCATTTTTTTACTTTGTGTTGCTTCTGTGTGCCATCAGTGCGTATTAAAACACGTGGTACTGATGTGAAATCTAGCTGTTCGTTGCCAAAGCGCTAATGGTGATCCACTGTCCCGATATAATCGTGACTGTGCTAATAAAAACACACAGTCCAGCGATAAGTGAATCGGTGACTGGACGTGTTACACACCTAGTACACGAAATATACAATGATTCTACTGTTGCGAGAGGAGTTATCCCACATTTTCATTTCCATTTCGACTATTTGCCAGCCGAAAATTTTTTTTACTGCAGAGCTTCGCGAAATTGTTAACACTAGAGAACTGCTTAATAGTTCGTCATTTAGGTAGCCGTCTGATGACGAACGAAATTTCGAAACTGGTAAAGGCAAGCATCAATAAAAATATTTTGGTTTAGGGGTTTTTTCGTTCCATGGATACACATTGAAGAGATGCTCAATGATAAAGAACGCGTCAGAAAGTAAGAATAAAAACCAAGAAAGATACGCTAATGTACGTTCCACAGATCCCAAGTGAAACTGTCCCGGTGGACGTTGAATATTGGTACAGAAGTCGACAGTCCGTAATACGTGCATTTTTTATATTAATAATAATATTAAGCGGTTCTCCTAAGAAATTCGTCAATCGAATGAAAGGGGCTGGCCACCGGTAAATCCCTTAGACCCCTCTTTAGTTTACTGGTATTTAAAGTTTTTATGCCGGATGGCAGGTTATTGCAAATTTGTTTTGCTGAATAGTGGACACCTCATTGGACCACAGTAAGCAACTTTCTTATATTATTCTTATTTCTAGTTTTAACTCCATGAACTGAGATGTTGGTTTCAAAAATAGATATACTAAATATGACAAATTTCTTAAGGAATAAATAAATTGCAAAGTAGTGTTTAGTACCCCTAGTTCCTTGAACAGAGTTCTACAGGACATTCTTGAGTTCACAAGAGAAATAACTTGTGTTAAACCATTTTGGACTCGGAAAATTTTAGCTTTGCTGGTGTTACCGCAAAAAATGATAACTTATGACATTATGCAATGAATGTAAGCGAGGTACGCTGACTTTTTTAATTGTAATGCAGGTAAGCGAAGTATGCTGGTTTACTTTAGTTTCCTACCAACTATGTCTGACATCATGTGCATATGAGTCAATAAGTTACTGGTTGGTAATTGTTGTAAGACATGTCTAGCGTAACTTTTTTATATGTTAATCACTGAGAATTTTTTTTCATTCAACACGAAATGACACATTGCTGTGCCTGATTTTTAAATGCCGGCTTGGTTTCACTACTGGCTGAATTTTGCAACCTTTATTTCTAGTAATGCAAATACGGCTGTTAAGGCATTTTCCAACGCTTAAACGGACGTAAGTTCTGTCGACACACAGATCTCAGTAAATTACACAGCATCCAATGTTTTTACCAAGATTTTAGGGAGAGGGTCTTAATTTGTTCATAGGGTGACTGGCTCGCCCATTTTTTACGTAAGTGGGTAGCCAGTGACAATTTCTCGTGGCATCCTTGACGCTCCTTTCTCGTTTTCCTTGCGTTTTATTTTCTTATACAGCATTTTTCATCCTTCCCCGCTTTCGTTGCGTGTATGCTTCCATTTTACTAAGTTTGTCCACATTCGTTTCTTTTAATGTTTGTCACGGCGCTGATGACCTCGGCGTTCAGCGCCCGTAAGACCAAACACACACACACACACACACACACACACACACACACAAAGTCCAAAAAGAAGAGTGTGCTTTCGCACAAATCTATGTGTTGACAGAACTTACTTCAGTTCCAGTGTTTGAAAATGCTCTAACAGCAATATATGCATGCATACAAATTGAGGCAGTTGTGGAACCGTGCTGTCATTTAGAAAATTCACTGTCGTTGTGGCTGAAGACTCACAAGCAAGTATGGCAACTGAATGGCTCTGATTGTGTTGCACAGAAATTTCTTTAACCTGATCAGAGAGTTCTTTCACAGTAAAATCACATAATAAATCAGGTTTCAGAGAAATAGACGCACATCATCGATGGAAAGCCACCACAAACTTAATCTCTTCTATTACACTGGATGCAACACTGTAGCAACATGAGGGCAGCCTCCGCGCCTGTGAAACAAAATTGTCGTTACTTTAAGCATGGAGCAGCCATGCAAACGTAAGGTGGTGTAATTTCTAGCCTCTGTAAACAGGAACGAGCCTCTCTCTTACTTTTATACGTGGAGAGGGGCGCAGCAGGGCGATAGAAGGCGCAGGGCGAGGCCGCACTTGGCCGGATTAGCGGCGGCCGCTCCAGGCTCCCCTTTGGCCGGCTGGCCTGATTACCCTCGTGATACACTTCGGCTGCTGGCGGGCCTCTGCACGACTCGCCGCGATAGCCTGCTATGTGAGCGGCTCATCCCTCCGACAGAGTAATTTCATTTCCTCGATAAAGAAAGTAGAGGCCGTTTTCACAAGCCTCGCAAGAGGCCTCCCAAAATCTTTCCGCGTCCGCGAAATTGCCTAACGAGATGCTGCCGCATACGCCCTGTGGCAACGACTAAATTACGATCAAAAAACTCCAAAAGTACATTTTCAGCTTTGCCGTCTCGAATGGAACAGCTCTAAAGATGCCTAATAGAAATAGCCTTTCCAAATCACCAGGATTTACAATCATTGGTGCTTGAATTTCGTTCAATTATCAGCGATCTAAAAACCGACATACACCACTGCCCATTAAAATTATTACACCAAGAAGAAATGCAGATGATAAAGGGTATTCATTGGACACATATATTATACTAGAACTGATATGTGATTACATTTTCTCGTAATTTGGGTGCATAGATCCTGAGAAATCAGTACCCAGAACAACCACCTCTGGCTGTAATAAGGGCATTGAGTCAAACAGAACTTGGATGGCGTGTACAGGTACAGCTGCCCATGCAGCTTCAACACGATACCACAGTTCATCAAGAGTAGTGACTGTCGTATTGTGACGAGCCAGTTGCTCGGCCACCATTGACCAGACGTTTTCAGTTGGTGAGAGATCTGGAGCATGTGCTGGCCAGGGCAGCAGTCGAACATCTTCTCTATCCAGAAAGGCCCGCATAGGACCTGCAACATGCGGTCGTGCATTATCCTGCTGAAATGTAGGTTTTCGCAGGGATCGTATGAGGGGTAGAGCCATGGGTCGTAACACATCTGAAATATAACGTCCACTGTTCAAAGTGCCGTCAATGCAAACGAGAGGAGACCGAGACGTTTAACCAGTGGCGCCCCATACCATCACGCCGGGTGATACGCCAGTATGGCGATGACGAATACACGCTTCCAGTGAGCGTTCCCCGCGATGTCGCCAAACACGGTAGCGACCATCATGATGCTGTAAACAGAACCTGGATTCGTCCGAAAAAAATGACGTTTTGCCATTCGTGCACCCAGGTTCGTCGTTGAGTACAACATCCCAGGCGCTTCTCTCTGTGATGCAGTGTCAAGGGTAACCGCAGTCCTGGTCTCCGAGCTGATAGTCCATGCCGCTGCAAACGTCGTCGAACTGTTCGTGCAGATGGTTATTGTCTTGCAAACGTCCCCATCCGTTGACTCAGGGATCGAGACGTGGTTGCACGATCCGTTACAGCCATGCGGATAAATTGACTGTCATCTCGTCTGCTAGTGATACGAGGCCGTTGGGATCCAGCACGGCGTTCCGTATCACCCTCCTGAACCCACCGATTCCATATTCTGCGAGCAGCAATGTCGCGATACGATAAACAACAACCGCGATAGGCTACAATCCGACCTTTATCAAAGTCAGAAACGTGATGGTACGCATTTCTCCTCCTTGCACGAGGCATCGCAACAACTTTTCACCAGGCTACGCCGGTCAACTGCTGTTTGTGTATGAGAAATCGGTTGGAAACTTTCCTCATGTCAGCACGTTGTAGGTGTCGCCACCGGCGCCAACCTTGTGTGAATGCTCTGAAAAGCTAATCATTTACATATCACAGCATCTTCTTCCTGTCGGTTAAATTTCGCGTCTGTAGCACGTCATCTTCGTGGTGTAGCGTTTTTAATGGCCAGTCGTGTATTTCCGTCACATCAAGAAATAAGTCCAAAATATGATTTAGAATTTCTTGAACGCCAAAAAATTTAGACATAGTAGCGAAGAAGTTGTAAGGAAAAAACAGATAATATGAGATACAAGGTTCACCTCTTCACAAAGTAGTCGCCAGAGAGGAAAACCATGAGTAAATTATGCCGACTTGGAGAGCACATCATGTAAAATTTCATCTCCGGCAACTGTTGTTCACTCCTGCGACGCATAAATATGTTTAACAAAAGCGACACACAGATTCTGCGTATTCTTCACAATACCTTTCTTCCGTAATATACAACTAAATACGTGGGAAGTGAAATCAGTACAATTTTTTAAATTTAATTTCACTGCCAGTTAAAAACAAGAATATCACTTCTCTCACAGACAAGAAAAATTTGCTACAGGAATATGGACAGCAACAGATCTTCCGGAGACAATAAACAAATTGAACGTCTTCAGACGGTACATCCCGGAAACGGCTATGAAAAACTTTAATAACAGACTCGGCCGTGCGCGCGCGTCCTGCTCTGACGTCAGCAGCCTGATCGCCGGGAGTTGTGACAGCCCCGTCAATACGTTTGAGGCGCGATCACTGACAGAGTTTGAACTATGAGAAGTCTTGAGTGCACGTCAGTCAGCCGGTGGCTCTGATCATCCGGTGCGAAAAATTCGGCAGTTTAGGTGGACTTCCAAGCGTATCCACCATGGCTGACTTGACTCATTAAATACCAAATAAGGAAAACTCTGTTAAAAAACTAAACCCAACCAGTGACAGAGAACTCAGTAACACAGTTTCAAAGACAAAAATTTGACGTGCACGTAACGTGAGTGATGGTGAGTTAAGACGCACCATCACTACGAGATTACTTTTCCAGTTACTTAACATCAAATGTTTCTGATATAAAATCATATTTAAACATTGTTAACGCAATAACGTCTTAAACGATTCATACAAACATAGCGTCTATGGACAGGTCCTGGTCAGCAACATCGAACTGTTATGGTAGATTTTTTGTGAATACTACGTAGCGCGGTAATTCATCGCGTAGAAATCGGTTAGACGAAGCACCTGTTAATCTGTTTGCTAGAGTATATGGCACTATGAGCTTGTCACAGACAATTACTACCCATACGTCGATCCTGAACACCATTGTTGTAAAGTTGAGCGTCCATATGGTAAATACACTCCTGGAAATGGAAAAAATAACACATTAACGCCGGTGTGTCAGACCCACCATACTTGCTCCGGACACTGCGAGAGGGCTGTACAAGCAATGATCACACGCACGGCACAGCGGACACACCAGGAACCGCGGTGTTGGCCGTCGAATGGCGCTAGCTGCGCAGCATTTGTGCACCGCCGCCGTCAGTGTCAGCCAGTTTGTCGTGGCATACGGAGCTCCATCGCAGTCTTTAACACTGGTAGCATGCCGCGACAGCGTGGACGTGAACCGTATGTGCAGTTGACGGACTTTGAGCGAGGGCGTATAGTGGGCATGCGGGAGGCCGGGTGGACGTACCGCCGAATTGCTCAACACGTGGGGCGTGAGGTCTGCACAGTACATCGATATTGTCGCCAGTGGTCGGCGGAAGGTGCACGTGCCCGTCGACCTGGGACCGGACCGCAGCGACGCACGGATGCACGCCAAGACCATAGGATCCTACGCAGTGCCGTAGGGGACCGCACCGCCACTTCCCAGCAAATTAGGGACACTGTTGCTCCTGGGGTATCGGCGAGGACCATTCGCAACCGTCTCCATGAAGCTGGGCTACGGTCCCGCACACCGTTGGGCCGTCTTCCGCTCACGCCCCAACATCGTGCAGCCCGCCTCCAGTGGTGTCGCGACAGGCGTGAATGGAGGGACGAATGGAGACGTGTCGTCTTCAGCGATGAGAGTCGCTTCTGCCTTGGTGCCAATGATGGTCGTATGCGTGTTTGGCGCCGTGCAGGTGAGCGCCACAATCAGGACTGCATACGACCGAGGCACACAGGGCCAACACCCGGCATCATGGTGTGGGGAGCGATCTGCTACACTGGCCGTACACCACTGGTGATCGTCGAGGGGACACTGAATAGTGCACGGTACATCCAAACCGTCATCGAACCCATCGTTCTACCATTCCTAGACCGGCAAGGGAACTTGCTGTTCCAACAGGACAATGCACGTCCGCATGTATCCCGTGCCACCCAACGTGCTCTAGAAGGTGTAAGTCAACTACCCTGGCCAGCAAGATCTCCGGATCTGTCCCCCATTGAGCATGTTTGGGACTGGATGAAGCGTCGTCTCACGCGGTCTGCACGTCCAGCACGAACGCTGGTCCAACTGAGGCGCCAGGTGGAAATGGCATGGCAAGCCGTTCCACAGGACTACATCCAGCATCTCTACGAACGTCTCAATGGGAGAATAGCAGCCTGCATTGCTGCGAAAGGTGGATATACACTGTACTAGTGCCGACATTGTGCATGCTCTGTTGTCTGTGTCTATGTGCCTGTGGTTCTGTCAGTGTGATCATGTGATGTATCTGACCCCAGGAATGTGTCAATAAAGTTTCCCCTTCCTGGGACAATGAATTCACGGTGTTCTTATTTCAATTTCCAGGAGTGTAGTTTACTGTCTGTACTGGCTCTAGTAGCGGGAGTTTAGTTATAACCATTCTGCATTTATTGAAACTAATTACCACACAATTTGTGCTTGAGGACGGTAGTATCGATTTCTGTGTGACATACAGGGTATCTTTTTGTAATTTTTTTTTTTTTGAGCATTATTAGCCAGCTCCGTCTGTTCGTTGAGAATATTGTGTGATGGTGTGCTTTTATTTGTAATTATTCCTGTTTCTTCTAACATATTCGTAGTCACGTACTTATAAGGATCTGAACGTTGTCTTCAGAGTTTTGCATAGTCTGTCACTCTTCAACAACGCGAGTGTAAATGGTGAACCCGCATAAAGTGCTTAAACGAAGTAAACCGAGGTGCTCTTTAATTCTCATCTCAAAGTTTCTATCCGTTCGACATATTTCATGTTTGGGTGAGAATTCGCACTTAAGCTTGTGTATTCCAGATTTCTTTTGCGAATGGATGGAGTGACTATATCATGAATGGCTATATTATTTATCTGCACCTCAACTCCGCAACCTATATACATTATAGTGTGTGATGGTAATACGAGGGGTAGGCAAAAAGAAATGACGCAGTTCATCTCTACTTTATCAAGTTGTTCTCTATCTTATCGGTGGGCTACGACATATTTGTTTTGGTTCTTCTAGCGGTGGCTTAGATACTGTGACGTAAGGGTTGCAATGTGTACCCAGAACTGAAGAATTGTAACTGCAAACAAACAAAAAATTAATTACTAGTGACAATTGCTTTCGTTCCTGACCTGCCTGTTCGGGCCCTGAGCACATTCGTAATGGCGGAGCTCCCGACTGTATACACTTGTCCGCGCCTTGAGGGAGAATGTCCCCCAGTCTCAGTAGAAGGGTCGTCCTGTTCTGTGATCATTTTCTTTTGTTAAGAAATGGGGCGAACATGAAACAGGCTTTAAAGGTGTAAGTGGATGAAGTGGTGTTTATGATTTCTTTTAATGATAATAATATCGAGGAAATGAGTGCCTTTGTTAGTTCCGAGGAGAATGTAATATTTTGATGTCAGCTACTTAGTTGATTTGCAAGAGTGTCAGTTTGATCACTGCGTTGTTGAAGAAACTGATTGTAGAATGCGCATATTTCTTATAATAGATAACGTTGGTATAAAGTTGATAATTAGTTGAGAAAAACGCTACTCTTAAGTTTTTGTAAATATCGGTCAAGAGTCCAGCTATGCTGCTGACCATTGCTAGCCATTACGCTGTTTCCAAAATTTATTATTAAAGCTGAATTCTAACAATACTATCAGTCTCTAAATTTCTACCTAACTCAATTTTTTTATTTTATTTATGAATTTGGTCATCTTTGGCCTGCATACGTTTTAAGACTTATGGTGATACTTTTTCTTCCGTTCTTCCTAGTACTTCTTCATTTTCTCGCCAACTGCTCGTCACTGCTCATCTGTCCACACTCTCTTAGGTCGAGGTTTTGTCTCGTCTTCTTCATAGTTTGCGTTTTCTATCAGTAGCCTGAAGTGATTCCTGTCACGTATTATTTCTTCTGTAACACCTATTTTGTTGGCGTCCTTCTTTACTGCTTCCATCGATCCCACAGTTTTTTTCAGCTTACTAACGTAATTAAATACTTTCTTTGTAATCCGTGTTTCTTCCATTCATTTTAAATGTACATAAAATTTTAGCCTTCTCTTCCTCATTGTACCTGTGATTTTGCTGTATTTTTGTATAAGTCTTCATTTCCTTTTAATCCACCTAGTTTCCTTGTTTTTCTCAGGACCTAAAATTTTTCTTAGTATTTTTCTTTTTTTTTCGAATTCTCTTAATTCGCCTTTCTTATTCAATGTTAGGCACTCTGATCCATACGTTGCTTGTGTCCTAATAATTATATTATATATAATAAGATTGTTTTTTTTTTTTGTTATTGCAACAGTTTTTGGAATCAGGATGTTCCTGTATAGATTAACTATGTCTAAGGAGACAAATTTTGCGGTTGGCAGTGTGTAAATACTTTCATGTTTTATATAAGTTTGTTTTCTGTTTTTTATTATTTACTTTCAAAAATGCAATTGGCTGCTAGTAGATATTCCAGTTTTCTGACAATTTTGTAAACAAGATGCTTTCGCAATTCACATATTACCTTATGTGGTACTGTGTAAGAGAATCCTTCAACCGGCTAATAATGGTTTAAGCGAAAGGCTTAGAAGATGAAATAAAAACGATGTGACGGACGAAGGATTATGTTTATGTCAACGCCTATACGACAATGATTTTTGTTGCCCTTTGGTGTAAAGGACGTAAGGGTACAGTTTAATCTTCCGTGGAAGACAAAGTCACTGTAGACGAACCAGTAGCTCCTGTTGAACAAATAGTGGAGAAGGAATCAGCTTAACCGCACTGGCATTCCCCTACGGTGATTCAGGAAAACCACAGCAGTGTACTTATCAAATTGTTTGCAAGAGGGATTCAAGCGTGAAGAAGTAGGACACAGCCCTTCGTCGAATTTTAGTGTTGTACACCATTTGTAGTACCTGTTATTACCAAGAATTCTTCCCCAAAATTTCTCTCGGGTTTTTGCTCACACCATCTCATTTCACTGCAGTTGCGGTAACTTAACACTTTTGAGTGTTTGAGCTAGCGATAGCTGTGGAGCGGTCCTCCGAATAGACTTGGGTTGTAATCAGCGCGTGCGGGACTCTCCTGTGTTGGGTTGCATCGCTGATAGCTAGCTGGAGAAAACTTCGACCGACACCTGGACAAGACTTTGTTTGTTTAAAGCAAATAGACAGTACTGTTTCTCAGGAAGCAAACATCATTGTACTCGATCTTCTGGGCCTGTGGTCAGATCTTAAATTTCTCTGAGAGAATTCAGATAACAGGTCTGAAGTAAGTAATGCAGGAGCTCGAGGGTCAAAGCGTGGCCGGCGATCCTCGTTAAAACCTTTAAGCATATCAGAAGTAGATGACGAAGATCAGAGTACCACGGTGAAATAAAGAAACAGTGGTCACTGATCGCATCGTAATTGCGAGCGTCGCACGTCACCGTAACCATGCAGGCGGAGGCAGTCAACGTGCTCCTTCGACACACGACGTATAGAGAACGTTCCATTGCTTTCAGTGTGTACCACCGAGAAATTTTAATCTAACTTCGTGTTCACAAGGAAGGTATAAAATGTTCTTTCTCAAAATTTAAATGATATTTTGTAAATGGTACTTGATCTGCTAACAACGCTAACAGGACCACAGGTATTTATATACTTTCTGCCCCGATATTTATTTGGAAGGTCCAAATATGGTATAGCTTCTGTAGCAGTATTTTTCAGTGATACAGAGTGCGTGTAACGTACATACTTGTTGAGTAATTTTAGTGTTTTCAGTGTCGAGAAAGGCCCTAGCGGATGTCCTAGTAGGAGGTGGGTAGACGACGCAGCGGCACGCGCAGTTTATTTTTGCACGTTGGTTTCGCAAATCCGCTACCTGGTCAGGGACGACGAAGACTGTAACTCATTCAAGACCAGTTGTAAAAAAAATTGATTCTATTAGATGTGTCCGTACACTGTTCTTTGTTGCCTGCTTGTTTTTCCTTTTTTTTCTTTTTTTCCCACTGCAGTTCTAGATTCATTATGAAAATGAAATAAGCTCTTTGAAACTTAACTGCTTTATATTTTCGTATCAAAAATTATCAAATACTGCCACTAAGTCCATACTAGATAGTAAGTACACGTCCCTAATGCACATTTCTAGGTATAAATGTTAATTTTCATCTTCCCTTTAGCATTCGCTTCACTCAAACCACACACTTTCATTAACAATCAGAATCAATATCGAACCAACACTCTTCTAGTTAGACTGAAATCAGACTTCTGACAATCAAATGTTCACAAGCTGTTCTCTGATTAGATTTTCAATTTAGCTCTCGAAACAGAAAAATAATCAAAACAAGATATTAATGATCGTGTCCGGTTTATAATGTCCTCTGTAACATATTGTTGCTCACCTAAATACATGATTCAACACCTAAGTCTTTTAGACTACAAAATTATGGTCACCAGAAGCCGGACAAAATGTACACTCTTTGACATAAAACTCGACCGGCGGCCGGCCGCTGCAGAGGCTAAGTCCGCGCCGATCGCGACATTGGACAAATAAACTAAGTCCGGCTATCTGCACAATCTGGCAACAATTGGTTAGTTTGTTTCAAAATCTGATGTGGAAGTGTAGGAATATACTATTCGTGGCTTTAACTGATCGAACTGCTAACAGAAATTCATGGTAGAAAGTAATTCTCTTAATTTTGATCTGAAAGAATTAGTTTTCATAGAAGTCATTTGTAGCTTGCGTGTGTTTCAGTTTGTAATTTGACGAGTTTCTGAAATTCATGGATAAAAGCAAGGTTGCTAATTTAATATGAAAGATTAAGAAGTCACCTTCTGTGAAATGAGTCAGTAGAAATTTACGTGTCAAGCTGATTCTTAGAACAACAGGATTTGAAAGATACATGGGAATCAGTGAGATCGCTTTCCTGAATTGAATAAAGGGGAAACAGCATAATAATAATTCGTGCAGCCATACTATGCACGCTATACAAGAACTGTAAGTATTGTGAAAAGTTCTGTGTGTGTATTTAAGTATCTTTTGGACTGGAGGTTCTGGATGGTATATTATTTAATGGTGCAGAGGTATAATTAGGAAATCAGTCTAGGTAACTTGTGGAGTTTTTGTTTTCAGTTGCAATAATCTGCTGCGCACGAATATGAGGGTAATGTAAATTTCGGAATCGCGACCGCGCGAACTTTCCAACCACGCGAGAGTTAGTTAACGTCGAGGCACGTCAATAAATGAGAGGTGTTTTTGGGATCAGGCAGTGATTGAAGAAGTTACAGAATTTTTCTAGTGCTGGTCCGCGTGGAAATACCATCATTGCTTTGCCCAGTGGTAATAAGAGTGATAGTGTGTTGCTGTGACGTAATGAATCAAGCATTATGGGCTATCCTTCATTCCTTCCCGTGGGTGAGGTTATCTTCGTAAGAGACCATACGAAGTAGAAATATCTTTATGTGTGCTGTTACAAGATCAGCTGTTAGGCAATTTTATCCTCTATGTTACTGGTAATACCGTTAGTATGTTTTGAGAGATGAAAGTAAGACAGAATGAAAAGAAAAGAAAAGAAAAGAAATAGCTTACAGAACGGAGGAGGAGTTATTATGCAGGCCCAGTTACAATTCCGGCTACTTACGCATTTTCTTTAAACACAGTCGGGTGATTAGCAGTGTACGAAATTTGGGGTTAACATTTCAATATCAAACATTTATCCGTTGCGCATACATTTGTTTGTTTCTTTGAATAAAGAATTTAATTATTAGTTACTATGTGTAACAAACACGCAGTGACACATTTAATGAGAATACACAGGGACCATTTAGCTTTAGTAGGTTTCCGGAACACTTTAGGACCTCACAACTGGTTTGGCCTTTATTTTTCTTTCTGTACCCTACCCATCCTCCCTCGTTTTCTATAATTGCTCGGAGGCGTCGGGGAAGTGATAAGGCTCAATTCCTCGAGAGATTGTGATGATCGTTTATCTCCCACCATGTATTCTCTATATTTTCCCACAGAGTTTCTGAATTCCTTGACCCAGGTGGTAACGACCTCGTAACCGCCGCCCACACATTTTCAATGGGGTTGAGGTCCGGAGATTTTGGCACGGAAGGAAGAAGTTTTATTCTCTGCTGACCTTGGAACCAGTTCTGGACGGCTCTGCTATTATGAATCGGGCTGTGGTCCTGTAAATAAGTGATCATCCATTAACACAGAAATTAAACACTTCCGACTAATACTATGAATACATAATTTCCATACAGTGAAAAAATTAGACAACTGTGCAATGGCTCTGTAGTCTAAGCTACAGATTTATAAATTATTCGGAGAATTCCACATTTCAAAATACTTTGCTAATAGCTGTTGACAAAAGCCTACATTGACAAGGGAAGGGTGCTGGGACAGAGATCAGAATACAGAGTGAATGGTAATATAGTTTAAGGTGCCAGTTATAACACGCAGGTAGGCCTTCTTTCAGAATATAGCGTCCTCCTATGCTTTGGTAATGATGAAGTGGGGTGTAAGTTGTTCAATACAGTGCAGAAGTCTGTTGATCTGTTAGACTCTGTTGCATGGTTGTAAAGCTAATCTGCTTCGCTTATTCAAAACGATTGCTAGCCTTCACTATACAATTATTTTTTCTATCTTTCCACTGACAAAGATATATAGAAGAAACAAATCTGTTTTGTAGCGAGATATTCTCTATGGACTTGACACGTGCTCGTCCGCTCAATGTGTTGCATTTACCGAAGGCGACCGTGGCCGCCGACGTCGCCTGTTCACACCTCGTGTCAACGCGGCCCCACGCTCGGAGTAAACGCCTACAGTCGAGATAAATAGCTGATTTCAGGAATGTCAATGAAATAAGTCTTTCCTTCATATTAGTGAGAAATAAATACCACTACGAGAACGTATCTTCATGTAATGCTCATTGATCAAGAACAATTCGTGTATGCAACGTTGCTGTTATGACTAAGATCATAAAATCTGTAAATCTTAACCAAATTCATATACACTCCTGGAAATTGAAATAAGAACACCATGAATTCATTGTCCCAGGAAGGGGAAACTTTATTGACACATTCCTGGGGTCAGATACATCACATGATCACACTGACACAACCACAGGCACATAGACACAGGCAACAGAGCATGCACAATGTCGGCACTAGTACAGTGTATATCCACCTTTCGCAGCAATGCAGGCTGCTATTCTCCCATGGAGACGATCGTAGAGATGCTGCATGTAGTCCTGTGGAACGGCTTGCCATGCCATTTCCACCTGGCGCCTCAGTTGGACCAGCGTTCGTGCTGGACGTGCAGACCGCGTGAGACGACGCTTCATCCAGTCCCAAACATGCTCAATGGGGGACAGATCCGGAGATCTTGCTGGCCAGGGTAGTTGACTTACACCTTCTAGAGCACGTTGGGTGGCACGGGATACATGCGGACGTGCATTGTCCTGTTGGAACAGCAAGTTCCCTTGCCGGTCTAGGAATGGTAGAACGATGGGTTCGATGACGGTTTGGATGTACCGTGCACTATTCAGTGTCCCCTCGACGATCACCAGTGGTGTACGGCCAGTGTAGCAGATCGCTCCCCACACCATGATGCCGGGTGTTGGCCCTGTGTGCCTCGGTCGTATGCAGTCCTGATTGTGGCGCTCACCTGCACGGCGCCAAACACGCATACGACCATCATTGGCACCAAGGCAGAAGCGACTCTCATCGCTGAAGACGACACGTCTCCATTCGTCCCTCCATTCACGCCTGTCGCGACACCACTGGAGGCGGGCTGCACGACGTTGGGGCGTGAGCGGAAGACGGCCTAACGGTGTGCGGGACCGTAGCCCAGCTTCATGGAGACGGTTGCGAATGGTCCTCGCCGATACCCCAGGAGCAACAGTGTCCCTAATTTGCTGGGAAGTGGCGGTGCGGTCCCCTACGGCACTGCGTAGGATCCTACGGTCTTGGCGTGCATCCGTGCGTCGCTGCGGTCCGGTCCCAGGTCGACGGGCACGTGCACCTTCCGCCGACCACTGGCGACAACATCGATGTACTGCGGAGACCTCACGCCCCACGTGTTGAGCAATTCGGCGGTACGTCCACCCGGCCTCCCGCATGCCCACTATACGCCCTCGCTCAAAGTCCGTCAACTGCACATACGGTTCACGTCCACGCTGTCGCGGCATGCTACCAGTGTTAAAGACTGCGATGGAGCTCCGTATGCCACGGCAAACTGGCTGACACTGACGGCGGCGGTGCACAAATGCTGCGCAGCTAGCGCCATTCGACGGCCAACACCGCGGTTCCTGGTGTGTCCGCTGTGCCGTGCGTGTGATCATTGCTTGTACAGCCCTCTCGCAGTGTCCGGAGCAAGTATGGTGGGTCTGACACACCGGTGTCAATGTGTTCTTTTTTCCATTTCCAGGAGTGTATTTGCATGCGCCTACGGAACATTAATCATGAAAACAATTTGTTTCTTTGTCATATAATTTTTAATCAAGGCAATGCAGGCAGTTGTCAGATGATATCAAAATTGAATGTAATGGAGGAATAGAGAAAAAGATATACGAGAAACAAATCTCGAACCCATGAACTACTGTGTACCACCCTGGAAACGTGCTGATGCGGCTATCTCACAATTTCAAAGGATGAGAAAATCATCCTGTCCACTTTCCAAGGACGATATTTCCTGACAGAAACAACACCAGGGTGAACGGCTTTAGGTTGAGACACCAGGAACTTCAAACTACGTCACCAGTGCGTTCATTCTCTGATTCCTAGCCCCGTCATCGCGCACTTTCCATGTCAAGGTAACAGGCAGAAACGAGCGCAAACGACCTGCGATTAGGTGATACAGACCTACATCCATTTAATATTTTCTTGTCATCTCGATCACATATTGAGAGTAATCACCACAGGAGGAGTGGCTTTGAGTTAGGAAACGTATTCCAGTTCAAAATGGTCGCTTCATGCAAAAAGTGGCCATACACTCATGTTTCACATTGCGAGCTCTATACGTCAGCTACGATTATGGTAAGGGCAGTATTTACTCCTGTGCGAACAAGGCACTGCTGCAGTAAAGTGCTCAATTTATATAACTATAGATGTTTTTTTCATTAGTTCCAGTTTTTCTGCAAAAGCTTTATCGTACCAATTCCTTCCGCTATTGCTCTTTTTAAGTTCTAATGCCTAAGGGACCAAACTGCTACGGTCATCGGTTCCTAGACGAAGAAACTACTTACACTAACTTAAACTAACTTATTCTAAGGAAAACACACACATTCGTGCCCGGGGGAGGACTAGAACCTCCGGCGGAAGGAGCCGCGAAATCTGTGACACGGCGCCCCAGACCGACCGTCCACCCCACGCGGCAACTGCTATTCTAAAGGTCACAACTAAGAGACCATTCATACACCCTCCGTATCATATGTTTTCTGGAAACCTCTCAGGGTTTGTGGCAGTAGTACTCCTCGCGAATACCAATTTACATCAACAACAAAACAAAACTTAAGTCCTCGAAGAGACTAGAATTAACTGTCATCGGCACGAATTTGTGTTATTTACATCATCTAGGTGTCAAACAAGACGGTAACAATTACTGAAGCAATAAACGAGGTTATTATTGATGTATAAACTATGACAGCTATGAAGATAAAAGCGTATGAAAATGCACATCAGCGCATTTTCCCATTGTTCCCTTCCTTCATCAGTAGTCTCACATTACATTCTTCTTTGTGACTCCACCATATGAGTTCCTTGTGTTGGACTATTATCCATAATAACACCTGATATTCCAGTCATGTATAACAAATTTCACTGAAGCTGATCAGTATAAGTACACGATTCATTCGTAGATTTCAGTAGTGTAATGTGCTATCGGGTTGGCGTCTGTCAGCGCAGTTCCACTAGGGCGGACACAAACAGGTTGTGGATAGCAGTGAGGCCTTTCTGATCTGTCCAATGCTCTCTTCATATTGCTACTGTTTTTGGTACTTGGCAGACGTTTTGAAAATGTTTGGGATACCTGTGGTCATTCACTCTTTCAGTATTGGTGCCGAGGGACCATGCTCAATTACCATAACATTATCATTTTACATTGACGAGTAATCTGGATAGTCGTCACGTTCATGTGCCATCTACATCGCAAATTTAATATTACGGTCCTAGAAACTACCCTGCAATACGTTTTGTGTTTCATAATCGGAACTATCTGCATTAACGGTCATCAGAACAATGTCAGGGAACAGAATGCAGCAGTGCGTTGCTAGCTACTTGGGGACCTCCTTGAGTCGTGATCTAAGGATAGGGTAGTTACTGGTTCACATTATATTGCACTAGCGAGAAGTACCGAATTTTCCTTTTTCTCTGCAAACTTCCAGGACTAAATTCAGTAGCAAAATGCTAAGAAGATATTTGCATTGTGCCAACTCAACGATCAACCTATTTTCATAGGTTTTTATTTTCACAGCCATTCTCGTTCTGCATGGCAATAAACTTCATTCAGTATTTGCTTGTTCTCGTTACGATTATAATTGTCGTTCTCTCACTCGCAAGAGTTTTCACATCCCTATTTGGTATCGATGCACGTGAAGAGTGCCTATGAAAGAAGGGAATACTGAATGTTACGTCATGCAGAATACACTCATTTACTTCGGCACCTCGTGATCAACGTTACAGGAGAAGTGAGATACATAAAGTTGACAATGGGAGGACAGATATGGTGGCACAACTCTGCAACTACTCCTGTTGATTTAACACAGTGTTACCAGGTATACTGGTGCTGCGGAATCGAAAATGTAGTACTGACTTCGCCACAGTAGCAGAGAGCTGCTAATTTCGGATCATGACAGCGGATTACCCTTGGGTCAGCTGCTGGTTAAAGTGTTGCAACTGTAAATGCAAGGCTTTGTTTGATAGCCTTGTGCTGATGCTGACTGAATAAATTATGCCAGTGGTTAAAAAACGGTTTAGTTTTGAGACCTAACCCTCGAAAGGGGGGGGGGGGCACAGCGGTCTGCTTCATGAATTCCAAGCAAAAAAAAAAAAAAAAAACAAAAAACAACGCAGGAAGGGTTCGAACAACTACTTTCTTGCAGAGACATGAAATTTGGAATCTGTTCATCGGTTAAGGGGCCAAACAAGAGGGTAACATTACGGGAACAATGATCAGGCTACTTAGTATATAATAGAGCATACAGATTCCAAGGAGGAAACGTATGAAGACGCAGACTTCTTCATTATCCATATGTGCGGAATATCTTTCGTGTTAACGAAAGTAATATCCCGCTTTACCTCTTCTTAAATCTCAAATGAAATTAATGCCATAAGGAATCGAATATTTGTTGATTGCATCTCTTCTTGCTTCCATCCCTTCCAACATATTTCTTCATTCTCGTGGTAATCATGACATTCTATATGTATGCTGCAAAAGATTGCACGTGGACACATTCGGCATCGATGTGGAAAGTTTTTGATATCTTACATTATATTCAATTCGAATAAGCTTTAGATGTATTTTTACTTCCTTTGTATTTTGAGACGATTATGCACATTACGGAAAATTATCTCATGTGCTTTATGCTGAATGAGAAACACTGAATCATCCGTTTTGCTTTCCCTACGTTGAAATGATATAATGTCGGCGTCACAGCCTTCTTCCACGCCAGAATCTGAAACTTGGATCATTCTGGATTAATGATAATTGAATGCCTCAGATGTATACATAGCCGACAAGGTGACGTCAGAAACTATCAAGGGAGAACGCCGCAAAGAAACCGAACTTGCGTGCGCGTCTCCCCCCTGAAGAACCGTATCGGACAATCACGACAAGCATTTCGCTAAAGAGCTGCCTCGTAAGAGAGCTGAGAATTGGCAGCGTCGTTGCAAATATTTGTCAACACAGTGGTAGTGCATTTACTTCCGGGTGTATCCCGGCTTGCCTCGTTAAATTTATTTGGCATTAGTTTTTCACATCAAAGACTCATACGATATAATTCACTGTAAGATGAGACACTTAGAAAATATATTTAATTTCTGGACTGTAAGAACGGCTTTCTTCAAATAAGTAACACCTATTTGTGTGTTTAATGTTGCGTTTTGAGGCTCAGGTAATATCGCAGTGACCATAGTCCACCTATTGCCGCGAGTGTGTCGTTTACTCAGTGGTTCTCTTATGAGTTGCGGCGTTAGTGTTATATCAGATGGCAGTTCTAACCTAGGTGAAAGCTGCTGAACATAACCTTTTATTTTCCATTTTAATTAATGGAATTGCAAACTACTAGTAAAAATTCCTTATAAGAAATCTCAAGAATGACTTTACACATAAATCTTCGTGCAATTTCGAATTATGTTAGTGTCATGGATGTCTGCTTTATAAATGCCAAGGTGCTTCACTTTAAAATAGTTTCTAAAAAGATTCAATCCGACTGTCAACGATACGAATTTGAGCTTTGTTCGTCATATAGGTCTAACATATCAGGAGGTTGTTTATTAAGTGACACGTTGAGTAATATAGTTCCTCTCTTCTAAATTTTTGCAATAGCATTTAACTGTAGACGTTTTATGACACCGGCATTAGCAATTCCTTTCCGTTCTGTGAAACCTCAAAAACGATAAATTTTTCTGGTTTAAATATGATGACCTTAACTGTCACTCCTGATCAACGTTAAATACCTTTTGAATCCATACATGGAACTCCAAAGGTTCAGTGTTCCTACATTGCTACAGAGCATGCATTGCAAGTTATTCACACAGTTTATCGCATGAACTTACCATAAGGAATGAAACAAAAACTGTAGTACACTTTACACCACAGACGCTCACTCAGCCGGCCGAAGTGGCCGAGCGGTTCTAGGTGCTACAGTCTGGAATCGCGCGACCGCTACGGTCGCAGGTTCGAATCCTGCCTCGGGCATGGATGTGTGTGATGTCCTTAGGTTAGTTAGGTTTAAGCAGTTCTAAGTTCTAGGGCACTGATGACCTGAGAAGTTAAGTCCCATAGTGCTCAGAGCGATTTGAACCATTTTTGAACACTCACTCTGGCTTGACGAAAGCATCCGAATATTGGCCAAAAGTTGCACAAATAATTGTTGTGAAAGGAAAAGAAGCGAGTTAGGAAGCATTTATAAATTCATTGAATGTAGTGAGGTGGTTTGATTTCGTCCCAGTCTATAAAATTACTTTCGGGCCATACTCAGCTTGTGCCGGTTAATGTAATACAGTACCCACCTACTAATCAGGGCGTCTGTCTCCATTGCTTTCGAGCGAGAATGGAAATCGTAGAAATTTTCTGTGGAGCAGCATTTAATAATAAAGCGTTGTAAATTATCAAAAGCGATGAGCGGTAGCAGGCGCTTTCTATACAGAACGGGGGAGCGCAGCGCCGGTGCTGTCGCCACGGCCGCTGCCGGTAGCCAGCAAATGGATCCCGAAGCTTTGCCGCGTACGGCAACCAGAGGACGACAGTCTGCAAGAAATATGCCGCAAAATTGTTACTGGATAAAATTTTGCTATCGGTGTGTCAGAAAGTGAAATTGATTGAATCTGCGCTACCATTACATTCACGTCTTCAGCATTCAGAGAGAAGAGGCTATAAAAATTTTTTGCGCCAGCTGGTCTCGATCCACAGACATTGTAGACTGACACAACGGATGCTACCGCTGTTTTTTTTTTTTTTAACTCTTTGTTGATCTCATTTTGCTCTATTTTGTTCGTTGTATATGTTCGGCGACGACGTCTCATGACATCCGTTCAGTTAGTTTGTTGATCCGTTCACTCAGTTTTTTTATTACAGAGGGTAGCTAACCCTCTGACCGAACACGCTGAACTACCGTGCCGGCAGCGCTAGACCACGGGCGTATATAGTCTACCTTCTCTCTAACATGGGACAAGACTTCGTTCAGGAAGTGCCGCAGTCTACAGTGTTGCCAGATTGTGCAGATAGGCGGACTTAGAGAATTAGCGAGTTGGTCAGTTTATTTGTCCCATGTGGCGATCGGCGCGGACTTAGCTTCTGCAGCGGCCGGCCGCCGGTCGAGTTTTATGTCAAAGAGTGTACATAACAGTGTTATTGAGCGTCCGTAGAAATGAAATAAGATACTACCGGTACTTCCTTGATATAAATAATGGTTTTTTTTTACAAAATGCCTGTAATATAGTGTACGTGATTTACTACATGATTGCACCACTTTACGCACACGATCATACATACTTCGCCCTGTGGTGCGTGAATTTCACTGCGGTGGACATCTTATAATGGTCAGTTATCTGGCGTTTTCAATCAGTCATGAGGCTGCAAATGCATGCAGGACGCAACATCAGCAGGGAGTGCCGAGTGCAGTGAACTGTGTACATTTGCAGCCTCAGGACTGAAAATTCCAAAGAAGCAACCATTATTAGCCAAACAGAACTTGAAATGGAAAAGAAGGTTCCGGGATATTTGGGTTGCGCTCCCTTCACTTTTGTGACTAAAAGCACTTTTATGACTGCTTGACAAGAATGTGTTTAGCTGTGTCACTTCTGTGATAATTATCCAATGTCATACTAATGCATCAGAAAGTTTTTCCTCCTATAACAAGACTGAACATTTCGAGTTTTAAGTTAATTTCTAGATCTCAGCGGACCTTACGTTATCAGATTGAGACTTGAATGGTGATCCACTTTTATTATTTGTAATGCTGGATAAAGTTTGTAGTGTAGTCGATGTACTGGAACCAACAAAATTGATTCACATGTTGGTATATCACTTACCGACTCGATAAAGCGTCGCTTAGCGATACGTCGTACCACTCACGCTTAGTTTGGGAATAATTTCACTCGGGCTACATCTCAGGTCAGAGTACTGAAAGAAAGCCGATAACTAATGGCTCTTCATAGTGATTAGATATCGATGCGCTACAGCTGTAATAGAAAACAAGCACTTGTACGGGAAAGTCCATATGTAGGAGTATGGAATATGATTTTACCCAGAAGACAGTCAGTCGAATGATAGGTTTCCTTACTGCAGCAGCGTATCAGAGTACACTGTTTTCGCCTTTAGTTGACACAGCTTCTCATAAGAAGCAGTTGCATGAGGGACAGTTGCACCAATGCATATTATACACAACACTGTAATAACTGCTATACTACTGCAAACAATGACCTGTTGATGCTACTTGTATTCATGCAAGTTTTTACTTTATTTCCATAGTCCTGCGAGATTACAGTCTACAACCTGGCTTGCTCACGGTGATGTTTTTAAACCACATACTGTCACTGACTTCGGCATGCATGTCTTGGCTGACCACAGCTAATGATGCTCTCCAGTGCATATTCTGCGCTTTTTTACGTTTTGAACGATCTGAATGTGGTTATAGTTAGCAACAGAAACTACTAATAGGGAAAAAGCGGTGTAGGAATTAGAGGTCTTTTTTTTTACTTTAAAAATGTTTATGTAATAAATCACATTAGGATCGCCATCTCCTTCCTGACAGTGTCAGGCTTCACTATTATGAATTACCTCGAAGAAAGTGATTTATTGACAAACAGCCAATGCAGATTCAGAAAATATCGTTCTTCTGAAACACAGCTAGCTCTTTATTCTCATGACGTAATGGGTGCAATCGGCAGGTGATGTCACATTGATTCCATATTTTTAAACTTCCAAAAGGTAAACACCGTTCTTCACAAGCGACTTCTAATCAAATTGCGTGCTTATGGATTACCGGCTCAATTGTGCTACTTGATTCATCATTTAATGTCAGAGAGGTCACACTTGGAGTAGTAACTGACGGTAAATAATCAGTGAAACAGAAATAATATCTGGCTTTCCGCAAATAAGTGTTATAAGCCCTCTGCTCTTCCAGATCTACGTGAACGATTCAGGGGACAATCTGAGCAGCCCCCTTAGACTATTCACAGATGATATTGTTCAAATGGCTCTGAGCACTTTGGGACTCAACTTCTGAGGTCATCAGTCCCCTAGAACTTAGAACTACTTAAACCTAACTAACCTAAGGACAACACACACATCCATGCCCGAGGCAGGATTCGAAACTGCAACTGTAGCGGTCTCGCGGTTCCAGACCGTAGCGCCTAGAACCGCACGGCCACTCCGGCCGGCAGATGATATTATCATTTACCGTCTTGTAGGGTCGTAATATGGTCAAAACGAATTGTAAAATGATTTAGACAAGACAGCTGTATGTACGAAAAGTGGCTGTTGACTCTAAATAACGAAAAGTGTGAAATCATCCGCATTATTACTGAAAGCAATCCACTGAATTTCAGTTATACGTTAAATCATACAAATCTGGAGGCAGTAAATTCAATTAAACACTTACGGATTACAGTTATAAATAACTTAAATTTGAATGATCACGTAAATAATGTTGTGGAGGAAAGCAACCAGAGACTGTGATTTATT
Source organism: Schistocerca americana (assembly GCF_021461395.2). Lineage (NCBI taxonomy): Eukaryota > Metazoa > Arthropoda > Insecta > Orthoptera > Acrididae > Schistocerca > Schistocerca americana. Next base: position 157,167,996 of record NC_060123.1, read on the forward strand.
GGTAGAACTTTTAGGAAATGCAGCAGGTTTACTGAAGAAACTGCTTACAATACGCTTGGCCGCCCTATTCTGTAGTATTGCTTCGAGGTGTGGGTTCAAATGGTTCAAATGGCTCTGAGCACTATGGGACTCAACTTCTGAGGTCATCAGTCCCCTAGAACTTAGAACTACTTAAACCTAACTAATCTAAGGACAGCCCGCATCTCGTGGTCGTGCGGTAGCGTTCTCGCTTCCCACGCCCGGGTTCCCGGGTTCGATTCCCGGCGGGGTCAGGGATTTTCTCTGCCTCGTGATGGCTGGGAGTTGTGTGATGTCCTTAGGTTAGTTAGGTTTAAGTAGTTCTAAGTTCTAGGGGACTGATGACCATAGATTTAAGTCCCATAGTGCTCAGAGCCATTTGAAGCAATCTAAGGACCACACACCTCCATGCCCGGGGCAGGATTCGAAGTGTGGGATCCGCATCACATGGGATTGACGGAGGACATCGAAAAAGTTCAACGAAGGGCAGCTTGTTTTGTATTATCGCGAAATAGGAGGGTGCCGCGGATATGATACGCGAATTGGGGTGGCAGCCATTAAAACAGAAGCAGGACCTTTTCGTGAAGTTTCAGTCAACAACTTTCTCCTCAGAGTGTGAGAATATTTTGTCGGTGCTCGTCTAGATAGAGAGAGATGATCATCATTTTAACAAAACAAGAGAAATCAGAGCTCACAAGAAGAGATGTAAGTGTTCGTTTTTCCTGCGCAATCTTCGAGAGTGGAAGGTACAGAAATAGCTTGAAGATGGTTCGATGGACCCTCTGCCAGACACGTAATTGTGAATTGCAGACATCACGTAGATGCAGATGTAGAAGTGACAGTAAAGTTCCAAGTCGTATTGCTGTTGCTAGGATAATCCATAAAATACTGTAGGTGAACTTGAAAAATGTAAATTGACTAAGAGTACTCTCACAGACTTTAAGAAAAACAGCAATGTTGAGTTTTGTATCTTCCTGATGAAAAACTGTCGGGTTTCCAATGGGACGTTGCAGTGCTGACATTTCGTCGCGCTTCATACCCGTCATCCTCTGTCGAAGTGTATTATTGTTGCTGTGAAGTTCGACCTGACATGTCTATAGGAGGGAAGTTGCGACCGAACCGCCGAATCTTCCCATCAGTAAACGGGGTATGTTCTCAACTGACTCGGTTGTTTTAACCCCCTCCACTGACAGAATGACCCGCTTCTTACTTCCGTATGTATTAAGCCAATACGGACTTGTAGCTGTCACGCCTTTGCGCTTACTGCTACGTATTTTAACCGTAAATAGCTCAGCCCTAATGGCAAGAGTTAGTAGTGAATTCTGGCATTATTAATGTTTGAAGACAGCACAGCTGCCACAAGCTCAGCTCACTTTTACTCCACTCCTACCCTCGCCATTGCACCACATTAACTAGGTGCTACATGGACCTTGCTAAATTCACTTGCGTATACATTTTTGACCGTTAGTCGCCAGTATTTACCTATTGGATTAGTACACTCCTAACCGGACTATTTCCCAAAGAGCTGTGATGATTGAACGGGTTCGATCCACGGCCTACAGTGCCCTAAAGTTCACACGGTAACACTGCCTACCTGACCCACTTAACTTGGTAGTGAGCTTATGTATCCAATCACCATTGCTAGCAGCAGTAGATAATCCTATCAGCACGACGAGAGCAGCAGACTTACCGTCGAATCCTCCTGAAAATACTTATAACTACGGTCGCCAGCTCTGAAGGAGCAAAAGAATAAATCAATTTTTTGGCTCGTTTCAAAGTGAAACGCCTTGAGTTGAATTTTAAACTTAATTCTGAATATTACTATTTCTGATCATTCTAGGTGATTCTACAAAGCAAATACTCTCTCAATTTCTGTGAGTTGGCTTGGTAATTACCACCAAGACAATTTAAGCTACTTAGGTTAACAGACTTCTACCCTTCAACTTATTTAATGATTTTGGGATATTACTCTTTGGACAATTGCTATAGAATTAGTTAAGTGACTTTACTTGAAAGGTTACTCAGAAAAATTTAAGTAACTATAAATAGGCGACTCATTCTGGTGTGACCATTGCTCTTTTCTACATTCTTAAACGCTAAAGTATTCTACAACCAAAAGAATTGTAAATGAAAGAGGCGATGGTGGCCTCAGTCTGATTTCACTACACTATGTTTCAGGTTACTACACTTTACAATGAACAACATGCGTTGTAATTTTACTCATTACTATATTCAGTCTTCTGCACTTGCACAAAAGAAAACTGGTATTCTCCTTTTACATGTATACAAAGTTCGACTTAACAATTTCAAGCAGTCTTGCCTTGGGTAGACGTGTCGGTGCTGGTGGTGGGATGCATGTGGCTAACGCAGCTCTTCACGCCTCATGCCCTTAATGGCGGCTGGAACTACGAGCTGTAGCACTCGTATAAGCTACTGCACGTCCGCCATAAAATCTGGGCGCAGGAACTCTTACAATCAGCCCCAGTGGCATAGAGACGGCTTCGACAACCATTCGTCGCGTTCTACTCCACAAACGGCGACGATATTCTCCTTTTCGCTGTTGCACAGTCACTTTTGCGTGAGCACAGTTATGCACGTCCGCTCACGTCAACACTCCCCAGGCCATTTCATTGTTCAGTCCCTGTGTCTCCAGCTACCTCTAGCTACGCTCGTATCACCAAGAGTGGGGGCGTTCCCCTACCACCTTTTCACCGAAATCATTCAGTATTTAAGAATATTTATATTTATTACCCTGGAGTTCATACCAGTCATAATAATTTACTACTAGCGCCTTATAACATTAAATCATACAGTAATAACTTATAATTACCATCAAAAAGAATACATTTGACTCCGAGAGTTTAGCGCATTGTCTGAGACAGCGCTAATTCCCAGTTTCGCCAATAGATGGCATCAGGGTGCACTCCCTGGCAGTCTCACACCAGCGCGCCCGTTTCCGACGCGCGGGCTTCAAATTACTGTCAGCCCACCACCATTTCAGTTCCGTTACAAAGTATTTATTAAAATGCTTTCTATGTGTGCGGGCTGTATCTCGGTATCATTGTACGGCAATATACCTAAAATCAAAAGAATGTTTGAAACCGAAGGAAATAGCGTGGTGCTAAATTCCCTGTTTGCCCCGCAGTCTCCATGTAAAGTAAATAACTGTTTACCCTAATCTTTCACAAGATTTAGAGCGTGCCACCGACTGCGAAGACAGGAGACGTTATGGATGGAGCACTATGTGCGACCGCATTTGAATACTAGCTGCAATCCGGCAGGAACTAATTAGAACTGCGTGCGAGTCCGCCCTCCCGCCGGTGGCGGTGGCGGCAAAGTTTTACCTGGCGCCGAGTTCTCGCGCCCGTACATCAAATGGCGGTCGCGGGTAATCCCCGCCTTGCGTTCGCTAACCTGCTCGTCCCCTCCCCTTTTCCTCCACCTCCACCAGCTGTGTCGCCGCAGATGAAGTACCCGGCGACGACTGCACTCCAGCCGACACTCTGCTCCTAGATCGTCTCAGATGTACAAGGCAAACGATGTAAAAAATTGCAACTCTTAACAGAATGTGGAGTTTGTACTTGCCCCGACGAATACAGTGCTCTGATGACTTGCGGGAACACAGCCGGGTAAATTCATCAAAACTGCCCATATTTCGAAATGAAACTCTCTCTCTCTCTCTCTCGTATGCACGGCGAGAACTGCAGGCTAATCTGCTGGTTCTTCACAATATAACCACGCTTGGGTGGGCGGGGCGTTGTGAGGACCGAGCCACTGGTATCACCTTTTAGAACGTTCTTGCTTTTTTTTAAGTACGTGAAAGATGGGTTGTCTACATATAAATGATTACTCTACAGTTCACAGTTAAGTGACTGGCAGAGGGTTCATCGAGCCACCTTTATGCTACTTCTCTACCATTCCGCTGTCGAACAGCGCGCGGGAAAAACGAACACTTAAATCCTTCTGTGCGAACTCTGATTATTCCTGTTGTATTACGACGGTCATGGGCGCCAGCAAAATATTTTCACACTCTGAGGAGAAAATTGATGATCGAAATTTCATGAGAAGGTCCTGCCGCGGCGGAAAACGCCTTTGTTTTAATGATAGCCACCCCAATTCACGTATCGTATCCGTGGCGCTCTCCCCCCTATTTCGCGATAATACAAAACGAACTGCCCTTCTTTGAACTTCATCGATGTCCTCCGTGAATCCTATCTGCTGGGATTCTCACACTACACAGAAATATTCTAGAAGAGAGCGGACAAGCGTAGTGTAAAGAGTCTCTGTAGTACACCCGATGCATTTTCTAAGTCTTCTCTCATTAAATCGCAGTCTTTGTTTACTTTCTCCACAACGTTGTCGTTGTGATCGTTCCAAATGAAGATATTTGTAATTGTAAACCTTAAGTACTTAGTTAAATTTGCAGTGTTTAGATTTGTCTGTTGTATCGTGTAACCGCAGTTGCGCGGATTCTCTTCAGTACTCAAGTGGATGACTTCACACTTTTCAATATTTAGAGTCAATTGGCACTTTTTACACCATACAGATATCTTCTCTAAATCATTATGCAATTGGTTTTGATCATCTGATGACTTTACAAGACGGTAGATGACAGTATCATCGGGAAACAATTCAGAGGGTTGCTCAGATAGACTCCTAAATCGTTTACGTAGAACAGGAACAGCTGAGGGTCTATAACGCTTCTTTGGCGAACGCCAGAATTACTTCTGTATTATTCCATGACTTTCCGCCAGTTATTAATAAATGTGACCTTTCTGACAGGAAATCATGAATCCAGTCACACAACTGAGACGATACTCTATAGGATCGCAATTCGATTAGAATCGCTTATAGAGGACCCGTGTCAGAGGCCTTCTGGAAATCTAAACATACGGAATCAATTTGACATCCCCCGGCGATAACATGCTTTACTTCATGAGAATAAAGAGCTAGTGTTTCACAAGAACGATATTTTCTTAATCCGTGATGGCGATTTGTCAATAAATTCTTCTCCTCGAGGTGATTCATCATGTTCACTAGATTTCAGAATACTTTAATTCCAACCGCTAAGCACACACTGTGTGTGTGTGTGTGTGTGTGTGTGTGTGTGTGTGTGTGTGTGTGTGTGAGGGGGGGGGGGGGAGCAGGACTCGAACTCGACACCTTGCCTGTTGTAAATAATGCCATTGATGTATGACTTGTGATCTGTCCTCACAGTTTTACTTATGTAAGTACCACTCCCCATTTTTCCAGACTTCCGAGTGTGACGCACATCTTCAAACTACCAGGAAGATTATAAAAACAGTGCACAATCTTCAGTACAGCGCAAGATTCCTTCTGTATTGATTTGTACCTTCATCCTGACAGCTGCCACCATGTGGCTCAGAGTGAACGGTAGGTCGCTGGCTTCGCATGAGAGTTAACTAGTCGCCGATTGTATATTACGGATTTGAGTCCTGCTGTTTCACTCAAAACACCAAATCTGCAACTCATCGAGGTGACGCATTGGTTGAGAGTTTGGACTCGGATTCTCCGTCTTGCAGTCCAGATATAAATAGTCTCTGATTTCCGTAAATCGAGCCAGGCAAATACTGGGGTTGTTCGAGTCCGGCAGATTTCTAGTCCCGGCCAGTGCTCCTGTAACGTCTCTAAGGGGCCTCGTCGTCGGTGGTTCGTTAAACCGTAACTTCTCTCCTTCAGATAACAATGGGACCGGCCACTGTGTGAAGTAAAATTGCTTTAGTCTCTGGGACGAAGAGAATCACGTTAGTAGTTGAAAATATCTCAGTTCAGAAACTTTACTTTCGATAGAAGTAGCACAGATCATTCACATTCGCCAAACTCCTATAATTTCCTGTTAACTGTACGAGCTAACATACAGCTGCTGCCGAAAAGTCACCTATTCAGACTAAAACTGAATCATATCTCTCCATTGGCTGCTCGTAAGGCACAACCGTGAGTTCCTGCTCTACACACTTCAGTTGTTAGGACACCCTGTCAACCGTTGTCACTGGGCCACAAAAAGCAGAACTGCTAAAAAACTGTCTTGATAGTTCCGTGTCCCGCTGTACGTCAGCAGCTAGAACCGTTGACTCCCTCGCTCTTTCGACTCCAGACGAGCTCCTAACAGTTATTTGACATTTAGCCGTACAGATAAACCTTTCTGAATATACAGAGTGATTGATATTTCTCTCAGAAACGAACACTGTTGATAGTATTGCCACTCTTATTGGAATTATACATACGTATTTGCAGTTACATGCTTCTGGAACCTTTTGTCGTGTAACATCCAGGAATGTTTTCAGTGGCGTCACGGGGCAACATCTTAGCTGTTGACCAGCCCATACGTTTCTGCAAAAGCATTCACCGTGCTGAGAAACCTTGCATAAAGGTAAACAAGACACTACTCAACAAAAGTCTGGTCTCGAATAAATAGCTGTGTGAAAGGAAAGTATGTGGGGTCCTGCCCACACGTGTCGTATAGGGTGCCTAAATGATGCTGCGTTCTCGGAATGCTGTACAACAATTCAAGCAAATAACATTAGTAGTTTTATTTCAATAAAGCAGATTGACAATACTTAACTCTGAAATAACAATGGTGTCGCAAGCGATGGTCGACATGCATCATAAATCCGAGTCCTTCGCTATATACAATGTTGATGCAAGTTTGACACACTGTTTGTGGATCACCAATAACTTCTATAGTAGCATTCTCTCCTAGGCCGTGCTGATACTCTGCGAATACTGTCCACTAATGTCCGGCCGAGGCTGGCAGGAACGGCGCTTATATTCACTTCGGCTAGATGCCGCTCCTATCGTGGTGACGTCCTAATCAGCGCGGTATTGGCTGACGTCGCCTCACCACCTTCTATGGTGTTGCGTTCTTCCTCTTCGTTCCGGCGCATGTGGCTACGTCAGAACAAAGTACGTGTTTCCTTGGGAACTCACGCAGCATGTGTAACGGTGAATCCATTTTGCGTAGGTTGAAACACTAGACTCATTCAGGAGGACGGTTGTTCCAGCCCGTGTGACCATTCAGATTTAGATTGTCCTTGCTTGTTGCGCAACAAAATAAATCATAATGTGAGTAACTCTCGCCACAATCAGTGCTTACATGTTTTGTGTATACATCTTGCCACAGCTACGCAACTCCCATCCTGCTGCAAACAATTAATGAATATGTACATACATACATCATTAATCCTTGTTCCATACATCATGAATACGACATTAGTTAATGATGTGGAATGTGTCACTTTAACATAAGTTTTCTTTACCCAAATTAATTAATTAATTAATTAATTTTTTACATTTACTTCTTCATATCTAATAATTCATGAGTAGAAGGAGTTGTCATTCATAAGTTCTTTTAATTTGCTTTTAAATGTTGGTTGGCTATCTGTCAGACTTTTAATACTATTTGGCAAATTACCAAAGATTTTTGTGGCAGCATAATTCACCCCTTTCTGTGCTAATGTGAGATTTAATCCAGAATAGTGAATATCATCCTTTCTTCTAGTGTTGTAGCTATGCACTTCGCTGTTATTTTTGAATTGGGTCGGGTTATTAATGACAAATTTCATAAGTGAATATATGTATTGCGAAGGAACTGTGAATATCCCGAGTTCCTTAAATAAATGTCTGCAAGGTGATGTTGGGTGGGCTCCAGCTATTATTCTGATTACACACTTTTGTGCAATGAATACTTTCTTTCTTAGTGACGAATTGCCCCAAAATATGATGCCATATGAAAGCAGTGAATGAAAATAGGCATAGTAGGGTAATTTACTGATATATTTATCACCAAAATTTGCAAAAACCCTAATAGCATGAGTAGCTGAACCTAACCATTTGAGCAGATCATCGATGTGTTTCTTCCAATTCAATTTCTCATCAATGCACACACCCAGATATTTATAGTATTCTACCTTAGCTACAGAATTCCGTTCAGTAGTCTATATTTATCAATGGTGTTATGCCATTTACTGTACAGAATTGTATAAACTGTGTTTTCTCAAAATTTAGTGAGAGTATGTTTGCAGAGAACCATTTAATAATTTTCTGAAAGACATTATTTGCAATTTCCTCAGCTGATTCTTGCTTCTTAGGTGTAATTACAATACTTGTATCATCAGCAAAAACAACTAATTTTGCATCTTCATGAATATAGAGTGGCAAGTCATAAATATATATTAAGAACAATAAGGGACCCAAGACTGAACCCTGTGGGACACCATTCTTGATACCTCCCCAGTTAGAGGATTGTGCTGGTTTTTGTAGACTGTCTGTACTGTTAATTTGAACCTTCTGCATTCTTCCAGTTAAGTATGAATTAATCCATTTGTGCACTGTCCCACTTATACCACAATACTGAAACTTATCTAGAAGAATTTCATTATTCACACAATCAAAAGCCTTTGAGAGATCACAAAATATCCCAATGGCTGATGTTCGGTTATTCATTGCATTTAATGTTTGATCAGTGAAAGCATATATAGCATTTTCTGTTGAAAAGCTTTTCTGAAAACCAAATTGACATTTTGTTAGTACTTCATTTTTACAAATATGTGATGCTACTCTTGAGTAGATTCTTGTTCAAGAATTTTTGGATAAAGCTGTCAGAAGTGAGATTGGGCGGTAGTTGTTAGCATCAGATCCATCCCCTTTTTTATGCAATGGTTTAACAATAACATATTTCAGTCTATCTGGAAAAATTCCCTGTTTCAGTGAGCTACTACATATGTGGCTGAGAATCCTACTTATTTGTTGGAAATGCCATCAACTCCATGTGAGCTTTTACTTTTGAATGAATTTATTATTTTCCTAATTTCAGTGGGAGAGGTGGGTTGAATTTCAATTTTATCAAATTGCGTAGGTACTGCCTCTTCCATATACTTCCTTGCATTTTCTAATGAATGGCTGGAACCTATTTTCTCCTCAACACTTAAAAAGTGATTATTAAAAATGTTTTCTAATTCTGACTTCTTGTTAACAAACTTTTCATTGTGTTTGATAGAAATACAGTCTTCCTGTGCTCTCGGTTAGCCTGTTTCCATTTTCACAATATTCCAAATTGTTTTAATTTTATCATCAGATGTGCTAATCTCAGACACAGTGCACATACTTCTGGACTTTTTAATAACTTTTCTTAATACAGTGCAGTAATTTTTATAATGTTTCATTGCTTCGGGATCATTACTCCTCCTAGCTATAAGATACATTTCCATTTTCCGTTTACCATGTGATGATGAATCGCTAGGCGGTTCGAAACCGGTAATGGGATAATAAAAATTGAAAATCGAAACAAAAGGCAAGTGGTTGAAGTAATTTCAAGGAACCTTTGTCAAAGTATTTTATCTCAATGGATTTGCCCATTTTCAGCCTGTTTCTTTGCTGGGGTGATACCCCATCCGTTCCGTGACTGCTGCGCTTACGTACTTTTGTTACCGCGTCACGAGCCCGCCACACCACCAGACGCCATCCAGCGTCACGATGGGGTGTTGTCTTAATGTTTTGACTTAGTCAGTGTACATACTCGGTACGGCGCGTGGCGGAGGGTATCCTTTACCACTACTAGTCGTTTCCTTTGCTGTTCGCTTACAGATAGAGCGAGGGAGAAACGTCTGTCTGTGTGCCTACGTTTGAGCCCCAGTTTCTCGTATCTTATGTTCGCGGTCCTTACGCGAAATGTATGTAGGCGACAATAGAATCGTTCTGCAGTCAGCTTCAAATACCGGTTCTCTAATTTTCTCAATAGTGCTCCTCGAAAAGAACGTCGCCTCCCCTCCAGGGACTCCCATTTGAGTTTACGAAATGTCTTCGTAACACTTGGACTTTGTTCGAACCTACAGCGGTTAGAATCGGAGACAGCCTTACTTATTTTAAAATAGATCAGAGTTATTTACGGCAAGGAAAAACAAGTTAATCTATCATTGACATTCTATACCTCTACCAGCAAATTGATATAATAAGTGTAGAACGCTTCTAGAGATTAGAATTTTTATTAACACCATTATAATAGAATAGTTCTTTAGTTATGTTTATTGCTGACGCGGTTAGCTAAACATTGTAGAAGTAGCCGACAGTGGTTCCGCAGTTAGTAGACCGCGCTGACGATTACTCTTCATTCTAGTGGCAAAGTGGCAGGATTTGTATAGTATCATGGTAAAAATGATAATTAAATGTAAACTACGACTGTAATATTCAAGCAACTATGGTTTAGTGAGAAAAAGGCTCTTTTTCATTTGTAGACAAAAGGTCTTTCTTATTGTACAAATAAATGTAAAAGTCTCAATAATTTAACTGCATCACTGGCAGGTCATCTAAACAGAAGGGTATGAATTCGCTCAAGGTGGAATGTTTTGCTGTTACCGATGAGAGAGTCCTTGTTCACATGACGCGGTGTACAAGGGCACAGCTTATGTAAGGGACAACACCAGAACTACAGCTCTTGTGTGTGGCCACGTTAGCTGCTCACACAGCTTCACATATTAACTACAAGGATTCAGCGATGTCGCGGACGAGTTATGGGGGTAACCCCGACATTCATACAAAACGGCAAACTCCAACTCAGGAAAGCTCTATATGCAATTTTTCAAGGTCGACTTCGTTTGTCGAGCATATCCTATACGTTCTAAACGGAATTTTAGCGTAACGAACAAGTTAACCATTAAATATTAGGGGCGACCATCGCCGTTTTAAAAAAGGAACCAAATCTTTTGATACCGATTATGTCACAGTGGACTGTCGATATACTCGCCTCTGCTTAGCACCCGTTTTAAAAAACTGCTATAGACATCTGGATGTTCGCATCTACACCAATACTTCTGGATAAATTTTACCAAGTACAGAAAAGAACAATCGTTTTGCATGTGTGGTAAGGACTGGAGCAACTTAATTCTTCTAAAAGGAAGATGTAGTGATTCTTGTTTTCCGCCTACTGCGCTACAACGCTGTTGAGTTGCGACCTCAGATTGTCTACCATGTCTGGTATGAGCTCTTTGATTATCGTTGGGTTCAAGTCACTTGGAAATTTCCAGTACTTCGTCTGTTACTGGTTCCTTCTCAGTGCTCCTACGATGCAGCAGCTACATTTCACCGTAACCAGCACTACCGCGTAGTCGATAATAACGAATTATTCAGACAGCTGGGATATGCCGCCACATCAACATTCAACTGATAAATCTTGAAGTATACTTTCAGTTTTAAATCATAGAAAAACCAATGAATAACGCTTTCCAGTAATAAACTTGATGGGAATGTGTCTTCTTAATTTGTTAATTCGACGTAAATTTGTTGTTCTGTGAGTAGATACACTTAGTGGGCTGACTGTGGACTGCGCAAAAATTTTACCGTAGTGTAACTTAATATGCCTTATATTCGTAAATACTCTAATGACTTCAGTACATACCATATATTTAGTGCTTCCCTGGTACCTGCATTTTTAACAGTTGTTGAAGAGTTAGAAACTAATAACCTGATCCTATAACATTTGTTCCTGTTTTGCTTCCATGAAAATGGTGGTAGTTTGACAGATGCCATGATATTTTTCACCTTAACACAAATCAAAAATATGAAAAGACAGAAAGTAAAAGTTATACAATTATGCAGATATGTTCACAATGTGTGGAGAAATGAATGAGAAACACTTATGTAGCTGTGGATGATTATTTGTGAGGCTTCGCGATTAGATAAATTAACTCTAAACCTACACTCGACTTCATGGTTGACAGAAACCTACGAACTGATACAGAGGTCAGGTTCCTCGATTAGGGCCCGTCCGAAGCGTGGTTCACAAACCCGGCCTGCCGTTCACTTTTAGTTCCCCTAAATTCAGCAGGTGACTGTCGGGATGAATCGTGCCTCGCCCACCCTCCTGAAACGGATCTAATGATCCATTTGTGTTGGTTAAAGACACATTGAAAAATTCTTCCTCCGACGACAGACAAATATAGTGATAGTAATTGCCATAGTTTTACTATTCTAAGCAATAAGTAGACATTTGTGCATATTTTTCCGTCTTCTTCTTCATAACCCAAACAAGATTGGATAAAAAAAAGACGATTCAGTTGTCTCTTATTCCTTAGTGTTTACAAAAGTAAGATCTTCTGTAAAAAATGGTTCAAATGGCTCTGAGCACTATGGGACTTAACTTCTAAGGTCATCAGTCCCCTAGAACGTAGAACTACTTAAACCTAACTAACCTAAGGACATCACACACATCCATGCCCGGGGCAGGATTCGAACCTGCGACCGTAGCGGTCGCGCGGTTCCAGACTGTAGCGCCTAGAACCGCTCGGCCACCCCGGCCGGCGATCTTCTGTAACATTCTGTGTTAATATATATATATATATATATATATATATATATATATATGTGTGTGTGTGTGTGTGTGTGTGTGTGTGTGTGTGTGTGTGTGTGTATCCTATCCAGTTTTCTCCCAGATACGACATACGTAGGTGAAAACTGCACAGATCGACCTGTGCTACAAGAATATTGTGATAAGAGCTGTGATAGTCATATAGGAACACTGGAGAGACTTGAATTTGTATTTTATTTTGCAGATTTTTCCAGATTTCGTACCGGTTGTAGATATGAAACGTTGTTTCCTCACGATTCTTTAATTCCCGGTTTGAGAGACCGTTTCGTTCTTTTTGTATCAGTGGATTGTTAGCATCTGCCGTTCTTTATGCAGTATAATGATCTCACAGCATTGTTCTGGAACTATTTACAGGCATTTCTGTTGCTTCCGAGAGAAGGGAGTTACTGAGGGAGGAAAACATAGCTCCGAGGTAAATGCGCAGGCTTTTGTGCTGCAGTCTGTCCAACAGTGCTAGATAATTTTATGCAGCGTTGTGGTAGGTCGTGCATCTGTAATATATACGGGAACGTATGAACGCGCGGTATAAAGTAAGCTAAGTGTTGGGGTGAGCTCTCCACCATACTCTCGTCTCCAATCTGATAAGGTTCAGCGCTCTTTTTTTTTTTTGTCACCTGTACGGACTAATGAAATGAAGGAGTTCTAGCCTTAACGTACCAGTCAGCGGCTGGCAGAAAGCGACGGACTGGACTGGCTCTGGAGGCGCGCTGCTTGATGGGCGCCGTGGGATGCTGGGTGCGAAGCCCACAGCGTTCCCACTGGAGCGCGAGTCGCCGGAGCGCGAACCGCTGTCAGCGCCGCGGCGCCAGCCTCGCGTGCGTGGGCGCGATGCGCTCGCTTCCGTTACTGCCATCGCGAAACAGTTCCCCGAGCGGAGTCACCGCCCTGTCCGGAGATTTGGAAACCTCATTAATAGCTCACGAAACATTGGCTGTATTAACGCTTTAGTTCCGCTACATTAATTTCAGTTCAGAGCATTCACGCGAATGCAGCAATTCGCAACACTCGTGGCTTTGTTTCCTTCACTGCGGTTTGACAGCGCTGCTGCCGGTGCGAAAGTTATTTTGTTGACGTGTGGTCGTATCGTGCAGAGTGCATGCCGACAGAGGTGTTACGCTGGTGTCGGTTGCTGGACTGTCGTTAGAGTTGCGTTTTTCTCTGTCAGTTCATTTCCTCCGGTAACACAGGTTTTAAGTGCAATCAGCCGCATGCTATCCTAACTGGACCATACTCCGATGTGTAATCTCGAAAGTTCTTTCCTCGAACAAGAATTACGCCAGTTCATGCTGACTGGGAGGATAAATAAATTCCTTTGTATCACGGTCATCAATTTTCGAATACATGCTGTCGTTCTAAATCACTTTGTCCTATCTCACCGTATACAAAACAACAGCTGCTTCGCTGTTATTGATTTCACTACTGATGGCACATCGTTATTACTATTATTATTGTTATTATTATTATTATTATTATTATTATTAAGTTGTTGTCTAATGACAAGTGAAAATATAGTAGTACTCATATTCCGTTGTAACTGATGAAGACTGGGGGAATCTGGATAAAGTATGAGATACGAGGGTTGGAAATTTAATAGTGGCAACTATTTATTTACAGCTCGCACAAAATAGATACGTCTTTCAAAGTTTTACTGACCTTCATAGTAGTCACCAGCATTGTGTATAACCCGTTGCCAGCGATGTGGAAGTCGTAGGATACTCTTAGCGGTGCCAGTTGTGTTGACAGTTCGAGCGGCGCGGTCTACTGCCCGAAGAATTTGTAGCAGTTCCGAAGCGAAAGCCGTGAAGTGTTTCCTTCAGTTTAGAAATCGAGTTGAACTCACGAGGGCTTAATTCAGGTGAGTGCAGTAGGTGGTATAGCACTTAGCAGCCCCATCAGTCAAACAAATCAGTAACAGCTTGCACTGCACGTGCTTGAGTATTGTCCTGCAAAATGGTGGGCAGGTCCTGCAGAAAGTGTCCTAACTTCTGTCCCTAAGCTTGTCGTAGGTTGTGTTCCAAAAACGACAGCATAGAGAAAAGGTATACGACTCGATTGATCGTAAAACCCTGATCAGAATTCTAGAAGAACTTGCCCTAGACAAGAAGACCAAAGCGATAATCCAGCAAACACTAACCAACACAACCTCAAAAGTGAAATTTAGAGGAGAAACATCACAAACTTTTGAAATAAAGACTGGAGTGAGGCAAGGAGATGGGCCCTCGCCTCTGCTCTTCCACTGTGACCTCGAGAAGGTGATTCGTGAATGGCGCAATGAACTGGAAAACCAAGGAATTAAAAATGGTTTCAGGCTGGGTTACATGAAGCAAAATCTTGAAATTGATTGTCTCGCTTTTGCATATGATCTTGCAGTTTTTCTGATTCCATGCAAACAACTGAGAGACAGATTAATGACCTTAACACATTTAAGGAAACCGAGTTTATAACGAACAAGGGAGCTTGTAGTGGGTCATGGCAAAATTAAGCGAGTTGAAATGTTTAAATATCTCGGAGAATGGATAACAGCCACATTATTAGAGAAAGAAGAACTCATATCACACATGAACAAAATGGGAAAGCCATTCCATTTAACCAAAAACATCTACAACAAAAGATCAATATCGTTCAGTGCAAAGTTAAGGCATTACTGCAGTGTTACGCGCTCGGAGGTCTTGTACGCTTCTGAATGCCTAATAATGATCTAAAAAGACCTAGTCGAAAAACTGGAGGCCAGGGAAAGGAACATTTTGAGAAAAGTCTGAGGTCCCATCAAATAGAATGGGGACTACAGAAGACGTCATAATCATGGACTGCATTCCCACATAGAGAAGATAATCGATACCATCAGGAAAAAAAGGATTATGTTTTATGGTCATATGACCCGAATGAGCCCTGGAAGACTCACCAATCGTATGATCACCTAGTTTCAGGAGAAGAAAACAAAATGGGTCTGTTTCACAGAAGTGGAGAAAGATCTTAAAGAATTGGGGATCATCCATGATAGCATCTTGGAGCGGGTCCCACTCACGGAGAAACTTATATCGTGGCAGGATTTCCAAGAAAAGCCAAAACTAAAAACAGGAAAGGCTTGGACCCACGAGAGGAAGGAGGAACACCGAGAAAGAATGCGGGAGCACTGGGAAAGCATTAGAACACGTAAAGCAAGACAGTTGAAATAACGTGGTCCAAAGATAGCCTACACGAAATGAATGAATGAATCAGAAAAATATTTTTTATGATTCCTTTAGTTTTCTAATTTTGCTTTGATTTTACGTTATAATTTTGACAACACAATAGTAAGATACAGTATGTGATTGACGGTGTCAGCACACCTGGCTGAAAATGACTTACGTGTTCGTGGCGCCCTCCATCGGTAATGCTCGAATTCAGTATAGTGTTAGCCAATCCTTAGCCTTGATGACAGCTTCCACTCTCTCAGGCATACATTCAGTCAGGTGGTGGAAGGTTCCTTGGGGAATGGCAACCCATTCTTCACGGAGGAGAGATATCAATGTCGGTCGGTGAGGCCTGGCTCGAAGTCGGCGTTCCAAAACTTCCCAAAGATGTTGTATAGGATTCAGGTCAGGACACTGTGCAGGCCAGTCCAAAACAGGAATGTTACTGTCGTGTAACCACTTCGGCAAAGACCGTGCATTATGAAGAGGTGATCGATCGTGTTGAAAGATGCAATCGCCATCCACGAATTGTTCTTCAACAGTGGGAAGCATGAAGGTGCTTAAAACATGAATGTAGGCCTGTCCTGTGATAGTGCCACGCAAAACAACAAGAGGTGCAAGCCCTGAAAAACACTACCACACCATAACACTACCGCCTCCGAATTTTACTGTTGTCACTACATATGCTGGCAGATGACGTTCACCGGGCATTCGCCATGCCATACCCCCACCCTGCCATCGGATCGCCACATTGTGTACCATGAGTCGTCACTCCATACAACGTTTTGTCACTTCAATCGTCCAGTGTTCACGTTCCTTACACCAAGCGAAGCGTCGTTTGGCATTTTCCGGCGGGATGTGTGGCTTATGAGCTGCTGAGCGACCATGTATTCAAGAGTAGCTTCACATATCTGTAAAAATGAAGTACTAACAAAATGTCAGTTTGGTTTCCAGAAAGGTTTTTTCAACAGAAAATGCCATACATGCTTTCGCCAATCAAATTTTGAATGATCTGAATAACCGAACACCACCCATTGGGATTTTTTGAGATCTCTCAAAGGCTTTTGATTGTGTAAATCATGAAATTCTGCTAGACAAGCTCAAGTATTGTGGCATGAGTGGGACAGTGCACAAATGGTTTAATTCGTACCTGACTGGAAGAGTGCAGAAAGTTGAAATAAGCAGTTCTCGTAATATGCAAAGATCAGCACATTCCTCAAACTGGGGAACTATCAAGAATGGGGTTCCACAAGGGTCAGTCTTGGGCCCTTTGTTGTTCTTAATATATATTAATGACTTTCCATTCTATATTCATGAAGAGGCAAATTTAGTTATCTTTGCTGATGATACAAGTATAGTAATCACACCTGACAAACAAGAATTAACTGATGAAATTGTCAATAACGTCTTTCAGAAAATTACTAAGTGGTTCCTTGTGAACGGACTCTCACTGAATTTTGATAAGACACAGTACATACAGTTCCATACAGTAAATAGTATGACGCCATTAATAAATATAGACCTTAATCAGAAGCATATAGCTAAAGTAGAATATTCAAAATTTTTAGGTGTGTCCATTGATGAGAGATTAAATTGGAAGAAACACATTGATGATCTGCTGAAACGTTTGAGTTCAGCTACTTATGCAATAAGGGTTATTGCAAATTTTGGTGATAAACATCTTAGTAAATTGGCTTACTACGCCTATTTTCACTCATTGCTAGCATATGGCATCATATTTTGGGGTAATTCATCACTGAGGAATAAAGTATTTATTGCCCAAAAGCGTGTAATCAGAATAATAGCTGGAGTCCACCCAATATCATACTGCAGACATTTATTTAAGGATCTAGGGATATTCACAGTAGCTTCTCAGTGTATATACTCTCTTATGAAATTTGTTATTAACAATCAAACTCAATTCAAAAGTAATAACAGTGTGCATAACTACAATACTAGGAGAAAGGGTGATCTTCACTATTCACGATTAAATCTAACTTTGGCACAGAAAGGGGTGAATTATACTGCCACTAAAGTCTTTGGTCACTTACCAAATAGTATCAAAAGTCTGACAGATAACCAACAAGTACACTCCTGGAAATTGAAATAAGAACACCGTGAATTCATTGTCCCAGGAAGGGGAAGCTTTATTGACACATTCCTGGGGTCAGATACATCACATGATCACACTGACAGAACCACAGGCACATAGACACAGGCAACAGAGCATGCACAATGTCGGCACTAGTACAGTGTATATCCACCTTTCGCAGCAATGCAGGCTGCTATTCTCCCATGGTGACGATCGTAGAGATGCTGGATGTAGTCCTGTGGAACGGCTTGCCATGCCATTTCCACCTGGCGCCTCAGTTGGACCAGCGTTCGTGCTGGACGTGCAGACCGCGTGAGACGACGCTTCATCCAGTCCCAAACATGCTCAATGGGGGACAGATCCGGAGATCTTGCTGGCCAGGGTAGTTGACTTACACCTTCTAGAGCACGTTGGGTGGCACGGGATACATGCGGACGTGCATTGTCCTGTTGGAACAGCAAGTTCCCTTGCCGGTCTAGGAATGGTAGAACGATGGGTTCGATGACGGTTTGGATGTACCGTGCACTATTCAGTGCCCCCTCGACGATCACCAGTGGTGTACGGCCAGTGTAGGAGATCGCTCCCCACACCATAATGCCGGGTGTTGGCCCTGTGTGCCTCGGTCGTATGCAGTCCTGATTGTGGCGCCAAACACGCATACGACCATCATTGGCACCAAGGCAGAAGCGACTCTCATCGCTGAAGACGACACGTCTCCATTCGTCCCTCCATTCACGCCTGTCGCGACACCACTGGAGGTGGGCTGCACGATGTTGGGGCGTGAGCGGAAGACGGCCTAACGGCGTGCGGGACCGTAGCCCAGCTTCATGGAGACGGTTGCGAATGGTCCTCGCCGATACCCCAGGAGCAACAGTGTCCCTAATTTGCTGGGAAGTGGCGGTGCGGTCCCCTACGGCACTGCGTAGGATCCTACGGTCTTGGCGTGCATCCGTGCGTCGCTGCGGTCCGGTCCCAGGTCGACGGGCACGTGCACCTTCCGCCGACCACTGGCGACAACATCGATGTACTGTGGAGACCTCACGCCCCACGTGTTGAGCAATTCGGCGATACGTCCACCCGGCCTCCCGCATGCCCACTATACGCCCTCGCTCAAAGTCCGTCAACTGCACATACGGTTCACGTCCACGCTGTCGTGGCATGCTACCAGTGTTAAAGACTGCGATGGAGCTCCGTATGCCACGGCAAACTGGCTGACACTGACGGCGGCGGTGCACAAATGCTGCGCAACTAGCGCCATTCGACGGCCAACACCGCAGTTCCTGGTGTGTCCGCTGTGCCGTGCGTGTGATCATTGCTTGTACAGCCGTCTCGCAGTGTCCGGAGCAAGTATGGTGGGTCTGACACACCGGTGTCAATGTGTTCTTTTTTCCATTTCCAGGAGTGTAATTAAGAAGAAATTAAAAGAATTTCTGAATGACAACTCCTTCTACTCCATAGAGGAATGTTTTGATATAAATTAAGAAAAAAAGAAAAAAACCAAACAAAAATTATAAAAAAATTAAAAAACAAAAAATAAATAGTTGTTATATTAACTTAGTTATGTTGTTAAATTAACTTAATTATGTCATGTATTGGAAAGTTTGACTCGTTCCACGTCATTACGAAATATCGTACTCATGATCCATGGAACTAGTATTAATCTAATCTAATCTAATCATGAAATCCAAGTTTTCTTACCTCCCGCCTTCCTGTAATAGTACTTGCAATGGATGCTGATGCAGTTTGTGATGGTCTGGATAGAAGTCTGCGTATTACACATTACGACCCTCTTCAACTGTCAGCGGTCTCTGTCAGTCAAAAATGGTTCAAATGGCTCTGAGCACTATGCGACTTAACTTCTCAGGTCATCAGTCCCCTAGAACTTAGAACTACTTAAACCTAAATAACCTAAGGATATCACAAACATCCATGCCCGAGGCGAGATTCGAACCTGCGACCGTAGCGGTCGCGCGGTTCCAGACTATAGCGCCTAGAACCGCTCGGCCACTCCGGCCGGCTCTGTCAGTCAACAGACGAGGTCGACCTGTACGCTTTTGTGCTGTACATGTCTCTTCACGTTTCCACTTCGCTATCACATCGGAAACAGTGAATCTAGGGATGTTTAGGAGTGTGGAAACCTCGCGTACAGACGTGTGACAAGTGGCACCCAATCACCTTATCACGTTCGAAGTCCGTGAGTTCCGCGGAGCGCTCCACTCTGCTCTCTCACTATGTCTAATGAGTACTGAGCTCGCTGATATGGAGTAACTGGCAGTAAGTGGCAGCAGAATGCACCTAATATGAAAAATGTATGTTTCTGGGGGTGTCCGGATACTTTTGATCACACAGTGTAGCTCGTACGCCTCGAGCAGTTCACGTCAACGTCAGTTCAAACAAAGTTATGCTCTATATTACTCTATTTTCATTTCTTTTTTAGCAGAAAAGTAAAGTAATTATAGCATAAAAATATGCTTTTCTCTTCTGACATACACAGGCAAAACCAGAAGCAACATTATATTTATTTTTTATTGTGTGTTCGACTTTTCTGCATTAAATATATTTTAAAAATAAAATTCGTTTGTTAAGTGCCCACGTTATTTCACATATTATCGCACTTCAGTCGGACGACTGTGTGAATCTTCCCTTCAAATTGACTTCCATTGTTTTGTGTCTACATAGAGCTTAGTGGTATGTAGATATCTGCTCAAATATTGAACATACAGCAGGGTTCCAGATCCAGGTAATGATAAACATGCACCGGAAAAACATTTTTTTTTCTTAAATCATTATTAAATGTTTTTCGGAATCTAGTTTTGCATGTAACTGAGTCAGTTTTTTAGTGCGATTTTAGTACGATGATGCACAAGTTAACGCTGACATAATTTTCTGCTCTTTCATACCGCGTTGTTAGTAAATGCAAGTTCAGAAACAAACCGTGAATTATTTGCTAGTAACAGAAATACTGGTATCGTATAGCCGAAAACATCGTTTCCCCAAATGATCGGAACTTCTTATGAAACTGCAGTCAGCATCCAGGCATTGTGCTGTATGTCCTATAACATGGCTATTGGTATTTTTCCAGCATTAGCCATGAATGCCAAGCTGGAGTTATTAGCAGCAGCTGGAGAAGAACGTTTCGCAGAAGCAGTGAATCTTAATTTTTACGTCATCATCGACAATGTACACAAAGTTTTCCAAGCGCTTTCGTGTGCCATAATGTCGAAAGTTTTCGAAGACCTGAGCCGGCAACGCTGGCCGTGAATGCTCCATCTGCTTTCTGCTAAATAACAAGCAAAGTGCCCGCCTTCAGGCGGATAAATTTGTCTCAGCTGATAGTTTGAAAAAAATTTTACGCTCAATAACATAAAGTAGTTGGCTCAGTTAATTATGCTATTTTAAGAGTTATTTTAAATATTACGTATGTTCTATTTCAGTGACTATTGTCTTAAAATTAGTACAGACATCGTTTTTCAATTAGTGGTTGAAAATCATACATTCGGAAATTCTGTTGAATTACAGAATTTATTGAAGTCTTTTAGAGGAGTTTCTGCCTTACGCCAGTACACTTTTCAGTAGCATGTTTCCCTGCCTGCCCAAGTTCTACATTCGAGCAGCGAGTAGTACACTGTTTGATTGCTTACAGTGCATGAAAGTTTTCAAAAATGGTTCAAATGGCTCTGAGCACTATGGGATTTAACATCTGATGTCATCAGTCCCCTAGAACTTAGAACTACTTAAACCTAACTAACCTAAGGACATCACACACATCCATACCCGAGGCAGGATTCGAACCTGCGACCGCAGCGGTCGCGCGGATCCAGACTGAAGCGCCTAGAACCGCTCGGCCACACAGGCCGGTCATGAAAGTTTTCCCTGATTTGTTAACATCGCTTTGAATTCGGGAGTGGTCGGTAAGTTAATCGACAGTGTTGGTGCATCGTTGGAGTGTGTCAGCAGATTGTAAAACGTTTTACGGACAGTATGAAATTTCGAAAAAATTCTTCCTCCATCATTTACGTGTAGCATTTGTCAGAGTTGTGCAGGAAGGCGACTGAAAATCGTTCTAGATGTAGCAGTACGTCAGTAAACTATCGCTTATTATTGTTGTACATATGTATCTAGTGTGTACAAACCATTTTGAAGTGCATGGCAGAGGGAACCTTCCATTGTACCGCTTATTAAGGCTTCTTCCCGTTCCTTTGGCGTGTGGAGAAAGAGAAGAATGTTTAGTTAAGTGCTTCTGCGCGCGTTGTAATGTGTCTAATCCTGCCATTGCGGTTCCTACAAGAGTGGTACGTGGAAGGTTGTAGTGTGTTCCTAAATCCCTCATTCAGTGCTGGTTCTTCAAACTTTGAAAGTATGATTTTCGCGAGATGGTTGGCGTCCATCTTCAGGCGTTGGTGACTTCAAGTTTTTCAGCATTTCCCTGATGCTCTCTCGTGGGTCAAACAAACATTTCGCCATTCGTACTGCCCTTAGAACTGTCAGCGATATGTTAAGATTCAGAGTTCACCGATTGTACTGCAGGGTGATAGACGGTCTGCTTCTACAGTGAAGATTTTTGGTATTCTGTAAGCACCTGGGAGTAGAATATTATTAGCAAGGTATGCATACATGATAGACAAGGAATGAATGAGACTTTCAGATAGTATTAAAGTCAGTGAAGCGTGATGCGATTCCAGTGTTTACTGTCGCCAGTATGAACGCTGTCTTGGAGATACGCGTGCTTATTGTTCTTATTTCACACCACTCCACGGAGTGAAAAGGGCTTTTTTGGATCCGACCTATTACGGGGTCGCGGTTATTTTCAGCCAATGGCACCAAGCTGGTAGTGGAACAGAGTGGGTTTCTAGTTGGAGAAAAATGGGGAAAATTTACAAGTTCGGATATTTGTCTCACGACCAGGGAAAATGTACCGGAAACGTTGGTCAGAACTGGGCGGATTGTGGGGGATTGGAACTGTTGTTGTTGCTGTGGTCTTCAGTCCGAAGATTGGTTTGATGTAGCTCTCCATGCTACTCTATCCTGAGCGAATAAATACTGCAACCTACATCCTTCTGAATCTCCTTACTGTATTCATTTCTTAGTCTCCCTCTACGACCTCCTCCCCCCCCCCCCCCCCCCAGTTCCCGTTAATCCCTTGAGAATGTCTCAAAATGTTTCCTATCAATCGATCCCTTTATTTTGGCCACAACGTAATTTAAGGCCTTTGCCTACTGAGTGTCTGCACATTCGCTAAATGGTGTTTGTTTTCCCCGCGCGCTGTTCGTGAGTGGGATGGCAGAGAAATAGCTTGAAGGTCGTTCGATGATCCCTCTGCCAGGCACTTAATTGTAAATTGTACAGTAATCATGTAGAAGTATGGCAATATTCGCCTGGAAAACGAGACTGATTAAATCCGAAATGCGCGACCACGCTAGGGAACGCAATTCTGGACTCTTCTCAGTTTCCCGAACTGCAAGATATAAGTCGGTTGATGGCGAAGGATGACATTTTCCCGACTTCCGAAATGCACTACGAAAACACCAGCTCCGTCGCAGGGCACACGACTTCTACATTGGACGAGTGCTACTCGCCGAATCCTCGATTTCAGCACCTCCAGACCGCACCAGGAATTTGCTTTGCGTTCGCGTCTTTTGGCCAGTCAGACTCGGAAGCCGCATGTAGGCTACATCACTGGCCCTTTCGCGCTCGCGCTAATCATTCGAGGGTAAAATACTGCCTGCCGTCAGGGATTTTTAATCGTTGACCGACCGGAAAAAAATCACACACACACACACACACACACACACACACACACACACACACACACACACATACTTTCTTTTCTTGGGACAATGGACACAATCGGCCTAGAAATACATTAAAAAGAAGTGCAATCCCCGGTTCCGACCTAGGTTTTCGAAAAGTTTACCTTGATCAACGGGCAAACTCCGGAACTGGAAAATCTGTTCCCAATTATTCGGAATTGGGCACCCCTCAGCCCTACTCCTAGGCTACTGTGAAATTTAGCCGCAAGGAGCAAAGTTTTACAAAAGCCAGCCTGTGAAGGCCTATATTGTAAAATTTCTTCCCAGGGGTTGTCGGTTAACGTACTGCGCGATAGGTGCACACCACCGCGTTCTCTGATGGAGGTTTGGACCTGCTGGCGGTGTTATCAGAGTAGCACAACCTCCTGGACGAGGAGGCAGCGGCGATGGTCGCGGCGGTGGCTCCTTCCCCTCTCGGGACTCCCCGTCCCGCCGCGCCGCCTCCACGTAATTGCAGCTCCAACAGTCCGATTATGACCACAGCTGACGTTAGGGCGCCATCGCCGCCGCCACCTCCTCCCCCTTCCCCTTCCCCCCTTCTCCTCCTCCTGCTCCAGCTCCTCCTCACCTCCTCCCAGTGGCCGGCATCCCGGCAAATCCATTCGCGACGCAGCCGGATCCTCCGGCCTCAGTGTTTACTTTCACTCAAGCCGCTCTCTGGATCCCGCCGCTGCCCACGGGACGCCGTCGGCTTTACTCGCCGAGGCAAATCCAATTTTGAGACTCCTTGTGGATAACGTGCACAGCAAATGCAAATTCTGTTCCATTTCCCGAAGAAAATATGAAAACAAAACACACTGCCATGGCGAAATAGCTTTTCGCTGCTATTGTCAACGAAGTGTGTGCCATTACTTAATATGAAATAATTTATTTTTACAGTTTGTTTCGGGTTCTACTCTTGTTAGAAATTTACCCGCCTTACTTTTGTATTTTTGATCCCCAGACTCAGTATATCAGCACGAGCGTTGGAGTTTGGACTTTAGGTACCTGGTTTTAGTTCCCACAATGTCAACATTTGTCGTGCCAACATTATCCCTGGCGTTAGAGGAAAGATAGCGGTGTACCGCATCTTACCATTAACCCCTTAATGCCGAATGTCTTGAATTCACATCGTAACAGTGCTGTGCTAATAACTGGAAGGTTAACTGTTTTAGAGCGCCAGCTCTGGTAGGTGGTGATTTTACATGAAGCTATCAACGCTTCTGACAAGTACTGCATTCTCCTGAGTGTTTCGAGTATTCGTAACGCGCCACGATTTTTCTACGATTTTTTATTTTTGTTTTTCTTCTAGAAATTTATTTAGTATTAAGAAGTTAAACAGTGCAGCAGCACTGTAGCTTACATTCCAAAGTTTTCCGATTTTTCTCTTTGCTGCGTGAACATACAACAACATATAACATTACAATGATTTATCCATCAGATTGTGTTGCTCATACCAGAAGTCGTCGCAGCGCTTCTAAGAGCGGAGTGGATACTGTGTTTCGCATTTTCCATTCGTTCTGCATCCATCGAAAGCAACCCACGACAGCCCTTCGTTCCTCAAACACTTTGTTCACTGACACCAAACTGTTAGTCACCACTGGAAGGTGCGACTAAAGCAGTGCGGAAGCCTGCGCCTAGGCTCTTGCCGTGTCGTCAGTGGAGGATAGCCTGTGTAGGCTCACCAAGGACATAACACCGAACTCACTACGTGTCGTTTTCATTAACTGTCTTTTGGTTTCCCTGCTAGTAATCATGCTGCGCCCATCATTAATATGAGTTAAATTGTTATGTGGAATGGTAATTATTATCATTAATATTATTATTTTGCTTTTTGCATTTCACCTGTCAATGTTTTAACGTTTCTGACTGCAAAAACATGTGCGTGTAATGATGTATCCTTTCCTCATGTAACTTATTTTCACACATAGATCCATCTAAATTGAAATAAATAACAATTTGTACTTTTCCATGTCGTGCAGGAACTGCGACGCTTTTGTAAAAAAATTCTTTTTTAAAAATTATTATTAGCCCCATACCTTTTTCGATTGTTAAGTATTTATTTTCATATTTGAACACAAGTGGCTGTTTGTAACTAACAATGCTTGTGGTCTTGTTTTTTAATTAAATCGCATTCACCTGTCTCAGAGAGTGCACGTTTGTTAGTTCGTCTTATCATAATTTTTTTATCAATCGTAGTTGCCCCCTGGCGACGCGACATAATTCCATTCCGGGTGCACGCAATAAATATCAGTGTCATTAGCGTCATAGGCACCACATTGCCGTTGATAAACCGCGACAATATTCTACAAATGACTTAATGAAGACAAGAGCGAATTTATTTGTCAGAAATCACACATGCGGTAAATGTCACAATCGGGTAACACAAATAACCTCACAGGATACAGTTATCGGAACAGTTGTCTACTTCGATGTTTTGAACACGTCTTTTGTAGATTGTTCATATCGCAATACATTTAAAAAAAGACATTTGTGTTAATTATTTTAGGGACTTTTTCCCCATTCCATAAGTATCATATTTTTAAAAGAGGGTGGTATTTTCAACTTTTATTCTATTAATTTTTTAATTGACTTGAAATTTTTGGATTCTCTGTATTCTGTTGGCTAGGAAAATAAAAGTAACTGTTTTTTTGCGAGTTCTTAATTGCCTGATTATTGGCGAAGACAGCATTATCTTGGCTAATAGCCTATTACTTGAAAGTTACATTTTCTGTAAAATTATATTCTCTATGTGCTTCTAGATAGGCTTCGGAAAGCTCAGAGTTCGTGCGTCACAATTATAGATTTTCTCAGAAGAATAACTAATACATAAAAAAGGAAGGTTGCTGTTTCTAGACTGAATATCCGGACTTTTTCCGTACATTATTTCAAAATATAAAATTTGTACAAACTGAAAAAAAGAACAGTCATCTCGGCTCAAGAAGCAGTAGTGAAATGAATGTGTTTCTGGAGTAAACGCTTGGAAGCTTTAGCTTTGGGACGTGATGTGACTCAACATTAAGTGAAACAATTTTTGCTTGTTTGTTTTGGAGTGACGCACTCAGGTCTTAGGACAGGGCTTAACAACTGGCCGGTTTTGAGCGCGAGTACTCGCGTCTGCTCAGGCACGTGCTCGCGAGCAGGTGCAAGATCGCGGAGTAGGGATGGAGGGGAGGGAGGGGAAATGCGCGCGCACGTTTCAATAGGGCCGCAGCATGCCTATTGAATTCGCACCGACTGTTTAACGTTTAAAGTACTACGATCAGCTCTAACAGTCACTTCGCTGGTTAAGAATCATGTCAAGTCGCCGTTGTGTAACCCCAACCATGCTTTCGCAGTTCAACCCCCATTGGGAGGAATTGTATCTGTTTACAGAAAAAGATGGAGTTGCAAAATGTTTAGTATGTCACAAAACGCTGAATTCTTTTAGGAAATTTAATTTGCAGCGACAATATATGTCGTACCACGCGAAAGATTACGGAAGTAAATAATGTGATGGACCAGATCGTGCACAGGAAGTTATTAAACTTAAAAGGAAGCTATCCGAAGAAGATCTGGACGACGAAGAAAAATCAACTGAGGCAGCTCTCAGAGTGAGTTACAAAATTGCTTTGCTTTTAGCAAAATCCCTGCGCCCCTTCACTGATGGCGATTTAATAAAAGAATGTTTGGTAGTTGCCGCGGAACATTTGTGTCCATCTCAAGTTGAACAGTTTCTGATTGTGCCATTATCTAACATGACCATTATGCGTCGCATACAGGACATGGCAGACGACGTCCAGAACCAGCTTGCAAATATCTGTAAAGATTTTATGGCGTATTCTCTAGCTCTGGACGAAAGTGTTGATATCACTGGAACAGACAGCTTGCCATATTTATTAGAGGTGTTAATAGAAATCTTCAGGTGAGGGAAGAGCTCCTCGATGTAGTAGTCATGAAGAACACTGCAACTGGAGGTGATATTTTAAGTAGTGTTGAAGAAAGTGTTGAAAATATAGGATTGTCGTGGAATTCTTTAGTTTCAGTGTCTACAGACGGTGCACCAGCGATGACAGGGAAAAAAATCAGGTTTCGTTGCGCTGTTGAAGGAGAAAATGCAAAAACTGACCGTGCCGAATGAAATAAGCGCGTTCACTGTGTGATCCACCAGGAAAACTTATGTGCAAAGAGTATCACTCTAAAAAATGTGATGAGTGTTGTTGTTCGTACAACCAATTATATAAGGAAGCATGGGCTACAACACAATCAATTTAAAAGCTTTCAAAATGGTTCAAATGGCTCTGAGCACTGTGGGACTTAACTGCTGTGGTCATCAGTCCCCTAGAACTTAGAACTACTTAAACCTAACTAACCTAAGGACATCACACACATCCATGCCCGAGGCAGGATTCGAACGTGCGACCGTAGCGGTGACGCGGTTCCAGACTGTAGCGCCTACAACCGCACGGCCACTCCGGCCGGCTTTAAAAGCTTTCTTGAGGGTGTAGAAAGCTAGTATGGTAGCCTGCCTTATTACAGCGAGGTCCGCTGGCTTAGTCGTGGCGAATTATTAAATCGATTTTTTTGCCTATTAGATGAGATAAATATGTTCATGGAAATAAATAACATGTGTGTTCCTGAATTGAAAGAGCCTTCATGGAAATGTGGTCTCGCGTTCTTAGCAGATTTAACTAGCCATCTGAATGCTTTGAACATTTCACTACAAGGTAAAGATCTGCTAATTACTCATTTCATAGATCGAATACGAGCTTTTAAAATGAAATTGACACTTTGGGCGAGTCAGCTGGAAACAGGAAATCTAGCTCATTTTCCTAAATTACCATCCATGCAAGATGTTCACAAAAACTGTGAACGATATTCACATAGCTTAATTGCCCTTAAGGAAGAATTTGATCAACGCTTTCAAGATCTGACAGCACTAGACAGTGATTTTGATCTGTTCTCCTCTCCATATTCAGCGAATATTGAAGAGATTCGTCCTGAGCTGCAACTAGAAATTATTGACCTGCAGTGTGACAGAGAATACGGAGACAAATTTCAGAACAAGAAAAACATTTTGGAATTCTACAGACACTTCCCTCAGCATAGATTTCCTCGTTTGCACAAACTGGCGGCTACAATAATATCAATATCCCTGCAAGTGGCCGCGGGTTTACATTGACTGGCGGCAGCTGTTGTGTGCCTCACATGATTCTCCCCACTCTCCGCTCTAGTCCGGTAGTGGGGGTAGCGTGCTCGCGCTGCTCCATGCTCGCGCCTTGCTGCTCACAGCTTGCTCCGCGAGCACGTATGTTGTGAAGCCCTGTCTTAGGACCTTATCAAGAACTGGGACCCAGTGACCCACAACCGCACATGGGAGCCGAGAGAAATTTGGGAAACGATGTAGATGGCCGTGTGTCGCGCGCGGGATGTGCAGTATCGCTTTTCTTAATTTATAGACGCTGTTCAGTATGCATTGCAGAAGCGCTCTAGAATGTGCTGCATGACATAGTACCTGCGGGTGCACATTCGCGAAAGAATTAGATGTTAAGTTTGTTTAGGTTATATGACAGTCATTATCAGACCAATTTCAAATCCATTTGAGGAGCCATTGCGTGGAACTATTGTGTGATTACCAAAATATATCCGTCACTGCCTGTAACCGAAACTGGTAACTACGAGTAAAATTATAATTACTGTAATGCGATTTGGAGTTGCAGTTCTTCTTTACATTAAGAACGATCGCTGACGTTCCAGCATGACGGTAAAAAATTTAAAAACTTTCATAATGTTTTATTTGAGTAGAGCTTGTATGTTTTACTTGCTGTAGGTGACAGCAGACATTGTCAGTCCCATGATGAAATATAACACATCGCGATGAATGATGGAATGTTGCTTAGAAAACGAAATCGAATAAAAAAATTCGTATGAAGCTGCACACTTAGTCCACGGCAGTGATTTTCAAACTTTTTGGGTCCACATCTCCCTTGACCTCAACATGAAAACGCGCGGTCGCTTTCGCACATGACATGCACCTCGATGTATGAGGTCAATAAACTTAAATTTCTAAAAAAAATGAATAAGAGTTGTTATTCATGTATTAACTGTTAACGCAATTTAATCAACTTTTAATGCAATTACACTGTGCAACAAAATTGAAGGATCGCTTTATCAAAACCCCGTAATCGTCTTCCCATTTCAGTGCATGAGTTTGAAATTTGTTCTGTAATGACGCAAAAAAAAAACGGCGCCCTGCGACGTCGTCCTCGGGTTCGACGACGCTTCTAAGAGCTGGGTGTCGGCGAAGACAAAGGCAGGACCCAGGACTCCACGTGACTCGTGAGGCGGCTTAATGGTGTCACACTGACACCAAATTTCACCACAATTCTGCCCATCGCCATCGTGGATGTACCACAGGATGCGAACGTCAGTCACGCCGTGAAAATCATTTCAGACACACAGCCACTTCGAATCGACACGAAAGGCATGGGGGGGGGGGGGGGGGGGCATAATAGGCATAAGTGAAACCATCCTTTCCTTTGGGACTTTGACTCCGACACGTTTCACACTCGAAAACTAGTTTACAGTGCGATGAGCGACAGGAAGACGTAATTGGCAATGTTTGATATTGCTGACGTCTCCTTGAAGCTTCGACACTTCTCTAGCAACCCCGTGAACGTGATCTAACCCCTTTGGAGTGCAGTGCGACCGCAGTTTTTAATCTGGTGTACGGGGTGGAATCTCTAGCGACCTTTGAAAACAATTTGACGAAATTTGAACGTTATCCAAAGCAGCAAAAGATCTTTATGGTTTTTCAGGGCTCCTTTTTCACGCCCTTCTGTGGCGTGATCACGGGGGGAAGAGCCATTTCCATGTGCGTGAATAAAACAGCAAAGTGTCTCTCTAAGGCGCCCACATTTGCAAAACCCACGGCGACGACCACCTACCCACATTTATTAAGAATTTTAAAAATGTGTCTTACAGAGAGAACCTGCGAAGTAGCTCGCCTGCAGGTGGGCAACCACTTGACACATTGCCGAGGTCAGTGGCCCGCCTGCCCTTAATTATGTTGCGCTTTGTCTCGGCATAATTGCGACTATCGTCTATTCCTCCAAATTCATTCGCGATCTGTATTTCATGTTGTTGACTGCCAATGCTGAAAACCCTACACCATATAAGTAAGATCTTGCAAAAGTGTCAAAACTCGTGGGGCCTAGTTACTTACTTACTGACACTCTCGTTTCATTAAAATCAATGAAATTGCACTTGTTCTTCAGTGGCAAGTGTTGATGGAAGTTCTGCACTGAAAGGATCTTTGAGACTCAGTTGTGTTGATCAACTTGTTCTGGAAAGTACTTCAGAAAGTGATCACTCAGTTCAGTTTAATGATCCACAAACTCTGACCTCAGTTCATTACTCAGCTGAAAGAAATTGTCTTCTAAAACCGCGTGTAGAGCAGGAAAAACGTTCTGTGTATCTTTGTCATCCAACTTTTCTTCCACAGTAGTAGTTCTTTGATGGCTGAAATTTTGTTTGACATTAAGAAAGTGCTGGTCTCATTGCCTTGAAGAGATATATTCCATGAAGTGATTTTTTTTAAAGATGTCAAAAAGATATGTCAGCTTCCAAACAAAATTACTGTCTACTAACTTTCCGGATCTCAGATATTGCTCTAGAACAGCGTAATAGCAAAGTTCATTCTCGAGTGTATACATACTTTTCTAGACATTCTCACTTGAAATCCAGCGGGAGTTACTGAAACAAATTAGGGAAATATGCTCAGCTTTCGTATGAACGCACATTTACTGAAAATATCTCGAGTTAGTGGAGACTTCTAATGAAGTTGAACACATTGATCACTGAACGAAGAGGCTCATGAAGTACAAGGCTAACGCTTTTTGAGGCCAGTGCCTGTTGTTGAATGAAACAGTTTGTTCAAATTGCATGAGCAGCCTGTTTACGATCAGAGCTTGCAGTGCGGCGTAACAACCAGCCATATGCACGATTACACAGGTTTCCCAATTAATGTTATCAGTCATCCACTGTCTAGTGCCGTCGCTCTTTGCACCGCCTCAAGCGTCGCTTAGCACTGATTACAGAAATTTGTATCTTATGAGGAACTACCCGACCATTGTATTCCATTCTTTCCAATTCCGTACGCACATTGTGCTAGCTGGACTACTTCTAGCACTTTCGAACGCATGAGTGATTCCTTCCTCTGATTTCATGTGACTTTTTACAGCCATAGTCCAAAGTGTTCGACGTTTCCCTTCCGTCAGTACATATGGTCAGCCTGGTCGTGGTTTAGCTCTGGTTGTTCCTTCACGTTTCCATTTGAAAGTCACACCTACAACAGGCGATTTGGGAAATCTTAGAAGGGTTGAAACATCCCTGATGGATTTGTTACTCAGGTGGCATCCACACTGCAAGTCACTTAGCTCTCCTGACCCACACATTTTCCTGTTACTGCATCTCTACTGACAGCACAACACAACTTATGAGTTGGCCTCTCATGACTGTAACGGTCACTTCAGTATTACACACGGGTATCTGCATGGAAACAACGTGTTGGAAATCGTATATGAATTATAATGAGTCAACATCCCTGAGAGACGCATGTAAATCCACTAAATATTCGATTACTTCGTAGTGCTTACCTTTATGAAACCAGATATTTCGCACTTACATTGTTAGAATTGTTCTCCCGGAGTGCGCACTGAGAGAGGCAGCGCCATGGTAAAACATGGGACCTCATTCAGGAGGACGTTTCAAACTCCCGACCTCCATTCGGTTTGTGGTTTCTCGTGATTTCCCAAAATCGGCGATAGGTTGTCTGGCTAGAACACGATCGATTTCCTTCCTAGTACTACTGCAGTCTGAGCTTCTGTTCTGCCTCTACTGAACTTCCCTGCCGGATTACGCAAATAGAAGTCAGCTGTCAACAAACTGCAAATCGTGAATAATATCTGTGGCGTTTCTCCTGTTTGGGATGTCGGGATAAGTTTGATCTGTCTGTGTGTTCACTCACTCTCGATCACGAACGCACAAAGAGTATCTCAACGCCGGCTCAGTTGAAGCTGACCACAACAGAGGTGTATTTTCAAGTCTCGGAAAATTAATTTCTTCCTACACGAAATCTATAATATTCCAGCCGTCAGAAATTCTATCACTTCTGGGGAAAGAGGGTAACTTTCAGTTATCGTAACTAATTTTTAGATAAATTCAAAACTCCACTGATTACCAACAATCATTCAATTGTCACAGATCCTTACTGTCATACACATATCTTTCTACTAC
Source organism: Schistocerca americana (assembly GCF_021461395.2). Classification (NCBI taxonomy): domain Eukaryota; kingdom Metazoa; phylum Arthropoda; class Insecta; order Orthoptera; family Acrididae; genus Schistocerca; species Schistocerca americana. The sequence continues at coordinate 157,200,723 of NC_060123.1, forward strand.
GAATAAAGATCAAGAAACGCTGAAACACATACTAAATCTATTCTCGTACAAATATTACACACGGTTTGACCTATCTTTTCCCTGTCTATCCTCTTGATTTTAAGTATTCACTCAGTTTTAACATTAAGTTCGATAAAAGATTTGGTAATGCGCAACACAAGGGTGTTACGTGAGTCAGAAATTTAGACAAAACAACGACTGATCAATTTTTACAGTTTTGTAACTTCTTCAAGACAACAATAGCGTCCCGACGCTTCTTGGTGGCCGGTGCACTGTAGCGCTGACATCGCGTGGTACTTCTGTTGCAAGCGCTACATACCACTGCATGGCGACGTAATAATTGTTTCTAGAACGTTTTTGGAACTAATTACTTTTCGACTTATTGCCTACTTGTGACTTAATCTTATCGCTCATAAAATTTTCTCTTTAATTTCTCCTACACTATGTGATAAAAAGTATCCGGACACCCCGAAAAACATACGTCCTCCTTATTAGATGCATTTTGCTGCCACCTGCTGCCAGGCACTCTATATATGCGACCTCAGTAGTTATTAGAGAACGTTAGAGAGCAGGATGAGACGCTCCGCGGAACTCACGCACTTCGAACATGTTTATTTGATTGGGTGAGGATGATGATGATGATGATGATGATGACCTTTGGTTTGTGGATGTGTGTGATGTCCTTAAGTTAGTTAGGTTTAATTAGTATCCTATGCCTGTTAATATGTCTTTTATAGTGTTGTCCCTTTTAGTTGCTGTTTTAACCTTGTGCCTCGCAGTGCATTCCTAACTTAGTCTGGGCGCTAATGACCATTGTAGTTGTGCGCCCTAAAACCACAAAAAAAAGGTTTAATTAGTTCTAAGTTCTAGGCGACTGATGACCTCAAAAGTTAAGTCGCATAGTGCTCAGAGCCATTTGAACCGTTTTGTGGCGCGCTCAACTGCGCGGTCATCAGCGCCCGTACAAAGTCCCAATTTTTACACAGTCCAACTTCTTTACACAGTCTAACTAGCCGCTGTCACGAATGATGATGGTGATGATGATGATGAAATGATGAGGACAACACAAACACCCAGTACCCGAGCAGAGAAAATCCCCAACCCGGCCGGGAATCGAACCCGCGACCCCGTGATCCAGAGGCAGCAACGCTAGCCACTAGACCACGAGCTGCGGACAATTGGTGTCACTTGTGTGATACGTCTGTACGCGAGATTTCCACACTCCTGAACATGCCTAGGTTCACTGTTTCCGATGTGATGGTGAAGTGGAAACGTGAAGGGACACGTACAGCACAAAGCGTACAGGCCGACCTCGTCTCTTGATTGACGGAGACCGCCGACAGTTGAAGAGGATCGTGATGTGTAATAGGCAGACATCTATCCAGACCATCAGACAGGAATTCCAAACTGCATCAGGATCCACTGCAAGTTATGACAGTTAAGCGGGAGGTGAGAAAACTTGGATTACATGGTCGAGCGGCTGCTCATAAGCCACACATAACGCCGATAAATGCCAAACGACGCCTCGCTAGGTGTAAGGAGCGTAAACATTGGATGACCGAAGAGTGGAAAAACGTTGTGTGGAGTGACGAATCACGGTACACAATGTGGCCATCCGATGGCACGGTGTGGGTATGGCGAATGCCCGGTGAACGTCATCTGCCAGTGTGTGTAGTGCCAACAGTAAAATTCGGAGGCGGTGCTGTTATGGTGTGGTCGTGTTTTTGATGGAAGGGGCTTGTACCCCTTGTTGTTTTGCGTGGCACTATTACAGCACAGGCCTACATTGATGTTTCAAGCACCTTCTTGCTTCCCACTGTCGAAGAGCAATTGAGGGATGGCGATTGCGTGTTTCAAGATGATGGAGCATCTGCTCATAATGCACGGTCTGTGGCAGAGTGGTTACACTACAATAACATCCCTGTAATGGACTGGTCTACTGATTGAACGTACTGCCTCGTGATGACTGGGTGTTGTGTGATGTCCTTAGGTTAGTTAGGCTTCAGTAGTTCTAAGTTCTAGGAGACTGATGACCATAGATGTTTAGTCCCATAGTGTTCAGAGCCATTTTTTTGATTGAACGTAGGCCTGCAATAGTGGAAGCTGTCATCAGTGCTAAGGATGGGCCACCACCATATTGAATTCCAGCATTACCGATGGACGGCGCCCCGAAATTGTAAGTCATTTTCAGCCACGTGTGCGGATACTTTTGATCACACAGTGTAACTTTATTGGTTTTCTGAGGGAGTAAAGCAGGTATATGAACGCTCGACATACGTGAACCGTTACAATGCCTTGCCAAGTTGAAGACGTACGGTTTTGTAACGCAATATCAAGATTTCGATTGAGTTGAGAAGTAATACGTAAAAAATTTTCATGAAATGATGATATGCGTACATGGGAAAACATACGTAGTGTTTGGAAATGGTTCAGATTCATTCACGTGCAGAACAGGTTTATAGCTAACGTCCTTTAGAGAATTCTTGCACGGATTCCGTGGTAATATCCCTTAGTAATAGAATTCTTTGTGAGCCTTTCAGTCGCATAAATTGAAAAATATATACGTTTCTCCATCCGATCGTAGCTTTTTATCCTCGTTTTGTCGTCATTTGTATTGACAGTTTATGCAGCTAAATGACAGTCGATATGTCTCCCTTGTTCGCGGTTTCGCTTATAACAAATGCTGTTCATTTTTGCATTTATGCCTGACAGATATTGGTGTGGTGCATTTATTGACAGTTCCGTTAATAGGGGAGCTTCGTCCGCTTCCAAAATTATATTTCATTTAAAGTTTATTCTGCTCTGCGGTAATAAAAAGCTGCCCTTCGTTTCGGTAAAGGGCGTTTTTTTCCCGCGCTCTGCGCCGATGATAAAACAACACTCTGGGCGCGGTGGCTTCCGAATCGGCGGTGTCGGCCCGAGGTCGGCGGGCGGCCGCAGGTTTTTCGAACAGCGCGCCGCTCTCCCTTTACGCGCGCTTTTTTGCCGCGGCGCCGGTGATTCAGATGCAAATTGCCGGTGATTTGGCGCAGCGATGCCTCGGCGCGCTCCTCTCGGCTTTAATAACTCCCGCTGTTACTCCACGGGGGCACAGCGTTCCGCGCCGTGCCTCGCCGCTCGCGGGTGGGCCTCGCTATTGCGGAAAGACGTCCCAGAGCCGACATTCCGGCAGCAGAAACTGGCGCCATTACGGCAGCGCGCGTGCCCTGGACGTCGCGACGCGCGCTCATTCCGCCTTCGCTCTGCGCGTCCTCCGCACGAGTTCGCCTTGTAGTTAACAGCAGCAATTGGGATATTGCAGTTTCGCAAAAGCTACAGTTATCCCGTCGCGTTGCGCGTGGGGGGATGAAAATGAGAAGTACAAAACATGAGTCTTTCAGGCCGCTTGTTCATGTTGCAGTCGACAACTAATTAGTACGGAAGTCATTCAAATGAAAACCTTAAGAGGGATGAAAATGAGATGTACAAACAAGTCTCTCGGTGGTTGCTTGTTAATATTTCAGTGAAAAACTAATTAGTACGAGGGCGATTTTAAAGAAAAACTTTAAGGTCCATAAAAATTGGAAAAGTTGTGTGATTGAGTGGGTAGGTGACGATAGTGTTCCTAGAGATCCAGAATGTGACCAACAGGTGGCAGAGTCATGCTACAACGCAGGAAAACGCAGCAGCGTCCACAACACGACGGCCGCCCCGCTGTCAACAATCACTACAACTGAGCAAGGATCTGTGATACGTTTTTTGTGTAGTAAAGTTGTCAAACCAATGAAACTTCATCACAGAATGACCGCACAGTATGGTGATTTGTGTTCGTCGTTGCAGCAAGTGTACGAGTGCTGTAGAAAGTTTAAAAGCGGTGTAACTTTGGTCGAGGATGCCCCAAGAGTTGGTGGAGGAGCTTCTAAAGGAGAACAGACAGGTAACTCTGAATGAAATAGTCTCAAGTCTGACTGAAGATTAGTACTGGTTCATCGCAGAATATTATTCACAATGTACTGCACTTCAACAAGATGTCTGCAACTTGGTGCCACGTCAGTTGACTGCCGAATTGAAAGACCGTCGCGTCGAAGCCTGTGAACAACTTTTGCATCCGTTCCACGTCGAAGGTGATAAATTTCTGGGTAAATTGTTGTAGGCGATGAGACTTGGGTTCACTATCACCGACCAGAGACGAAAAGACCAAGAAAGGAATGGCGCCACAGCTCATCGCCGGAAAAAAATCCCCACTTAACTGTCTGCTGGAAAAATCGTGCTCATTGTCTTCTGGGATGCAAATGGTGTAATACTGGAGCATTACACGGGTAAGGGAGTGACGGCAATCAGTACTTCTTATTCAGATATGCTCAAAAATCACCTTTGCTCTGCAATCAGGATTAAACGACAAGGACTTCTGACTTCAGGAGTATTGTTACAGCATGACAGCAGGCGACCGCATGCAGCCCGTAAGACAATTGTGACGAGTCAGGAAATGAAATTTGAATGTCTGGTACATATTCCTTATTCACCAGACCTCGCTCCTACTGACCTTCAACTGTTACTTGCCCTCAAAGACGCAATGGGAGGCAGACATTTCAGAAGCGACGAAGAGGTGAAAACCGCTGTGGAAAACTGGCTACACATACGACCTAAAGAATTCTTTCATCGTGGTATCTATGCACTTCCGAAGTGGTCGAATACGTGCATTCAGCGTCAGAGAGACTACGTCGAAAAGTAGCCTGTAAGATGTCTGTTTGTTGGAGTTAAAAATATTATAGCACTTTTAAGTTTTTCGTTTGAATCACCCTCGTAAATCAACAACAGTAAAGCAAGGGTAGTGAAATGTAGTCGAACTAATTCGAGTGCTGCTGAGGAGATTAGATCAGTAAATTTGGCACTGAAAGTAGTTGGCGGGTTCCGCTATTTAGGCAGCAAAGTAACTGATGATGGCCGAAGCAGAGAGGACATAAAGTGTACACTAGCTATAAAAAGAAACGTATTTCTGAAAACGAAGAATTTAGCACCACCTAATATAAATTTAAGAGTTAGAACGACTTTTTATGAAGCTGTTTCACTGGAGTACAACCTTTTACGGAAATTAAAGTGGACGATAATCATTTCAGACAAGAAGAGAACGGATGTTTTGAAATGTGGTGCTACAGAATAATGCTAAAGATTAGATGGATAACTCAAAGAACTAATGACAAGGTAGTCAATCTAGTTAGGAGAAAAACGAAATTTACGGCAAAGGTTGGCTAAAAGAAGGTATGAGTTGGTACGGACCATCCAGAGGCATCAGGTACTGTCAGTTTAGTAATGGAGGGGAACGTTAGGGGCAAAAACTGTGAACTTCACTTCAGTCAATCAGTCCAAATAGATGTAAGTTGCAGTAGTTATGCAGAGATGAAGAATCGTGTGCACGGGATAGAACAGCGTGCAGAGCTGCATCAGGCCAGTCTCCTGACTTTCAGAACACAGGAAGAGATGTGCTAAATCTGGAAGGTGTATTTGCACGTCTGAAAGATTACGCCCTTTTAAATAAAGAGTAGCGCCACTATGATGTGGCACACCAAGTTTGCTAAAAATACTCGATCTACACAGTTGTTTATTAGTTATCGTCTGAATTTGACGTTGTGAGGTCGGTACAAATCAAACTTGCACTTAAAGAGACAAAGAAAGCAGAATCACTAGATTATGGAGTTTAAAGGAGGCCGTGTAATAGAGCTACATGAGCGTGGGTCTTCTGTCGATAGTGTTGAAGGACGACCAGAGGGAGATGTATCCACAGCTAGTGGACCAAAGCCATTTCTAGACGAATGGGCCCAATGTTCTCCTTATGTAAACAGTGACACCACATCGTCTTGACCCTTGTGTAAACAAACCTCACACAAATGGCTCGTAAGCTATGTTTATACAAATGTAATTTATGTCGCTAATGTAAACAGACTATGCACTAATGAAATTACTTCTTTAAGTGCAGTTGATATGTTTTACCTGTGTAAAAGAAAACTGGAAATAGAAGAGGTCAAACTCAATAAACCAAAACTCGAGTATATGGCGAAAACAACTGCCATGAAGGAAGAAACTGCTACTGTAAAAAAAAGAGGCCGTTGCCGATGTGCACTGCAAGATGTATCACCATCACTAGCGGCCGTTTGTGGCCAAATTGAGAGGGATACCAGGAGAGCGAAAACTGACATAAGAGCGAAAGGGGTGGGTGGGGGAAGGAGGGGGGGGGGGTAGGGGAGGGAGAGCGCCGCCAAACGATAAGTCGCGTGCATGAAATAATGTTCTCGAACGGACCCCGAACATACTATTTATCTACATTACATATAATTTTTATCATGTATAAGCTTGGGACTACTGTGCGTTCTTTCAAAATCCCGACTCATCACAACTCAGTGGAGACATGACATCATGTTATAAGTTACCAACATATTTATGTTAAATTAAACGACGTTTGGATAAAAAGTTCTCGGCTAACTTTCCGGGTCAAATTTGGATAAAATACCAAGCTTTCGACGATAGCCCATGATGGCGATGACGGAGGCGAACTCCATGTAATCCCTGACGACTGTGATGGAGGCAGTAATTTAAATCTTGCTTGTGGTTATTTCCAGATTTGACCCGGCAGGTTAACAGAGAACTTTTATACCAAGATCTTCGTTGCATGTGTTGTCGTAACCATATACGTCAGCTGTTTGCTGCTGTTGTTAACATTTCATTGCTTTGGCGTTAATTTGTATTCAATTCAGAAGCGACGTAGATCCGAAGCATCTGACATCTTCGTGTGGGCGTCTGAATGCTTAGGGAGTATGCTTTCGCTGTGTTATGTGCCTTGGGAAGCGGAGCGTATCAGGCGCTTCCGCTGCAACCCGTCAACCCGGCAGGCAGCGGTATTGTCTGGAACTAGGCGCAGCGGAGTCTTTCTGATACAGGTCCCCCGTGGCCAACTTTTGCGCCTCGCCCTCCTGGCAACTGTTTGGGAAACTCGCCACAGCCGTCGCCGGCCCGTTTCTTGCCTTTACTTTATTGTTGTCAGCGGGCGAAATGCTGCGTCCTTCAGACGGACTTCGGGCAGCCACCTCCTTCAGGCCCACAAACTAGTGTGCTAGGCTGTTTGGTCCTTATTCTTCCTCCCGAGCACTACCACTCCTCCCTGCCTGAGCGTCGTTTCCAGTGTTTTCAACTGTTTGGTGCCGCTATGCTGCTGCTCCTATCTGCCCTTCGTGTACGACTCGTCAAATCGCTCCCCACAGGGAGACAGAACGAAATGGCGCATTCCATTGATTAAGTAGAGGTGGCTGTGCCATTTCGTTTTGGTGCCTCTAACGGAGTGCGACGGCACTGTGACCTAAGGATTTCAGTATGTACCAGGACTGTAGAAGTGAACGAAACCAAACAAAATATTAACTGCGCAACTTTAATTTTTCGAGATGATGATTACGAGTAATGACCACCCCTCGTACAATTATTACGCAGGAAATTACCTTTCTACATTGGCACACATGTCTTTTTACCAAATGAATTCACTCGTAACTGTACTCTCATTATCAGCTGTTGTCAAGTTATTAATTTAACCTATGAGGATTTTCTTCTTAATATACTACCGTTATAAAATTCTTGTCCTGTAATACATATCATCTTCATGTGTTACAAAAATTTAGTTTTGTGATATGCATTTAAAAGAGGAAAGTGTGTGATTATATGCCGGTTTATGTGCTAATTGATACGAAACCATCTGTTAACTGGGTTCGTATTGTACGTTTTGTCACTTATTGCATGACTTACGTAATTGTTTCTAGCTCCTTTAGAATCTGTGTTCGCAGTGCTGCTGTATATGCTCCTAGCTTTAAAAAATATAAATTGTTGCATGGAATGTGGTAGTAAGAATTTCGTACAAGCATCTGTTTTGGAACCTACACAGTTCACAGCTTTCGTCACTGATCAGTACACGGCCACACACGACTGTAGACAAAACTCTTAATCCGACTACAGCTCCACAAAACGCTTCCGTGAAAATAAAAGATTTAACCATAACTGTCACGTTGTAGAGCCTACAAATGGACTGTTTCATTCAATCTTGAACTGTAGTTTCATTCTGTTTTTAAGCATGGTATTCTATAGCTTTCCGAAATTAAGATTTTTTGTCCTTCAGAGCATCTTATAAAATATGGGTCTTTTATGTTGAAATATCGCTACAAATATTTTGTCGATTATGGTTTGGATTTTTAATGGTTCATTTGATAAATGACCGATACTTCTACATCTACATCTACATTTATACTCCGCAAGCCACCCAACGGTGTGTGGCGGAGGGCACTTTACGTGCCACTGTCATTACCTCCCTTTCCTGTTCCAGTCGCGTATGGTTCGCGGGAATAACGACTGTCTGAAAGCCTCCGTGCGCGCTCTAATCTCTCTAATTTTACATTCGTGATCTCCTCGGGAGGTATAAGTAGGGGGAAGTAATATATTCGATACCTCATCCAGAAACGCACCCTCTCGAAACCTGGCGAGCAATCTACACCGCGATGCAGAGCGCCTCTCTTGCAGATCTGCCACTTGAGTTTGTTAAACATCTCCGTAACGCTAGCACGGTTACCAAATAACCCTGTGACGAAACGCGCCGCTCTTCTTTGGATCTTCTCTATCTCCTCCGTCAACCCGATCTGGTACGGATCCCACACTGATGAGCAATACTCAAGTATAGGTCGAACGAGTGTTTTGTTAGCCACCTCCTTTGTTGATGGACTACATTTTCTAAGGACTCTCCCAATGAATCTCAACCTGGTACCCGCCTTACCAGATATTAATTTTATATGATCATTCCACTTCAAATCGTTCCGCACGCATACTCCCAGATATTTTACAGAAGTAACTGCTACCAGTGTTTGTTCCGCTATCGTATAATCATACAATAAAGGATCCTTCTTTCTATGTATTCGCAATACATTACATTTATCTACGTTAAGGGTCAGTTGCCACTCCCTGCACCAAGTGCCTATCCGCTGCAGATCTTCCTGCATTTCGCAGCAATTTTCTAATGCTGCAACTTCTCTGTGTACTACAGCATCATCCGCGAAAAGCCGCATGGAACTTCCGACACTATCTACTAGGTCATTTATATATATTGTGAAAAGCAATGGTCCCACAACACTCTCCTGTGGCACGCCAGAGGTTACTTTAACGTCTGTAGACGTCTCTCCATTGATAACAACATGCTGTGTTCTGTTTGCTAAAAACTCTTCAATCCAGCCACACAGCTGGTCTGATATTCCGTAGGCTCTTACTTTGTTTATCAGGCGACAGTGCGGAACTGTATCGACTGCCTTCCGGAAGTCAAGGAAAATAGCATCTACCTGGGAGCCTGTATCTAATATTTTCTGGGTCTCGTGAACAAATAAAGCGAGTTGGGTCTCCCACGATCGCTGTTTCCGGAATCCATGTTGATTCCTACAGAGTAGATTCTGGGTTTCCAAAAACGACATCATACGCGAGCAAAAAACATGTTCTAAAATTCTACAACAGATCGACGTCAGACATATAGGTCTATAGTTTCGCGCATCTGCTCGACGACCCTTCTTGAAGACTGGGACTATCTGTGCTCTTTTCCAATCATTTGGAACCCTCCGTTCCTCTAGAGACTAGCGGTACACAGCTGTTAGAAGGGGGGCAAGTTCTTTTGCGTACTCTGTGTAGAATCGAATTGGTATCCCGTCAGGTCCAGTGGACTTTCCTCTGTTGAGTGATTCTAGTTGCTTTTCTATTCCTTGGACACTTATTTCGATGTCAGCCATTTTTTCGTTTGTGTGAGGATTTAGAGAAGGAGCTGCCGTGCGGTCTTCCTCTGTGAAACAGCTTTGGAAAAAGGTGTTTAGTATTTCAGCTTTACGCGTGTCATCATCTGTTTCAATGCCATCATCATCCCGGAGTGTCTGGATATGCTGTTTCGAGCCACTTACTGATTTAACGTAAGACCAGAACTTCCGAGGATTTTCTGTCAAGTCGGTACATAGAATTTTACTTTCGAATTCACTGAACGCTTCACGCATAGCCCTCCTAACGCTAACTTTGACGTCGTTTAGCTTCTGTTTGTCTGAGAGGTTTTCGCTGCGTTTAAACTTGGAGTGAAGCTCTCTTTGCTTTCGCAGTAGTTTCCTAACTTTGTTGTTGAACCACGGTGGGTTTTTGCCGTCCCTCACAGTTTTACTCGGCACGTACCTGTCACTTAAACTCATACCGAAATGGTTAATCCGGAATATGCACCGGCCGGTGTGGCCGTGCGGTTCTAGGCGCTTCAGCCTGGAACCGCGTGACCGCCACGGTCGCAGGTTCGAATCCTGCCTCGGGCATGGGTGTGTGATGTCCTTAGGTTAGTTAGGTTTAAGTAGCTCTAAGTTCTAGGGGACTGATGACCTCAGATGTTAAGTCCCATAGTGCTCAGAGCCATTTGAACCATTTTTTGAACCGGAATATGCGATTTAGATGTCAGTGTTTTTTCACTTTGCAACTCATCTTTCGCTTTGAAGAAATGTGCAAATTTTATACCTGGTATTACATGTATCTTAAACAGATTTTGGAGTCGTTTGACCTCTCAGAAATTATATTATTGTGTCTTGCAATTCCAAACGACATTCTTCACGTAAATTGAGAACTTTTCAAGTTAGGAAGTTGACAATAACGTTAGTGTTTTCCAGTTTTCATTAGATTTACTATTCTTCCATTATTCGTAGAATGACGTCTGAGTTCGCGATTAATCCTGGAGTACATACGTCTGCAATGTTTCTTCCCAGTTTCCTAAGTTACGACTTGGTGTAACGGAATGGCTTATTACTTTATGTAACTAGTGACGCGGTCTTCTCATTGCCGCAATATTTTCAACTTATTATGAACAGTCTTATTCACTTTGTGTGCCTATTTTCTAAAATTGGATGCAGAGAGACGCTAAGTACTGATCCTACCTCGGTGATAAGTCTAAACCTAAGATGATAATGCAACATCAACAAGATTCAGAAAGTGGAGATCCGTAGTAGCTGAATAGAAATACATTTCAAACAGTGAGAGCCGATCTCCGATTAATTATTCGTTACCACTTTCACAACAACAGTATAATAGTAATTATTGCACACAGATAAAAAAGAAACAATCGTTTGATGCAGTATTCAAAATATGGGAATGACACCGCAGCTTAATTACAGACATGGAAACTGTAGTGAAATGGAAACTGTAGTGAAAGACCATATTATTTTATATAATTATATCATCATACGTATTCCAGCAGTTATACTATGGCGATACGGTTAATCACGATAGAAATACTACTGAATTAGCCACATTCTTGTAATATGGCGGCGTTAAATAAATTAAACTATTAGTTGAGCTGCACAATTACAATAAAAATAAAAATATGCTGTCTTCGTAAAAACTAGTACCGCGCATTAATGAACAAAACTGAAAGCATAGTCATTAGCGGTTGCTGTAGTTAAATAACCGATGTTATGTTGTAGTACAGAGGAACAGACACTAATTTGAAACAGTAGCGAGCTGTACACGTACAGTTGTAATTCATATAGATAAATTTTGACATTCAGATGAGAATCTAACTGAGTGTTTCATGCTCACTCAATTTTACTATGGTTTTATCTTCAACAACGATAATGTGGTATTAGAAACTGGGATATTGTAGCGATGTTCGTAGCCTTCGTGACGTGAATGTGCATACTTATCGGCCGTTTCCAGGGGATTCTTGGGCTTCTTTTATGCGACTGTGTCTAGAGAGCGTAAACAATGCTTTCCTTGTAGTTACCAGCAACAACTGTCCGACCGTTCTTAATGAAAGATTAATGGATTTCTTTGCGTGGAGACTGTACATATTTCGTGTTGCAATGTGGTTAAATGATGTTTGAACAACTTGCTTAGTCAAAGGAAAACTAATATTTAATACTGAACGTTACATAGCTTTATGCATGTTGAGGTTAAAAACAGCTGACCTCACGTACTTAGTTTATAGGCGCCGAATCGTGGTGAAGTTCGGCCTACTTGCAGCTATGGGGTAAGCGTGAAAAAAAAGATAAAGATGCTTTGCGTTGTTACAGTGTACACTATCTCCTTTTGGAAGAGTATGCAATTAAGTTTTATTAACACCGTTTTACCAAGCTCTTACATCCCCAGTAATTATGAGGCGATGTCCCGTAGCGCATGGTGGGGATGTTTAAAAAACGCACACAAATGAGTCTATTTACTGAACGTACGCTTGTCGTGAAGGTTAAGGGGCTGTAGGATTTCTTCTAGCTGCTTGCGGCGATAATTTGACCTGTTGTTGTATGACTTGTCAAGCAAGAACAAGTAATTATGACAGTATCTGTCGTCTCTGTGTCGGTATGGATGAACAGGCACTATTGCGAATAACGAACGCGAAATGTACCTCAGTGTCGACTAATATTTCGTCGTTCGTCAGCAGCTTTAAAATCAAGTATCTACTGATGTGTTTGAAGAGTGATCATTGATACAGTGACCAGAATAAAGATGATTGTTCGGAATGTATATTTGATGATATTTTTCTTAGTCTTAGGCCGTCCATTTTCCAACTGTTATAGTGTTCGTTTCAGCAGCTGGAGTCTTTTTCATGTCCAATGTACGAATTCGCCGTCATCCTTGTCGTAATCATTTTCGCTTTCTTCATGTCAGGTTACAGGCATATTGCTAAATTAGATGTAGTGTTAATGTAACATAAATTTTTAAACAATAGAAGTGATACTTCCTGAACTAGCTAAGCAAAACATTATGCTACAATTCAAGTAACAACAGGGGAAAGTATGATAAATTTATAACATACTTTTCTTCCTATGCGACGGTTATCAAGGTTTGCAATTGCCACCATAAGCGAAGTCTTTGATGTCGTGGCAAATAAATAATATCCATCGGTTTAATGGTTTTCCAAACTTTACGTAGGTATCTACTTTCGTTTATAAGGCTCTGTAAATTTTCCTTCTTCTTTAGGAAAATTGAGAATTTTTCTGCTGTTTCTTACGTCCTGGAAGTTAGATTTTTTTTAAAATGTTGCTTGAATGACATTATCCGCGTATCTGTTAACAATAACTAATAAACTGTCACCATCTTCTTTATAGAACTGATGGTAATGGCTCATAAACTATCAATAGTACGAAGTAACAAGGATTGGTAATCGAAGACAAAGATAATAATGAGGACTCTCTTTAGGTACTAAAAATTTTTAAATGTGATTTAGTGATTGATTGCGGGTAATGCAGGTTGGTCGCACAGCTACAACGAACTTCGGTTGGAGTACTGTGTGCGTGGGAGACATTGATATAGTTTGTTATTCAGCACTGAAGAATAATCCAAGTGTATTTTGTAAATTATTTATATTACTTATATAATCGGCAGGAATGTGAGTTGCTTGTTGTGCAAAATGATGTTACTCCCACGTAACCCACAAATAAGAAGCTCTGTTAGTTACATAGGAAATTCCTAAATTTCGGATGTTTAATCGTTTCGAGAGATTTGTTTCATAAGTAACACTGTAGCTTCCTATCTTGTAAACTGCACCTGATTACCCAGTAGCCTTGTGCATTACGATAATTTTATGCGTGTTCTGTATTGTGTAGTCAAAGTTACTAATACTTCAAGGTACATAAGACACACCTGAGCCGCTGTTATGAAATACTCCGACGTGCACTAACAGGTACATACCCTGACCGTCTTCGTGTGACCTGGTTTATAACGCCACAGAACCGTACGTTAGTAAAAGCAGCTATCGTTATAGGATAAGAACATTTAATCCTGCTGTTTTCTTCTGGTCAACGTGACCCGGAAAACAATTTGTTCTTCCACGCTGTTCATATATTTTAAACTTGACGCTCCAAAATTGATGACTTCGAGGCTAAAGGCTAAAATGGAAAAAATTAGGTTTTTTCTCCCTTTTTGTAGTGCAATTTGTTACACTTGTGTCCCTTGGGTCCATGCGACCCTGGTGTTTAAATGCTCACAACATGTACTGAAATCGGTACCAAATGACAAATTAGAACGTGTAACAACAACATCGTCAATTATGATTGCGGTGACGCGGGACCATCGGGATTCGACCGTCGATCAATAGAAACGTGTCCGCTCTTCGGGTGAATCACATTTTTGCCACACTAGGTCGATGGTCGTCTCCACAAACGTCGTCATCGAGGTGAACGGCGGCTCGAAACGTGCCGCGCGCCACGGACGCAGGCTGGTAGAGACAGTATTATGCTATGAGAGACATTCTCCTGCGCTTGCATGAACCCTGTGGTAGTTATCGAAGACAAGCTGACAGCTTCGAACCAGCATCCCTCCATACTTGATGTCTTCCCCGATAGCGATGTCGTCTTTCAGCAATATAATTGTCCGTGTCTTGGAGCCTGAACCGTGCTACCGTCCTTTGAGGAGCATTATAGTGAACTCACGTTGACCTGTGCTTAGACATTTAATGCCACATACCTCCATAAAACTATCAACAAACTGTCGGATCCCTGGTACGCAGAATCAGTGACATATTTCGTTCCAAAGACTGACAAACAAGCTGTTAAGCACGTGGTCATAACGTTTTGGCTCATCAATGTATACTGAGTGAACCTTGAAAATTGGTATAAAAATACGGATAGTGTGCCATAGTGCTCCTTCTTATGTTTCCAAAACACGAATCTACCCGGGAAACTGACCTGACCAAAAACCTGGACACGTGATAGTATAGGACAAAATGTCACGTATGACAATTTTTTGAGATATTAGGCATTAGGTCATCGATTTCCTCATGGATGGGTATCATCCTAGTCACTTCTTACTGCAAAGCTAGAAAAAATCAGCCACGAAATGAACAATCAGCGGCCATTGTTAGAAGAATATGAATAGGAAATTCTTCAACAAGAAACTCTGCTGCCGGACATAAAAATTCCAAACGTGCGAAATGCAAATTCTGTCCACCATGATGTGACAACAAAGCCCTATGAACTGCTTAAGTTGTAACAATTTTTTTTTTGTAAAACTCACGTTAGGTACCACTGCCCAGATTTTGGAATGTAGTAAATAGTAAGTTGTCTGCACTGATGTTCAGCTGAGGCAGCCAAGAACTGTGATATTACAGATACTGCATTTTCCTTTCTATTAACAACTTCTGTTGTGTACAATTTCAAAACGGGTGCAAGAAATATATCTTTTACGTCACAGATGTGATTGTTAGCTTCTAATACCGTAATAATACCCGAATCAGTTTCAGTAGAGGAAGACGAGACTTGGCAAATTACTATTATTCTAATTCTCAATGTAAGTTAGTTGACAATTTTATTTGTTTTCCCTTCAGACGGTAAGAAGCCAATTACGTAACATCGCATTGAAACCTGGAGCACTCCGGTTAAATTCATGACTTTTTTTGTGTCATGATGGTTCTAACACTGTAAATTTATGTATGAGGGGCGTTGAATCAGTAATGTAACATATTTTTTCTGGAAGCAAGTTATATTTAGTCAGGATTCCAATATGTCATATTATTACCACTTTTGGCTATAATAACCTATTTCTCAACAAAAAATAAAAAATAAAAAAACCTCTCTTTTCCAGCATAATCTCCGTTCAATGCGACGGCCTTACGCCAACTTACTGGGAGGCTCTGTATGCCCGCATGGTAGCACTCTACTGGTCGATGGCGGAGCTAATGTCTTGCTGCACCAATAACCTCCCAAACATCCACGTACTGCTTCCGTGGAGTGGATCCTTCACTGCTCTTTAAAAGCTTTTGGTAGGCGGTGAGGAACATATTGGGCACTTCCCTTTGAGTACCCCAACTGGCGGACGAGTGTGTCTGCACTACCATGAGAGACGTCCAGTTGTGCCACTAGACGATCGTGATCTGTCGATCACCTCGAATGAGAGGTGCATTGCAGGAGTCGCAGCTGTGTGTGGCCAGTCGGCACCCGGGAGGTTGGACAAGTCTACACTGTTACAATGATGACAGACGCCTCGCTCAACGACTGGTTGTGCTTTTGTCTACTGCCACGTCTGCGTGGACATTCTGCAAGCGCTTGCGAATATCTTCTACGCTCCGGTTTTCCATCAAAAGAAACTAGGAAACAACTCCCTGCTTCGTACGCACCCTCGTTACAGACGCCGTTTTGAAGGCTACGTGTAGCAATTCCATGTATCGGAATATCATAAAACTATAGGATCTGAAGCGAGAATAATCCACGACGTCCCACAACAAATACCGCATCTTTTTCAACCGAAATTGGCTGAGAAAAATGTATGCGATGCATCACTTGAACGCCCCTCATAGTTTGTTGCAAATGGAAACTAAAAATTACTTTTAAGAATTTCTTATTATGCCCTTGAATACGAACCGGGTCATTATGATCCGAAAGGGAACATCTATAAAGCTTTTTTAGGTAAAGGAGCAGGATTAATAAATGGTCACATTAGAACACTCACTAGTATTTAGAACCTTGCCTTAAATTGGTATGTAGTTTCGTGGTAATCGTCATGATAGAATACTCACCAGTTCAAATGCCTTTGTAGCATAATAAAGACGTGCCAAACCAAAGTGAGTCAGCTATATACATCGTACTTGTCCACGAGCTGAACTGACGGTGCAATCAGCAGGAGCTAGAAGCGACGGCGTGCACACGCTTTATTCAATATGTAAACGCCACTAAAGATATTCGGATTTAGGTTATGACATGCTCGATATGCCTGCCATTATTGACGATGATGTGGCGCAGACGAATAGCGAAATCTGCACGACCTGCTAAAGTGACGGAACATCGATGCTCTCGATGACCTCTTGAATGGCTATTTTCAGTTCACCAACGGTTTTGGGTATATTGCTGAACACCTTGTCTTTAATATGGCTCCATAAAAAGGAGTCGCGTGTGTTCAGATTCCGAGAACATGACAGCCAATCGAAGCCCGTGCCAGCGGCCTCTCTGTACCCCAGAGCCAAAATGCGGTCCCAAAAGTGCTCCTACAGGACATTAGACACTCTCCTGCTTCGATAGGGTCGAGGTCCGTCATGCATGAATCACATCTTGTCGAAATCAGGTTAACTTTGGATAATGGGGATGAAATAATCTTCCAATACCTCCACTTACCTTCTGTGGTCACCCCGCTATCGGGGAATATCACGCCGATTATTCCTTGACTGGACATTGCACACCACAGCTACCTGTTGAGGGTGAAGAGACTTCTCTATCGCAGAAATGCGGATTCTCAGTCCCCCAAATGCGCCAATTTTGCTTATTGATGAATCGATCCAAGTGAAAGCGGGCTTCATCGCTAAACCAAACCATATTCTCATACTAATTCCTATCATGCCCCGCGACCAACCGTGCAGCTTGAACGTCCTAACGCAAACCGTTCAGAAGTTGTGACAATTTTATTTCATATAGTTCAATACTTGTCGCTCCGTAGAATGTAAAGGTAGGAATTGGCTCAAATGGCTCTGAGCACTATGGGACTTAACTACTGAGGTCATCAGTCCCCTACAACTTAGAACTACTGAAACCTAACTAACCTAAGGACATCACACACATCCATGCCCGAGGCAGGATTCGAACCTGCGACCGTAGCGGTCGCGCGGTTCCAGACTGTAGCGCCTAGAACCGCTCGGCCATAGGTAGGAATTGACACAGGTCTTATTATCGACTCAAAAGAAAGAAAAGAAACCACGACAAACTTCAGGGCCAGGTACTTTATACTGAAATAAGTAAGAAGTGTCTAGTAAACATGAGCGTTAAGATGTATGAGCAGATGTTCATTTTCGATACTGTACAACAGATCTCCACTTCTGCAGGGCTTTTGCGTTTCATGTTTTTGGAGGATGAAGTGTAGACCAAAAGGGAGGAAGTATTGACCAAAAACAGAAAAAAATGTGTTGTAAACATGGGGACTAAAATGCATACTTTAAGAGCTATGAGCACTTGTTAGAAGAAGTGCTGGTAGCTCATAAGGTATGCATTTTAGAGCCGTGTTTACTATACATTCTTTTCTTGTTTTGGTCCATACTACCTCCTCTCAAAACATGGAAACCAAAGAACTTGCAGTAGAAGAGACATGTGTTTCATAGTACCGTAGATGAACAAATACTGATGTCTGTTAAGGTATGCACTTCAGAGCCCTTGTTTACGAGACATATTTTCTTTTTTGGTTGTAAGGATCGTTTCCCTATAGCTTGTCTATACTTTTTTAAGGACACCCTATACATAGATTTGCGAAAAATTGTAGCAAACGATAGATAGCAGACGGTAGTAGACGCTGCTTGTAATGTGCGTCACACGGTGAGCAGGAAACGAGACTAGCCGGCGTGGGCGCGGCTGGGCCGGGAGGTGCTCGGCTCGCTCCTGGCCCGCTCTCCGCGACACTAATTATCAGTCGGTGGCGCTCGCGTGCGCCCTGTTTGTCGCACTGCCGGAGCCGGGAATTAATGGCCGAGGTGCCGCTGAACTCGCGCCTGTGTGCGCGTGACGCGGCTCCGGCGCCCGAGTCACGGTTTCAGAAAGTGCCAAGTAATTAAAGCGGCGCTGCAAGTGTTAGCCCGGCTTCGCTCCAGGTCGCCGGCTGCCGGGGACAAGATTAAAACTTGCGGAGGCGGCCTAATCCGGGGTCGTGCCGTGCCGTGCCGCGCCGGGCCAACTTCATCCCGGCCCGTAATCCCGGCCCGCACCAACTCGCTCGCTGGCGCGCGCGCAGACATTGTTGATATTTAGCTCAGATTACGACTGTGCAGCCTTCCTCCTGCGGCTGCGGAGCGCCTCCTGTCGAAAACGACAGCGGGACGCCGCTGCGGCTGTCGCGCCGTTATCTGCTGCCCGCCTGCGAGGGCGCACTGGAACTTTTGCCTCCAGCGGCTTCTCCAGGTATAGCGGCAGTCGTATTAAAGGATGTCATTCAGTGTGTTTAAAATCTCCAGGAACATAGTTACACGCCTTAGGGAAAGACAGGTAGAATACAGGATGTCAATTTATCTTGAATTACTGTAAACGGGAGTTACGTTGAATACTGCTGAAACACTGAACATTATTTCAGAAAATGATATTTACTACTAGCTGTCGCTCCTGCGTTGATGAAGGTAGATTTCCTCTGGAAATGTGTATTCTGTGCTAGCTCATACTATGTTGGGTCTCCTGATATACAGTGTGTTGGGAAATTCCCGTTACAAAGTCTACAACTTCTAGGGGGGAGTGAGTACATAATATTTTGAGTAGGAATCCATGTCCGGAAACGTACAGTTTTCGTTCTACGACGGTTTCAGTTCAGATGTTAACTCATCCACTTCTACCTGAAGAACTGAATTAGGCGCTATGCAGAACAGTTATTACGTAACAATTCGAAAGGAAACATAAATGGATGTTTCGTTATCACTTAATTACATTTCTTTGTATTAACACTTACACGTTACGTGTTTACATTATTCCAGAACAAAGAAAGAACCCAGCGTACTGTATGTACAGAACGTGCTTAAGTGATTAATGCGCCTTCGTTTTGTTGTTTTCGAATTGTTACCTAATAACTGTACTGCGTCACATCAATTCCAGAAGCAGAAGTCGATGGGTTAAACATCAAAATTGAAACCGTCGGAGAACGGAAACGGTACGTTTCCTGGCATAGGTTCCGATTCAGAATGTCATGTAGTTACTCCTCCCTACAAGTCCTAGAAGTTTGTAACGAGAATTTCCGAAATCGTGTATAAATTTACTTATTATATGCTGTCTTACTGCTTTTCAAATGACAGCATCATTTTATTGAAGTTAACAGCCTAGGCGACATTAGTATTACAAAGGGCGGGATTTGAACCTTAACTGCTATTGCTGTTTTACATTTTCATTTGTTTCTGTCAAATACTGCATAAAAAAACATGGACCACCCTCAAGAACTGTTTCCAATGGCACCAGGATAAAATATGTGCGTACTGATGGGTTGTGGTGTTAGTGATTCTTTCGTGGCAGTCATCGGCGTTCAGATGGCTCCCAGAAGGCCTGTCTGTTGTGACCCTGCAGGCAGTAACTGTGCTGGATTTAGAGGTGAACAGTGTCTGCAGCATTCATTACAGGCCACAATCATTCCGCACCAACCAGTACGTACTCCTGTTGAACAGCTTCAGCCAACTGAACGGGGTCACATTGTGGGCGTGGTCTAGCCGTATCGACGTACTGCCGGACATTTGGACACAGTGTATCGATTGCGTGTCGCTGTTTTCAACAGTGGTTCGAGGAACATTACCAGACCTGTAGACCACGTTCCGGACACCCGCGTATACTTACTCACACCAATATCGAGGCACCGTCCGAGCAGCGGTGGCCGACTGAACGTCGTCTGGAGACGAAATCCGGCCACATATTGCACCTACCGTGCTATCAGGGACCATTCGGAACCGTCTGCTTGCAGAAGGATTAAGATCACGCGTGCCTCTGGGCAGCCTGTTATTGACACCACGACGCCACCAAACATGGCTTCTCTGTTGTAGTTAAGTGCTGAATGGAGTGGCGCTCTGTTGTCGTCAGTGATGAGAGCGGGTTCTGTACGCACGTTAGTTATGGACGCAAACGTGCATGGCGTAGTGGTCAGCTGCGTATCCCAGAGCGTATTCGCCCACGACACACAGGTCCCATCCCACACTTTGTGCTGTAAGGTTCTACCAGTTACAACCCGCAGTCACATTTTGTGTTTGTGCAGCATAAAGTAACGAGTGCGCCCTTTATTCCGATTGTTGTCATCTCATGTAACTGCTGGTTCTGTGATAAGTAGGTAATGTGGTTTTTCAGCAGGAAGTTGGATATGTACCTTACGACTGCTGTGACTCAAAGTATTGCACGTGGTGTACAACTGCTCTGACAATAAAGGTAACTTGATCTCTCGTCAAGTAGCCACGTATGGAATGTGATGTAGTCGGAAGTTATTCGTTCTCCAGAGCCTGCAAGAACTATCCGAATTGCAACAAAAGGCGCAAGATAATTCGAATAATCTATCGTGGGATGCCATTCGGCACCTTTATGTTGATTTGTGAAGTGTTCTGGGCTCGGAATACTCCCACAAGAAAACATAAGAATAAAGTTATGTCTTCATTTGTTTTCCGCCACACAGGTGGTGTCATTTGACCGGTACTGAAGTTCGACATAAAAAATGGCACAAATGGCTCTGAGCACTAGGGGACTTACCATCTGAGGACATCACTCGCCTAGAACTTAGAACTACTTAAACCTATCTAACCTAAGGACATCACACACATCCATGCCCGAGGCGGTCGCGCGGTTCCACATCTTAGCAGTGATGTCATACGTTAGTCAACATTCAACTACTTAGGTCGCTTTTAGAATTTCACTAACGTAATGTGTTACAGATTTCTTTGCTTGAAACAGAGAAAAAAATCCTCAATTGCTAAATGCAGTCAGCAACTCAAAATCTCGGTACTGATTGTGATTCACGGACTGTGGGACGATCAGCCGTGCTCAATATTAGCCCATTTTAGGCTAGAAAAATGGTTCAAATGACTCTGAGCACTATGGGACTTAACATCTGAGGTCATCAGTCCCCTAGAACTTAGAGCTACTAAAACCTATCTAACCTAAGGACATCACACACATCCATGCCCGAGGCAGGATTCGAACCTGCGACCGTAGCAGTCGCGCGGTTCCGGACTGAAGTGCCTAGAACCGCTCGACCACAGCGGCCGGCGAAGCTCAACATAGATAAAGTAAAAAAATGTCAGTAGTCTAGTAGAAAATCTTAGACTAAAAGGAAAGTTCACTGAGTACTTGATAACACAATCCCTATTACTGAAATGCGCTAAGATATTCTCTGTGATATGATACAGTCTCCTCACTTGATTAAACACTTTGAAAACTCATAAATCTAGGTTCCTACAGGGAGGCAGAAGTCTGAATAGGATTAAAGTTAAGGTTCCGGCAAGACCGTTATAATTTCGAAGTCCCTTCAATCTCACCGAACGAGTCTGACAATAATTACTTAGCGCTGTCCATTGGAGGCGAAGGCGGCGTGCGGTCGGAGGCAGTGCTGATTGCGTGGCATCTGGCATCAAGTGGCTGGCTACGAGACAAACTGCCTGGATCGGGGTCTTAAATAATCGCATGGCGTAGGTATACATGCATTCGACTGGCCACACGGATGCAACGAAAGGTCCGCAGCGGAAGCGACCCCTGTCACGATTGTGCACGCCCCCTGTTCTTCGTGTCTGGTGTACACGAAGGCGCTCTGCGGGTCGGACTGCAAAATTTCTTGGCTCACTGGACAGTGCGATCGTTGAGTCGCAGGGGCTGTCCTTGCTGCAGCCCGCGTGGCACAGGTGTGCTGCAGGGTGACATCGGTGCCTGATGACTATCGCGACACGACGGTTTGGACGCGCGAATACACGCCTGTGTTGTCGCTAGAGGGATGTACGCTGAGGTTTGATTCGACTGTTGCGGCACTCTTCACTGTGATATCTGTTTTTGTTTGTTCTGATGTTGTTATCATATACCGCTAAGTACAATGATGAAACTAGTCGTAAAATCACTTATTACTAAAATGACCTTGTCCCTGAGGGGGCTGCATTTTTTTTTCTCCTGGAGTGCATTTAGATCAAGAACGCTGCACTTTCTTCCATAATTCTCGGTTATATAATATTTTTATGAATGCCAGATTTTCTAGCCTGCCGGCCGATATGGCCGAGCGGTTCTAGGCGCTTCAGTCCGGAACCGCGCGACTGCTACGGTCGCAGGTTCGAATCCTGCTTCGGGCATGGATGTGTGTGATGTCCTTAGGTTAGTTAGGTTTAAGTAGTTTTAAGTTCTAGGGGACTGATGACCTCAGATGTTAAGTCCCATAGTGCTCAGAGTCATTTGAACCATTTTTCTAGCCTAAAATGGGCTAATATTGAGCACAGCTGATCGTCCCACAGTCCGTGAATCACAAATGGTTCAAATGGCTCTGAGCACTATGGGACTCAACATCTTAGGTCATAAGTCCCCTAGAACTTAGAACTACTTAAACCTAACTAACCTAAGGACATCACACACACCCATGCCCGAGGCAGGATTCGAACCTGCGACCGTAGCAGTCCCGCGGTTCCGGACTGCAGCGCCAGAACCGCTAGACCACCGCGGCCGGCTCCGTGAATCACAATCAGTACCGAGATTTTGAGTTTCTGACTGCATTTAGCAATTGAGGATTTTTTTCTCTGTTTCAAGCAAAGAAATCTGTAACACATTACGTTAGCGAAATTCTAAAAGCGACCTAAGTAGTTGAAGGTTGACCAACGTATGACATCACTGCTAAGAGATAGTGAAAGAATTGCTTTAAAATTTTTCGGACCTAATGTGGCTGACGAAGGAACTGTTAGTAGGCAAGATATTGTGAGGTCATTGAGGGCTACGGGATTTGATTGGAGAGGATTTCTAATTTTCATCGCGAAGGAGCTTGAACGGTATTAGAAGACACTACTGTAGAAACAAAATTGTGATTACCAAAAGTTTTGTAGGCTCTGGTTTCTGCAGGCTCAAGTCAATTTACCGTAGAAATGTTTGTTGTAAGTTTCCAAACGTTTTAAATTAACTCTCATTTGTGTAATTATGTATTTGATGTAGCTTTAATTGTTACCGAGTGATGTGGCGCAGTCGTTAGCACATTGGACTCGCATTCGGGAGAACGACGGTTCAAACGTGTGTCGGGCCATCCTGATTTCAAATGCCGAAATGGTTCCTTTGAAAGGACACGGCTGATTTCCTTCCCCATCCTTCCCTAATCCGATGGGACCGTGACCTCGCTGGTTGGTTCGCACCCCTCCCCCCCCCCCCTCCACGCCCCGTCCCCAACCTTGAATTCTTTTTAAATCATCGTTGATGTTTATAGTTACCCATTTTCAGTATAACTTTGAAAATCAATAAAAATTAATGTGTGTTCAAAGTTACCCCAATCTCGCGGATCGATTGAACACATCGTTTCCAATTTTTTTTTATAAATTGACAATTGTTACGTAAGAAATATTGAAGAGTATTATCATTTCACCTCCATAGCCCTCCTGTTTTGGTGAAAGAGGAGAAATGAATGCATTTATATGAGCGTGGAATTCTTGTTGAAGTCTAAAAGTGTTCAAAGGAACCTGTGTTAAGGTAGCCTATTTCTTTAAAGAAATTGCACCGTACATTTTTATTCGCTAATCTACTATCTCTTTTGAAGACCTGTTGTAAACGTATCACATTATACCATTCATGTAAAGATGAAGCTATTGAAAACACGACACAGACGTGAGTTTGACTGTCGTGTACTAGCACACAGTGCAAGCAACCGGGGGAACTTAGCACGCCCGCGTGCTAGAGTTGACAGTACAAAAGTCTAAGAATAAGCGAGATGCGCACTGGTCATTCAGTCAACTGGCTTCAGCTGAGCTTTTGTGAGACTCCAATGAATACCAACAAAGGGAAGGTAAACATACAACTCAGTTCTAACGCTTTACTCAATCAGCAGTGCGCATTTTTCTTGTTTTACCGTTTGTTTACCGTCAGCTCCAGCAAATGGGTACGTAAGTGCAGTAAAAAAGTGAATTATGAAACAAAAATGAAAGATGCTATTTTTTTAAAGGTAGTTCTGTTCGTATTTTAGGAACGAACAAATTTAAAACAAAGGTAGTCATCCTGGTTAGAGGCCCCCCCAGTAGCTTAAGAACATTTACTTGATAAGTTTTTATTCTGCTTCTGGATGAACAATTACTTCTGGTGCTCAAGAGAGAGAACAATAAGAGTGGAGGACAAAGAGAGAAGTGCTCGGACTGAAAAGACGTTAAGACAGGTATGCCATTTTTTCCTCGCTCTGTTCAATCGGTACCTGGAAGACGCAATGAAAGTAATAACAGAAATATTCAGACGTGGCATTAAAATTCAAGATGAAAGCATATCTTTGATATATTTCACTGATGACATTGCTATCCCCAGTAAAAGTAAGCAATAATTTATAGTGTATCGTTTAAGTGCATGACTTTTGCTGTACGCTGATGTTTAAAACTATGGAATGCGCCATAACGAACACTAAAAGATCCGTCAAATAAGAAGGAAACCCAAGTAGGAACATTTTAACGTTTACTTTTATAAAATACAGTATTTGCTGTAAGTGCCTGTAGCATAAACGTTCCGTGTCAGGGGATAATTGTTGTGAGACCGTACATTAAATTACGTTGTAGACTGTTGCGCATTAAAAACGTGTTATTACATGACGTCTTATGAACTGTATATTGCGTTGGCTCTGAGCACTATGGGACTTAGCATCTATGGTCATCAGTCCCCTAGAACTTAGAACTACTTAAACCTAAATAACCTAAGGACGTCACACAACACCCAGTCATCACGAGGCAGAGAAAATCCCTGACCGTGCCGAGAATCGAACCCGGGAATCCGGGCGTGGGAAGCGAGAACGCTACCGCACGACCACGAGCTGCGGACTGTATATTGCGTTATTTAAACTTTTTTTCGTGAGCACTTGTCAAGTTGCTACACCGAAAATCAATTCTGAAAAACAAACAAAAGTTATTTTATCACGAAGCTTATAAATACGTCAACTGTAAAGTAACGCAGCCGAACATGTAGCAAAAATACAGTTGCAAATGAAGGAAAATTAGGTTTGGTCCTTCTGATTAAGCAGTACTCAGAAGAAAAGTTCATTATTTTAAAACGGAGGCGACACAGTCAAGAAAGAAGAATTACAACAACGTGGCTATAAACAGACGTCGGAAGAATTTTCCTCATGTGCGAAAGTAAAGTCACCGCGGAAGATCATGGTAAGAAAATACAAGAACTGTACAGATCCTTGAATGAAATACGCAGTTTCCAGAATTGACTTAGGGACCAATTTAACGATTTTTGTAACACTTTTGATGTCAGTTGCACCGTTGTATCATTACCTGTACTGATAATACAGCATAAATGTTGAACGAGATAAACAGTCTAATGAGGACGGAGTGTGGACTAAGAACAAACTAAATAAAGTCGAAAGTACTGAGGAACAGCAAAAAAATTATAGTAGTGGAAACTTCAGCATCTAAATTGCGGCCATATAGTACAAAAGGCGAAGGAATTCTGCTACCTTGGAAGCAAAGTGAACGGGGCAAGGTTGGTACAAGAAGTATAACAGCATGGGGAAATAGGAATAACGTGTTAGCTGCTGCCAAAAACGAAGTTTCGTACTATACTCAACTTTTCCGGTGGGGTCCGTCGCTCGGTTTTGACGCCTCTTGCGGCGCGCTATTGTACCGTGGCGCAGGGATTTCTGTGCATACCGGCAAAGAAACAAATAATTATTTACGTAACGCTATTTTTTCGCGGTGATGATTAAAAACGTTATGATGCTCCTCATAATAACGTTTATTTGACGTACTATTTCTCCTCCTGTAGGATACAGCATTGCAATTTAACTGTCCCAGTCTGTAACTAGCGTCAGAGGACGAAAAGAGCATAAACATTGCATTAGTTTGTTTATGGAGACAGATATAAGAGTGGTATCACATACACTTTTGTTTTTCCGTCCTGTTACACGTTCAAAAAAAAAATGGCTCTGAGCACTATGGGACTCAACTGCTGAGGTCATTAGTCCCCTAGAACGTAGAACTAGTTAAACCTAACTAACCTAAGGACATCACAAACATCCATGCCCGAGGCAGGATTCGAACCTGCGACCGTAGCGGTCTTGCGGTTCCAGACTGCAGCGCCTTTAACCGCACGGCCACTTCGGCCGGCCTGTTACACGTCAGGGGGGCGCAACAGATAATTTTAGTAGCCACATCGTTTGCAATTCCATTTATTTTAGCTTCAGAAAGAACCGTTTCAAATTCCTAAAACAGTGACTAATTCAAAACTGTGATATTATGTGGCTGTTTCATGGCAAATCTCAAATTACTTTCACAAACTCACAGATTCTCTGGTATAGTTAAGTAAAGATTTAAGAACGAACTTACACAACTGAGTTTTATGTCATGTTGTTCAATTTCCGCTGTCATGCAAGGCTCGCATTTCCACAGATTTTCGAGCGATCTTCAGTCTTGCTTGCAAGACTCCCGGGTTCTGGCCATAGATATGTCTCAGTACCTCAACTTTAGTCTTTTAGTCCATTATTGGATCAATCTGTGATCATAACTCTTGCACACAGTCAATAACGCCATTCCGATCAAGAGAATGATGCTTATTTCGGGAAGTATCGGAAAGTCTTCTGGCCGATGTTTGCAAGTGAGTCACCGCGCATGGAGCGCGGAAACGCTGGCTGGCGTTTCACGTACTCGGTCTCTTTGCAGTGTTAAAAAGAAAAGAAAAGAATGAAGGAAAGAAGAAAAGAAGCCCTTGTTGCGCCAAGATTTATGTATAAAAAGTGAACTAACAATAATATATCTGATTAATAGCTTTTTGGTTTGCAGCGGTCCTGTCATTTTGTCTTATAAGATAATTTGAAAACGTACTTAGTTGTCTACACGAAACCCTAAAGTTAATAAACCATCAGTTTCACCGAGGAAGCCTGTAGAATCGCGATTAGTTTCTGTTCCTTGTACAACCCTATCAGTCATATATGCTATGTGTATACAGGGTGTTTTACAATTCATGTTAGACGCTTCTAGAGAGCGTAAAAGGGACTTAGTAGATCAAGTTTTACATAGGAACCCACGTCCGGGAACAGTTCATTTCCATGCTACGAGGAAAGCAAGATGTACATATTTCACTCCTATTTACTGTGATGTTACAACAGCTGTTCGATATGAGGACCATCAAGTTCGGTTTACAAAGTGTATGTGCGTAGTAAGTTCGCATAAACCCTGTCCAACATGCGTGGTGTATGGTTAATCACTTGTGCCGCAGCAATGATCCGTGCAACCAGATCTTCCTCCAACTGGACGGGGGTCTCATAAACAAGACTCTTCATGCGGTTCCACAAGATAAAGTCCAAAGGGCTTAAATATGGGGATCTTATTAGCCAAGCATGTGGTCCGCCGCGACCGATCCACCTGTCCCTGTAGACTACGTTCAGATGTTTTCTGACGCGAACTGAAAAATGTACTGAGACGCCATCATGTTGGACTCACAATTCCAAAAACGCCGCCAGCGCTTGTTGCAGGGGTATCAAGTAAGTGGCACTCTTTAAGCAGGGAGGAAGGCTGTACGGCCCAATCACACGGCCGTCGCAGATACCTACCCAGACGTTAATGCCGAAGGTGTGCTGAAATCTTCGTGTACACACGGCTTTGGGATTTTCTGTCTTCCCTGCTGAAATGCTCTTCGTCGTGAACAAAATCACCTTGGAAAGAGAGAAAATGCTCACAACGGTGTAAAAACCAAATTCAGAAATTGACACGCGGCACAGAATCCCCCGGAGCATGTTGTGCACCTTCTGAGGGTAAGGCTGATGTGGTTGGAACTGCAGTTCGTGCAGAACACGGCAGACACACGAATGATACACATACAAGTCACGTGCAACGGCTCGTGTACTCGTCAGTGGGGTCTCCTCAACTCGATGAAGCACTTCCAGTATGACAGTGCGCCGCCTTCTTGGAGCAACGCAGTTTGCTCTACCGCTTGTGAATTTCCCACTTTCCTGCAGACGTTATTGTACTCTGGCAATCACAGGGTGAAATGAAACCCGATGATTTGGAGAGTACTCGTGGTATGGACGTTGAGCTCCTCTTCCATTAGAACGATCTTCACCGTAAATTAACAACATATCGGTGTACTCCGCGAACTTGTACCCAGGCGTCCTGTTACTGCAGTACTAGTCACCATAATGTCAACTGACGCACACCAGGAAGCATGAAAACAAGGCAGATGGAAACAGAGGACATCGCGTCATCGTACAATTCATGATTTCGATAGCCTACCAAAACAGGCGAACTTCGTGAGGAACGTATAGCGCGTGATTGAGTAGCTCTTGTTTTCCTTGTAACATTGAAACGAACCGTTTCCAGCCATGGGTTCCTATGTAAAACTTTATCTTCTAAGTCCCCGGTATAACCTCTAGAAGTATGTAGCATGAATTGTGAAACACTCTGTATAGTGATTCTTTGAAGAGACGTAGCAGCAGCAGCAGTAGTATTTTGTTAAAGATAATAATGATCTTGCCAGCTACCAGCTTCAACTATATGAGAAGTTTATTTACTTCGCAATAAATATAAAAATAAAATAAAACTTAAATTTTGTCATGTAATGCCACAGGAACGGCTGCCAGCAAATGGTGCGCTGTAAAAATATGGTACATTTGTGTGTTTCTTTATGTTTTCTACCAGCAGATGTTGCGATAATGCTTCGATTGATAATTTTCAGCGTATGGTTAAATGGTTCAAATGGCTCTGAGCACTATGGGACTCAACTGCTGAGGTCATTAGTCCCCTAGAACTTAGAACTAGTTAAACCTAACTAACCTAAGGACATCACAAACATCCATGCCCGAGGCAGGATTCGAACCTGCGACCGTAGCGGTCTTGCTGTTCCAGACTGCAGCGCCTCTTTGTAAGATCTTCGCTGGAAATCAGTTTCTTTTATTGATATCTAAATGGCATTTTTAAATCCAAATATGAGTCTTTGTGAGAGTGTACAACTATTTATCCGACCGGGACTGCGACCCAGTGCTCTACGTCTGACAAAGAGTACTGTAGTGGAAGAGCTACTCATGTCCGTATTATTGACCACGTGAAAGCCCCAGTTTCAGTCCTAGTCCTTCAAGCGTGAAAGACCGTACGAGGAGAACGAACCTGAATGAGTTATGTCGGTGCTGGTTGAAGCCTTCAAACCATTCCTAAGAGTTCCCGTGCATCCAGTTCGACTGAGATCCGTATTCGAATTGCAGTCTGACACATATTTAATGAGTCAGAGAGATTCATCTTGTTGACGCCCATGTGGGGGGGGGGGGGGGGGGGGAGAGAAAATGAAGGAGTCGTATTACGTTGGATGATGGGTTACAGTTACCTAATTGGAAAGCATTTATTCTTTCGTATTCATTGACACACATCCTTCGCGACGTCTTAATGTGTGTGTCTGCAGTAAGGGGCACAAAACAAGGTAAACGTGAAGTTCTCGATTGGAATTTCTTCCAAGAGAAGAAAGCGAGGAGGAGACAAAATGAAATGAGAAATTGCTCAGATTTATTATTAATTCCTTTCATTATGAAGTTCTTTGCCAGTTTAGTACAACTCAGAAAGGCAGCAGCTGAAGGTATTCTCTCAACGAAATATTAGTAAATGCTAAGCACTTCTCTGTCTAGCCGATCCTGTTCTGGCTGACACTAGCGCAACTTCATAACATTTTGGCGGCGTGGTTATTTCCTTATTCGAATGATATTTTAGAAAGTTCTTTTAGCTGCAACTGCAGATTTACACATTATTCTGATATCTTTTTCGATCGGAACGGAGCCGGTCACGATCATGTGACAGGCTTCTTGAGTTAACTAACTGCACGCTTTGTAATGTAGTTCGTAGTAAGCAGGAGATCCGGATTCCCCGTTGACTTAAGTCGGTGCCTACTGGCAGCTAATGTTATTAATTCCTTTGTGTCTTGATGTATTCTGTTTCCGTCTTCGTGGTGGTTAATTTGCTGAACAGTCGCATAGTTACATCGAGTTGATATTGGGTGCTGCGATAATTCTTTTGGTTTTGTTGTAAATTTCTCCACGGAAACATCTCTTGATAACAGCAGGTTACTGGAGTCGGTCTGTAGACTCAATTTTTCTCTGTTAATTTAGTAAATCTGTTGAAGATAGCGAAACTGTCACTGTACCGCTACGACTTTTGAGCTGTCGTACGTGGTAAAATCACATTGTCACGGAAATTGTTAATCCGCTGGGCCAAGTATTAGACTCTGAAAATAATAAAGACAGCTATGAAAGTCTGTACCAGCAGTCTCTTACACTGTGTACATTTGGCAGTGAAGTTACATACATATGTATGACTGGAGAACTGCGTTGTGTAATACGGCATTAGGGTGATACCCCGGCGCTGCCGCAGCGGACCGGGGTCGGCGATAGTGTACGCTGTCTTGATTTATGGGACCGGCGAGGTTTGGTTAGGGGCCGGCTGAGGGGCAGGTGCAACCGCACCCGCTGCCACGGCTGAGCTCGAGATACGAGCCTCTACAATCACACACACACACACACACACACACACACACACACACACACAGTGTAATTCACTGTTACAATATCTCCGTGGTACCAGATCTTTTACATTCCGCCTTGTGGATTAAGAGGAACACCAGGCTTATTTTCAGTACACGAGCTCTGTATTGAATAGCTATCCACAACAGAGATACGGTACTTGAAGATGTCATTAGTGGATTCACTTTGCAATCACTTGTAACAAGCGCAGCCGTACCAGGGTGATCTTGCTCCACTGGCAGTAATGTCATGCTGCCCTCCTCTCCGGAGAACTATCTTTCTCCATTTTTTTTCTGCGCAGGTTTAGCACGGTTTATAAGTTTGTAAGTGGTTTAACAAAAATGAAGAATTATTGAAAAGTATTATTTAAAATAACTGTATTGATGAAAAATATTGCACGCTACAAATTCAATCTATAATCGTTATAAATAATTTACATATTGTATAAAGTTTTTAAACTGACTTCATAAGATATTGAGGTCACTGGAATTGTCATAAATATTCTCAAGTTCTTTTTGTTGTTTCGATCAGTGTTACTTAACCAATACAGTGGGGAAAAAACCTCAAAATATGCAAATAGGAATCCGTATCAATGCTCTTCATCACACCTTTCAGATGTAACTTGAAAGCAGCTATTTAATTAGCTATCAGTGCTGTATTAATACCACTGTTATACTTGGCACAAAAATCAGCGGCGCATTTTTCAAGCTAAATTGCAAGGCTTTCATTTTAGTAATAGGAAATTATAGTCAGATCAGATGGTGTGATAAATGCGATATCTGTTCTTCATTTCACAGACTAGTGTTATTCTATAAAATACTCTGTAGCTCTCTATCTTTAACATTGCCGCTCTGGTCCTTAGTCAGCTGAAAGCGGAAAAAAAAGTATTTGCTTCAGCAGGTGCTCACCGACCATTGAGGTCTCACAATACAGTACTGAGGCAGCAACAACAGCATTGTGTAATACGAGGAAGGTGTGTATGCGCCAGGTATCCTAAAACAACGCGCTGTTCGATAGTAATCGTTTCTTTATGATTCTGCTTGGTCGAAATGACACTGGAGGAAAAATACTGTTACAACAGTGTACGTACACACTGTTGGGTCGAGGGAAAGGCTTCTCGTACGCATACACACTGGTGGGTCGAGAGAGAGGCTTCTCGTACACATAAGGTAGTATCTATCCCGGTTAATTCTTAAACCAACTTAATTCATTTTTTTTAAATCAGTTTTTCCGTACCCTCTCTGTACTTACATCCTTGGCGGTATGCACCTAGTTATGGCCTTGTGGGGTCCGTGTTGAGAATGGTGAAATATACATATCACTCATGAGATGGATGGTTGGTTGATTCGGTGTAAGAGACCAAAGAGCGAGGTCATCGGTCTCATCGGGTTAGGGAAGGATGGGGAAGGAAGTCGGTCGTGCCCTGTCAAAGGAGCCATCTCGGCATTTGTCTAAAGCGATTTAGGGAAATCACGGAAAACCTAAATAAGGGTGGCCGGACGCAACTCAAGTGACTGCACAATTAAAATACATAAACACAGTTCCAGACGAAAAAAGTATCTTAGAACTGAATACATGTTTGAAATGTATAAAAGTTGCGCCTTTATGGATTTTGATTAATCCGGGCAGCAATACAGTACATACAACAACGTTTACTGCTCCACAGAGAGTGAATACAATCCTTCTTGCGAAGCCCGCTGCAAGAACACTGCAAACACCAACACGCCCCTCGGAGCATCTCAACATGTTCTGTGGAGTGGTCTGCTCAGACCACACGCTGATGATGTTGGTTTCCACGGTTTTACATAACCGCTAAAGGATAATTCCGAAATGTTTCCTTTGGAGATGACACGACCCATTTTCTTCCCCATCATATCTCAATTAGCGCTGCTACTCGGTTCCTGCTGTCGTCGTCCTCGTCGGGGCGTCAAACTCTAGCGTACCTACCACAGGAGCTCTACCTATTTTCCGTTGACGTAATCCGTTTACGAATTCCCCATGCGTCAGTAGTACAATGGAGTCTCGATAGTCGAGATGAACCGGGACCACGTCGAACTATTGAAAACTCGGACTTTCGAAATTTATTTGAGAAAAAGGAATAAAATGATGCTGAGAAGAATAAGCCACATCAATAACGCCTCACTTGTTTTTCCAAATAACGACTTTTTAATAGTTTCTCGGTTACGAGACCCTTCATAGCATTTCTTTCAAGGAAAATGTTCCAATTTAAGTCGGTTTCTTCGGCAGTCACCAATGGTAACTTCGTCGATACTGTACTCGAGGGCAACTTTTTTTCTAATTGCCTGTCTCTTCTGAAGTCATTTCAGTGCTCCAAACTTAATATTAAAGTCATCGATTTCCTTTTCTTTGTTACAGCACTCATTTATAGGTATACAAATGAAAACAGTCAACAGAGAAACGAAACAACACTTCCAACAAAGCTTTGCTTGTGTACACTATTAAGAACTTGGAGAAGCGCATGCGTGGAGCCATTGCCATCAACACAGCTAAGAGGATTGAGTTGTTCGACAGGAGTTGTTGTTTGAGCAGGTGGGGAAACGGATCTTGTACGGTAGCTTTTTTTAATTTTTTATGAGGCTCGGATTTGTAGGAAACTCGTAATTCCGAGATTCGAAATATCAAGGCTCTGCTGTATTGCCCTTTTATCCCTACAGTGCTCGCGCTCTAATAGAAAAGTAAGTGGTTCTATGGATTAAGGGATATTCCATTTTCTCCCCTAAAAACAGAAGCCATTGAATTCTGAAAAAAGAGTTTTTTGTGTGTTGTCCATATTAATGTTTATTAATAAATATCAACTAAAAGTAAACACATTTACCCAAATTTCAAAAAAAAAAAGAAAAAAAGAAAACAAAATTCTAATAAGAAAACATAATTTTAAGTGAAACGTCATATTGGTTTTGATTGAGTTAAGAAAAAAAGGAAAAAATACTTATTCTGATAAACGCTTATCTCTTCATGGTTTCCGGAGCAAGACACATGATCCTGAAATGATCGAGGCAAATGAATTTATGAAACGCGTTAGACACTTTTCGAGTACTTCTATTTCGTTTTCTTCCGCAGTCATAGCAGCGACCCACGGAACACCTCTGTGTCATTCCTGTTGTTGTTGGCTGATTTTTCACCAGAGGAATGTCGGAATGCCGTTCCAAAACATGATCTTCATCGCTAGAACTCAGTCTCCTCCAGTCACACTAGAATTTGATCTTCTTGTCTATGATGCATTGATATTGCTCATATTTAATGGAATTTCACGATTACTTCACGTGTTTATACTTTCTAAAAGAAGAATTATCCAATATAACAAACTTATTTTAACAATCAAAGTGAACGAAAGCACAAAGAAAAAAAGTTTGTTCCAAAAATACTTACGTAATTGTTCGCGCGGATTAGAGTGGTAGATCCGCGAAACTTCTGTGACCTAACCACACGTAAGCGGCACTCACGCAAAACTGAGAGCGTCCGCTAACAATTCATCTTCCCGTAGAGGCTCGAAGCATTGTCGCTACCCCACCTTTAGAATTTTTTTTTTTAAATTTGGACAAATTGATTACGTATGTAATCCACGGGACCACTGCAGGATTAAACATAATCACCACCTGCTGCAAAGGCACCAGAATGTAAATAAGCTTCAAGAACTGCATAAAGTTACCTGTGGGTTTCGAAAAAGACGATCGTGTGAAACCCAGCTCGTGCTATTCGTCCACGAGACTCAGAGGGCCATAGACACGAGTTCCCAGGTAGATGCCGTGTTTCTTGACTTCCGCAAGGCGTTCGATACAGTTCCCCACAGTTGTTTAATGAACAAAGTAAGAGCATATGGGTTATCAGACCAATTGTGTGATTGGATTGAAGAGTTCCTAGATAACAGAACGCAGCATGTCATTCTCAATGGAGAGAATTCTTCCGAAGTAAGAGTGATTTCAGGTGTGCCGCAGGGGAGTTTCGTAGGACCGTTGCCATTCACACTATTCATAAATGACCTTGCGAATAACATCGGAAGTTCTATGAGGGTTTGTGCGAATGATGCTGTGGTATATCGAGAGACTGTAACAATGGAAAATTGTACTGAAATGCAGGAGGATCTGCAGCAAATTGACGCATGGTGCAGGAAATGGCAATTTAATCTCAATGTAGACAAGTTTAATGTGCTGCGATTACATAGAAAGAAATATCCCTTATCATTTAGCTACAATATAGCAAGTCAGCAACTGTAAGCAGTTAATTCCATAAATTATCTGGGAGTACGCATTAGGAGTGATTTAAAATGGAATGATCATATAAAGTTGATCGTCGGTAAAGCAGATGCCAGACTGAGATTCATTGGAAGAATCCTAAGGAAATGCAATCCGAAAACAAAGGAAGTAGGTTACAGTACAGTGCTTGAATATTGCTCACCAGTGTGGGATCCGTACCAGATAGGGTTGATAGAAGAGATAGAGAAGATTCAACGGGGAACAGCGCTCTTCGTCACATGATCATTTAGTAATCGCGAAAGCATTACGGAGATGATAGATAAACTCCAGTGGAAGACTCTGGAGGGGAAACGCTTAGTAGCTCGGTACGGGCTTTTGTTGAAGTTTGGAGAACATACCTTCACCGAGGAGTCAAGCAGTATATTGCTCCCTCCTACGCATATCTCGCGAAGAGACCATGAGGATAAAATCAGAGAGATTAAGCCCACACAGAAGCATACCGACAATCTTTCTTTCCACGAACAATACGAGACTGGAATAGAAGGGAGAACCGATAAAGGTACTCGAGGTACCCTTCGCCACACACCGTCAGGTGGCGTGCGGAGCATGGATGTAGATGTAGATATGTAAACTCGCACGTTCACAGTACCACATTCGCCAGTATCGATGGCTTCTCGACAGTAGCGTCCTTCATGGATCTGCTGTACTATGTGCACCTGTTTGTACGCTTTCTCCTGTGATAAACATTCAGTGATGCACCCATAGATGATCATCTCGTACGTACATTGCCTTTTTCAGCTATTGCATGATGCAGGATGTGGATGTGCCCAGCTCTGACTTTGCCGTTCGATAAAGTCTGAAACTAATTCAGACCTCTCTAAATCACACTGCTCCAACTCCCGTCCTACTTGAGAGTTGATTCTTGCGGTTTTATTATTGATTTTTTCCCCATTCGAGTTGTTTTGTGTAGGCCGATGACGGTAGGAGATTGGATCACCACTAGCTGGCATGTGATAGCTTTGTACAGCATGAGACTTTTTCCTCTAGGAACGCCATTGTATAATTGGAAATTAGATCAATCATGTTGTCACACACTTTATTTTCGGTGTTAATGAGTCGTTTAAAAGTGAATACGTATCTCTCAAATTCCATGGCTGTAGTTCATGTTGTCCAGGGGATCAAGTATGTAATTTATGTAGACCTGGATACCCAATACAGTATTTTAGGAAGTATTGTTTGTAATCAAATTGCACGTTAGGTGTCACTCGATCTTTTGTTGATAACCTTTCACTGCACTATATGTTGTCAGCCGAACACATCCATTCCTGAGTACTGAAATGTTGCTAGGTTAACATCGAATACTTGAGTCGCAATTATCATACAGTCTGTTCCCAGTCACAACTGACACCCTCCACAAGTGGCTGTTCTTTGAGAGAGGAGAGAGAGATTTTGATAGCTCCTGGCTCCAGGAGCCAACCACTGACATTTCAGCATCGCAAAAAGTTTCTTTATATGAAGTATCAAGAATGTGAACTTGTATTTCGTTTATCGAGTTTGAGTACATAGTGATTTAAGTTTCTAAAAGGCATGTGTTTAGTTCTGAAGTTTGGAATATCCATACTACAAACTGCCTTGTAGAAGCTTTTCTCTTCAAATCATACTGTGCTTTATGAGTGCTTTATGCTGCCGAATATGTGCTGTTACTGCTGAAGAAAATCTAGTAGTTGATATCATCTGGTGAAAATTACAACGCGTGCTACCGAAACTATTTGATACAATGAAACTTTTGGCATGTAATGGTGTGTAAAAACGACCTTTGAAAAGCTAGTGCATGTTGGTCAGTTAGACAGAGCTGTGGCAGTTAGGTTGTCGGAACGCGAGAGAAGCTGGAAACCAGGGAAGACTGATTCAACTTCTGCGCAACATCTTGTAACAGAAAAGCGTCCATACGATGTAGAGTGATGTTTTCCACGACGTTAAGAAAATCATAAAGATGACACTACCGGAAGTGCCTGAAATTAATAAACGTTAGCTACAGGGTGTTTCAAAAATGACCGGTATATTTGAAACGGCAATAAAAACTAAACGAGCAGCGATAGAAATACACCGTTTGTTGCAATATGCTTGGGACAACAGTACATTTTCAGGCGGACAAACTTTCGAAATTACAGTAGTTACAATTTTCAATAACAGATGGCGCTGCAAGTGATGTGAAAGATATAGAAGACAACGCAGTCTGTGGGTGCGCCATTCTGTACGTCGTCTTTCTGCGGTAAGCGTGTGCTGTTCACAACGTGCAAGTGTGCTGTAGACAACATGGTTTATTCCTTAGAACAGAGGATTTTTCTGGTGTTGGAATTCCACCGTCTAGAACACAGTGTTGTTGCAACAAGACGAAGTTTTCAACGGAGGTTTAATGTAACCAAAGGACCGAAAAGCGATACAATAAAGGATCTGTTTGAAAAATTTCAACGGACTGGGAACGTGACGGATGAACGTGCTGGAAAGGTAGGGCGACCGCGTACGGCAACCACAGAGGGCAACGCACAGCTAGTGCAGCAGGTGATCCAACAGCGGCCTCGGGTTTTCGTTCGCCGTGTTGCAGCTGCGGTCCAAATGACGCCAACGTCCACGTATCGTCTCATGCGCCAGAGTTTACACCTCTATCCATACAAAATTCAAACGCGGCAACCCCTCAGCGCCGCTACCATTGCTGCACGAGAGACATTCGCTAACGATATAGTGCACAGGATTGATGACGGCGATATTCATGTGGGCAGCATTTGGTGTACTGACGAAGCTTATTTTTACCTGGACGGCTTCGTCAATAAGCAGAACTGGCGCATATGGGGAACCGAAAAGCCCCATGTTGCAGTCCCATCGTCCCTGCATCCTCAAAAAGTACTGATCTGGGCCGCCATTTCTTCCAAAGTAATCATTGGCCCATTTTTCAGATCCGAAACGATTACTGCATCACGCTATCTGGACATTCTTCGTGAATTTGTGGCGGTACAAACTGCCTTAGACGACACTGCGAGCACCTCGTGGTTTATGCAAGATGGTGCCCGGCCACATCGCACGGCCGACGTCTTTAATTTCCTGAATGAATATTTCGATGATCGTGTGATTGCTTTGGGCTATCCGAAACATACAGGAGGCGGCGTGGATTGGCCTCCCTATTCGCCAGACATGAACCCCTGTGACTTCTTTCTGTGGGGACACTTGAAAGACCAGGTGTACCGCCAGAATCCAGAAACAATTGAACAGCTGAAGCAGTACATCTCATCTGCATGTGAAACCATTCCGTCAGACACGTTGTCAAAGGTTTCGGGTAATTTCATTCAGCGACTACGCCATATTATTGCTACGCATGGTGGATATGTGGAAAATATCGTACTATAGAGTTTCCCAGACCGCAGCGCCATCTGTTGTTGAAAATTGTAACTACTGTAATTTCGAAAGTTTGTCTGCCTGAAAATGTACTGTTGTCCCAAGCATATTGCAACAAACGGTGTATTTCTATCGCTGCTGGTTTAGTTTTTATTGCCGTTTCAAATATACCGGTCATTTTTGAAACACCCTGTACATACCCCGGCTTTGCACGGGTGAGCACCAAGTATCTACGGCCGGGTGAATTGACTGGCTTAGTGGTAATTTTCCGGTTGGGCCGCCTCGTATAATCATGATTAAAAATCAAAGAACGATGTTAGGTAACCGAAAAATCTTCACTTTCATATAAATTAAGTGATGGAATAAACAGACGCCACTAATCGGTGCACTGCAGCCCCTAAAGATGTGAGCCGACTGCTCGACCGGAAACCTGCTAACAGTGCGAGACGTGCATCAGAGGCGCCGCACTGTCGCTCGTTTGTTGCCTGGGAGGTCGCGCCAGTCCGCCACGAGTATAAAAATCCCTACAGTAGTTCGTGAGAGCAGTCTGCACATGCAGACAGAAAAGCCGCGGCGGGGGGCTGTAATTATCATAGTTCGGTCATCTGAACCAAATATTTATAAATTACGTACACGAATCTTCTTCGTAAACCAGTGGTCGAGGGGTTTTCAATAAGTAATGCCACACGGTTTTTTTTTTCTGAAAGCAGGTAGGTTTCATTCAGGATTCCAATCCACCACATTATTCCTCAGTCTTTTGGCTGCAAAACCATGTTTTTCAACACAATCTCCGATCAGCACCACGGCCTGACGCCACGTTACTGGAAGGGCCTGTATGCCTGTGTCATACCACTCTATTGGACCAAGTTGGAGCCCACGTCTTGCTGCATCAATAACCTCCTATCGTCCATGTACTGCTTCCCACGGAGTACATCCTTCCTTGGGCCAAACAGATGGAAGTCGGAAGGTGCGAGATCCGGGCTGTAGGGTGGATGAGGGAGAACAGTCCAATGAAGTTTTGTGAGCTCCTCTCGGGTGCCCTGAGTTGTATGAGGCATTGCGTTGTCATGGAGAAGAAATTCGTTTGCAGTTTTGTGACGACGAACACGCTAAAGTCGTTTCTTCTGACGTTAGCACAATACACTTCGGAGTTGATCATTGCATTAAAAGAGGGGACATGAAATTGAATAATCCCTTCAGAGTCCCAGAAGACCGTCGTCAAGACTTTTCCGGCTGGCAGTGCGGCTATGGACTTTTTCCTGGGAGGAGAGGTGGTGTGGCGCCACTCCATGGTATGTCGTTTTGTTTCCGGTTGGAAGTGATGATCTCATGTTTCATTGCCGGTGACGATGTTCGACAAAAGATTGTCATGATCAGCCTCGTAACGCGCAAGCAACTCGGCACAGGTGGTCCTTCGTTGCTCCTTACAGTCTTCTGCTAGGCGGCGAGAAACCCAACGAGCGGACACGTTAGAGTACTGCAACTGGTGGACGAGTGTATCAGCGCTACCAACAGAGATGTCCAGTTGTGCAGCGAGGTGTTTGACTGTGATCCGTCAATCACATCGAATGAGAGCGTCCGCATGTTCCAACATTGTATTGGTCACAGTTGTGTGCAGCCGCCCAATACGCGGGAGATCGATCAGGTTTGCGCGACGTTGAGGCAGTGACGACAGACGCCTCGCCCAGCGACGCACCGTGCTAGTTTTTACTGTTAGTTCTCCGTAGACATTCTCGAAGCGCCTATGAATATCTGTGACGCTCCGATTTTCCGTGAGAAGAAACTCAATCACACCTCTGTGCTTGGAACCTTCGTTACAGATCCCATTTGGAAGGCTACATAAAGTGCTGCCACCAATCAGAACTTCATGAAAGTATAGGGGCTGAAGTGGGAATATTCCACGATGTCCCACAATAAAGTCCACATTTTTTTACGTACTGAACGCCGCCTTGTATTAGTGAAAATGTCACAAAAAATCTCACAGTAGTTACTGAGATGAGCCTTCACATATATGCAGAAAAAAAAACAGCGGGGGCCTTTAATTTATAACACATACAGAAGGAGAATGTATTTATTATGTATAGATTCTAGCAATAATGATTTCGTGTGGCTCAATGTTCTGATGGGAGTCATTAAATAGGACGTCACTTCGGCGGTTTGCGTCTCCCTAAACAGTTATTCAACAGGTAAAAGGCGACCTACACTTTAACATGGAATCGTTCGAGCTAACTGCCGTTTGAAGTTACAGTGGGTGTACCGTTAAACGGCAATGGCATCTTTCCACATCGGTGGCGGACTTTTATTCATTATAGTTCAGCCAGTATCCATGAAATACTCATAAATTACATAAACAAACCTTCCTCGTGTATCAGTCCATCTGTTAGTCAAAACCAGATCAAAATCCCTGCTGTAATTCCCGAAATTACCGGTAAATACAGAGAGAAGCAAGCAGGAAGCTTCTGTTTATGCATACAGTGATTCAGTTGTGTTTCATGCAATTCACAAAGCCGTCACATACCACGTGCAAGATTTTCATTTTCTCGCTCGGTTCGTGGAAACTATTAGTCCTACAGAAAAAATGATTTAGACCGTTTTGTAGGAAATTTAATGTCGTTAAATTTTGTACTGGGATACGTTTTCACGAGAGGCCCTAGTTTTCGAATTATTCAAGAAAAACGCACGAAAGTGAACTTTAAACGCGTTTTTCATGAATAACGCGAAAAACGTGGCTTCCGGGGAAAACCTATCGCCAATACAGAATTTAACTACATTAAATTTCCCACAAAAATGTACTACTCATTTTTCTGTGAGATTAATAGTGTGCTCGGAGCAAGCAAGGGAATATGAAAATCTCGCGCTTGGTTTTTGAAGCTGTTGTGGACTGCATAAAACACATCAATAGGGGCAGCTGAATAAAGAAGAAGAGGTATGGCACAGACTGCAAGTTTAGTTTTACAGGATTGAAAACCATTTCCTCTTTTCTACACCTTTTAAATTAAGTTTTATTTAATCAAATGTTAGATTACAATGTATTTTATTCACTTCTATGGTAAGTGTAACGCTTTCCATATAACATAAAAAAGTATCAATTGCATTTGTAATCACTCAGTAGTCGTACGTCGTTTTATCCATGGCTACGACAATCGGTTGGTACTGACGAAATCCTGAGAATCCCAAAAGCGATTTGTGCTCAAATGAATAACAGTATAAAAACATCAGGAAAGCGTTTCACGGTGTTATATTCCACTTAATGTACCGTAATAGGGAAGCATTGTTTTACGATATTCTTGGACTGCTCTTAAAAATGACTAGAAACCTAGACGACACGAATACGAAGACTTCATTAGATAGGAGAGCAAGAGGTGTCTTGAGGAGTGCAATGGTAATTACTGTGATAAGTCTGTGTAGAATGTTGTTTTAGGTTTGGGTTTGTGCTTTTGATGCAGGGAGTGGACGAAAGCTGGGCCCAGCACATAACCTGCTACTCTCGTACTACCGAAGTTCGCTTCTGTACCAGAAAGACGCATCATGATGATCAACCGTGTCATATGCTCACACTCTGAGGTGTTATGGGAGTTGAAAGGTATGTTCCAGGATATTTTGGAACGAGCTGGTCATTAAAAACTGTCCATTGCTGTTCCTTGTCCCTTATCATCAAAATACAGACAGTGCATATTCCTTCCGTCCGTGAGATTCGAAAAGACTGTTTCGGAGCGAAGCGCCACCTCACTGAGGTGTATTATCCGAATTGG
This sequence comes from Schistocerca americana, assembly GCF_021461395.2. Classification (NCBI taxonomy): domain Eukaryota; kingdom Metazoa; phylum Arthropoda; class Insecta; order Orthoptera; family Acrididae; genus Schistocerca; species Schistocerca americana. The sequence goes on from NC_060123.1 coordinate 157,243,189, forward strand.
ATATAGAAATGCCTGCAGAAAATCTCTAAAAGAGTGCCTACAACAACATTTTTATACAATAGGGGCATAGCGACTCTGAAATCTGTCTTAGGAAAACTTGTCTCTGGAACCATTATGTGCCTTCGGGAATCTCAAAATACCACGATTTTTGAGAATTTTCAATTAATTTGTTTCGTTTGCTGGCGGGTTTCGTAACTAGAAGCTTTCTTTCATTACTAGTAAACGCCATCGCGAGGCAATAGTATTCCTGGGATTTCATGTTAACGGCAGGTACACGGTTATCTTTCCGTGCTGCAAGGAAGCACGAAACAGCAGTAGCGGTCGTTGAAGCGATGTGGGACGTTTCAGTTGACCGCATGCGGACTCGCACAATGGGGTTGGATGAGATGGGGTGGAGGCTGCCGCGGGCGGCGGCCACCGCATCACGGCCGGTTTGTCCTCGGAAACTTGCGCGAATCGAGTTAGAGTGCTGGTGCGGACCGCCCTGGCGCACCCCCCCCCCCCCCCCCCCCCCCTCCCCGCGCTGGATGTAGGAAGCAAAACTCGCCGCCGACTGTTGGTGGCCAGCGACTCGTGTAAAGCGAATTAGGCGCTCGCCACAGCGCAACCACCGCCGCATCTGCACTCAGCTCCGTCGTTCCGCTCTAACCGGCTGCGAAACGCCGCCAGTTTCTTTCCTACGGATCTCTGGTTCGTGGGCGCTGAGGTAGCGCATTGCGTATTACTATCTGCACATTTCTTCCTCGCTTGTCGGCCAACTAGTCGTGCAACGTCAGAACTCGGCGGACTTGTGGTATTTTGCCTGCCATCTGCTCCAGAAAGCTGTGTTGTAACACAGTACCAATGTCAGCGCCGCCGTTTTTGACTCTCGGTTGGGCTCCCATCATGTCCACCTCCATGGAGAAGCAATTTTTACCATCGTTTAACCATTTGTAACCGTTTCTTCTTCGACGCTTTCGAGTTCTGTAAGTCCAATGTCAACCCAATTTCCATAGTTCTTCCCGTAGCTGTTGTAATGCTTACTCTCCTCGTCTCCATTCTCATTGAGAATCTCGTCTTCCACATTGGTGGCTCCAGCCCCGTGGTGCATCGCTGTTCTCTGTCGGTGACTGCAGGATACTTTATCCTCTAGGTCTTCATCTCTTCCATGCAGATTCTCTACTCGCTGCGGACCTTCTCGAATTGACGAACACAATTGGTCACTTTCTTTACTTTCGAATTGGCCGTTGGTTACTACCCATCTCTGGCCGCCCTGTATCCATTTATATTACATAATCGTAAATATTACTATTTTTGTTATTTATTGTGATACTCTGGTACGCTTGTGTCACAGCCTCCTGTAAGCAATTCCCCTGGGTGGACTTTAGAATATAGTGTCTGCTCTTTCTGTCCAATGAGAAATTGCGTTTATTGTATACCTTTCTGGTCATATACTGGGCCTATCCGTATGTTCTTCATTCTCTCCTTTGTTTTCTTATTAATACTTCTATTTCATCCTGTGACAGACATTCTCCCCTTTTATTTGTGACGTCTTCCAAGGTACTCGATATTGGTGGACTCCCCGATTTCGAGAACTCCTACTGTACGCATCGTGCGTCCTCGCTGTGAAATTTGCTTCCTCCGCTTCCAGCGAACAATACGGCGTTGTTTCAAAGGCATTGTACTGACGTCCAGTCAGGCAGTAATAGCCGACCGAGACAGACGCAGCAACAGGGAAGTAACCGCTTTTGTGACATTTACGAGTTCCTAACCAGGAGCGAATTTTATATCATCATCTGTGTGCTTTAATAGTTTAGTTTCTTGAGTTTCTGAGTGTAAATTTAATATCTAAGAACCACAGTTCTCGTGTTTTCGTTTGCGTCGGAAAGTAAACCGATTTTGTGACATACTACAAGTTCCTAATCACAGGCGAAATATTTAGTTTCACCTGAGTGCGTCGGTAGTTAGGTTTCTGAATATCTGCGTATTACTAGACACGGTTCGTGCGTTTTCGTCAGGGTCTACAGTTGCGCAGCAGGTGCCGATAGTTAGTTTATATGCTTAGTTTAGTTTTCCACAGTCTTTGGTATGGACAGGGACTGTTATTGTTGTGTGCAGATGTGAGCCGAGTTGGTGACACTTCGCTCTCAGCTTCAGGCTGTGATGGCTTCGGTTACACAGCTTGAGGCAGCATTGGATGGGCACCACTGTTATGGGCCGGCCGTGGGGATCCAACGGACGTTCAGCACGTCAGAGTCCTCCGATCGGTCGTCACCGGTGGCCAACCCAGTTACTGCTCGCACTGAGGCTGACCCCTCAGCTGTGGTCGAGTGGGAGGTCGCCCCGGGGCGAAGCAGGCGGCGGAAGACTTCCTAGGCGGCCGCACGTAAGGCCTCCCCGGTTTGTCTGACAAACAGGTTCCAGGTGCTGTCTGTGGCTGACACTGTCGCTGAGCCAGATGCTGTCGCCTGTCCTGTTTCAGAGCAAACCACTCAGCCTGCAAGATCCGGGCAATCACATAGGGTGGGATTATTGGTAGTTGGGAGCTTCAACTTTAGGCGCGTTATGGGGCCCCTTAGGGACTTGGGTACTGAAAAGAGGTACTAAGGAATGACGAGATATGGTTGAAGTTCTCTAAGGCTATAGATACAGCAATAAGAAATAGCTCAGTAGGCAGTATAGTTGAAGAGGAATGGACATCTCTAGAAAGGGCCATCACAGAAATTGGGGAGGAAAACATAGGTACAAAGGTGGTAACAGAGAAGAAACCATCGGTAACAGAAGAAATACTTCAAATATCAATGAAAGGTGGAAGTACAAAAATGTTCCGGGAAACGCAGGAATACAGAAATACAAGTCGCTGAGGAACGAAATAAATATGAAGTGCAGGGAAGCTAAGACGAAATGGGTGCAGCAAAAATGTGAAGAAATCTAAAAAGAAATGATTGTCAGAAGAACAGACTCAGTATACAGGAAGGTCAAAACAGCCTTCGGTGACATTAAAAGCAAGGGTGGTAACATTAAGAGTGCAACGGGAATACCACTGTTAAATGCAGAGGACAGAGCGGATAGGTGGTAAGATTACATTGAAAGCCTCTATGAGGGGGAAGATATGTCCGATGTGATAGAAGAAGAAACAGGAGTCGATTTAGAAGAGATAGGGGATCCTGTATTAGAATCAGTATTTAAAAGAGCTTTGGAGGACTTAAGATCAAATAAGGCAGAAGGGATAGATAATATTCCATCAGAATTTCTAAAATCATTGGGGAAAGTGGCAACAAAACGACCATTCACGTTGGTGTGTAGAATGTACGAGTCTGGCGACATACCATCTTACTTTCGGAGAAGCATCATCAATACAATTCCGAAGACGGCAAGAGCTGACAAGTGTGAGAACTATCGCACAATCAGCTTAACAGCTCATGCATCCAAGTTGCTCTATACAGGAGAATGGAAAAGAAAGTTGAGGATGCGCTAGATGACGATCAGTTTGGCTTTAGGAAAAGTAAAGGCACGAGAGAGGCAATTCTGACGTTGCGGTTAATAATGGAAGCAAGACCAAAGAAAAATCAAGACACATTCATAGGATTTTTCAACCTGGAAAAAGCGTCCGACATTGTAAAATGGTGCAAGATGTTCGAAATTCCGAGAAAAGTAGTGGTAAGCTATAGGAAGAGACGGGTCATATACAATAATGTACAACATCCAAGAGGGAATAATAAGTAATAAGAGTGGGCGACCAAGAACGAAATGCTCGTATTAAAAAGGGTGTAAGACAAGGATGTAACCTTTCGCCCCTACTGTTCAATCTATACATCGAGGAAGCAATGATGGAAATAAAAGAAAGGTTCAGGAGTGGAATTAAAATTCAAGGTAAAGGATATCAATGATACGATTCGCTGATGACATTGCTATCTTGAGTGAAAGTGAAGAAGAATTACAAGATGTGCTGAACGGAATGAACAGTCTAATGAGAACAGACTATGGATTGAGAGTAAATCGAAGGAAGACGAAGGTAATGAGAAGTAGTAGAAATGGGAACAGCGAGAAGCTTAACATCAGGACTGATGTTCACGTAGTAGATGAAGTTAAGGAATTCTGCTACCTAGGCAGTAAAATAACCAATGACGGACGGAGCAGACTAGCAATGGCAAAAGGGCATTCCTGGCCAAGAGAAGTCTACTAATATAAAATATCAGCCTTAAATTATTGAGGAAGAAATTTCTGGGAATGTACGTCTGGAGTACAGCATTGTATGGTAGTGAAACATGGACTGTGGGAAAACCGGAACAGAAGAGAATCGAAGGATTTGAGATGTGGTGCTACAGACGAATGTTAAAACTTAGGTGGACAGATATGGTAAGGAATGAGGAGGTATTGCGCAGAATCGGCGCGAAAAGGAACATGTGGAAAACACTGATAAGGAGAAGGGACACAATGATAGGACATCTGTTAAAACATGGGGCAATGACTTTCATGGTACTATAGGGAGCTGTAGAGGGCAAAAACCGTAGAGGAATACATCCAACAAATAGTTGAGGACGTACGATGCAAGTGCTACTTTGAGATGAAGAGGTTAACACAGGAGAGGAAATCAAACCAGTCAGAAGGCTGATGAAGAAAAAAAAAGTACATCGGTATCATATTGCAGTTAGTATACGACATAATAGATGCATTTACCTGATATATCGTACTTTTATAATTCTATTTTGTACATTCCTTCGCTGTGTATTGGGCGTAGGTGATCGCTATTTTCATGCATTTTGTCCAATAAACTAAATCAATCATCGTTTTATTAAGTGTTTCTGGTGTCATGCTGATATCTCACACCTTAACTTTTCAGTATGATGAGTACTAAATTTTTTTAAGTGAACACATTTTACCTGCTCAGCAGTGAAAATAATTTTTCATGTATCACGCGTATTCATGTCTCTCACTCTTAACATTGAACTACTAGCTTAATTCTGATATGTTTGAAACTGACCATTTGGTGAATCCTACAAACTATCAAGTAATTCCCTTCCTTGCTTGAAGCCAGAAATGCATCTTCATGTGTTAGGTCGGATCTTCAATCACGACCGTGTAGTGTAGCGTGTGTAAATTGTAGGTTTGCAATTGCTGAAGTGACATATTTCGTCTTTTAGTGATTTGGTACGGAGTGTGATGTTGGTCATTAACATAGAGTAGAAAGGCGTAGTTAATAAAAATAAATGAACAACTGATGCTATGTGTAACATTTGTTGGAAAATTTTTAAAAGTAATGGGAACTGAGGCTTCAGAGATAGGGTCACCCGTTATAAGCACCGGTCTCACTCAAGAAAATGGGAGCGCGTTTGTCCCATGTTGCCAAACCTTGCCCCAGCTGAAGTATTTCTCTACTTTTTAACACATGCAGCTGTCAATCACATTTATAGATGTGTGAAAAATCGTAAGAATTGAAGCCTGACTGAATGCTTTAGTAAGAAAAGTACCTGAGTCTTGTTATGATTTCTGTCCCATTTGGAACGCTATTTCCAAATGCTGACAAAACGATCACCAAGAAACAAATTAGGACTATGTGGCATGCTCTGTCCGATCTCCATTTTGTGAATGGACGTAATCAAAAACACCCTTTTACAATGGTTAGACCGTAAGAAATTCATAGTTTTTAAAGTTACTGTTGTATTCTTTTTGGTAGCTCTTACTTTTTTATTAGGACGAAGGTCATTCGGAACGTAAAGAACGTTTACTTCTACTGAATTTTTAATAGATATAATTAAATGAAAGCGTATTTTACTTGCAGTTTTATACCCAAACTACTTTTCTGCATAGTCGTCGTTTAACCAGCTTTTCTATGCCTTCTGCATAATCAGTTGCCGCCAACTTGTTGAACCACTGATTAACGGTTTCTTTAAGTTCATCATCACTTCCATAGCGCTGTCCAATCAAAGCATCTTTCAGTGGGGGGAATAAGTGATAATCACTTGGAGCTAAGCCCGGACTGTATGGCGGATGTTGAAAGATTTCCCGCTGAAACTGCTGTAGCAAGTCCTGTCTCACTTCCGCTGGATGCGAACGTGCATTATCGTGAAGGAGGATGACTCCACTGGTTAGGATTCCGCACCTCTTGTCTTAAATGGCGCGGCGAAGTCGCTGAAGCGTCTGACAGTAGATCGCTGCATTTATGGTCTCACCTCCAGGCAAGAAGTCGATGAGAGGACACCCTTCCCATCACAAAACACCGTAGTCATAATCTGTCTGGTGCTCAAAATGAGGTTTGCTTTTTTCGGTTACATTGGAAATTATTAATGATGCAATTCCATTTATTGGCATTTTGTTTCTGGTGTGAAATTTGATATCCAAGTCTCATCACCAGTGACAGTGTGATTCAAAAATTCAACAACATCCGTTTCAGTGTGACTTAGAAATGTCATTGCAGCTGCCATTCGTTTTGGTTCGTGTTCGCCCGACAAAACTGGAGGAACCAACTTTTTTTATAGCACAGATCTGCACTAACAATCTCGTGCAACACAGTCCTCGAAATGACTGGAACGAATGAATGCAGTCCACTAATATGAAACGCCTATCTTCTTGGTTTTTTGTTTCAGTCCTTGCTTTGTGTCCGTCAGTCAGCATTGATGACCTGCCCGAGCGATCTTCGTCGTGAACATTCTTCCGTCCACCATTAAACATGATGCATCTCCTCCGGATTGACGCTTCATTCAAAACGTTACCGTAAACATCATTTATCTGTCTATAAATTTCGATGGGTCGAACTTTTTGTGCGTTTAAAAAGCGGATAACACTGCGCACCTCACACTTGGCGGGATTGTCGATTTTGTGCATGTTTGCAAGTCGCACCGTGAAATTGTAAGCAACCGTATTGGATCGTGGGCGGATGAGTGCCAAGGTTTGTGGCTGGTCTGCGGTGGTGGTGGTGGGGGGACGCGCTAATGTGTCAAAACAAGACATTCTTTACCTTCCGAATGACCCTCGTATATAAATTCACACCGCTTTTGAGTGGCAGTCCTCTGAGCCATGCCTAACTAAGATAATAAACAGAATTTTAAACATATTAATGTTTCCGATTTCCAAATACTATTTTAAGTTTAGAGGAACTGCTTACTATTTGCTATTTTATTGATATAGTTTTAGTGTTTATCAGCCCTAGAAATTTAATCTAAAAGCAGCGAAACTGTTAGAATGTTCCATAATAATTTTAAAAAGTGTAGCCGGCCGTCGTGGCTTGCGGATGTAGGCGCTGCAGTCCGGAACCGCGCGACCGCTACGGTCGCAGGTTCGAATCCTGCCTCGGGCATGGATGTGTGTGATGTCCTTGGTTAGTTAGGTTTAAGTAGTTCTAAGTTCTAGGGGACTGATGACCTAAGATGTTAAGTCCCATAGGGCTCAGAGCCATTTGAACCATTTTTTTTTAAATGTGTGTTTTATGGTAATTAAAGAAAATCTGTTGACTTCAGTTGTATATAAGTTAACGACGTCAGATCTCTCATGGAAGAAATATAAATTACAAGTTATCTATTTCAAATCTTTTTTTATGTCTAAAGAATGTATAGTTTACATCCAATATATCGCCTGCATCGATTTCACTGACGCAGTTTATCCGAAAGTCGATAGAAATATTTCGGTATTTAAGAACATTTTGGCATCTCTATGTCTTATATTTGCCGTAGTTATTGGAAAGAATTTGTTTGCGTTCCAGCTTCGAAAATTTGTTGCATGTTTGCAAAAGAGACGAACGCCAAATGGGATAAATCACACTTTTTTCTAAATGGACTTGCAGTTAAAGTCTTTCGTGCTTGTGGGTTGTATTTATTGAACAGCGAACACAAAAATCAAATGGCTCTGAGCACTATGGGACTTAACATCTGAGGTCATCAGTCCCCTAGAACTTAGAACTACTTAAACCTAACCAACCTAAGGACATCACACACATCCATGCCCGAAGCAGGATTCGAACCTACGACCGTAGCGGTCGCGCGGTTCCAGACTGAAGCGCCTAGAACCGCTCGGCCACTAAGGCCGGCACAGTGAACACATTTTGAGTATTCTATGGGCTGTACCTACTTAGATTTTGCGCGAACGTGTAATTCATTGAATTTTCTGACCAGAAAAATGCTGAAGAGCAGAATTAGTTTCCTTTAAATTAGTACACGGAAGGAGGTAATAAGTTCTTCCATGTTGCCCAGTTGTTTCGACAAGTTTACGTGTAGTAACTCAGTTCTTGTTATAACATGAAACCCCTCTGACATCAACCCATCCATGATAGGAAATCAAACCATCCCGACCGACGGGTAGAATCGTAACGTTGACGTACAGGAAGGTCGTAACGTGACATGTTCGTCTCGTCTTGGTGAGTGACAATTTTGTAAGCGATGTATTTTTAATTTCTCTGAATTACTGTAGCTAGTTTTTCAATGGTATTCGTATCGTTAGGTGAATCCTGTGTCAATCCAGACCGCTGTGGACCATGAATAACCAGAGTTACGCTAGATAGTTGACCCATAGTCCTCTGCATCAGAGAAAAGAAAGGGAGACTAGCGTCTGTCGCCTCAATGTCTGCAGTGGAATTCAGTTACTGCAATTGTATCCTATGAACGGTTACATCCGTGAAGAAGACGGAAGTACTTGATAATTGACGAAGAGATCTATACCGCTTTTTTTGCTCAGATTAAATTGTTGATGCGAATAAGGTTTTACGACACTGTTCAGAAAACTCAGTCTGACATTTCTGCCTAGGGCAGTGAATCTTTGTAAGTCTGCGACACGCTTGATATGTTAGAGACAGATGATCCATAAGATATAACTGCCCGTATCAAACATTGAAAATATGAGAAAAAGTGTTTCGAGAAATTCAGAGTGTGCGAATGATAGACTGCGAGAGTCCTGATTGCGCTGGCTCTTGCGCGAGCCTAGGGCTGCCCGCAGCGCAGGTGCATGAGAAAGTGCTGGAGATAAGAGCACTAACCGGTGAGTGTCCCGTTCCCTTCCAGGCCGAGGCAGCTTATCTGTTCAGGAACAGTGGGCGGCGCGGCGCTGCAACGGCGTGAAATAGTGACCCGCTGAGGAGCACGGTCGCTGTGGGACGCATAAACGTCCCCACCTGGGGACCGTCGCGCTGCAGGCGCCGCTGTCGGCAATCGCTGGCCCCGTGAGGGCGACTCCGCTGCTTAAACAGCTCTCCTCGAGCCATCTTACCGGCCCTGAGTGCGCTGTTTACACTCGCTGGAATGGCTGCTCCTCGGGCCAACGATGTCATGTACGTTCAGGTTAACGTAGCTTTATTCCTCTTGCTCTTATACCTCTCTCTCTTTCAAAAATGAAATACCGCTAAGAGAGATGTCACGTTATGTCGAAAATTTTCCCACTACTGTGCGCTCCAAGTCACTTTCAGCGCCCAGCGGGGATTTGCGCTACTACAGCGGTGGTCCCGGAATAGAGTCTCATCGTATTCTAACTGCTTGTGTATCGTATTTTCCATTGTGAATAGAATCTCAAGGACGTGGATTATCTAAAAAAAAAAAATTGTACAGCTTGGTCAAAAATAGTCTGAAAAGCTTTTAAGGGTGTTTCACAGTAGGTTGTGCTGAAAAATAATTACTGAGGAAAACATTCGGTACGTTGCACGGTTTACGAGTTAATTAGACCTGAAGTTAGCCAATCAGCCCGTCAGGTTTGCAGATTCAAGCGGCGCCCCAGACTTCAATTAGCATCAGTTGTTTTCATGACGTAGATGATAGCGCACGAGACTGCTCTGCCTTCGGTTCGGGCCAATTTTTGTATTGCTCTCTTGTTCGGTTCTAGGGAACCAAAAGAAGAAAAAGTTCGATGACACCGTCTCTGTTGGGCCGTAGGAATTTGCTCGCGCAACGACCTGATTGCCTAACTTCGATGCTAATTAACACGGGATCGGCGCAACATATCGAATTTTTCCCTAACAGTTATTTCAAACCGCAACTTATCCTACCACACCCTAACAAACTTTTATGACAGTTTCTGACCATCCTGTATACTCGCTTAATGCGTATTTACAAAAGAACTGATATGATTATATCCCTTCCACAGATTCTAAATGCCGGCCGCTGTGGCCGAACGGTTCTAGGCGTTTCAATCGGGAACCGCGCTGCTGCTACGGTCGCAGGTTCGAATCCTGCGCGGGCATGGATGTGTGTGGCTTCCTTAGGTTAGTTAGGTTTAAGCAGTTCTAAGTATAGGGGACTGATGACCTCAGAGGTTAAGTTCCATAGGGGTTAGATCCATTTGAATTTTTGAACAGACTCTAATTGAGGCAGTCTTCAGGGATAAAGTTGTTATATATGTAAAATATTTCCACGTTCATGTTATTGGAAAGGTTTATCATAAACATTTCAGTGTATAAATAACGAAGTTCTTAAGATAATTCCATGGAAGTTACAGCCAAGCACTGTTAAAAGCAAAATCAGTCATCAATCTGCAAGGCCGCACTACTTTGCGAAATCCCCTTGCTCTATTAAACCGATATAAAAGTTTCTCAGTTCAGCTGCTACTTCATAGGAAATAGGTTATGTACAGTGTAACTGATCATGCTTTCCCAGCCGAGAATGCACTACTTAAACTAAACTTTTCGTGGATGATCGTAATGAAACAGCGGGTAGGATTTCTTCCAACGTGTTTTTGTAAATCTCTCGTAGATGTCACTTGTAGCACACTAGATTCTTAAGAAGATGCAAGCAGGCTACCTGTGATTATTTGTGGGCATGCGAATAGCTGATTTACTTGAAATAAATCCCCAGATGCCACTCCGATTCGTTTATTAGGAAACACCGTAAAATATTAACAACTTAATAGTCTGAAATGATTCAACTCAAAAGATTAATGTATTTCGGAAGCATGGTAAAGTCGTCCATCACATAAGAACAGGCTCTGAGTGCATCTTATGGCCGACCGACAAGATTGGCGCGCGGCCGAAATTACTTGTTCATATCGTGAAACTTCTTAGCTCTTCGTACATCTTAAGTAATTTAACCATATTAATTTGTATACTGAAGTAACTGGTTTACTACATAACGATATTATCGTATTAAAGCCCTGACGACCCGTAGGCTGCTCCTAATATTGGCTGGGTCAAAAGTGGATTTTAATAACGTATATTTAATACCGAGTCGCACACCAGAATACTTGCGGGCGCTTTAGGCATTGACTGTCTAGTAAGATTCGCTCTCAAGGATCGCGTACTTCTCCCCACATTAATTAACTACCGTGCCGTATGGTCCATTCATCTCTACCTTCGCGGGAACTAGCTTCCTACTTGCAGTGCTGTTTAAGGAAACGAATTACTTCTGCTATCTGCCGAGTTCTAGTAAACGTCAAATTTGGAATATAAAATATATTCCAAAACAGGAGGGAGCATCACAACTCCTAATACTGTAACACAGTTGAGATATGTTTTCGACATTTTCCTTGAACATCATGTAATTTTGTACTATCATAACTTCGAAACTTCACTTGTGAGCGAAATTAGATGTGCATTTTGTAGAACGATTTTTAACAATCACTGTAAATTTATGAAAATTACTATTATACTCTGTTACTGTCAGTAGTAGGGAAATGTTAAGTAAAGTTAAGTGTTTTTATACTTTTCACAGAGTAAAGGGTGACGGTAGCAACACTTGCTTTGTTACGCTAGAGTGGCCGCATTTGGTACTCTGGTACCCGCCGGGACGTATAGATGTGTGTATCTTGTGCAAGAAGAGAAGTTGGTCCATCTGAAGCTAAGTCGTATTTTAGGAGACACAGGGGGCAGGTGATATAAGCTCCGAATAAAACAAAGAAACTGCCCCAGAATCGGTTACAGTTAAACCAGAGAATGCATGTATTGACTGGAGCTAATAGAGCATTGTCGCAAGCATCGACACCGTCGTCTCACCAGCATCGACATCCTCTCTAATTGTACACATCAGATTAGCTTAGCAGCATGTTAAGACATACCTCGTGAATTTAATTAAGAAAACTACGTAAATTCCTACCTCCACCAATCTTGTCATTAACCTTAATAATTGTTACCTGAATTAGATCCTGCCCTTTCCTATTTTAATAGAACCGAGTATTGTTAATCTGTCAAAGAAACAATGTGTTTCAAAATAAATGCCTGTATTGTTTTGTTGAAAATGATCTAAATTGTTCAGAAGTAAGGCCAATCATTCAGTTACTTTTTTCAATATGACAATCAGTGATTGAGAACCAATTTAATTTGAATAAAAGCGATATTATCCTATCAGTAAAATGAGTTGTATACATTAAGACTGGCAAACCAAAACTACTTTTTTTTCCCTCCATATCATGACTATTCGTGAAAATGTCCTCTGTTACTTGTTTGGTGATTTGTATTTAGGTGTTGGAACTGCGTTGAATGTTGATTACTTTTATTTCACACAATGACTTTCAAATTATTTAAAATAAATAAATTCTGTAATTTTTGTTTCCAAAGTTAACTAATGTGTACCTGTAAGCCCGCCCGGCTAGCCACGCGGTCTAACGCGCTGCTTCCTGAGCGGGAAGGCGTGCCGGTCCCCGGCACGAATCCGCCCGGCGGATTAGTGTCGAGGTTCGGTTTGCTGGCCAGCCTGTGGATGGTTTTTAAGGCGATTTTCCACCTACCTCGGCGAATGCAGACTGGTTCCCTTTATTCTGCCTCAGTTACACTATGTGGGCGATTGCTGCGCAAACACTGTCTCCATGTACGCGTACACCATAATTACACTACCACACAAACATTTGGGGTACACCCGTGTCTGGAATGGGTCGTTCCTGAGTCCCGTGGGGGGGGGGGGCGGGGCGGGGGGGGGGGGGGATGTCCACTGGTGGGAGCCGAACCGCACAATAAACCTGGGTTCGGTGTGGGGCGGCGGTGGGGTGGGTGGCCTGTTGTGGGGTTGTGAACGACTGAGGGCTGAGGCTACGGCGGGACGAAGCCCCTGCGTCGTTTCTAGGTCCCCAGTTTAATACACAGTACACATCCAATGTGTACCTCTATAGACAAACGTTACCGGGACGTAACGCAGTTCTGACTATATTAGAGAAAGCTTACCATTTAACTATTTCTTTAACTATAAGTAGTATTTGCATCTCTTTTCCAAATGATTGGATTTAATTTTCTTCAGTAATTTAAAAATCATAGCTAACATATGTCTTTGTTAATGTTTTCTGTTGATTTCGACGCTTGAGGGAATTGCTGTAGCGTATATGCAACGTAGCGCGCCTTTCATATTTGCACCGACATGTAGGCAGGGGATTACTGTATCATCCGTATCTTTCCAACGCGCATGATGTAGATGCCGAAACGTGAACTATGGCGACGTAATTACCAAATGCGCCGCCGGCCGGAGTGGCCGTGCGGTTCTGGGCGCTACAGTCTGGAGCCGAGCGACCGCTACGGTCGCAGGTTCGAATCCTGCCTCAGGCATGGATGTGTGTGATGTCCTTAGGTTAGTTAGGTTTAATTAGTTCTAAGTTCTAGGCGACTGATGACCTCAGCAGTTAAGTCGCATAGTGCTCAGAGCCATTTTGAACCAAATGCGCCCAATCAAGACCAACGTGTTGTTATTTTCTTGGCTGCTGAAGGTCAAACGCCCGGAGGACATCCATCGGAGAATGAAGAATATGTATGGGGCAGCATATTTGTCGAAAGCCACTGTCGTGGAATGGTGCGCCAAGTTCCGTGCTGCTTCATGATAACACACGTCCCCATACCGCAAATCCCGTGACGCGAAAGTAACACCTACTGAAATGGGAGACACTCAAGGACCTTCACTTTCCCAATAATCTTCATCTCTCTCTGTCTATGCGATTGTCACCTGTATCGGTCTCTTAGAAAAGATCTTTGAGAATACACTAATCCTCTCGAATGGGGATGTGCCGCAGGCAGTTACGGACTACTTCTCTCAGCAGGACAGGTTGAAAGGTTCCCTCCACTACTTCAGTTTAACACTAAGCGCAACGGATTTATTTGCGGGACCTTTGCATAAATGCCCTAACTTGAAAGCTATGTCAATTATGCTTGGCCCAATGATTGACATTCAAACATATAGCAAAATCGTTAAATAAAATTTCCTTTTTCAACAGATAATAAAATAAAATAATGAAAGGTTTGTCTACTCTTATAGAAAGCATGTTCCGACTCAAATTTGAATTTTATATACAAGTGGTTTATTCATTAAACATTTCAGATAATTATAAGAACAAAAAAAATCACTTCTTTAAACAAATCTTAACGCATCTGATCTTTACACAGCATGAAATTTGCATCAGATACCACAATGTTAATTAAACGCATCTGACTTTCTTATTAACACTGTAAGATTTAACGCATCTGACTTTTTATCGTTATTTATCGTTAACGCATCTGACTTTTTTACTAAAAGTATGGTCTCCTACAGAATGGTACCTCTTGTTACCAAAAATGCCCACTTTTGGATCGGAAGAAAAGGATATTCCATAACTGTATCCATTAATCAACATGCACACGCAATTACTACACCAACATATGCACAGAAGAAACGTAAGGGACGAGCCGTTAGCAGTTCTGATATTCACCATTCAGTAACTATCTCTGCTCAAAATTATCCCACCCAAAACCAAAATTATCACATATAAATTCCGCGCCAGTTTGATCATTCATTTTAATAGCCACTATTGCACTGCTGCCTACTCCCGACACAAATTCATCCATTGAAATATGAAAACAGTTCGAGAATTACACATACAAAAGTTGAACTACTTACTTTGTTGTAGCCAAAGTTCATGGCTACGTTATCAGTTAACTAATTTCTTTCCCCACTCTGCAATATTAATTATTCAGAAAATTTCCCCACGTGACTCTACATTCCAATAAACATGAATAAGCAAGCATTATCTTCACTTGGTTTGCTAAAACTCTTTCACGCTTTCACACGAGATACCACGTGTCCTTAACAAAGGATCCACGTTACTAAATCTTTCAAGATTGCAGATATTTAAGAAAATTGAAAAATTATAACAGTACTTACTTCCACACGCATATTTCATCTAATAGCGTACTTCCTACTTACATGTTATAGGTCCCTAACACTCGTGCCTCCACTAGCTATAAGATTCTTAATCAGCCCCACGTGGTGAGTGGCAGGTGTAAAACTAAGTAAATTGCCACACGCATTTAAATATTTCATTTTTCCTAATGAACTTGCTTGCTCAACAAATTAAGATTAAATTATTCACCGCTGAATTGTTATAAAACCCCAAAAGCAACATTTCTACATCACCTACTATTGCACATTACCTACCTAAATAAATTTCGTTCCCTCTAAATATTAATATTACTTTATGTCTAACTGCAAAAAGAGGGTTGTTCACCTATTGCGAAGCCATTAATCATAAATATAGCACATTTCCCACACTCAAATCGAGCATCGCTCGACCCATCTCAGAAAAGCGTCCTCTCTCGTCTAAGTCTTCAGCAGCAGTTCCACGACTCGGACCCACGCTATTGTTCTGCTCGTCTGACCGCTCATGGTGGGGACGGCTCCCAACCAATCATCAGCTCAGAATTTCCCCGGTTTAAAGTTGCCGGTCAAACCTCCCTTCTACACATTGGGAAAGATCCCGCGCTTTGCCTCCCAAAGACTGAAACGTAAGTTTTGCAGACTATCCAACCTTCCTACACCTCCCTACAGCCAAAGGCTGAAGTTTCCGAGCTTCCATAATCGCTGCCTATCGACTAGTTGTTCCTTAACGTACGTCCACAATCGGTAAATGTCGTTCAAGCTTTATTCTCTCCCCAAACATTCTTCCTGCAATTATTTTCATACATTCATTTCTTTCCCCCTCCTGCTGTGGACTCAATAGGATAAGGAAATATAGGAGACAGTGGGCATTCTTAACTTATTCAATGAATAAAAACAGTTCGATTCCTCTGGTCATTCTGTTATAACTTGGTGTTGGTTTGCAGACACCGACAGACAGTAAGTCTGTGCCAAGTAAATTAAATGGTATTATTGCGATCAAAAAATGATATTATTAAGATCAAACTCGTGTTCTCATAAGAACGCGACGATTAATTGCATTAAATATTGTTACATTATTAGAAATATAAATGAGAGTTGCCATTGCCGAAGGCAATGGCCACCTCTCAAGGCTGCTTTACCAAACGGGTATTTTCAACCTGGTGCGTCGGTGGGATGCTCACGGCCATTTTGCCTGATTGGTACACCGATTCTGGACTTTACGGCCTTCGAACGGACACTTTTTGATCGCCCCTTATAATTACTTTTCTAGTAACTGACTGGTTAATGAACGGAGTTTGTCCAGTTGGACTGGTAACCTAATTTAGAAAAAACTTCGTTGATTTACTGTGGGCTGCTCAAAATTTCATAGTACTTCTCGTTATCTTCGCTGTCCGAGATTCGGACTACTTTATAGCGATCATTCAAAATTTTTATAAGGAGGAGGGGTGTAACAATTTGTACAAGTAATTTCTTGTACACTTTCTCCGCTAATCATTTATTATTTCCGAACTGATTGCTTGAAGTTTTTGATTTGATCAAGTTCACATGATCATAGCTATTTGTATACCCGGTTGGAGTGGGAGGACGGTTACTTCATGTGAAGCTGTGCCGTTGATCGGCAAGGTAGAAGTTGTCCATCAGTAAATACTTTAGGCTATTCTTAAATCTAATTTAGCAGTAGCTAAACTTTTATGGCTGCTAATAAGCTGTTGCCTCTCAAGCGATCTGGAGTGTGACTGTTTGCAGATGCTCATTCTGTCTACTGACCCACATCATCCAGCTCGCATATTTGGACGTAGTTACTGATATTCACGAAGTGCTAAACGATGCCTTTGTTCCTAAACACCTCTGGAGTCCCCGCTTGCAATTTACGTTTCTACAGTCGTTGCTTTCTTTTTTTGTAAAACAATCACCTAAGTTTTAGAAATCATATCGTATTAGCAAGAATATAAACGATTTAAGAATCCATACTAATGTTATAAATGCGAAAGTGTTTGTCTGTTACGTTTACACGACTAAAACGCTGATCCGATTTCGATGAAATGTGTTATGGAGTAAACTTGGATCCTGAGGAAGTAAAATAAATAAGTAAAATAAAAGAACTGTCGACCTCTAAGAAGATAAAGTAAGAGAATGGAATATCTTTCCGTACATCTGTGAACAAAAATCTTGTTAAAATGCCATTACATTTTTTACATAATGTGCATGTTGCATAATGCGTAATTACTTCGACAGGACGACACTTATCCGAATAGGCAGACACATGAGGGCAGCTGACGTTATTGCATGTGCAATAGCTTACTTACTCACCATAACAAAACTACTGATATGTGAGTGCAGCCACGGGTAAAAGCTAATATAGAATATATCGAATATACTGTACAGGTTTATAAAAATGTAGCCGCGCGGGATTAGCCGAGCGGTCAGGGGCACTGCAGTCCTGGACTGCGGTTGGTCCCGGCGGAGGTTCGAGTCCTCCGTCGGGCATGGGTGTGTGTGTTTGTCCTTGGGATAATTTAGGTTAAGTAGTGTGTAAGCTTATGGACTGATGACCTTAGCAGTTAAGTCCCATAAGATTTCACACACATTTGAACATTCTTTTAGCAAAAATGTAGAATATTCGAAGTCAATAAATTCAAACTTTGTACCACTTATTTAGGTCACATTTGTTTCTAGTAACTGTAAAGATAAATTAAAATTATATTACAAAACATAATAACCTCCAGTTATCTCGTTAATTCTTGGTGACAACGGGGACCAAGCCGAACGTCCATATTTGACTAAAATACGCCCAAATCACGACACTATTGCATTCGTCCAATCTGCTCAAGTAATAGCTCCATATTTATATACAGCTCCTCGAACGCCGAAAAGACTGGAAAGTTGCACAGGTCCTACCAATACACACAAAAGAAAATAGTAGCAATGCGGTGAATTATAGACCAATATCACGGACGCCGATTTGCAGTGGTATTCAGAAACATGTACTGCGTTGAAACATTAAGTATTACCTCGAAGAAAACGATCAGCTGACACACAGCCTGGATTCAGATTATTCACACGAATCAATGGGAGATTTCCCGTCGGAAAGGTCATAGTTTGCAGTAATTGGCGGGAAGTCATCGACTGAAACGGAAGTGATATCTCGCGTCCTCGAACGAAGTATCACAGGTCCTCTGCATTTCCTAATCTATATAAACGATTTACGGTACCTTTTGAGCAGCTCTCTTAGATTTATTGCAAATGTTGCAATCATTTGTCATCTAGTAAAGTCATCAGAATATCAAAACCAGTTGCACAATAATTTAGATAAGATATCTGTTTGGTGCGGAAAGTGCCACTTGACACAAAAACAGTAGAAAGTTTGAGGTTCTTCATATGACCGTTAAAAGGAATCTGTTTAAATTCGGTGGCACGATAAATCACACGAATTTAAAAGTTGTTGATTCTTGTAAACAACTAGAGATTATAGTTACGAACAGCTTGAAATGTTTCGGGGAAGGCAAACCCTAGACTGCATTATATTGGCAGAACACTTGGAAGATCCAACAAATCCACTAAAAATGTGCCTACATTACCCTTGTCCGTGTTCTTCTGGAGTATTGCTGCGCGGAGTCAGATCCTTACCAGATATAACCTACGAAGGAAATCAAAAAAGTGTAAAGAAAAGCAACTCGTTTTGTATTATCGCGAAAAAGTTGAGTGCGTGCGTCACGGATGTGATACGCGGGTTGGAGTGGCAGTCGCTAGAACAAAGCCGATTTTCGTTGCGGCGAGATCCTTTCACGTAATATCAATTACCTTATGCTCCAAATGCGAAAATATTTTGCTGATTCTTACCTAGACTGGGAAAAATGACCATAGTAATAAAATGAGGGAAATCGAGACTCGCATGCAAAGATTACACTTTTAGTTTTAGCCCATGCAATTCGAGAGTGGAACTGTAGAGAAATAGTCTGAAAGCGGTTCGATGAACTTACTACCAGGCTCTCAAATGTGAATTGCAAGGTAGTTATGTAGATGTAGAAGACTACATTTAAATTTGTGTTGTCCAAAGTCAGTTGAAATCCGCCATTTTCAGTCAGAGTTTATCAGGTAGATTACCTAATTCTCTCTGTAATGTGCACTGAAAAATGTAAAAATAAATGAAATTTTAAGACCTGTGCTTTCATATTGAATTTTTCTATCTTCTTATGGGTTTTTACAATTCCAGGTTACGTACTTGTTTACAAAAGAAATGCCAAAGTTTGCGAAATTATCAGTTCCATTTTCTAGGAATAAGAAACGGTAGATATTGTGGCCACAATGCCGAAGACATTTTTCCGTAAACACAGCAACGTATGTTGCCAAATGCTCATCGGAAAGGATTTGAAATAGTCGGTCGTATCAGTGTAATACTAGTTGTTCCCTAATGGTATGCTGAAAAGGTGTGTGTGCAGGCGCGCACACGCGAGCGAGAGTCCGTATTTGATGAATAATTAGATGATATTTGTCTTATACGATTAGAAAGAACAGAGAGCGAAATTATCTTAACGACGGGAGCGACGGTAAAATCGGCACAATCGATGATCCCTGGTTCGTTACTAATAGAGTGACGCATGAAAGTGGAAAGAAATATAAGTATTTCAACGCCAGTGTTTGCGTAGGGTAGCAGTACTTCTTTAGAAAGGACCAGAGTTCGTAAAATGAATGTTGAGTAATCGCAGGTTATCTTAGTGGTCATCTAGTATGCATTTAAGGCAGCAGCAATGATGGCAGATCAGTATCATCACTGCATTAATAACACCCAACTTCTTTAGGCGCTCACCGATGCAAGGCCGTGAGAACATACAAAACAAAGTTAAGATGAGAAATAGTAGTAATACAGCTTGTTTGTCGTTTCAGGCAAATGCCGGGATGGTTCCTTTGAAAGGGCACGGCCGATTTCCTTTCCAATCCTTCCCTAACCCGAGCTTGCGGTCCGTCTCTAATGACCTCGTTGTCGACGGGACGTTAAACACTAACCACCACCACCACAGCTTGTTTGTGTATTGTGTGTTGAACCAGGGACCTAGAAACGACGGAGAGGCTTCGTCCCGCTGTAGCCCTCAGTGGTTCACAACCACACAACAAGCCACAGCAGTTCATCCACCCCACTACCGCCTCACACTGAACCCAGGGTTATTGTGTGGTTCGGCTCCCAGTGAACGCCTCATACCAGACGAGTGTGTAACCCCAAATGTTTACTTGGTAAATTATGTCGTACGGGTACGTGGAGACAGTGTTTGCTCAGCAATCGTCGACATAGTGTAACTGAGGCGGAATCAGGGGAACCTGCCCGCAGTCGCCGAGGTAGATGGAAAACCGCCTTAAAAACCATCCACAGGCTGGCCGGCACACCTGACCTCTACACTAATCCGCCGAGCGATTGCAGAGAGATATCGACTTCTACGTCATCTCAGATCTTGGGAGCCTGTGGATCATTTGTCAAAACATTCTATTGCAAAAGGACGTCTATTACGGATATTGTGACCTACGACACCTTACAGAAGAAGAAACATTATGTTTTGTTAAGTCGTTACAGAGTTGGATACCCGTAACAGATAAATTAATATGTGTCGGACGGGTCAGAAAGTTAGATGCCTGCCGTTCTCGGACATTGGCTTTACAGTTAAAGAACTAGGGAACATTTGTGGACCGACCCACAGCCTCTACTTGTAACAGCTGCACTGAACACCCTCCGAACTCCCCCCCCCCCCCCCCCATCTGCCTGCCCCCCTCATGTTCAATTCTTGTACTAAAATTTTTAGGGATGCTCATGTTCTGATTACGGCATCTTCCATCGTCGTACTTTCTCCAGCAGGATCATTTGTATGTGTGCGAGCAGCTGCTCCTACGTCTGTATGGTTTCGAACAGCAACTTTAAATCTGATACACCAATGTAAAATGCGATATCGAAGACAAACAATTAACTCTACGCGGGTTGTATCATTCCACGAGCTTATCTTCGATATATTATCGAAGGTAGCTAATTACAGCGCAAATCTCAATTTGGAAGACATTTTACTTGCAACTTCCGAAATGGTTCAAATGGCTCTGAGCACTATGGGACTCAACTGCTGAGATCATTAGTCCTCTAGAACTTAGAACTAGTTAAACCTAACTAAGCTAAGGACATCACAAACATCCATGCCCGAGGCAGGATTCGAACCTGCGGTTCCAGACTGCAGCGCCTTTAACCGCACGGCCACTTCGGCCGGCGCAACTCCGAACCAGAACTGGACAAGTTGTCGTGTTCACCGATCTCTCTTGTAGTGATCCTGTGTATTATGATTTATGAAATTCCAAGAAACTGGGTAGCTAAATTACGAATATCTGCTCATTTAATATCACAGTCTCGTACTGCGAAAAAAAATGACTCTTGTCTTTGGCTCCTTGCACGTAGACCATAGATTTGTTAGTGTTATTATTTTTTTTCTTAAGAAGCCAGTTTCGCAGTCACCGGTACGAACCTAGGGATATTCAAAGACAGCGCCAGCTATAGTAGAGTGTTGGAGAGCAGTGTCATAATTCCAGAGACTTTTACGTGTCCGTTTCTTGCGGAGTTTATCCCGCAAATCACGGCTCGGAATTGAATTATTAGCGGCGTGCGGTGCAAAATAAAAAGAAAGGAATGGAATGGAAAGGAAAGAGGAGGAGAGGAACGGCGCGTCGCAGAGAGGCCATTACGCGCGAGGGGAGAGAGAGAGAGAGAGAGAGAGAGAGAGAGAGAGAGAGAGAGAGACCGCGGGATTCTTCGCGCTTGGCGGGGCGGGGCGGGGCGGGACTCTGCAGACCCAGCGGCCTGCCTGCCTGCCTGCCGGCCGGCCGGAGCACTTTGGGGAAATATACGAGCGCCCGCGAGCGAGTTCAAAAAAAGTTCTCTCTTTTGTGAGTGGAAAAAAGTTTAGTGTCGTGGACAGTTTTACAAACGACTTCTGGCTCCTTGCGCCTCCGTTTGCCCTCCGGTAGGAATTAACTTAGGGCGCCACGTCCTGGCCGTTTGCGCCACCGGCTCTGCCCGCCTCCGCTGGCGATAGCCGGAAGCGTCGTCTTGCGCGTGCACCTTCCGGCGCCAGCCGAAGGCGCTTATTGCCACCCTAGACCATTGTGCTCAGCCTGGTTTAAGGAACTTACTGATTTAAATCGCGCCTTAAGGGCTCGTTACATGAAACTGTTAGAGTTGCGTACCTACTGGCTCAAGATAAAAATCACTTGGAGTAGGTTACGTGTGAAAATAGTGCGGAACAGTCTATCGGAGCGCTACAAATAGCGCCAGCGAAACTAAGGTATTTAATAACCGGTACCGCGAGATCGTTGCGGCCATCTAAAAGCGACCACAGTCGCCAGTGAAAGTAATGTTTGGGGAATGAAGAAGGAAAATGTAATATAAATAGGAAATTCGTTGAAGCAGTGCAAAAACACTGCTGTATAGTAAGAAGCCAACAATTAACCACTAGCTGAGAAAGCGTAGTGTAAACTGTCAGATGTAGTTAAAATTTGATTGAGTGTCTACATGTACATCTTTACTCCACAAGTCACCTTGGTTTGTGGCGGAGGGCACTTTGCGTTACGCTGTCGCTTTCCCCTTTCCTATTCCATCCGCGCACGGTTCGCAGTATGAGCGATTGTTGGTAAGACTTCACGGGAGCTCGACTCTCTCTTATTTTACCGTAGTGATGTTTTCGCGAGATACATATGCAAGGAACCAATGTATTGGTCGACTCTTCTATGAATGTACGCTGCGGGAATTTTAACACTATACTAATACAGAAACCCTCTCCTGCGTCTCCGTGATGCTTCCGTGCTTACTGCATGAACTATGACTACATTTCCTGATGAGTCTTCCAATCAGTCTCCGTCTGCCGTACCTGTGAGTAGTTTTAGTTTTATGTTGTCGGTGCACTTAAATCGCTCCGTATGCGTATTCCCAGATATTAAATGGATGTGAATGCTTCCAATGTCTCTTTTACAATCGTCTCGTTGTATAATACTGGGTCGTTCTGCCTGTTTATGCGCAGTACAATGCGTTTCTTTATGATGGAAGTCAGCTCCCAATCCCTGCACCAAGCGTTTTTTCACTACAGGTCTCCTTACATTTCGCTACAATTTTTTAATATACCGACTTCTCTGTATACACCAGCATCACCCACGGACGACGTCCGACGTTATCCAGTAGGTCACGTATACATTTTGTGAGAAGTAATGGATCTTTAACATTCTTTTGGGGAACGACAGAAGTTATTTTTATGTGTGAAAATTTTTCTGTGTTAAAAATGACTTGCTGTGTTCTGTTTTAGAAGAACTCTTCAGTCAGTCACACATCTGAGAGGAACTGTAAATGTGAGACTTCTTATTTACTTATTTTAGCACATAAATTATCGCGATGAACGTGCAAGACGCACACTTTCACTATTTCAAATGCTACAGAAATCCAAATAGCTACGTCTCTTCCTATATCAAGGTAAATTTGATATCTAATGTATCAATTTGAGTAGCACGATTCTTTATCATATTTTCATGAATATTGTTTTTCACAAAACATTAAAATCAGCAATAATGTAAAATATGACATGTTATAAATTCCCAAAATTTCAGATATTTAATGTACTCCTTTCACGTTATTGCTTGCTCCATTTCTAATGTAAAATAGACGTGATCTTTCTACATTTTGAAACTAGTCCGATTCACAAATGTTGCACTGTTGTGTGCTGTTGTTCGTAAATTCACTTTTGCTGGTTTGCATTATTACATCACGAAGAAGCTGGAGACAATTCTTTACCTTTTCCAAGAGTGCTGTGGAAGATATTACTTTTGCAAAGGTCAGTACAATCCTGAGCATGGTCAATCGATCGACGGCTTTCGAAATTTCCATATTGTATTTCCTAGATTTGTTTCAAAAATTCTTCGTCTACAATGTCAGTAAATGATTCGTTAGCGTATTTAGCTGAAAATAATGGGCCACTAAAATATCACATGCCAATATTGTTCAAATTGCAGAAATTACCGTAAGAGAAGTCAGAGTGGTAAAGACATCGGCCAAACTCATTCCTTGAATATGAGCAGGTCTCTCCTCACTGTGTTAACTTTTGATACTTTAGCTTTTGACTTTTTTTATTCTAAAATGCCACTTCATCGTTGTCTGTGTTCAGAGAGCATCTTTTGTGATGTTTCCAATTTTGCCAATTCTGTGGAATGTTTGTAATTCTTGTAGGCAAATGACAGAGTATGCGTCACTCTGTTCTCTTTTTGTGGTAATTATATGATAGTCGCACTACACGTCTAACATTCTTTTATTCTCGTTCTTCTTTTATTCTTATTCTTCTTCTTCTGCAGTCACTTAACAGCAATATAATGCAAAAAGTTAATGAAATAACTAACTTGGAGTTTCTGGAAGGCGAATTTATTTCTCAAAAAGTCTTTTCTTAGCTTGTAACGTCGGTTTTTCACCTTAAAGGGGTGAGTCATCAGAACCTTCATGCTGTAGGGACACCCGTACTTATAGCTTTATGGTGTTCCTACAGCCCGAACCGTACATCACTTAATTGATTTGGGGTTAGAATTTCATTTTTAATCTGAAGCAACAGTGGATTGAATGAAGCACTTTACACACTATGTCGTATCCTGTTCACGTAGTGGTAAATAAACTTCCCTGATCATGAAGGTTCTGATGACTCACCCCTTTAAGGTGAAAAACCGAAGTTACAAGCTAAGAAAAGATTTTTTTGAGAAATAAATTCGCCTTCCAGAAACTCCAAGTTAGTTATTTCATTAAATTTTTGCATTATATTTCTGTTAAATGACTGCAGAAGAAGAAGAAGAAGAAGAAGAAGAAGAATAAAAGAATGTTAGACGTGTAGTTCGACTATCGTATAATTACCACAAATTAGGAAAAATAGAAACAGCCTCAGACTGCAAATAAATACTCCTTTATTTCATTGTACCATGATTTCGTCGCTTCTGGTCTGATCATCAGATGTACATATCGGGGAAAGTGTCCTATTATTGGGAAGCGGTTTTAAATTTAAGATTACCAGTAAATTAGCGGTCTTTAAATCGTGGAAAATTACTAGGAAATATTTAAGTAGTACACTTGCAAAAAATCTTTCAAATATTTTCTCATTCTGTAATAACGGAACAAAGAAATAAAACGTGCAATTTTTACCTCCGGTAAATATGGTTCCTAATTCTCTGAAGTTTTAAATAAACTCTAAAATTTAATTAATCAGTAACGTAGCCTTTATTCGCACCAAATGTTTGTTTCAGAATTAAAGAGTGCTGCATAATTGACGTTTCATTAACGAAGAGCTTTCTTTTCGTAGTCCCACAGGTTGAAGGTCCATCAGATGAATCATCTGAAGCTCCTGTAGTAAGTTTTGTTGAAGTTGGTGTCTTTCCTCTAGCCTTGGTACCTTCTTTCTTTTTTTCCTGTAGCTAGGGTCTGCTCCAAAGCCTTTTTAAAAGGAGATTACGTCAAAACTGCTGCTTTACGTGGTGTTTGATGGTGGAAGAGGAGGAGGTGAATTGTTTCGAAAAGTAGAAACCGATGTTTCTTCCTTTTCAGTAACTACAGTCGCCAGTGGCCCTGCTGTAGCTTAAGAGGTTTTACCAGCATATGCTGCAGATTACTAAGGAGGAAAATCCGTAAGTTGAAAAAGAACGGGTTTACAAGGGCAGATCCCACATCTTTTGAACCCATTTGCAGCCACTTCTGTTGTTGCGGTTCTGCAATATGCCCATCCATCAGTAGCCCAACGTCTTTGTCTCTCAAATACAGGAAAGGTGGCAGAGATTGAAGTTCAGAGTATCGGTTTGTATCAACTCGTCCCGAATTTCGGGTACCCGAAATAGTGTATCCTTTTACTATCCTATATTAGGGATCATCCCTTACTTCTATTTAGGCACAATGCAACCTTTAAGTGAGCGGTGGACGTCACTTTTATCGATTAGGTAAGAAAGAGCCTGCTTCAAACTGGCGCCTCATATGAAACACTCTGAAAGTGCGTCTTCGCTGGCTTGAGGAACAAGTACCAACTGAACTCTGTAGAAAATGTTTATCTTGACGACAATGCAAAAAGAACTGTGGAGAAACGAACCATTAACTGCTCAGGCACCAGACTCACATTGGCGTATCAGAATGACCTTCGCAACTGGTTGTCGGAGCGAACTAGAAGTGCAGCACCAAGAAAGGGAGATATTCATCTACCCGGAATTAGGCACCCATCCGAAATATGGCCACTTTCCCCGACATATACATCGAAGTGATGTGCGGTATCGGGATGGCGGTTCTTCTGGAAAACCTGGAATTCTCAGGGAATTACATTATACACGGAAAAATCAGGCAAATCTCACGTAATTTCAGGAATTTTATAAAAACTTAAGGAATACTGCGTTTTTAATCTAGTATTGAAATTTGATATTAGTGAATTTTATAAATCATAAATTTGAAAATACTTAATATTTGAAAGTGTATTAATTATATGAATGTTATTACATATAAGTTATCGATGTTTAAAAACTGCTGTTAAACTGCTGCTTATGGTTAGTATAGCTCAGCTGACAGGAAAGAAAAGTCGTTATTGCTGTACGTCCCCCCAGTCCCCCCACCCCGCGATCATCGTTAATTTATCAGGAGCTTCTAACTACACCATTTTCGTTCCCATATCTGGAATACTGAGGGACTTTTCTTAGTTTGGATATGTTCAGGTTGAAACCATGTTTCACTGACGTCACTTGTCGTTCATACAATGAACTGCCAAACCAAGGCCCCGCAGTGTGATTCATAAAGTGGCAACCTCAGTAGATGGCTGCAGCATATTCATTCTGATACTGATACCCCACTGGTCGGTGACATTTTATGAGTCGCACGGTGAGTGGCTGGTTGAAGGAGAGCTGATGTTGATAAAACACAGTCCTAAGATGAGCACAATGCATGACCATTCGATGTGTATGAATCAAGTACAGCCGATGAGGAGTCCAGAAGCTTCGAAATAGATCATGATGTAATGAAATGAAGAGCCTTAATTGCAGTCTGAGGCAATCCCTTTTCTTCCCCTAATTAATCATACGACTGCATTACCCACAGCGCCATGAACGATGGAAAATTTAAATATGTACGCTACTTTTACTTCCTGGCAATCAGCGTATGTAGTCGATTCGTGTGTTTGAATTGTTGTCCTGTCAGTTAATAGTAACTGTATGAACCGCAAAAGATGTTTCGAAGAGTCATTTACGCGCTAGCGTAACTCGAACGCCGTAACAAGCAACGCTGGCAAGGAACGATTTCCCTCGCGAACGCTGGTGTTTTATGAGAAGGCGGGCATTGAGTCTGCTGATAAGACGCGCCATTTATCTTTGTCAGTATTCGAGCCTCGCGGGAGATGCAGGGGCGTATTGTTAGCTCGTTAGCCCCATTCTGACTGTATTGCTTTTCAGCCCGCCTCTGCCTCGCTTCTTAGCGCGCGCTGGGGCTGCCGCCGGCCCGGCTTTACACTTCTCAAACCAATGTCGCCGCTACGGTTTCATTTTGCGGAAGCCGCTCTTCCTCCATTTCTCGGCGGCCGTTTTTCAGTTCCTACCGCGGCGTCCGTCCTAGCGCGCCACCGCGGCGACGCCGCCGCCCGTCCACCTCTCTAGCCGTCCTCCACCTACTCCCCCCTCTCTAGTCCTCCGTCCCCCCGCCCACCCCACCAGCCGCGCCGCACCCTGCGCAAAGTTGGCTCTTTCACGACGGTGAGCCACCCGCTACCTCATTCTCTGAACTTTTCCCGTGAGGCGACGGGAAAAAAGGGGAAAGCCCGTAAGGAAACACGGGAGGAAGAGAGGAGGCGGAGAGCGGAGAGGCGGCGCGGCGGTGTCGCCTCGCCGTAATGCCTGCCGTACACCGGGGCTCAGTTTTTCCGCGCCGCGCGACGCGCCAAAGTTTATGAGTCGTCGCTAATAAGAAAAGTGGAATGCAGTAATTGCGCTGCTCGACCGCTGTCACCGGCCCGGATGTTTGCCTCGTTAAGGCGCCTTTCTCCCTGCCACCCTGCCCGCCGCCATTCTTTCTTCCTGTGGCACTAGAGGCGCCGCGTCTGATTAATAGTCATTCGTTGCTAATTTTTACGCGTTACATTAATCACGCATAGGAATTCTTTTGTCAGTGCCCTTTCTGTAGACGCAACTCGTGCGAGGCGAACTATTACTTTTCAACGCTCCATCGCGTCCTTTGCTAGCAAAAATGCGCTGTTGTCTCACATGTTAGAAAAAGGTGATTCTACGTTTTAACTGTATTTATTACAATGTCTTTCGTTAGTATGTGTTTCACACTAACGTTTGGGCATCAGACGCATAGAATATCTAAAAAAAAAAAAAAAAAAAAAAAAAGAAATACGCGTGCACGTTACTGTTATGATTCACTAATTATTTTCTCACAATACTGTAACACATACAGGTTGTACCGGTATGCTACCGAGAGTACAAGTTGAGTCAAAAAGAGCTTTACAACATTGAAATGATAAAGAAATTTATTGAGATAGCTGATAGAATCGCTAGATCTGTCGTTTCGTTGCAAACAACGTCAAGTGCTATTTTGTTCGGCAGTGACTATCGTTGTGGTGGGACAAGCCCGTCGGTAATCAATTTCTTCCCACACTCGCAGCAAATCAGACGGAGCTTGGGCAACAGCAGTGTAGATTCGATTTTTCAGGTGGGCGTAATTGTTTGGTAGCGTTCTTTGGCGTATTCCGTGCGAAATTAACGCCGATTAGTTGTTACAGACTTCGTTTTATGAAACCAAAACACACAGCGAGCACTCTCTACACCACTGAAAGCAGCCTGTTTAACTGTCCACTACACTGGCGCTCCTGGTGGCGAAACGGGGTACTGATGCACTACGTGAATCAAACTTGAGATTGTTTGCTACAAAATGACCCGCCTACCGATTCTGGAAGTTATCTTAAAAAATTTCTATATCATTCTAAAGTTGTTAAGTCCTTTTTGACTCACCCTGTGTGTCAACTGTTTAAGTAACGACATACATAAAACAAGTTTTTCATTTTGCATATGTGCTGTTGGCTACTTAATATTGCCTGTCATGCACGTTCCGGTTGTTTTTATTTCTGAAGGCACTGCAGATGTCTGAAAAATAGTGATACGTGTTACAACTACGAAAAACATTGCAATAAATTCCATACATTTTAAACATCACTGACAGACTATAGTAATTCCGAGTATCAACCGAAATCAACAAGATCAACAAGAACTCCATCTGGAAAATTTATCTTAAATGTAAAAAGATACCTAGACTACTTGGATAATCACCACCACCACCATCGTCATCTGTCTCTCTCCCCCCCCCCCCCCCCAGACAGGTCTACACATGTAGCTCTCCAAGCGGTTCTGTCATTTGCTACCCTCATTGTTTTCTCATAACTCTTTAACTCTTTCCTATGCTTATGCTATTCACCATGTGATATCTTCTGCATCCTCTTCTTCTTCTTCTTCTTCTCCTCCTTCACCTCCTCCTCCCGTTCACCATCCATCTGTAAACAATCTATTCTTATCCAGTGTCCAAGCCAATTGTGTTTCGTTTTCCTGATTACGTTTAAAATTTCTCTTTCTTGCCCCCACTCTTCTCAACACCTCCTCATTTCTCACTTTGTCTACTCATTTTATCCCTTCCAACCTCCTCCAAATTCACATCTCAAATACTTCTATTCTCCTTTATTCCTCTTTCCTCAGTGGTTCAAAAAATGGCTCTGAGCACTATGGGACTTAACATCAGAGGTCATCAGTCCCCTAGAACGTAGAACTACTTAAACCTAACTAACCTAAGGACAGCACACACATCCATGCCCGAGGCAGGATTCGAACCTGCGACGTAGCGGTCGCACGGTTCCAGACTGAAGCGCCTAGAACCGCTCTGCCACAACGGGAGGCTCAGTGTCTATTACTCAACTTGGTATAGTGCCACGGTCCTTATGAAGCATTTCGCCACTCTTCCTCAGCTCCCTGTCGATGCCCCCACATACATAGAATCCTCGTCTTTTTATTAAATGCCTCCTTGTCAATTACTGTATGTGTTTTCACCTCCTTTTTACATCTCATGTCGTGCGTAATAATGCTTCTCAGATATTTTAAAGCACTAACTTGTTTTACATCTTCTCGTCCTAACTTTATACTTGTTCTTACTTTTCTTGTATTTGTCACCATAATTGTGTCTCTTTCTTATTAATTCTCATTCGGAATTCCTCACAGGTCTTATTTGATTCTTTTCATCCGCAAGTCGAACACAGTTTGTACTCCTACCACCAATTCGCACTCCTCGTTTTATTTCAAACATTTCTGAATGATACACTCCAGATATACATTAAACAACATTGGGGAGAGACAGAAGCCTTCCCTCATTCCACTTCCATTTGTGCTTTCTTCCGTCACCTCATTCCCAATCCGACTCGAATTTTGTGTTGTAGGTAGAGGTTTTTAATCGGCCTTCTATCCATCCAGTCGACACCAGAAATGAATGATAAGCGTAATTAAACCCCTGGAAGAAATCAGAGACAGCAGATTAGAACTATATCATCTAAAATAAATAAAATCGAATTCCAAAGTCACTCTTCTCTTTTATTCTTTTTTGAAAGGATTTACACATGTCCTAGGAAATGCTGGCAGTGCAGATACGGAACATTGTCAATGAAGTCGATAGAAAAGTCAGTTGTACAAAAAATCAACTATAAAAGGAAAAATTAAACGCTAGTAATTAAACCGTTCTAGAAATGTTGATACGAGAACAAAATTTCCACCATAGTTTTACATCACAGTGTGTCATTGTGCGTAGTGTTGAGAGCAGAATTTTGCGTCTTGTCCGTATTTACTCCTAAATTTATGATTCAATAATGTAATGAACTTGTTTATGAGTAAATTATTACTAACCGCCCTTGCAGTGGTCACTCGTAAGTGTAAATCATCTTTTGAGAAAAATTTCACTGGTACAATAATGGTTGTTAAGATATAGGCCTTAAACATAGTTGAGCTTGTTTAATTTTTCCTTCGGTCAGCAGTTACTAATGAGTTACAAAAACGAGTTATTACACATTTTTATCGACGACAGTTTTTATTTTTGTTCTTTCATTCTATTGGTTGCGTTGCACATAATAATGGTTATGATAGTAATTTGATTATTTTTTTAATAGGGGGAGTAGGGACGAGATTATCAGAGTAATAAGTTCCTTCTGCATATTGTTATTAATGCGATTAAATAAAATGACAAAAATTAACTTAGTAATTTTGGAGGAACAATTAAAAATACTAACTTTAATTCTAACCGCACTAATATTGTAGTTTTAACTATAGTAACTACGGTTCACGTGTTCGGTCGTTCATAAGAGTGTCCGCCATCTTGTAATAAGCGGTTAGAGATGCGTCACGCGTACTATCACTTCTGTGATATCGCACTAAAAGAAATATCAGACTGTAATGCTCCTTCATTTCATTTCATTACATACCCTTCCGTAAATAACCCATAATTGCCGCGCGTTATATTCTGTGCATTCGCACGTATCAGTGTCCTTACTGAGAGCGTGCTTTAGTTTTTTGGAGAAAGTACATGATGGTCACTTTTATGGCAAAAAATTAAGCCGTAGGCATAAGAGAGACGGAAGACACAGGCAGGCGCGCTGCATTCAGTGGCGCCAGTTAAGCAAACAATTATTTTCACGACCGCTGGAGGGTCGTTAGGACCGCAGATCACGCCTCCCGAATGGTCCCGGCAGGCGGTGAAGTGCTATCACGCGCGGGGAATTTGTCATCAGTCGACTTTTATGCGGGCGTCGCAGGCACCGTGTCACCGCCACTTGTCACTGGCACGGCCGCCTAATGTGGCGCCATTACTGCCCGGGCCTCTCCGAGGAACGCCGCCGTCCTGCGCTCTCCACTGACAAATCGGATTTCGATCGCGTCAGAATCACGTTTCCAGGACATTATCCTGCCCGCCCGTATCGTGGCAATAGGATTATGCAGTGGCGCTGCAGATATCTTCGCGGACCTTGCGAGAAAACTGCAAGAGTAATTTCCCTCATACTAGGCTTTTTTACAACTCGGATACTTGAGTGGAAGAGATTTACTCTGTAGCTGAACAGCTTAGGAAGAGGGTCACACTATTACATCATTTGAGGTTGGGTGGTTGGACCTAACTTAGGAACATCAAGCTTTCACGTGTGGATGGATCCATACATCTACATCATACTCGGCAAGCCACCTAATGGTGAGTGGCGGAAGGTACTTTCGGTACCACTATCTGATCCCTCCAACCCTGTTCCACTCGTGAATAGCACTTGGGAAGAATGATTGTCGGTAAGCCACTGCGTTGGCTCTAATTTCTCGAGTTTTCTCCTCGTGGTCAATACGCGAGATGTATATGGGGGGAAGTAATATATTGTCTGACTCCTCCTGAAAAGTGCTGTCCCGAAATTTCAATAGTAAATCTCTCCGTGATGCACAACGCCTCTCTTGTAACGTCTGCTAGTGGAGTTTGTTTAGCATCTACGTAACGCTCTCTCGTCAGCTAAACCATCCCGTGACGAAACACGCCGCTCTTCGAAGGATCTTCTCTATCTCCTTTGTCATTCCTACCTGATAGGGGTTCCAGATAGCTGAACAACACTTCTTTCGTGGATGAGTTACATTTCCTTAAGATTCTTCCGATGAATCTTAGTCTTGTGTCTGCTTTTCCCGCTATTTATTTTATATGGTCATGCCACTTACGATCGTTCTGGATAGTTACACCTAGATATTTTACGGCAGACGCTGTCTCCAGCTGTTTGTCATCAATAGTGTAGCTGTACAGTTGTGGATTTCTTTTCCTATGAATGCACAATATGTTACATTTATTTACGTTCAGGGTCAACTGCCAGAGTCTGCACCATTCATCAATTCTCTGCAGATCGTTCTGCAAATTCTTAATATCTTCTTACGTTTCTACTTTGATGTAAACAACTACATCATCTGCGAATAGCCTTAAAGATAATCCGACGCTGTCTACTAGATCATTTATTTATATTGTGAACAGCAACGGTGGTACTCCGGATAATACCTTTACATCTGTCGATTTAGTTTCCCTAAGAGCGACGTGTTGAGTTCTATCTGCAAGAAAGTCTTAAATACAATCACAGGTCTGCTCCGATACTCCGTAAGCTCGTATTTTTTTCATTAAAGGCCAGGGAGGGGCGGTGTCGAATGCCTTACTGAAATCAAGGAACACGGCATCAGCCCGAGCGCCTTTGTCCACTGCGCTGTGGATCTCATGGAGGAACAGAGCGAGCTGAGTGCACAGGATCTCTGTTTGCGGAATCCATGTTGGTTTTTATAGATGAGCTGTTCATTTTCCAAGAACGTCATAATTCTTGAGCATAAAACATGTTACATAATTCTACAACAGATTGACGTCAACGATATAGGTCTACAATTGAGCGGATCTGTCTTACGGAGCGACCGCTACGGTCGCAGGTTCGAATCCTGCCTCGGGCATGGATGTGTGTGATGTCCTTAGGTTAGTTAGGTTTAATTAGTTCTAAGTTCTAGGCGACTGATGACCTCAGAAGTTAAGTCGCATAGTGCTCAGAGCCATTTGAACCATTTTTTTTCTTACGGCCTTTCTTAAAAACTGGAATGACCTGCGCTTT
The DNA here is from genome assembly GCF_021461395.2 of Schistocerca americana. Classification (NCBI taxonomy): domain Eukaryota; kingdom Metazoa; phylum Arthropoda; class Insecta; order Orthoptera; family Acrididae; genus Schistocerca; species Schistocerca americana. The sequence goes on from NC_060123.1 coordinate 157,276,862, forward strand.
TTTCTAGTTGTTAGATACGTTACTCGAGCGATCTACGATAAATTACTGCTATAAGAGAAGCAAGTTCTTTCGCATAATCTTTATAGAATCTTATAGGATCTTATAGGTATCTCATCTGATCCTGAAGCCTTTCCACTACTAAGCGACTTTAGCTGCTTTTCAATTCCTCGATCGGTTATCTCAATATCTGCCATTTCGACGTTCGCACGACGATTGAAAGGAGGGACAGTGTTACGATTTCCCGCGGTGAAACAACTTCTGGAGATCGAATTCAGTGTTTCGGCCTTCTCTCTGTTATCTTCCGTTTCGGTGCTGGTGTGGTCGCTGAGAGAGTGAATAGATGATTTTGACCCACTTACTGATTTTACATACGACCAAACTCTCTTAAGGTTTTTACTCACGTCGGTTGAGAACGTCTCCTAAAAATAGGAGACAGCAACAACCATCAGCTGTAAAAGTATTTCTTCCGTTCATCCATAATATCACGGATCGCATTGGAAAAGTACTACCCAAGTTTCAGGTAGAGACCATTTTTAGACCTACTAAGAAAATTAGTGAATGCCTAAGATCAACAAAAGATGCTCGTCACCCCCTAGCCACCCCAGGGGTATATAAAATTCCATGTAGTTGCGGCAGGGTTTACATAGGAACTACAAAAAGAAGCATCAATACACGCTTGACGGAGCACAAAAGAAACTGTCGCTTGGGACATATCGACAAATCGGCAGTAGCGGAACATGTTTTTAAGGATGGAGATCACGACATAAAATTTGGTGAAACAAGCGTGCTAGCGAGGACGTCGCACTATTATACACGTATGTATAGAGAGGCAATTGAAATCCACAAACATCAATACAATTTTAATCGTAAAGAAGAAGGATTAAAATTGGATAAGATATGGCGGTCGACGTTGCTTCAATCACGTGACAATCGATTGCCTGCAATCGAGAGAACAGACGATAGCCAGAGATAGCTGCACATCGACGCCATGTGACGTGTGGTGGCGCCCCCTACGATCTCTATATAAGCGGCGGCCCCAGCTCCTAGCAGCCAGTCGTCGACTCACCTCGGAAGATGTTCTCCGTAGTTGAGAACGAAACGTCAGGGAGAAGAAGTTTCTACAGATCGACCACGGCAACTTAGCCCGGAAGAGTTTACTGATAATAGATCTGATGATGGTCACTATAGACCGAAACCGGTGATCTAATGACAAAAAAAATTGTGACCATAGACGTAAAGTAAAGGAAATTTATACTAAACATTGCATCCCAAGGGGTGGGTGATCCTGCAGGCGACATGTTTTTCGTCGAGGGTGGTTGCAGTTACTAGTCGACTCTCTCTCAGTGCGCATTTTGTGGCACTGTGCTACACATCCAATATCTTTGGTTGGGAGCATGAGACTATGACGTCACACGTAGTGGTGGTTTGTCAGAGGTTTATCTATCGCAATCTAGTGTTTGTTATACATATAACATCTTTTGTTGGGAGTTGGTAGTGCTCATAGAATTTGTTGTGACATCTTTTACAAGATGTGACGTCTTTATTTGTACCGATACGTTAGTTTCTAACACACAGACTGTGACCCTCCACCCCCACACTAGTGATGGAGTGGTGACGTAGCATTGATAAATAAATAGGGCCCCTTGCTGCATTGTGATCAGCTGAGAGCATCATGTCGTTGATGTGATGCGATGCAATGTTGATCTGACACGACATCACCATGAGAATACTTACATATCTGCCTGTGTATGGTATCTGCTGGTGTCTCGAATGCCGAAATGTTGAATTGTTATTGACAAAGTTACACACCCTACAACCTCTCCCTACGTTGCCAAGATTCAGAGTGTCGCAGTTATAAAAACGTGGTTCGGGAAGTGTCCTTCAGCATCAGTGATAACTAATTCGGACTTGATGCGATGTTGGGAACAGTGAGCTGGATCTTTCATTTTTGGGATAAATTACGTATATTTGTGGAAGAACCCGGTAAAAATACTCTAAATGGACAAAAACACACAAAATTAGGGAAAATATGAAAAAATGGAAAAACATGTGAAATTGTGGAAGACTGTAAGTACTTACTTATCTTCCTGGGTGTGCTGTCTGTTGGTGTCTCGAATGATGTAATATTAAATTGGTATTAACAAACATAACTCAAGTGATATGACTTAACGTAATTTATTATTAAACAAATAGATTCAGTGTGATCCTATCTCTATGCTGTTGAGCTGCAGAGTGAATATCCCGCACTCAAGTATCCGAGTTTTATAAGATGATTATGGTTGGGGAGAGGAAGGAAAGGGTGCTTGATCATCGTTGGTCTATAGGGGTGGGGAGGGTAGAGGGAGAGGGGAAGGAGATGCTGAATCCTCACTGATCCCATTGGCTGAGCGAGGTTTCCCGTCAATTTTATGTCACGTGCATATGGTGTGTGGGTAGGACTACGTGATCAGTATCGAGTAACATCATGACATTGAATATAGCTGTCACTATTCCCTGGGGGAAGGAGGTAGCCCTGGGTGACGTTGATCAATTCATGGTTGTTCCCCAGGGGAGCCCAAGTGGGTAACGTGACGCCACCAGATGTCCTTTTCAGTGTAAACTCTTACACGAGGTCAAGGGCAGCACATTTCCACAGAAATAACTTTCTGGTACCCACTCGAAAGTAATTCTCATGAAAGTGTTTAAGGTCTCTACACTCTTGTTTTCGAACGAAATAGAGGCCAATGATGTAAATAAGGTAATTCCATTTATGAATATCAGGCCCGCAATCTAATGCTCTCCAAGAAAGTGAAGAATTAATAGTTTCTAGTCGTTGCTGATATAATCAAGGAGAAAATCCTTTGCTTGCTGCTGAGGTTATGAAATGACCAAGTATTGTAAGATCTGGGGTCAAGCCATAGTCAACTTCCGAGTGCACGAGTCTGAACGGCACTGCAGCTACATTTCGTTACTCTTTGTGGAGATGAAGAAACATCAAATGAAACAATTAGTTTATTATTATCAGTCACTGTTTATTTATTACCGCAATGTGTTTCGAAGGCTTAAATCTCCATCATCGGGTGGATTTATGTGGGTTAGTATGAGATGTATGTGCTGTGGTGTGGCTTTGGCGTAACCTGTGGCTCTGTGTAGCAGAGGAAAACAAACCACTGTTTCAGAATTCGGTTCACAGTTTTATGGTGGTGGCTAAAGCTTTGATTGCTGTGGAAAGGACGTGACCGATTTCGTTCTCCGCCTTCTCTAATCCGAGATTGTGCTCCGTACCTAATCACCTCGTCGTCAACTGGACTTTAAAACATTAATCTTCCTTCGCCCTTCAAGCAACGGACAGTACTCAAAGAGATTTGGACAAGGACGTCCATGAACAATTACTGCTTGAGCAGATAATTACGTCTAGCTCGCTCCCTCTGTCGAAAACGTGGCGGAACTCAAGTTAGCTACAACGACCTCTGTAAGTAGCAAACAGGACGTAAAATAACATATCATTCTGCGTATAGTCGTTGTCCCGAAAGAGGCCTCTAGGCACAAAGGCGAGTGGTTTTTTTTTCCCTATGACAGTGAGGAATCTTCCAAATTCACGATGTAACGTCATGGATCGGACGTACTGGGCAGAATCGTTATTTGTTATTTGATGACCCGCAATTTAATTTAAAAAAGATGCGACATATTTACACCTGAAAAAAGAACAGACTAGAACAATACTGATATTCATGGAGAAATATCCCATTATCGCCATGCCGAGCCGATAATTCACTCTGATATCATACTTAACTGGATAAACTTTCAGATACAACGCAGTCCCTGGCGTAGGAATGCTCTAAAATACACATCTTTTTGGTTTAGTAAATACAAGGATATCTGTAACGTAATTCTGAAGTAGGCGAGGCAACTATAACTACTACCCCTGAAAAAGAGTGTGGTTTCCACAAACATAGCTGCGCTTCTGCTTAGCAGAGATATCATGAGCACACTGATGAGCTCCTGAAGGGAGCAGCTTTCAGCTGTGTACCATTGTGTTTTATTATCTATTACGATTGCTTCGTAGAACAAACTCCACAATTTGATCTGATAATCCTAATTCGGTGTTATAGCAGTCCGTTCTGTGGGCATTGTATTGGCGTTCACAACCTTATTGGAAACTGAGTAAGCCCCTTGAGCGGATCGCCAAAGGGACGGTTTGTTGTGTCGTTGCGGCAACTGCTGAAGTCTTTACTCAATACAAAGTCCGTAAAATGGGCGCCCTCTGGCAACAGAATCGGCGAAACTGCCGCAATAAAAATGGTTTTCCGGGGACTTTAGCGACCATAAAGCCGATCGTTCTTAGCCTTTTACAGCGGGTCCGTGGTGTGGGTAGCACGGCACGACAGTGGGAGGATAGCCTTGTGGGTGGGACGGAGAATTTCCTGTGTTAAACAAGCAGCTACTCAGATGTTTCTACGGTAGAGATGCTGACGAATGCCAAATCGTATCGAGCACTCCATGTCTTATAAAGTTGTAGAAATGATGATACTACTACAACGCGCCCACCGTTTTGTAAAGATAATTATGCCGGGATACTTCTAACGGAATTGGAATAATTAATAATGCTAATATTTTCCTGTTACCTGTATTCTTCTCAGCCCTAATAACGTGGTGTCTCTTAAAGGTAATCTCGCTCGGTTCTTTAGACGTAAGTAATTTAATCAATACCTTCCATCAACATCTTATACTCCAGCGACATTGCGCTTTTCTGATTTTTCCTGAGCTATTAAAACTGTATTTCGGGCTGGGTCGCGAATCAGGATTTTTGCTTCCCATAGGCAACGTTCTTAATCATTGGCTCTTGAGGGGCCACAGCGCTTCAAGGGCCACGAATCACAGCTCGGACCAGAGATTCAGTCTGACAACATTTCTTCCCTACCAGTAGAAGAAACAAGTAGACGGGTCCGTGTAGAGACTTATCTTTTGCGATGAAGCGATATTCGGCGTCTATGAGAAGATGAACAAATTATTGGCCCTGACTGGAGAACCGACCAACCACTTGCGATCGCGATTGTGCTTCACCAGAAGACAAGATTAAAAGTTTTCTTCCTTCAGAATCTTTTTCTTAGATTTACACTGTGAGCGGAGGAACGTCTGCTAGCGTACCACATTTTAACAGAGAGAGTTTTATGTTGTAATGAGAGAACGTAAACAAATTTAAATTAGATATGCTCTCTGTTTCCATTGATGACTGGTTGAGTATAATACAATTTCTGCCGGCCGCTGTGGCCGAGCGGTTCTAGGCGCTTCAGTCCGGAACCGCGCTGCTGCTACGGTCGCAGGTTCGAATCCTGCCTCGGGCATGGATGTGTGTGATGCCCTTGGATTGGTTAGTTTTAAGTAGTTCTAAGTCTAGGGGACTGATGACCTCAGATGTTAAGTCCCATAGTGCTTCGAGCCATGTGAACATTTCAATAAAATTTCCGAAATGTTTGCCATCTCTGGAGTCCATTGTGAGCTCTTAGACTGGAGGTTGAAGTTTTTTACGGAGTGGCTGTTCCATCGCCCACCTGCTCTTAGCTTTTTAGGGTATTTTACACCTCGTATGCATTATCTACAATTAATTGACTGGATACGTATGCAAGCTGACATTCTGCGCTGCATATAAAAAGACTCTAGTGACATATGGTAACTACAGCGTTATTAGTCCCGGTTTCAGATTGAGAGTTGTAAAAGTACGAGGGTTGACTGAAAAGTAATGCCTCCACCTTCGTAACTCTTCAACAGTTGGCAGCACTGGTATGCGGCCGGTACTGGCTTGTTCCGTAGCCTCTTCTCTACAGCTCCAGTTGGCGGGAAGCCTTAGGATTGAACGGTTGTGTTGTTACAAAGTATGGAACCCTGCGCAGACGGTCGGTCAGTGCGATTTAAGCAACGTGCAGTCGTTGAATTCTTGACAGTAGAAGGTGTCACCCAAAAGGAGATCCATCAGAGAATGAAAGCAGTTTATGGTGATTGTGTTGATGTGAGTACAGTTGAATGGAGACAGGCGTCACCTTCATTCTCGTAACGCGAGAGGAGTTCCTGGCAAATTTCAAGTCTGTGCGCTTTCCTTTCAGGAGTAAGCATCCGGGGTACCCATCGTGCGCAGATCTTCCGATAACCAAGTAAAATAAATAATGTGACCCATAAGTTCTTGTGAAATGTCGATTGTGCTTGCAGTTTCTCTTTGAGTGATACGACGATCGTCCTGAATGAGTCTGTCAACATTTTGCTTGTGAAACTCGATGGTTGTTGTCACAGGACGTCCAACTCTTTGTTTGTCACACAGGTCAGATGTTCGCGCCTCAACATCTTTAAACTTACTCGCCCAAGGACGCACAGTACTCACATCAACACAATCACCATAAACTGCTTTCATTCTCTGATGGATCTCCTTTTGGGTGACACCTTCTACTGTCAAGAATTCAACGACTGCACGTTGCTTAAATCGCACTGACCGACCGTCTGCGCAGGGTTCCATACTTTGTAACAACACAACCGTTCAATCCTAAGGCTTCCCGCCAACTGGAGCTGTAGAGAAGAGGCTACGGAACAAGCCAGTACCGGCCGCATACCAGTGCTTGCCAACTGTTGAAGAGTTACGAAGGTGGAGGCATTACTTTTCAGTCAACCCTCGTACTTTTACAACTCTCAATGTGAAACCGGGACTAATAACGCTGTAGTTAACATATGGTTTAAACTATTAAATGGTAAATAATGTTTTTATTAACTTTTGCAGTCATGTTTTGATCTTCCCTGCTAAGAACAACTTAAGATACAAAATAAGCAGCTATCGATGATTGCTGTGCTCATGCGTCGTGCAATAGTCCAGTTACATACGATTTTTTTAATTCCCCGCTAAGTATTAATTTCACACATAAAAGAGGAAAAATTCATTCTAAATTGTTGTTGAGTGATGAGAGAAGGGCGTCAAATGAGGGAAAACACTTTTTTTAAACATTTGTGGGAAAATCTGTTTCATAACGTCGTCAAAGAGCTTTCGAGCCGCCACCCAGCTTCGAGTTGTGTGGAATGCAGTGCCCGGAAGACTTGTGAACATGAGATGCGGCACGGTACATGGAGACCGACAGCGCGGAGACCACAAATTGCTGTGGCCGTGCTGAAACGTGAAAAATGTTGAAAAATATATTCGCCAGTAGATTTGCATCCAACCTGGACTGACGAATTTGCGCTTGCGCCAGGCGGGGGCGCACTGCCTGTATTTTTATTCAAAGAATACACGATTTTGTTGGTCCTCAGCATTTGTTATACAGACTCCAAGTCATTTTTAGCGTTTATATTGCGTGAAAATAGTTGGCAACCTATCTTTTTTGTAAGTCCGAAACTGTCCAAAACATGGTACACGATTTGTTTAGGAAGCACATCAGGAAAACAGACTGTATTCGTATCGAGCTGTGGGCTTTTGTAAAAGCGCGATTTGTGTATGTAACGAAGTAGTTTCCAACTGCATCAAATGACCAAAGTTATACGAATATCCAGTCTTCAAGCTTTTGAAGTTCAAAACGGTTTGAATCATGGTGGAGGTAGGTGCAGGTCTATCCTGAATTGAGGTCGGTGAGGTTTTCTAAAGATTGTTCTCTGTAATAAGGGAGCAATGCAGACAGCCATTAGTTTAAATAAAATTCAAATCTGGTGATGGAGAAGGCTAAGGAAGACTTCCACTTTCATCCTCATCAAACTAACTTCGGCCATTGACAGAGGTGTGCGTGATGACAGTATCATGTTTGAAGACATGTACTCGTGTAGGAATCAGTGCATAAGCCGCTGAATGAGAAAGGGCATCTACATAATTTCATAGGCCTTATCACTAACCTTTCCTTTTAACATTGCTTGTCAAGAAACACTATACAACCGCCCAAATAATTACAAAATCACCACAGTTCAGCACAACTGAAGAAGTCAGTGTGCACTGAACGTTTCTCCATGAGATGTCCGCACGTAAACACATCCCTTGTAGTGAACAGAGAAAAAAGTGGACTCGTTAAATCGCAGTATACGTTTCTGTTGATCTGAAACTCACGATCTTCAGCCTTCTTCTCAGAACTCTTTGTATTCACGTGATTTATAAAAGATTTGGTAAAAGCAGCTTTACCATGAATTTCATGGAGACAGCATTGATTTGTACCTTACGTTTCACTGTTGTCGTTGACAGCGTCTTCGGTTCTTTTTCTTCTTCTTCTTCTTCTTCTTCTGCTGATACGTGTTAAGATCAGCAGCCACTTCCGTGACGCTGCTCGTCTCATTAGAGGTATCAGTCCTATTTAGTACCCCTCGGTGCTCACTGGGTAAATGCCAGACTACGATACCGTGGTCCAGTGTTTGATCACTAGTCGGTCCAGTAATTTTTTGTGTCTTTTATCACCTCTGGCATTGACGTATTAATTGAAAAACCCCACGTCGCACCGTTGTTCGGAGTACACGATAAACTGCAGATGCACCATTAACCGGCTGTGTAAGTCAGTTCAAAGGTCGATTATGACCAAGTCTACTACAGCATTAAGATTTCAAACTAGCCGTCGGATTGATGGCAGCTTTATCTTTACACCAGTTTTATTTAATACTTTTCTGCCTATACCCGTTGGTTTAGTTTTGCTTCAAGTATTATATCTAGCAGAGACTTCTTTCTGTTAGATTGTGTGTGTTGATAGGATAACAGGCGCAGCAGTTCCAATTAGCTGTTATAGATTTGGGACGGTAGTAGTACATGCACCAAAAGTGCGTGAGCATTGAAAATTTGCCGTTAATGCATGCCTTCAAGTTCCCATCATGACGGTAGGTTGAAGGAATTGAGGATGTCCGTAACAAGCTGTTGGGTCAGAAGTCTTTCAGATATCTGCAAATGGACAATAGTACAACGCCAGTGTGTTACAGGTATCAGAAACCAGACCCTAGAAATTAGACATCTCTACCAATCAGTTACCAGTATTCTGTCCTAACTCTGTAGTTAGACGAACGATTACTGCAGTACTTAAAGAACTCAAACTTTGGCGATAATAAATCATTGAAGTACGAGGAGGACTCAAGTAAAAGGGAGAGAAAGACATGCCTACAATTTAACATCAGCATAGATATTCCGAGGTATATTCCGAAAGTAATGTCCGATGACCAGTATTTAACAGATGGTGGGCCTGAATGAAGTTTTAAACATTACGTGCTGTCTACTGACTGTTGAGGAAACTACTGCAGTGTTAGTTTGATTTATTGGTTGTTCGCCAGTCGGTGAGAGCAGACGCAATGGCCGAGACAATCATAGATCTCGCCAGTTGTGAAATGCGCGGTGTGATTAGATTTTTGCTGACAGAAGGACCTTCAGCTGCTGAAATCTGTCGTGAGTTACGCGTAGCGTATGGGCCTCAAATAATGAGTGACAAGCAAGTTAGAAAATGGTGTCGATAATTTCAAAGTGGCCACACACATGTTCACGATGAAAAGGGGAGAGGCAGGCCCAGTATTCGAACCGACGACATCGTTGACCAAGTGAACCAGGAACTTCGAAGAGGTCGGCAATTGACGATTAGTTGCGTGGTTATTGAAGTCCAGTTTACAGGACTGTTCCTGAACAGCTCGGATACCACAAATTTTGTGCGAGGTGGGTTCCAAAAATTCTCACTGATCAACACAATGAGCAAAGACTGCGCGATATACGATACTGTAGACGGATATAGATGATTCGTTTTCCCACATTGTTATGGCGACGAGACGTGGATTCCGTACATCAACGCAGAATCGAAAGAACAGCAAATGCAGTGGCGCTATTCAAGTTCACCCAAACCAAAAATGTGTAAGGAAACTCCGTTCTCGAACTGAAAAATGATGGGCACCTATTTTGGGACGAAAAGGGCGTCCTTGTGACTGATATCATGCACCGTGGTTCAACAGTTACAGCTGACGTATACTGTGAAACGCTAACCAAACTGAGGCGTGCGGTCCATAACGGATGGCACAGGAAGGTGTCCTCTGGCGTAATCCTCCTTCAGGACAACGTACACCCTCACACTGCTGCCCAAACCAAGGTGAAAAATCAGAATTTTCGCGAGGGAACTTGTTGAGAACCCTCTGTACAGCCCCGACCTTGCAAAAAGCGACTATTTCCCCTTTTGCATTTTAAAATGCGACTGAATGACAACGATTTCAAAACGACGACGAACCCAAGACTGGCGTTATCAACTGGGTCTATCCGTGGCGGCAGACTTCTATGCAGAGAGGTTTAAGAAGCTTGTGCAGCGTTACAGAAAGTGTGCAGGTATGAAAGGCGATTATGTGTAAAAGTAGACATGTAGTAAAATATTACTGTCAATAAAACTTTTTCTCATGAGCCTATTTTTTATGAAGAAACAGACCTTAGTTTTGCAATACGCCTCGTAGTTTGAAATGTTGATGACGTACCTTACGGATCGGCCCAACCTCGAATAAACTTCGCTGTCCCGAATGCAATTCTTATTTGGCTCTAAGGTAAACGATATTTTCGTATCGCGGCAGAGCGTACGTCGTCTCTTGTGCGTTACAGCACGCCCTTAAACGTCGTTATACTCTCCATACGCTAAATAAATGCAAAGACCTGAAAGAAGTAATAGTGTACAGTTCGTTCAGTCAGTCTGATGCATAAAATTGCAGCGTTTCTGCTTGTAGATATTAGCAATGAAACTAATTAGAAACGCTGATCAACAATAATTGTAACTCATCCATCTCTCTATTGCACTTAGAAAAAGTTGGTTTACGTTTCGTCACTATAAAGATATAGATAATTTTTTGCGTAATGTAAATTAGTAGCGAAGGACGGGATCGCAAAATTTCATTCAGCAATAAATGGAAGAATTTTTATCGTTTTTGTAAGTAAGTTACTCTTAAACTTATTTACATGCAACTTTTGTATGTTGTTTGTTTTCTGCAAAAACCTGATGTAACGTAGAACATATGTTAACAGGACATCACATTCCGCTCGTTGTTCGCACGGATATTTTTTTAAATTTTTTTCGATTGAGTAATATTGTAGTCTCCTAACGAGCTGTTTCCGAATAATCCTTTTAGACAGAAATGGTGTGGAACAATTAGCGAAATTCTTTTGGATCGCTGAGTAGCAGGTTAAATGAGAAATGTGTTCAGTTGACGTACTTACTGCTGCGTGAATGTGATTTCATTGTATACAGACGCACAGAATGCACAGCGTATTGCTCCGTGATTCTCGCTCGTCTCTGTTTCCTGTAGCGTATACGTAGCAAATGTTTGTTATTAGATATCCTGTTTATTCAATTCTCAGTTTTGTGTTTTCCGTGCCCTATTCCGTAAAATACGTAACAACCTACCTTTAAGTATGTTGTTAAGTACTGTGATACTGGTTGTGGTTCGATAACTTAGGAACAATTGTTGGAGAACATTCAGCATCCATTGAATCGGTATGAAACAGACCAACCTTATAAAATCTTATATCCAATTCGTGCCCAGTTCTGGTTTCCTGTGAAATTTCCTATCTCTGCGCAAAAGTCTCTGTAAGTACATTATTGCACGATTTACGCTATCGTATTGGAGGAAGGCTAAATATCTGAGCGAGAACACTAATGGTATAGCAGATAATAATTTGGATGAAATCAGTACCGAGGGAGCGAGGAATTTGATGAGTAGTTGGTGCAGGGGTGAAGGAAAGAATGAAAATAAGAGTTCAGCGTTTTGTCGACATCGAGTTCATTAGAAACGGTGTAGTGTCTCAGTTGAGAGAAGAATATACGTTGAATTCGGCCACTTCTTTTTAAGGGATCGTTGCGGTATTCCCATGTTATGGCTTTAACGGTAATGGAATCATAAAATACACTGCCAGACATAATATGACTGGCTGCAAATGCGAATCATTGTTAGTTTATTCGAACGTAATTATATGTTTACATTTCATGAAGTGCATAACTTTACGCTTCGCTACATAAAAGTCTTGTGTCTGACCCAATCCATGTGCTGAAGTTTTGTTAAACCTTCAACGGATACTACAGGAAAACAGATACCAGGGCGTTGTCTGGGCATCGTATAATTCGTCATTGAAACGTGTGCTCTCTGGATTCCATAGCGTCTAGTTTTTGATACATTGCGTCGTGGTATGTATTAATGATATTTCATCTGTGCTTCATTTTGTGACTACCACTTGGACGCCAAGTCACCTACTTTTACCTATGGTCCAGTCGTAGAAAATTTGCGCTGCTGTCCCACGGTTGATAAACGACCACCGTCAAGTATCACGATCAACACACAAAATTGGTCTCGAAATAGAGACTAAGAAGTCACAGGTCAGCCTATATCAGACAGAAAATGGATCAGCGGACATTGTTGTGAAACAGTCGCTGCGGTACTGTTTGTTAATATTCAATTACTCTTTTTCTGTTAGAAAAACCGCAGTAAAAGACCTCGGCATAATCTTGACTGAGCTTCTAAGGGAGAAGAACAAACTGTCACAGCATGCAGGAAATTTCACTCTTGTTTGCATGCTATCCAAAAATTTAGAAAAAAATTTCCCACGTTGTATAAAACAAATATTAGTCCAGTATCTTTAGCTGTGTCATATCTTTACTACTGTGATGTAGTTTGCATAAAACGTGAGAACTTCAGACAACCCGAACCAGTAATTAATGCCTGCGTAATATAGGTGTGTGATATTCGTTTGTTTGATCACGTCGACCGTCTGCATGCTGAGTTGGGTTGGGTAGGGGACGCGAGTTGTTCACGCCCTGTTTTGTTCCTAATGTGTTTCTTAGTCACCGGTGTCGTTAATACCTCTCCTCACATACCTACCATCATTCCATAACTACAATAGATGTCACACGTAAAGCATCTGGGCTGTACTTATATGAAACTCTAAATCTTCCTTCCGTTACATTTCAACCATACGCCTGCGAAACAAAGTATCCAGTAATCAATTATTCAAAATGACAGTCACAAACGCATTATTTATTTTGCTGCCAACCGGTTTCAACCCGCGATGGGGTCATCTTCAGGGCAATTTACACTGTAAAGTTATAATATTAGCAAGTAATCATGTACGTAATCTACAAGCAATTAGTCAAAGTTAGCCGGCCGCGGTGGTCTCGCGGTTAAGGCGCTCAGTCCGGAACTGCGCGACTGCTACGGTCGCAGGTTCGAATCCTGCCTCGGGCATGGATGTGTGTGATGTCCTTAGGTTAGTTAGGTTTAAGTAGTTCTAAGTTCTAGGGGACTGATGACCACAGATGTTGAGTCCCATAGTGCTCAGAGCCATTTAGTCAAAGTTACATAAATAAACAGATTTTTATACCCATTTGGGGTCGCTCGCTGGAGTCGTCATCCTGCCTGTGCAATGTTGGGCTATGCATGGATGGTTCTCTGTATGAGCTTAAATAACGGCCAGCGAGCGACCAAATGGGTATAAAAAGCTGTTTATTTATGTAACTTTGACTAATTGCTTGTAGATTACGTACATGATTAATACTAATATTACAACTTTACAGTGTAAATTGCTCTGAAGATGACTCCATCGCGGATTGACACCGGTTGGCAGCAAAATAAATAATGCGATTGTGACTGTCATTTTGAATAATTGATTATAAGTAAATTAATCGCTGTTATCTACACACAACTATGTTGCCTAAAAAAAAAAGTACCCAGTAATAGTGCCTTATCCAAGATCATACATTCAAGAGGAGATTTAAGCTTTGTTATAATCAGCGTAGCTTCCCTGTCCACATTCCTTCTGTTCAACAGTAAACTAGTGTCTCTGTCACGCTGTTAATACTACCCAGGCCATTTGTATTGTCTTCGTTCTATCTCATCTGATCTTTCGGAATACTCACATTCTACAAGGGCGTAATGAGGAAATTGTGTAACAATGTTAAGGCTCATAATTCTGAAATTTCATATATCATTGTTATCTCTGTTGTCGTCATCATTATTGTTATTATTATTATTATTATTGTTAACATCGTTATCATTATATACTGCCCTTGTACTATGTATATTGTAATGTTAACTGATCATAGATGTCTGATTATATGTAGGAGAGGGACTGAATGCACTAATCTTTTTCGCCAGGTGAAATAAATGCATAAATAAATAAATAAAAACATTATTATCAACTGATGCCTCCACATAGACTACCGCGACACCTGCGATGAATCTGAACCGCAAATATCACTGACCTCTCAGCAGTCATTAACATGTTGTTGTTGTGGTCTTTAGTCCAGAGACTGGTTTGATGCAGCTCTCCATGCTACTCTATCCTGTACAAGCCTCTTCATCTCTCAGTACCTACTGCAACCTACATCCTTCTGAATCTGCTTAGTGTATTCATCTCTTGGACTCCGTCTGCGATTTTTACCCTCCACGCTGCCCTCCAGTACTAAATTGGTGATCCCTTGATGCCTCAGAACATGTACTACCGACCGATCCCTTCTTCTAGTCAAGTTGTGGCACAAATTTCTCTTCTCCCCAGTTCTGTTCAATACCTCCTCATTAGTTATGTGATCTGCCCATCTCATCTTCAGCATTCTTCTGCAGCACCACATTTCTAAAGCTTCTATTCTCTTCTTATCTAAACTTCTTATCATCCACGTTTCACTTCCATACATGGCTACACTCCATACAAATACTTTCAGAAACGACTTCCTGACACTTAAATTTAGCCGAGCGGTCTGAAACGACTTCCTGACACTTAAATTTAGCCGAGCGGTCTCAGGCGCGCAGTCTGGCTTCGGCAGTGACACAGTGCGGACCGTGTTGCCTGCCGGCCGCGCTGTGGTGCGCGCACCTGTTTGTTTACGCGGGAGGAGCTTTGCGTGTGCGGTGTTGTGAGTCTAGAACGAGATGGCACACTCGTACAGAAAAACGACTTTGAAGTTCAGTTTTGCGAACGACTATACACGACCAAAGGCACACTAGATTTAACGTTTCTTCAGAGAAGAGGTAAAAATCGATCCACAGGAAATCGTGGGAATCAATTTATCGCTCGTTTCAAGCGTCGTCTATGTCAAGCTTGTTGACGAGGCTGCTTGCGAAAGACTTCTACAACGATCACCGAACGGGTATCGTTTCTGTCATGCCGACGGGAATGTTGGTGCGGTTACAGTCGATCACGCGGGAATGGGGATCCGCACTATACGAGTCTTCGAACTTCCGTTTGAGGTCCCGTCAGAACTTGTTACCGACGCCTTTCGACCATACGGTACAGTTCTATCCCATGTGGCCGAAAAATGGACGAGTTTTACCACGTACCCCGTTTTAAATGGGGTGAGACAAATACGGATAGAACTGCGCAAGCACGTCCCCTCTTATTTGTACATAGGAGGTTGTCGAGCGATTATAATCTATGATGGGCAACCTCGCACTTGCTCGGGGTGCGGGAAAGAAGGTCACGTCCGCTCGGAATGCCTCCAGCGACGTTTAGTGCAAACTCCACGGGATGACGTTCAGGTGCCACAACAGACGACTGTCTTACCGTTGACCTTTGTGGAAGCCCTGAGAGGCGACGTGAGGGAGATTTCCTATGGGCACCAGCACCTGCCCCCTATAGATAACATGGACACCAACGGACTGGAACTCCGACCACCGGTTCCACCACACCAGGCACAGGACACCACACAAGAGATGCAGCTGACGGCCGCTCTAGGCTCATCCGTGGTGGCTGCCAGTGCTTCCACCGAGAGCGTGATAGGCCAGGCCCAAGACGGAGGATACACAACCCAAACAACCGATGCGGAAGCAAGGCAACGGAAACAGCGTTCGCCGAAGAGAAGAAAGAAGCGTCGACTGACTTCTGCTGACGATAGCCATAGTCCCGAGGGGACAGTGGACGACAACGACAGTATCGACCTGAGTCCAGTGGATTCAACAGATACCGAGATGACGATGCAGGAACTACACAGCGACGATAACTTGAACTCTCTTTCTGGTGACCGGAAGGCGGAAGTGGAGATTACAACTGTCCAACATCAGAGCGATGACAACGTTACCTCCCATCCTTCGACCAGTTCCGGAAATATGCTGGGGGACTGGGCGCAAGAAATGGACCAACAGGAACAGGATGAAAATACGAACGCGACGATTGAGGACAGTCCTGGCCAGAGGCCGGGAGGGGTCGGGAAATGTTGACCAACTTAGTGTGTTGAGGAGCGCCGGGGGTGCAGATGGACGCTTAATGACACCGCCCTACGACTGATGAACACAAGCCAGGCGTACCGCATTGCCACGATAAACATTAATGGCATACGGACACCGCTTAAAATTCAAATGCTGAAAGATATGTTACGCGCTGCGGACGTGGATATTGTACTCCTACTCCTACGGTTACGAGGCACATTATTCAGTGCACGATGAAAGTGGATGCGGTGTGGCGATTCTCACCAGGGAAGGAATAGGAGTGGAGGACGTCAGGTCTCTCCCTTCGGCACGTGAAATAGCGATCACTGTCGACGGCGTTCGTTTCATCAATTTATACGCACCATCTGGCTCCACAAAACGAAGAGAAAGGGCGACTTTTTACACCGAAGAGATAGCACCGTTGTTCGCTGGACGCTTTGATAACTATATAGTGGGCGGCGACTTTAATTGTGTCGTCGACAAAAAGGACCAGTGCCATGCATGGAACTGCGTGCGTTGATTACCGAAATGGCGCTTCTGGATACCTGGGAACTGCAGCATGGTGACAGACCGGGTTATACGTTTGTCACGGGACACTCGGCGAGTAGACTTGATAGAGTGTATGTGACACGAGCTCTACGGACGACGATACTGGATGCCGAAATCTGGCCAGCGGCTTTTACGGATCATATGGCGTACGTCTGTACGATTTCACTAACACGTCAGAAGATATGGCGGAGCAAAGGTCACTGGAAAATGAATTGTGCACTTTTACGTTACACTGAATGTCACCGGTCGATAGAGGCGGCCTGGGAGACCTGCGTTCGTCGCCAACGAGCATACACCTCGGTTCTCCAGTGGTGGATTAAATGCGCAAAACCAACGTTACGGAGAACGTTGATACGATACGGGCAGGACAAATCGCAGTGGAACTGCACGACGGCTGATTCTTATTTTACAGCCCTGAGGGAGCTGATGACCCAACAACCATCGCTGGAAAGGCACACGGCCATGCGCAGGATAAAAGCCAAGTTATTACAGCTGACGAGACTAAGAATGGAAGGTATAATGGTCTGGGCGAGATTGGCGGACACAGTTGCTGCCGAAACCCCCTCCAAGCACCACGTGGTACGTGAACGCCAACGACGACGCAGAACATTGATCAGGGAACTAATCTCTGAAACTGGCCAGCAAGTTGTGCACCAGCGTGATATTGCGCATGTGTTTACCGACTATTTCCGCCAGTTATATGGATCTGTACATGTGAACCACGAGACACTACATGATGTCATCTCGGAAATGCCAGATAGAGGACCACCACTGGATGCAGAGACTTTCATCACAGCGATAAAAGAGGACGACCTGACAGACTCAATTCCCAGGGGGGCTCCGAACAAGTCCCCAGGACAGGACGGCTTCCCAATTGAATTTTACCGCGCCTTTGCATACCTCATGGGACGGACCTGGATTCAGATGTACAATGAACTCCTGTCACCGCAGACTGAGATACCTGCCGAATTCACGGAGGGTATCATCATCCCAATACCCAAACCACGCGGTGGCAGAAATCCAGGAGATTATAGACCACTCATTCTCTTGAACTGCGACTATAAGATTTTCGCGCGCATCCTTGGGGCTCGCCTGCGGTCTTCACTTTCTGATGGACTCCTCATAGATCAAACTTGCCTCGGCGGTAAGAGCAACGTACAAACGGCGCTCGGTGACTACCGAGATATCATCGCATTAGCAGCGGCATGCCGAGTGCGTGGGGCACTCGTCGCTATTGACTTCGATCATGCGTTCGACAGAGTGGATCATACCTTTTTGCATGCGGTGATGGGCAGATTGGGAATCCCACAGGCCTTCATCCTAGTGGTCATGCGACTGTTACACGGCGTACGATCAAAGGTCTCGGTGAATGGGCGGGGCACTGACTACATTGTTATTTCAAGGTCAGTTCGTCAAGGTTGCCCCCTTTCGATATTTTTGTATGCAATGGCTTTGGAACCCTGTCTATATGGTCTCCGAAGACGGTTGGAGGGACTGCCGTTGCCACAACTGACCTTTCATTGCCGCGCTTATGCTGACGATGTGATGCTGGTGGCACGGACAGGCGAAGACGTACGTACGGCGTTGGCATGGATACAGCGATACGGGATAGCGGCAGGAAGCGTGCTTAATCTACAAAAATCACGCTGCATGAATGTCGGTCGAGGATTACAACCGGGGGAGGAAGGCCCGCTCATCTTAGTTAAGACCATAAAATGTCTAGGTATTACGTTCCACACGGATGTGCAGCGGACAGCAGCGGATAACTACCGACGCATATTGAAGCTGATGCGGACAATGGTGCTGTTACAGAAATTAAGAGCGTTGGATATGATTCAGAGGGTGACCTATGTTAACGTATACCTAGCACCGAGACTCACTCACGTAGCGCATGTCCTGCCTTTAACGCGCACAATGGCATCACGGATACAAGCAACTTTCGGAACCTACGTTAGTGTGGGACACCTGTTTAAGATACGATACACAACGCTTACGCTACCACCTGGAGAGGGTGGACTTGGTCTAGTGAACGTATATGAAAAGGCACGGGCGTTATTCGTCAGTACGATTTTCCGACAGTGGTGCGGTCAATTTCGCAATATCGCGGGTGCGTTGGCCGATGTACTAGCGCCCACTTCAATGCTTCCCCCAGTCAATGTGGGCCATATTTCACCGAAGCTGTCACATTTCAAGTCTTTTTTTTTTTTTTTGGGGGGGGCTTAGCTATGTCAGAGATTCCTTCCCAACAACACGACTACCGACGACGCGAGACGTATACCAACTCTTACTGCGCCGGTGCCCCAGGAATACCCTGGAAAGAAGTACCCAGACAAGAACTGGCGACAGATATGGCGCGTTATACGGAACGTTTACCTTCCAACGTCGGTACGCTCAACATGGTATGTGGTGATAAATAGGAAGTTCGCAACGAATCAACGGCGGCACGCGATTCATTTGGCAGACACTCCACTATTTTTAGGCTGCGCAACAGTGGACACTGATGAACATCGTTTAGCATGTAGTGGGACGGCTCCAGTGCGGCACTTGGCACAACAGATATTGGCGTTCCTGTTACGCTCCGCCCCTCACACAATTTCATCAGAGACACTTTTTTTCCCCCCAAGAATCTTATTTCCCGGTCCAAAAAACCAATGCAGTGACATGGGTGCGGGGAATGGTGGTGGGCTACGTGTATAACGAATCGGAAAAGGACAAAATTGATTTTTGGCATTTTCTCCTGGATGGACACACGAAGCTCCAACAGCATAAGAAATATAGGCAAGACTTCGCTAATTACTTGCGACTTACATTTACCGACCCGCCGGCCAGATGGGGTGTGACGGGTGAGAGATGAGATAGACGAAGGAGCCGAGATAGACATCGATCACACTTACGGACCCTTAGTTAATTTCGAGAAGACGACCCAGTCTTACACCAACGTCTGGAGAACGAGTCGATAGATGGATCTCTTGCTCTATCGAACGTCGGGTAGCGAGCAGGTGTCGCCCCAGACACGAATTTCATTTCATTGCTACAGGAGCATGTTTCTTTTGTATTTGTACTATCCGCAATGTCTTCATGTCTTTCATTTGGGCATTTTCAGTTTTATTCATTTCCGTAATTAATTAATTTTCTAATTAGCCACTATTTGTCAACATATGGACTTTGTAGACACTATTTATGCGATAGTACAACAACATGTTTGTCAGCAAAGGTGGTAAGCCTGACATTGGATACAAAAAAAATAAAAAAATAAAAAATTAAAAACGTGGTTCCCTTGAAAAAAATAAAAAAATAAAAAAATAAAAAAAGTTGTCAGCGCGACAGACTGTCAATCCAAAGGGCCCGGGTTCGATTCCCGGCTTTAATAATAATAATAATAAAAAAAAGGCGCTGCAGTCATGGACTGTGCGGCTGGTCCCGGCGGAGGTTCGAGTCCCCCCTCGGGTATGGGTGTGTGTATTTGTCCTTAGGATAATTTAGGTTAAGTAGTGTGTAAGCTTAGGGACTGATGACCTTAGCAGTTAAGTCCCATAAGATTTCACAGGCATTTGAACATTTGACACTTAAATCTATACTCGATGTTAACAAATTTCTCCTCTTCAGAAACGTTTTCCTTGCCATTGCCAGTCTACATTTTATACCCTCTCTACTTCGACCATCATTAGTTATTTTGCTTCCCAAATAGCAAAACTCATTTACTACTTTAAGCCTCTCATTTCCTATAATTCCGTCAGCATCATCCGACTTAATTCGACTACATTCCATTATCCTCGTTTTGCTTTTGTTGATGTTCACCTTATATCCTCCTTTCAAGACACTGTCCATTCCGTTCAGCTGCTCTTCCAGGTCCTTTCCTCTCTCTCTGACAGAATTACAATGTCATCGGCGAACCTCAAAGTTTTTATTTCTTCTCCGTGGATTTTAATACCTACTCCGAATTTTTCTTTTGTTTCCTTTACTGCTCGCTCAATATACAGATTGAATAATATCGGGGAGAGGCTGCAACCCTCTCTCACTCCTTTCCCAACCACTGCTTCCCTTTCGAGCCCCTCGACTCTTATAACTGCCATCTGGTTTCTGTACAAATTGTAAATAGCCTTTCGCTCCCTGTATTTTACCCCTGCCACCTTCAGAATTTGAAAGAGAGTATTCCAGTCAACATTGTCAAAGGCTTTCTCTAAGTCTACAAATGCTAGAAACGTAAGTTTGCCTTTCCTTAATCTATTTTCTAAGACAAGTCATAGAGTCAGTATTGCCTTACGTGTTCCAATATTTCTACGGAACGCAAACTGATCTTCCGCGAGGTCGGCTTCTACCAGTTTTTCCATTCGTCTGTAAAGAATTTTGCAGCCGTGGCTTATTAAACTGATAGTTCGGTAATTTTTACGTCTGTCAACACCTACTTTCTTTGGGATTGGAATTATTATATTCTTCTTGAAGTCTGAGGGTGTTTCGCCTGTCTCATACTTCTTGCTCACTAGATGGTAGAGTATTGTCAGGACTGGCTCTCCTAAGGCTATCATTAGTTCTAATGGAATGTTGTCTACTCCCGGGGCCTTGTTTCAACTTAGGTCTTTCAGTGCTCTGTCAAAATCTTCACGCAGTATCATATCTCCCATTTCATCTCCCTCCTCTTCTATTTCCATAATATTGCTAACATTTTAACATATGGCATGAAGAATTAACTGAATTACGCCTATGTCTGTGGATAACCTTACATGCAGCATAACGGCTGCGGATGTCCTCTCTGACTTCACGGAAACGTGGGTAAAAACATTATACAGCATCTTTTACTTTGTGCGACTGACTATACTTATTGTTCTGTAAGTGTTTAGCTTGCAAACAACAAACCACGATACTTCGCACAGTAAGTACTTTTGTTGCTCTCGCGTGAAGGTATACTGAGTCACAACATTATAACCACCTGCGTTGCAGCGCGTTGCTCCACCTACGGGACGCAGTACAGTAGCGATTCTTTGTGGCATGGATTCGTCGAGTCATTGGTATGTTTCCGTAGGTATTTGGCACCACATGTCTGAGCCCAAGTCGTACAATTCCCTGAAATTACGGGCCGGTGATTTGCGGGGCGGAGCTGGCTGCCGATAGCGACCCGGATGTCTTCCAACCGGCTCAGGATAGGAAGATTTGGTGGCCAAGAATCAATGTGAGTTCGCCACAGTGCTCCTCAAACCTTTGTAGCACCATTGTGGCCTTGTGACACGAACGGTTGTATTGCTGGGAGATGTTGTTGCCGTCGGGGAACACATCAGATAATCTTCACGCAGCCAGCACGCGTCACGGTGCCTTCGATTATTAGCAAATGTCCCGCGCAAGCCCAGGTGAGTGTCCCTGGCAGCGTAATACTGCCCCCCAGCGACACAAGTCCGTGGTGCGGTGCGTGTATCGAGCAGCCGTTCGTCCGAGTGACGGCGCATCACGACTCGACCATCGACCTGGTGTAACAAGAAACCTGGTGCACGCGCACTGCTGTCACGTTTCCATTAATTCACGACCCAGTGTCGACTATCGTGTGCCCACTGCAATCGTGGTTGACGATATCGTTTATGTCAACGTGGTAACTCGTATCGCTCGTCTGCTGCGGAGCTCCACGCTCAACAATGTGCTCCGAAGGGTGTGCCACGAAACACTTGTGTTTACGTCAGCAGTGTTCTCTGTTGTCAGGTCTGCTACAGTTGGCCGCCAGTACTGCTTTGCAGAGCGAACGACACCCGACCTCCGTGTTCTCTGACGAGGGGTGGAGGTGCAACTCCTTGTCGCCTACCCATGCTTCACCGTCCACCGTCCTCTTTCCAAAGATGCTCACAACTGTCGCACGTGAACAGCCGACCAGCTTCGCCTTTTCCGAGATGCTGATTATCGCCTTTTCCGAGATCCTGATTCCGAGACGACGGGTCGTAACAATTTTTCCTTCACGAACGTGGCCTGTGTCAGTGGATTTCCCCACATGTGGCCCATACCGTCGGTAGAATGAATCGCCATTCGCCGCTTTCGGCTGGTATATGCTTTCAGCTTGTATTCTTCCCCTACCGTGTTACGTCCCCGTATTCAGTCTCGCAGTGGTAATAGTGTTTTGGTCCATCGACGAATACAGGAATATATTGATGTAGGTGCAGTATAATAAATCCCTATGCGACTAGGGCCTGGGGAGAACGACTAGGTCGTGGGGAGGACTACATTTGTACCACTGGAGTAGCGCAAAGAGACGGGAGGTATTCATAACTGCTGTGTCCCAGTAATGGGAGTGGTAATCCCGAGTGGCCGGCGCGCGCCACTTTGTGTGTGTGTGTGTGTGTGTGTGTGTGTGTGTGTGTCCACAATATACGCTTGGGAAAGACGTTGTTTGGATGCAGAGATGAATCTGAGGACCATCCAGCTAAATGTTATCGCTGAGTTGCCATGTTGGTTACTTCTTCGCTGGTGTACCTTGAGCGTCATCTGCTGGGCATTCCATATATAATTTTAACATGTAATCCTACAGCTATTAAGCTTATGTTATTTTCAAACTGTATTTATCCGTATTACTGTATCATCATCTAGTTTTCAAAGGTAGTTTTTAGGGTTTATTTGTACCCAGCAGCTGTGTAGTCCGTCTCCTCCTCTTTCTGCCTTGTAACCGAAACAGCTGCTACTATATCACCAGCGTTTCTGCTGTACTCCGACTGACTGAGGGGCTTCCGTAGAGGAATTTCTGAAAGTTAGTCAGCGTATAGTTTACTTATGACGAGTTGTTAGCCGATATTATTCATAATTACACTATTTATAAGTGCTAGTGGCCTATTTTAAGATACTTGTCCGTATTTTATTATAAGTTGTGAACACTTTAAAATTGCCTAAGGTCCGAAGCTGTTTAATAAAAAAGAAAAAAATCGAGAAATTTTGATGTAACTGGTATTGCGATCCAACTAAAATATTATTACATGACGGTAGTAAAGATTTGGCAGGGCGAAAGTCTGGAGTTCGTGTAAAATTCCATTTAGAGTTTGACAAAAATTTCAGCACAGAGCAAAATTGAGACACTAGGTGTTGATCCAGGGAAATGTATACACGGTGAGTCACGAGGTTTTACCCCCGTTGCTGGAGGTTATTCGGTAGGTTATTTGGAACAAAAAATGTAAATAGAATAATGTGATCATATCTATAATTAAGGAGATACAACATAGTTCCGAAACATGCCGCGGTGTTTGAGCGCTACATTTGTGTTCACAGGACACACGATCACTCTTAGATGCGAAAGCTGCTGTTGCCGAATATCGCCGTCTGTATCCTAATCGTAGGATTCCGAGTGCCAAAACATTTAGTGGAACATAGCGAACATTGCTAGAAAATGGTACTTTTCCCATTATTCGTGTTCACTCCGAAAGACATCGTGACGTTCAAGAAGAGGAAAACATTCTTAATTCAGCAGAGCGCAGTCCTCGTTCAAGTACAAGACGCCTAGCTACCCGATTGAACGTTTCACAATCTAAGGTATGTAGGATTCTTCATGAGAATGGACTGTATCCTTTTCACGAGCAGAAAGCTCAACATTTAGAGCCACATAATTGTACCAACCGTTTGAACTTTTATAGCTGGTTAAATGGAAATCGGCAGTTCTAACGCTTCATAATGTTCAGTGATGAGGCAACTGTCAACCACATGCAGAACATGCATGTCTGTTCAAACGGAAATACCGATGTCACGGTAGTATCTCAGTTCCAACGCAGATTCAGTGTCAATGTCTGGTGTGGTGTTGTGTATGACCAGTTACTGGGGCCGTTTATTCTCCTCGGAAATTTAAATCGTCAGATGTACGGTAACTTTTTACGAGAAGACTTATCGCAGCTTCTTGAATATGTTACTCTGGGAACAAGACGCCACGTGTACGTCCAACATGACGGGTCACCTGCACACTTCCACCGTGTGGTAACAGCTTATCTTAATCAACAATTTTCACATCGATAGATAGGTCGCGGGGGCCCTATCAACTGGCCTGCCAGATCCCCAGATTTAACACTCCCTAGATTACTGCATCTGGGGGTGGATGAAAGACATCGTGTATGAAGTTAAGCTGTAAACACGAGAAGAATTGATAGAACGCCTTTTTGATGCCGCAACGTAAATAAGGAACGAGCATGTGAAACTGCGAAATGCTTCTCGCACGGTTCACTCCCGTACGAATCTTTGCCTTCAAATGCAGGGAGGAAATTTTGAACATTTCCTTTAAATCCACACTGAATGCAAGAGACAAAATTGTTTAAATTAATTATTATGTGCATTTTTCATAGTAAAATCCTACAATAAAAGTTTTTGTGCAGTTTTCCTTTTTTCAATTACTGTAGCTCCTTAATTATGGATCTGATCCCATTACGTTATTTACATTTTTTGTTCCAAATAACCTAAGGAATACCCTCCAGAAACCGGCGGAAAACCTCGTGACTCATCCTGTAGTTATGCAGTCAATTAAACGTAAAAATGTAATTTGGGACTACACTAATAAGGCCTAACAACTGAGCTAATCATGTCATATGAATATCTGGGATATGAAGTGACTCAGATGTAGGAAATTCAGAAGCCCACTTTTGCCAGTTTTTTCTGCATAGGTGCCACGTGCCGTTTGAGTAAAACACACAAATAAGGTTGTGTCAAATGTATTCAGGATACCTTTAATTAGCTAATTGCTTTCACAAGCTGCGACATTGTCGCGAATAAAACAGTTACCCGTATATAGGATAAATTTGCTTTAATTTACGGCTACGGTCACAAACTTTTTGTTCACAGATTACCGGTTTCGGTCTAGAATGACTATCTTGAGATCTGTGTTTTATAAAATCAGTGTCCTATTGTATTGCAGCCATAGTGGCATCGTCAAATGTTTGCATTTAACATTTGACGATGCCACTTTGGCTGCAGTACATTAGCACACTGTTTTTATAAAACACAGATCTGGAGATGGTCATTATAGACCGGAACCGGTAATCTGTTAACAAAAAGTTTGTGACCATAGACGTAAATTAAAGGACATTTATCTAATTACTAATAACTGTTTCAGATGTCCTGTGTCCAAAAAGCATGTTGGACAGATTAACAATTACTCCCTGTATTTCGCGTCAACTACCTTTGTGGTAGGGATACAGAGATCCGGCAAGTGCCGTGAAAGTACAGGTGACGGTGCGAGATAGACCACCGGCTGGATGAAACACACAGCATGTGCAGAGGCTAAATTTCTTTATTTCCGCATGTGATCACAAACTTGTTAGGTTCTGAGACTATCGGTTTCTGTCAGCAATGATCATCTTGCGATCTGCAGCAAAACATGGGAAAACACAAATACAACTAATGGATTGTCTACAGCTTAAAACAATAAAATAGGCCATAACGAAAAGTGTTACTGACATACATGTGAAAATTATGCGCTTTGAATGTGACGAAGCGTATCCGTTTTAAAAACATATCCTAATACAATGGAGCCATGGTGGCATCGTCATAAGATAAACACAAAATTAGCTCAGCATCTTCGCACATACATAAAAATATTATGTACAGTAGATTCATCTTGTTATCAACTCTACTGTTCAAAACAAATTGACGTACAGTAGCCACAAAATATTTGCCTCGCAAGTTCGCCATATGTCGCTACTGTAGGCGGACACATACTCTTCAGTCATACAATTCTACGATATGGAATAGAAAGAGGAATGCAATCGATAAAGTCTGTAGTGGGCTTACAAGGTGTGTAAGTCATTAAAGTAATAAATGCAATAAATTAAAAACACGACCAAAGTTAGATTGTTAAGAAGGAAATAGTTAGGTGACGATAATTCTGATACGCCCTTGTGGCGTATTTTAGGTGAAAATATAATGACATACATAAGAACAAGCTCACGGAGTTCACAGAATAATATAAAAATGATAAATTACTGCATTTTATTACTGTGATGGCTTAAACAGCAGGTAACCCCACTACAGACTTCACAGATTGTATTCTTCTTTTTAATCCATATCGTACAGTTATATGACTGAAGACTGTGCGTACCCCTACAGTAGCGACGTCTGGCGAGCTTGCGACACAAACATTTTGTGGCTACTGTACGACAGTTTATTTTTAACAGTAGCGCTGTTGTCTAGATGACTCTAATATATACCAAATTTTTTTATACGCCGTGATTCAAAAGCAGCTGTAGACCTGCACCCTTCGTGGGTGTCATATATGCATTAAAAAATGTAAAATGTTAAATAAAATTCTGTCTGAAATTGCTTTATTCTCGAATTATGATATATTATGTCACTTGTGATAGGCATTACATTATGGACCAGTACAGGCTTTTAACGTGCCGTGTTCGCCAGCATATCGACTGATGGTGCTTTGTACACGCCTCTACACTGCTCGGTTGGTTCTGGTACGAAATGCTCGGTTGCTTCTGGTACGAAATGACGTCGTTTACTTTACTTCGGTGTAGTCTGTTGTACTCTATGGCGCTGTGGGGCTCGGCGAACGTATGAGAAACGTCGCGTAACCACAGTACGGGGATATCAACATCGTTGTGCAGTGAACATTTAGTTTATTATAGCGGACAATCGGTTACTCGGACCGCATGTTATTCCAGAGCTCGTGAGTGATAGAGTGTATCGACAGTTTTTGGGTGGTCTGCTTCATGATGTCATACTCGCTTCGCGAACCAACTCGCGGTTTATGCACGACGGTGGCCCTGCACATTTGAGTCTAGAGGCAAGAGAGTATCTCAGTGTTGCTTATCCCGATAAGCAGCCGACCGAAACCGGTAGTGTGAGGACTTGTGATCAAAGACGGAAATAAAGAAATCTATTCTACACATTCTGGATCACTGTTCTATCCGCGACCATGTCGCAGCTTGTGAAATGTGCAGAGGCCTGTTTCTGGAGACCTCCTATTAGGAGTTAGGTTTAATAGCGACGCGTGGAGGGCAGGCAGCGTTTAGTGCGGAAGACGGCGGCAAGAAGCGGCGACACCCGCGGCGCCGTTAATACAGCGCCGCCGCGCGCAGCCGGCTGCCCGTCGCTCCGACAGCCGCTGGGGAGAGCGTCCGCCAGCGTAGCGGCAAGCGCGCAAGAAGCGCCATTACTGCCTGCAAATGAGGCCGAGGCCGACCCGCAGCGCACAGCGCGCCGGAAAAACGGATCGCCGCTAATGGCACCAAGTTCGCTAATTAAAATTAATAATTACGCAATTAAGCGCACTTAAATTTCCCTTCGTCTTTATTCCCGCCACCATCTTTTGGAATCTTTTTGGAATCGCTGGAAACTGTCACAGCTGTGTGCAGTTTCGGTGATCTGTAGTCACTGAACTTCCTTCTTCGAGAGTCCTAGATAGAGATCTGTCCTAGACTGGACTTTGTATCGGCACCCCATTTATTTGTTGTCAGTCGGCACAGTTCCATCTGTGAATAATTTGCCTACTGCGAATGAGATGCGGTGGCCGCCGTTTGTACTTCCATGCTGATCCCTGTTCGACCATTGAGTTGAAACATTGCTGCCGACTTTAGCGGCCGGAATGACGATGGTCAGAAACTTCAGTTTTGATCAGTGCCTGGAAAAAAAATTTTGGCCCTCTACAAAACTGTTGACCAAGTTTCGTAGGTTTGCAAGTGTGTATATTTTAACATACGAATCGTCTTCTATGAAGTGCTGTTGAAGATGAGCTTCTGACTCACTACGGAATAATAAATTTAAACTGAATTCTGTGCAGTCTTTGTCAACATTTTTGCTATCAAACATGAAGCTCCTGAGATCCGTACGATCTGTCGAGCATCGAGGTATAAAACAATGGTGATGTTGTGTTTAGACCAATAGTGACTTCGGCAGTTATGGTCCATAGATATAAAGCAGCTACGTTTCACTTGTTCAGTGACATATTCCACTTCAAATTATTTATTTCTGTGATTTAAATGAATCTCTGCACTTTGCTTGGTTCCCAGTAATGGTTCTCTCTGTGTTTACGAGAGGAACACGGCAAGCGCCATAACCTGGTTTCCCATAAACTTCTCTCAGCGATAGAGTGCTCAAAATAACCGAAAACCTTTATCGGTTTATGTGTAGATACTCGACCATTTCTGAGAAAACTATGATCAAAGTTTTTGGCGTAATTTATGCGCCCTTTGGCGCACGATAGTTTCAGCCGAAATCGTGGCACACTGACTAGCGTCACGGCCTCCCACTTTTGCGCGCTGAGTTCGTAACCAAATTATTGCTTTTATTTCATTATCTGTTTCATTTATGTACCCATGTCCCTAGAAGATTACCCCACACGAATGTTTCTTATCAAGCTGGTGGTTACAATGGCATTGTATTAATGCTAAAATTAAAACTAGGTTTCACTGAAAGTGTCACACATTTATTACGTAATGTATGTGTGTATGGTGTTTTCAGGGACTACAATCTTTTTTAGATTTCAATTCTTATAATAATTTTTATATTAATTCTTCTATTTTATTCTTAGGATTATTCTTCAGGAAGATTTGATGCATTCCCTTTCATGATACCGATCGTAGGAACATTCTAAACATCAAATTCCAAACACCTCAAGAATCGCGCGAAGACATGTTTGCCACAGTGGCATTTATTCATGTGAATGTCACCCGGGAAAGAAACTTCACTAACGTTGCTCAAGATTTCACACGTTCGCGACAGTTTTGTGTCAAACAGCGCATAACGGATAACTCTACGGATAAGTGGCGCTTGCAATTGATTAGGAATCAAAGTACACTAAAGGAAATGCGCTGAACACAATTTCAAATAATGTTCTCGCTCTTTTTCTTTTTTTAAATTCATTCACCAGACGTACATTTAGTCGACGAATAAGGACGATGTTATTTCAGTATACATTGGAAAGCATCCGTGTAGTATTCTTTTACGGAAAAATGAAAAACAGAAATAAAAATAATAATCGGGTTTCGAACGCGGGGTGCAAAACTGTTCAGCCGCGATGCTAACCACCCCGCCACCGCTTCAGTTAAACTATTTACTCGCAAAAAGTTACGTAAAGTACGTCGAAAACTTGGACCGTAATTTCTTCAGAAACGCTCGTGTATCTACGTATAAGCCGAGACATCTGTTCACTTATTTTGAGCGCTCTTCCACTGAGAGAAGTTTCTAATAAATCGAATTATGGCACTTGCCGTGTTCTTCTCGTTGGTACAAATACATGTCGCCGTAGCTATCTATGTTGGTCAAAAATATAAAAAAATGTATGAAATAAATTAAATGCACCTAAATTAAATGAACTGATTCACGGGTATAATAAATGTGGATGCAGTGTCACGAAGATATCACTGCAAACCGTTCAAATATCGTGAACCTGCAATGTGATGAACTGGGTTAAGCCAGGTTAGTCCAGCGACTCTGTCCCCGTAATGGTGAGGTATTTCGGAGAACTGGGGGAGACATCAGGGCAGTGACAAGGACAGTGTCAGTTTCAGTCGGGCCTGGAGGCGTGCTCAGGTAGCGCGGTGGGTGAGGAGGCCGCGCACGATAAGCGGGAGATCGGGTTCGAGTGCAGGTGTGGCATAAGTCTTCAGTACTTTCTACGAACAAGTACAGTGTGACAACACGTTGCTAAATCAGCTTTAAGGTAATGGTAAAAATTTTTTTATCAGTAGATTTTGCTTCTGAGCTGACATTGTTTTAATTCTCACAGCAACTTTCGGCCAAAGCGTTTATAGTAGTTACATGTGGGTTTTCAGGAGAAATGGTAAATATTTGAGGAGGTGGTAATACCTATATTGACTTATCCGACTGGAACATTACGTATGACATGTGGAGAATAGAAAGTTATTGGCATTGTGTTTCTAGCTTATCGTTGTAAAGCAGCGAAACAAGAATATTGTCTCTTTCAAGCATACTTTTGTGACATTTAAGGCGGAAGAATGTGAATAATATTTGTAACGATCTTGTGTTTTGTTGCAGGTACGTTTTCAACGAAAGATGATGCTTCAGCGGAGAAGGTAAATATTTATATTTTCATACATCAGGACAAGAAAAGCTGTCTTGCGGAAGGGTATTGCCACCTCAGCGGATACTGAAACGGGCGCGTACTGTCAGCGTTCATTTTTAATTGTCTTATCTGCAGATCTTTAGGAAGAACTCTGTGTTTAGTGACGTCCGGGAATAACGCATGGCACTTCAAGTGCGTTTGTAGCTCTAGCAGCACTTTCAGATCTGTAATACTCCCTTACCTGTGGCGATGTATGCACAAACGGATTTTTATAGTTTTATACAGTTGCCGTTTGTAAGAGTTATATTACCACCTAATAAAGAGTGAATTAACGGAAAGTAGTAAATTATAGCAAACATAATTCTCTTAAATTGGTAATTTGTGAGTAAGAATTTATTCGCAACTGTTGACTATATGATAATTGAATAAAAGCTGTAAACAGAAAATCATTCCACTCTCGTGTAAGTTCCTCAATCTGGCTAATAATTGTATCCGCTTTTCACTTGCCTTTTAGCCCATTCACTCCGATATCAGATGACGTTTTTTTTTAACATACGGGTTTTTAATATCAGAATTTTAAACTAACAGTCGACCGTTATGTTTCCTACAGCTACAAAGGCGTGTTAGACAGTACGCTAAGACCATTCAATGATTACTTCTACACGTGAAAGAATTTAATACCTGACCTCTATCTGGAGCCACCACATACGAAAATAAGTTCAGAAACTTAGCCGCTGTATACATATGCTTTAAAAATCAGTGGTCTGTTACTGCTTGAAAAAGGTAGCAAGATAAGTTTTAAGTTCTGTTGAGAACTACCTGTGTTGTAATTTGTGAAATGGAGTTAAAATTTTATAGCGTTTGGTTGTAATTGGAGGAAGCTGACTTGCTGTTTCATTTAAATGTAAATCCAGTTTCTCGTATGTGCATACTTGCTATCGAGGGTCCATTCCAAAGCCTCCATTGGATTGCGAGTTTGTTATTCTCATAGTTTTCATTTAATTTCTCTTGTCAATTAAGCTGTGGGTCGTATCAGAAAAATCCGTTTGTTAGTCTTGCGCGTAGCTGGTAACAACTTGACCGCCTCGCATTTTGCCGGCGAAAGAGGAATTGTACATTTAATAATTGGTCATCTCGTCAATTTGCTCATGTGTTCCTAGCTCCAGTCGATTTCTAGCGCTACATTTAGCGCAAGCGTATTCCTCTGTTTAGTAGTGCAGCAAATGGTTCAAATGGCTCTGAACACTATGGGACTTAACATCTGAGGTCATCAGTCCCCTAGAACTTAGAACTACTTAAACCTAACTAACCTAAGGGTATCACACACATCCATGCCTGAGGTCGGATTCGAACCTGCGACCGTAGCAGTCGCGCGGTTCCGGAGTGAAGCGCCTAGAACCGCTCGTCCACCGCGTCCGGCAGCAGTACAACAGTTTTGATAAACATGTGTAGTTGGAAACGAAACTTTTTTTTATCTACTGAGCCTGGTGATGAGAATCCGTGTTTTTGACCTAATACACGGTCCAGTTACATTAATGTCACCACTGCCTAAGTTCGACGTCAACGTACAATAACCACTCACAAGCGGCGGGTGGCAGCATTAGGAGTTGAGAGTACACGAAGCGTGTCCTGGGAACGCGGAAAACAGTGCAGTCGTGGACGTAATGCAGAAACTAAGCGTTTTATTGCCGTCCAAAACTGCACGATCATTGGTTTTCGGGCCAAGGGTTAAAGTATACTGTGGTTAAAGTATACCATGCATGGCACAACGGCGAAATCCAAAACAGGCGTGGAGGCAACTATGGTGCACCACGAGCCGTAGGTGACAGGGGTAAAAGACAATTGTGGAGATGTGTACGAGCGAATAGACGTCCAACTCTTGGATAAACCAAGGGCCTATCAACAGTGTCTCCTCAAAGACCGTTCAGCGATCGTGTGGGCTGCAGATTCCTCGACTTGCGCCATAGGGTGGTGGGGTTTCGGGTTCCGCTGGATAGGTCAGGAGTCCACTACACGCAACAAGCGGCTACACGGGTAGCGGGGGTTGTGTGGCGTGGGCTGGGCGGTTTTTTAGGTTAGATGGCCTTGGGCAAGTACAGAAAGGGCAACAGCCTCAACGGGTGCGGGGCAAAGTCAGGACATGCGGGGACCAAGCAGCAATCGGTATTGTAATTGTCAACTGTCGAAGCTGCGTTGGTAAAGTACCAGAACCTCAAGCGCTGATAGAAAGCACCGAAGCTGAAATCGTTATAGGTACAGAAAGCTGGCTTAAGCCAGAGATAAATTCTGCCGAAATTTTTACAAAGGTACAGACGGTGTTTAGAAAGGATAGATTGCATGAAAACCGGTGGTGGGGTGTTCGTCGCTGTTAGTAGTAGTTTATCCTGTAGTGAAGTAGAAGTGGATAGTTCCTGTGAATTATTATGGGTGGAGGTTACACTCAACAACCGAGCTAGGTTAAGAATTGGCTCCTTTTACCGACCTCCCGACTCAGCAGTATTAGTGGCAGAACAACTGAGAGAAAATTTGGAATACATTCCACATAAATTTTCTCAGCATGTTATAGTCTTAGGTGGAGATTTCAATTTACCAGATATAGACTGGGACACTCAGATGTTTAGGACGGGTGGTAGGGACAGAGCATCGAGTGACATTATACTGAGTGCACTATCCGAAAATTACCTCGAGCAATTAAACAGAGAACCGACTCGTGGAGATAACATCTTGGACTTACTGATAACAAACAGACCCGACCTTTTCGACTTTGTAAGCGCAGAACAGGAAATCAGTGATCATAAGGCCGTTGCAGCATCCCTAAATTGGAAGTTAATAGGAATATAAAAAAAGGGAGGCAGGTTTATCTGTTTAGCAAGAATAATAAAAGGCAGATTTCAGACTACCTAACAGATCAAAACGAAAATTTCTGCTCCGACACTGACAATGTTGAGTGTTTATGAGAAAAGTTCAAGGCAATCATAAAATGCGTTTTAGACAGGTACGTGTCGTGTAAAACTGTGAGGGACGGTAAAAACCCACCGTGGTTCAACAACAAATGTAGATGTACATGTTGCTGTGTATGGACCTCCACTGCAATCAATGCGCCCATGATGACTGCTGTTCCTCAGCGATGAGGGCTGGAATTTGCACGCCGGTACGGCAACTGGGTGTCCTCTGAGAGGCGACAGGCATTCCTTTTAAGGTGCTCCATCGGATAGATGGCCGTTGGCTTCAACAGCCCTTCGACATCCCTGGAAGCATCTAGACTGGAGGAGGGAGCGTTACGGTCCGGGAAATGTTTCGTGTAATTCCCTGGGTGATCTCGTTATTCTGGACAAAGGGTCAAGACAAATTTGCATCTGACTTTGTGGGACCGCGTCCACTCCTACAAGTATTTTATTTTTTCCTCCTCACGATGGCATCTATCAGCAGGACAATGCAACGCAGCTCGCAGTGTACGTGCGTGGTTCGAAGAACACCCGGATGAGTTTAGCGTACTCCCCTGACCACCAAACAAGGCGGATTTAAACTCAAGAGAATCTGTGTGATCATGTCAAACGGGCCGTTCGCGCCATGGATACTCAGCCGAGGAACATAGTGCAGGTGGCCACGGAACTGGAATCGTCATGGCTACACATCCTTGTCAGTACCTTAGAGAACCCCATTTACTCTCTTCGTGCACGTCTCGCAGCGGTCCACGCTTGGGTAAGTGGTTATTCAGGGCTTTGATTGGTGATGACATTAATGTGAGTGGGCAATGCATAACCTAGGATAAGTCAAATTCATAGTACGCTATGTACATTAATATTATTTTGAAAATGTGTATTAGTGAAACAGAAGAAAATTGTCTTTGCTCAAGGCAGCATCCAGTTCCAAAACACAATCATGTGAAAGCAAACGCGGACAAAAAATAACCTTCAAAATCACGATGAACATTTTATCAAATGTTTTGCTAATTGTACACCGCACATGACTATTAGAATACTTCCACCAGTATCCGTAGCGAGATTATGTGCATAATGCTTGCGTAGAATAAAATTACTAGCTGATTTTTTTTTTTATATAAAAAGGGCAGTAAGACATTTTTGAACTTAGTTTCGACTGTGTCGTGTTTCCACTTTTCCCACCTTTGGCTGTCTTCCGTGCTGGAGTGAATAGCTTAATTTCCAGTAGTAAATTAGATCGAAATTGCGGAGCAAGTTCCCGAAATGACCCTCGGGCATGGGTGTGTGGTCCTTAGCGTAAATTAGTATAAGTTAGATTAAGTAGTGTGTAAGGTTAGGGACCGATGACCATAGCACTTTGGTCCCATAAAACGTTACCACAAATTTCCAAATTTCCCAAAATGACCCGAATGGGTCACGTTGACTGTTGACGTGTTATGTAATAGCAGAGCCGGCCGCGGTGGCTAAGCGGTTCTAGGCGCTGCAGTCCGTAACCGCGCTGCTGCTACGATCGCAGGTTCGAATCCTGCCTCGGTTCAAAATGGTTCAAATGGCTCTGAGCACTATGGGACTCAACTGCTGTGGTCATAAGTCCCCTAGAACTTAGAACTGCTTAAACCTAACTAACCTAAGGACATCACTCACATCCATGCCCGAGGCAGGATTGGAACCTGCGACCGTAGCAGTTGTGCGGTTCCAGACTGTAGCGCCTTTAACCGCTCGGCAATCCTGCCTCGGGCATGGATGCGGGTGATGTCCTTAGGTTTAAGTAGTTCTAAGTCTAGGGGACTGATGACCTAAGATGTTGAGTCCCCTAGTGCTCAGAGCCATTTTGTAGTAACAGAGTGTCATAACAGCTAAATGAAAACGTCCTTTCGAATGCCGTCGCCCAATTCATGAGCCGAATCTGCTACGCCGCCGTCTTGGGCGTGATATTCGGTCTCTTCCTCATGTCCATCGAGAGACATTCTGAACTGTCTGCCACTTAGCTACAGTCACAAGCAAGCCAAATGTATAGAATAGGGTAAATGAACCGAACAAAGGTCACAGGATATGCTGACAGAGGCAGTGCAAGTGCGGATTGTACTATACTGTGGACGGTCTGCGACTAGCGCCGGAGACGGTGCGAGGCGACAGTAAACAGTGGACAGTTGGAATAGTAGGTAAAGCAGCGAGCAATGGAGGCAGTCGAAAGAGGACACGGCCAGAAAGGAGGAGAAGTGGGGCGAGCGCGGTTGCGGCGCAGCAGAGGAGTATGCGCGCCCGGTCCCGCACTTGTTAACAAAGGAGGCGGCGCGGGCGGCGCTCGTTAGTGGGGCGGGCCGGCTCGGGCTACGTGTGGCCGCTGCTAATTCCAGCCGGGGCAAGGTGCGAGCCAGCGCGGTGGCGGCGGCGGCGGCGGCGGGCCGGCGCTGCGGCCGTAATTTCATTAGGGATGTTTTACATTAGCGTCACGGGGGCCGGCACCGGCCATATATCACACAGCGGCCTGCTGCCGCTTCTGTGGGCGCCCGCCGTTGCCTCGCCCTGCCAAACTGGCAAACAATTGCGTCTGTACCAGTCCTCTGCATCGTTCTTTCCTGTACGGAATTACGCTGACGCATGTGACAGTTTCAGCACCCAAAAAAGAGTCACTGTTATGATACCGGTCTCGGGTAGATGTAGAACAGAACACCATCAAGTGATACTGTTTACAGAGAGATGACACACGCTGTCCTGGCTCAGCACGGCTGCCCTTTGGGTCACTTTAGGCTGTGGAGAACCGCCGGACTACATGCAGTCGTGAGGCACCGAAAACCAAATGAGGAAGGCCAGAGTCAGAGGGATGGTTTTGTGCTGTTCAAATTCCTGTATTACAGCTCTCTGCCATCTACATGTACGTGTACATCTATATGGCTGCTCTGCAGATCACATTAAATGCCTGGCACAGGGTTCATCGAACCATCTCTACAATAATTCTCTATTATTCCTCTCTCACAGCGCGCGGAAGAAACGAACACCTACATCTTTTTGTGCGAGCTCTGATTTTCCTTATTTTATTGTGATGTTGGTTTCTCCGTATGTAGGCAGGGGCCAACAAAATATTTTCGAATTCGGATGAGGAAGTTCGTTATTGAAATTTAGTGAGAAGATCTCGCCGCAGCGAGAGAGCCTTTGTTCTAATGATGTCCACCACCAATCCTATATCATGTCCGTAACACTCTCTCACCTATTTCACGATAGTACAAAAAGTACTGTCCTTCTTTGAACATTCACGATGTACTCCGTTAATCCCATCTCGTAAGGATCGCACGCTGCACAGCAATACCCAAAAGAGGACGGACAAGTATAGTGGAGGCAATCTCTTTAGTAGATGTGTTGCGGGTTCTAAAGTTTTTTCTATTTGTTTTTCCCAATTTAACTTGCTTCATTTCTATCAGCAGCAGTGTGGCTGAGGCATCCATTTGATTAATTATGTACACAAAAACATTCAGTCATTTAGGAAATTTTTTAGTCCGACAACTTGCTGTAAAGCACACAATAAAAAACGAGAACATTTGTCCACTAACCTATTAACAATTGACATCAATTAAACAACATGAGCCGTCACTAATTAAAAATGATCAAGAAATTTTCACACAGCATTTGTAAAATTTGTGCCCACATAAAATTTATAGCTCTCGTGAACTAAACATCAAGAGTTGTTATTACTCAAAAGTGATCCAAAAATTATTTTTCACGCAGCATTTACACTATCAGTGCCCACGTAAGAAACATTTGAATTAATATTTACATTTTTTGCACCATACTGTTCACATATGCACTGCCTACTCGTAAGCATTCCTTGTATAAACCTCCTTTTCCTGCAACGTAGAAACAGATTACTGGTGCACCGCCTCATGCACGCCCTCATCAGCTTTCATTTTTGTGTGGGAGCCTGCATGTATTCCACGTCCGTGGGCACCTCCTTCATGTTATGTTATGTAGACGGAATGACGCCTTGTGGAGTGATTTCGAAGTGGTACAAGACCTGTTGTGGGAAAGAAGTGTAATGAATCGAAGCGATGTGATCATTAGTGTATATGGAATGGAAGGCTTTTCATTCGAAGAACTCTGGCGATGTAAGAACATTTGCAGCGTGAACATTTACCTACGCCAACTCAGATAATTTGGAAGAAAATTGCTGTTCGTTACTGGGTTCTGTGGTAGCTCAGACAGGAAGCACATCAGAGTTAAAGCTCCTTCGAAAACTGGATCGGCATTTTATAGTTACAAAGTTTCTCTTTCCGTAGGGTTATTACCTGTTTCAGAAGTAGATGTATTATTTGTATCAACTGACGTTGGGGAATAAGGCAGCAACAGTGACGGGGGAATATCAAGAGAGAGTTCTCTCATTAAAGCATTGTTTGGAAGGGAGCTCCCGCTTTCGAAATCTACAACAGAAAACTGTAAATTTCATTTTTGTAAGCTTTTCATTTTCACAAAACACATAGAGAAATCATATCATCCCAGACACGCAACTAATGAAAGGACCCTATTTAAGTATTAATTATCTAGATAAAGAAGGTCTGTGAAACGTCTTTTTGGTATGTTAGCGGCGAAATTTCTGGTGTTGAATACCTCAAGAAAATTTGACGTGACCAAAATCGATGTGATAGTTGAAGATATTACTGTGTTACGTAAGTTGATTCAGATTCAACTTGCGTATATTCTAAGTTCAGCACAGTGCAGACTACTCTACTGAGAACTTACGTCAAAACCCTGGAGACCAACAGCGGCGTACAAACAATACCACGGAGACAAGAAATCGGCACAGTAGTCATTCATAGCCCAAATAGTGCAATGACTTGACAGAACAAAGCGTGTATGTAGCTACATACCGCTAGGATCTGGTATTAGATTACCTCCAACGAATCAGTAAAAAGATTTGCAAATGTGTTATGTAGTGAATCACATTACCTGTTTCTATCTAATTCTTTCATGTCCATAAATAAATTACATGGATTTCGGTATCTCTGATATTTCCCTTGTAATCCTTTCCCTCTCTTGTTATCTTGACTTTTAGTGTTAATATATTTAGCACTGCTGTGATCATAAATGTACGGATATATCTTCCCACGACCCTCGAAATATATAATGAGCTCTGGATCGTCCCACATTTTCCTCGATGAAGAGGCAGTCACTCAACCAAAGAAGATATGGCGCGCGGCAAAATTAGAGCACACAGCATCCATCTGGCTGTGGCGTGGCGTGCCACATGTGGCACACTTACGTCGCATCAGTCAGGTAGGCGCTGCTCCGTTAGACTTGTTGTACCACGTCAAGTTGCACTCTAGACGCAAGCCTTGGACCACACCACGCCACTTGCCACTTCACTGCGGTGGACGTCCTGCATTCCATGTTCCCGTGCTGAGGTAACGTACAGTTGCAGTACCCATGGGATGATTAGATTGGGCAGTGGTTCAGTGCAAACGTGCCGCTTGATCGGACGAGTCCAGAGTTTACAAATTCTCCTTCCAGACCTTCTCCCCCGATCTTCACCGCAACCATTTCAACAGCTCTACGAGCCGCAACGATGACACAAGAGTATACGTGTACTGTAGCACAGTGGTTAAAGCAGGTGAACTTCGGTTTGCGCAAGCCTAGCAAGCTCCACGGGACCCGGTCAGCCTGCCGCACCTGACAACAGGTTGCGCCGTCAGTTCAACGTCACTACAGAGTAGCCAGGTACATGTCTGCCTAGATAGTTTCACTGTCGCTCATTTATCTTATCGATCAGAGCAAGAAACTGAACGAACCAGACTTACAGGAGACTGAGGACAAATAAAGAATTGGGGACTGTGTACATCTCATTAAGCAGAGCCCAAGTCCAGCAGGAGAAAAGTTGTCGTGTGTATGTGACACAGCTTCTGATAAATCGATAGGTGTCTCGGATTGCAAACTGTATAAAAAGTTACTAAACACTCATTCGGGAACCTCGAGTGTTTTATGACATGTTTGTAAACTTAACCAGCAGATTCCTCACTCCGCAAATATTTTGAAAGAAGACAAAGACTTAGTTGCTGGCGAGTATGTGGAAATGTTCGCTAAGAGATTGAGGCCGTTATATAGCGTATAGGCTTTCTAAATTTACGATAAACGTTGATTGAAACAGGAAAAAAATATGGCTAACTGGATATTAAAATCAACATTCTGGTGGTATACAACCTAGTGCGAGGAAAGCGTAGTATGATAGAAAAGGTTTTTGTGTCATACATACACTTCTTATATTAACGTAATATGAAAAACGAACTTTGTGTTTACTAAATCGTATTTTGTGAATTTAGAATGAATTCATAGAATCCCAAAAAAGTGATTAAAATTAGTATAATCTGCGTCATATTCGGCTGGAACACACTAAGGTTACAGAAACTGCTGATAACGTGCGGCAGCTTGCCTGCCGGACCAACAGGCAAGCATGGGCAGGTTAAAAGCGTGATGTGTACACCTCTGGGTGAATCACGTTTGCCGGCCGCGGTGGTCTCGCGGTTCTAGGCGCGCAGTCCGGAACCGTGCGACTGCTACGGTCGCAGGTTCGAATCCTGCCTCGGGCATGGATGTGTGTGATGTCCTTAGGTTAGTTAGGTTTAAGTAGTTCTAAGTTCTCGGTGACTGATGACCACAGCTGTTAAGTCCCATAGTGCTCAGAGCCATTTGAACCATTTGAATCACGTTTCTTGTTAAGCCAGGTCGATACTCGTGTCTGGATTGGATACGCTGTCACACAGGCGAACGGCTTCACGAAACATTCAGCGCGCCACAGTCGGAGGCCGGTAAGGACAGTATTATGCTATGGGAGACATGCGTCTTTGCTTCTATAGGACCTTTGGTAGCAATTGAAGGAACCATGAGAGCTGTCGACTCCGCGCATATTATTGCGGACCACCAGCATCCCTTCAGTTCTGATGTCTTCTCCAGCGCAGTGACATCTTCCAGAATCTTAACTGCCCGCGGCACATGGCCAGAATCGTACTAGAGGGGTTTGAGGAACATGATAGTGAACTCACGTTGATGTCTTGACCATTAAATTAATCTGATCAGAACATGATGGAACATATCTGGGAAATTATCGGCCACCAGTTACTCGTACACAGACCATTGCGTTGTAATTTACGAGTTGTGTGACCTGTACACAGACATCTGGTGCTACACACCTCCAGAAACATACCAAAGACTTGTATATGATCATATCTGCGTGACACTTGTTAATGACGGTGTGGTCAAAATTGACCGATACTGATGTCTAATACATATTTTACTCAGGTAACACACTGCCTCAACGGAACCGTAACTTATTTTAATTGATATTTGATGGCTACAAATTAGTGGTAGAGGATGATCAGATGTCCTTCCTGTCACCATCCTCTCCTCCCAGCTTCCCAACACCTACCTGCCCCCCCCCCCCCCCTCCCCACGGGACAGAATATATGTACCACAAATGTTTGAGTTTAGTGTGTTATCCGTATGAAAGAATGAGAACCGTTTCGAAATGTTTGCGAACACTTAACTGGGGCAGGATTTTGATGCCATCACGGTATTCACATACATTATATGATCAAAAATATCCGGACATCTCCAAAAACATACGTTTTTCATATTAGGTGCTTTGTGCTGCCACCTAGTGCCAAGTACTCCATGCCAGTGACCTCAGTAATCATTAGACATCGTGAGAGAGCAGAATGGGGAGCTCCGCAGAACTCACGGACTTCGAACGTGATCAGGTGATTGGGTGTCACTTGTGTCAAACGTCTGTACGCGAGATTTCCACACTCCTAAACATCCCTAGGTTCACGTTTTCCGATGTGATGGTGAAATGGAAACGTGAAGAGACACGTACAGCACAAAAGCGTACAGGCCGACCTCGTCTGTTGACTGGCAGAGACCGCCGACAGTTGAAGAGGGTCGTAATGTGTAATAGGCAGACGTCTCTCCAGACCATCAAACAGGAATTACAAACTGCGTCAGGATCCACTGCAAATAGTTTAACAGTTAGGTGAGAGATGAGAAAACTTGGCTTTTATGGTCGCTCGGCTGCTCATAAGCCACACATCACGCCGGTAAATGTCAAACGACGCCGCGCTTGGTCTAAGGAGCGTAAACATTGGATGACTGAACAGTGGAAAAACGTTGTGTGGAGTGTCGAATCACGGTACACAATGTGGCGATCCGATGGCAGGGTGTGGGTATGGCGAATGCCCGGTGAACGTCACCTGCCAGCGTTTGCAGTGCCAACAGTAAAATTCGTAGGAAGTGGTGTTATGGTGTGGTCGTGTTTTTCATGGAGGCTGCTTGCACCCCTTGTTGTTTTGCGTGGCACTATCACAGCACAGGCCTACATTGATGTTTCAAGCACCTTCTTGCTGCCCACTGTTGAAGAGCAATTCGCGGATGGAGATTGCGTCTTTCAACACGATCGAGCAACTGTTCATAATGCACGGCCTGTAGCGGAGTGGTTACACTAAAATAACATCCCTGTAATGGACTGGCCTGCACAGAGTCCTGACCTGAATCCTACAGAACACCTTTGGGATTTTTTGGAACGCCTACTTCATGCCAGGCTCGCCTACCGACATCGATACCTCTCCTCATTGGAGGACTCCGTGAAGAATGGGCTGCGATTCGCCAAGAAACCTTCCAGCACCTGATTGAACATACGCCTGCGAGAGTGGAAGCTTTCATCAAGGCTAAGGGTGGGCCAACACCATACTGAATTCCAGCGTTACCGATGGAGGACGCCACAAACTTGTAAGTCATTTTCAGCCGGGTGTCCGGATACTTTTGATCCCATAGTGAAGTTGGCTGTGGGACAGTGTCTACAAAATACATCCAGGCTGCTCGTCACACCAACCTACGTCGTTAATTAGATCCGGGGCCGCCATACCTCTGCGAATCCCGAAAGAGACGTGCAAGAAATGTGTAATGATAATTATACTTTGCTTGGCGACGATATACATTCTCTTTGGTGTCATTTCCTTCAGAAACATGGTGTTGTCTGTAGTAGGTATATATGGAAGTTTCGGATAACATGAACGAGTTTGGAAAGGTGTTAATGATAATGAGGCCTATATTTAAAAAATAAGTTTTTTAATGGCGAATTTGAATATCATTTTGTTGTGATTAGATATCAAAAATCGACATATTATTATTCGATACTCGTGTGCAGTGGAATTGTGGTGATGGCTATTTCAGCTGAAATTGGTCCATGACCCATATTAAGATGTATGTAGTTCTGTTGAAGCCACTAGAGTGACTTTCAAGTCATCTAGACTTAGATTTTCCGTGTTTCCTCCTCTAAATTTCTTAAGGTAAATAATTGAATTATTCCTCTAATAATATGTGACAAATTGTCTCTCTCATCCTTTAATTAAATTGACTAGGACTCCATCACTAATGTCCTCGATGTGGGCGAGACGATGAGATATGAGTTACCTTCTCAGTTTGACGAAATTACAAACGTGCATGCTGGAAACTAAGTTAAGAATGTCGTGGAAAGAGATAAATGTAAAAGAAACCCGTATTAATGGACAAATTAAATTTCTGAGAACAGCTTAGTAACGATTTTTCTGTCTTAATGATGGCAACCGTCAGACGTAAAATGGAACCACAGTACAACAGTAAGAATATTATGCTACATTTTAAGTTGTGGTTAGTTAGCCCACTCGATTCGTTTGGAAGCTAAATTCAATTAAACACTTCGTTCTCTGAATGAGATTATCGATACAAGAACACTGGGAGATAAGGCGGGCTGAACCAATTCATGACCTCTACATCTATATTTATACTCTAAAAGCCACCGCAGAGTGCATCCAGAGCGGAATTTTTACCAATATTTGCCAATTTTTTTTCCTGAAGAAGTCGTTTGTACTCACAATATTTCTTTTTAGTTTTCCGTGCATTTCAGACTTAACTTTTTTGTTCCGGAGGATTATAACGCTGAATTTTTAAACTAAGTTTCCACCTCTTCATTCCTTGGATGTTTAGTGCCTGTACCACGGTAAAAAATCTCCATAGGCCCAAACATTGTCGTCATTTGACTTGAAACCACCTGGTGGAAAGTCCGTACACGAAGTTTGTTGATGTGGTAGAGTAAGTGTATTCTTACCGTTCTAAGTGTTGGAGAACTTTTGTAAATACGCATTTATGAGCATTGTTCTCGGTGCTGTTCTCTGGGAGCTCCAGAGGAAACTTTCGTGCAGTTTCCCGATTTATGTTTAATTCTGTTGATAGTAAACCCTTATGAAGTCGTCAGATAATTTGGAAACACTTCGTATTACATATTATTGTTAATACATAATTAAATTGGACCCAGCTCTGGAGGTCTTGTGCTCAGTCCCGCACAGCAGCGGAGACGTTTCCTCTTTTCAGTCCTTCCAGGACGGCCCCGGGCCCATTGAGCCTGCCATTAAATTGAGTACCAGAGATCTTTCACAGGGTACAAGGCGTCCGGGGAGATGTGCCCGCCAACCTGCCCCCCTAGTGTCACGGCGAAGTAACGCTGCGCTGTACCTCGCGCCGCAGACTTTGCCATTACTGAATCTCAAGTAAGGCATTCCAGTCGGTGTAATGTGTCGGTGTAACGTGTCACCTCCTGGTGATATTGAGACCTCTACTACTGATAAATGTCGGTTCCGCTACTATTATTTGACTTTTGTACGAATGCCGTTCTGAATGCAGTTTAGTTTAATTCAGGATTTCAATGCACCATGTTATTCTCAGCTCTTTTCGCCACGAAACCCTGTTTTTCAACATAATCTCCGTTCAAATAGAGGCCTTGCAACATGTTATGGGGAGGGTCTCTGTGCCCACAATTTACCAATCTGCTGGTCGACGTCGGAGTCAACGTTCTGCTGCTTCCCACAGAGTGCATCCTCCGTTGGGCCAAGAAATGGAAGTCGGAAGGTGCGAGATCCGGGCTGTAGAGTGGATGAGGAAGAACAGTCCCGCCGTAAAGTTTCGTGAGCTCCTCTCGAGAGTGCGCAGACTTTGTGAGGCCTTGCGTTGTCGTGGACGGGGAGGAGTTCGTTTACATCCGTCAAACACTTATAGTCAATGTGTCCGCACGTTCCAAAGACCTTGTAAAAAATAACTAGACTCACTGATGGCGCTGCAGTCGCGGGATAATTTGAACCTTCGGCTGGACGCCATTATAGTGGTGGTAGTCTGATGTGTTGTGTAGTACTGTTGTTTATGAAGACCCTGATTCAACGTTGTATATTTGTTGGGGCGTACATACAGTATTTGTTACTCGTAATTCTACTGTCTGTACGTTCCAATCAAAAGAAGTACAATGGTGGAGAGTTGTGCAGCGATTAATTGTACAAATAAATTCGAGAAAGGAACGAATATTACATTTCACAGGTATGTG
The DNA here is from genome assembly GCF_021461395.2 of Schistocerca americana. Lineage (NCBI taxonomy): Eukaryota > Metazoa > Arthropoda > Insecta > Orthoptera > Acrididae > Schistocerca > Schistocerca americana. The sequence continues at coordinate 157,321,815 of NC_060123.1, forward strand.
GATATTTTAAGTTGTTTTGTATGTCAGTGCACTTGCTTAGTAAATGTTTTTGTAACACGGTATTAGCATAATGTCTGTGCATATATTTGCAGGTTTCTTTCTCAAAACCACAGCTGTTACAAAAATGGTTACACGCTGTCAGGAGGCAAGATTTCCGACCGACAGAATACCATTTTATATGTTCCGATCATTTTGAAGAAAGTTGTTTCCTTGAAAATTACGTAAATCGCAGAAAGCTGAAAGATGATGCTGTTCCATCCATCTTTCGTTTTCCAGACCATATACAGCAGAAGATAAATTTTTCTTTGTGAACCACATTTTATTTTAACTATAAAAGTTGAGTTGCAAGCAACACGAAATTTGAGTTAGCAGGTTTTTTATCGTTATAAAATGCAACTGAATGTGTGTAATTGTAATCTGATTTCACAACTTTTCTTGATGGAACAGTTGTTGAGTTTTATTTATTATATGAAAAAAACCACACATATAAACTGAAGTGTACAACGAAAGTAAATATTGTAACTAATGCGATACTGGATGCCTGCCAGAAGTCTTGTTTGTTGTAGCTGTCTGATCGGTAGTGTTTTCATGGTCTAGGTTAGGTTGAAACTTGATAATTTGGTCGTGAGTTGCCAAAGCACCACGCCATATATAACGCACTTTTCGTCATAAAATCTAAAGCAAGGTAGAGTCAGAAAATATCTATTGACATAGTGGGCAAATCTTCGAGTTTTTTGATGCATTTTGCGTACATCTATCGTAAATGAACTACGAAAAATGCTAGGGGTCCAGTGCATAACTTTTAGCTACGGCTGATTCCATGTACTACGTAATATAAATTCATAAACAGTGACTAGTTGCTGTTTGTTCATAAATTAAAAACTATATTGTAGTAACGTATTTAAATGAGGCATTATGTTTGTGACCTAACTCTAGGGAAGGCATTTTATAACCAAACATTCGAAATCCCGCGCGTCAGTTTACCACTCTAATGGCCGCCGGCCAGCTATTCAATTTGTCCGCTCTTCACAGTCGACCACTAGTGCGGTTGTGGGGGCCTGGCACGTTCCAACATTGCATGAGTCACAGGTTTGTGCGGCCGGCAGGCATTCTGTTTTGCGCGATTTTGTTGTGATGCTGACAAACGCCTCGCCCATCTACTCACCGCGCTTTTGTTCACTGCCAGGTCTCCGTAGACTTTCTGCAAGCGGCCTTAAATATCTGCGATGCTCTGATTTTCCTCCAGAAGAAACTCGGTGACAGCTCTCCACGTGGAAGGCGTCTCCGTTCCAGATGCCATTTTGAAAGCTACATTTAGCGTCGCAATCTATCGGCACTAACTAAAGACGCTGAAGTGGGAATATTCCATGTCCCACAACAAATTTTGAATTTTTTTCAGCCGAAATTGGCTGAGAAAGCAAAGCGTTGCATTCCTTTTTGAACGTCCCAGGTATTATCTCGTTGCATGGAAAACGGTCTTAACTTTTCTTAATTCACTATCAGACATATCGATAATGATGGATCCTCGAGCTTCATCTCATGATTTCATTTACAGTAGACCTCGATGTCGCTGTGTTTATTAATTCACTTCCATGTAGGTATAGACTACTCCAAGCATGGACTTATTGCAGGAGAAATATGAACGAGCGCAAATAGTAAGTCATAAACATGCGAGTGATGTAGAGCACTTGATAAGGTGGCTTCCCGCCCTTCGCATGACAGGTTTACCCGTTTTACGAGAAGTGGATTACGTGCGGCCGGGCTCTCTCGTCTGGTTGTCATGAGCTTATAAAACAACTGATTATGCAAAGAGCGGCGGCAGCCGGTCGCAAGTCTATTTAATAAGGGAAGCCGCGGGACGGGAGATGACGCTTCTTGCCGGCGTATCCGTCCTGCAGTATGCGCCGTGCACTGCTTGATTAACTGCGCGAAAAACGGCCGAAGTGGCGCCGCCTGGCGCAAGAACCCTGTCGTCGGCGCCGCCGCCACTGTTCTCGGCAGCCTCGCTCCGTCTGAGCACATGCGTCTGCGTGCCCTGCAGTAGCCGGCAGCGCGCCACACACTGCAACTCACTTGGGGGGGCAGAACCAATTTTCGTAATTATGTCGCTTTGAAAATTAGTCCTTGTAGAAGATGCCTTTCTGTTGAAAAAGTAACGGGAGTTGCAAAATTTCATGTGGTGTATCAGTCCTATTCGCGCGATTTTTTCGCTGTCGTGTTGGTAAACATGTATCGAAAGTATCTGTTCGGTGTTGGTGTTGGCCATTTCGGATATTTAGTCTGTTGTCAGCTACCAAATGAATTACATATGTTTTGGTAGTATCTGTAGTTACTTATTTAATATAAATGTATCAAAGTATTTGTCTTGAATATTGCTATGAGAACAGAATAGCGCTCAGCAAACTCTTAGAAGTTTTAAATATCGCCTGTGGTGAGTCTGCTACGGGTTAAACAAGGTTTTACGAAAAGGGCCATATTGACGGTGAAGGTGATTAGCGCCCTGGACGCTCCAGAAATCATCAGCCTTAAAATCGTGGAAAAAAGTGAAGCAAATAATTGTGATCGATCACCGAATCATAACCACATAAGTCCCTGATGGCGTTTCAGTTGAGTCATACCACCATCAGCCTTGAAATCGTGGAAAAAGGTGAAGCAAATGGTTGTGATCGATCACCGAATCATAATCACAGAAGTCCCTGATGGCGTTTCAGTTGACTCATACCATGAATTTTCTTCGGTTAAACGTTCATCAACCAGAACATCATGACCGCCGTCTACATCTACATCTACATTTATACTCCGCAAGCCACCCAACGGTGTGTGGCGGAGGGCACTTTACGTGCCACTGTCATTACCTCCCTTTCCTGTTCCAGTCGCGTATGGTTCGCGGGAAGAACGACTGTCTGAAAGCCTCCGTGCGCGCTCTAATCTCTCTAATTTTACATTCGTGATCTCCTCGGGAGGTATAAGTAGGGGGAAGCAATATATTCGATACCTCATCCAGAAACGCACCCTCTCGAAACCTGGCGAGCAAGCTACACCGCGATGCAGAGCGCCTCTCTTGCAGAGTCTGCCACTTGAGTTTATTAAACATCTCCGTAACGCTATCACGGTTACCAAATAACCCTGTGACGAAACGCGCCGCTCTTCTTTGGATCTTCTCTATCTCCTCCGTCAGACCGATCTGGTACGGATCCCACACTGATGAGCAATTCTCAAGTATAGGTCGAACGAGTGTTTTGTAAGCCACCTCCTTTGTTGATGGACTACATTTTCTAAGCACTCTCCCAATGAATCTCAACCTGGTACCCACCTTACCAACAATTAATTTTATATGATCATTCCACTTCAAATCGTTCCGCACGCATACTCCCAGATATTTTACAGAAGTAACTGCTACCAGTGTTTGTTCCGCTATCATATAATCATACAATAAAGGATCCTTCTTTCTATGTATTCGCAATACATTACATTTGTCTATGTTAAGGGTCAGTTGCCACTCCCTGCACCAAGTGCCTATCCGCTGCAGATCTTCCTGCATTTCGCTACAATTTTCTAATGCTGCAGCTTCTCTGTATACTACAGCATCATCCGCGAAAAGCCGCATGGAACTTCCGACACTATCTACTAGGTCATTTATATATATTGTGAAAAGCAATGGTCCCATAACACTCCCCTGTGGCACGCCAGAGGTTACTTTAACGTCTGTAGACGTCTCTCCATTGATAGCAACATGCTGTGTTCTGTTTGCTAAAAACTCTTCAATCCAGCCACACAGCTGGTCTGATATTCCGTAGGCTCTTACTTTGTTTATCAGGCGACAGTGCGGAACTGTATCGAACGCCTTCCGGAAGTCAAGAAAAATAGCATCTACCTGGGAGCCTGTATCTAATATTTTCTGGGTCTCATGAACAAATAAAGCGAGTTGGGTCTCACACGATCGCTGTTTCCGGAATCCATGTTGATTCCTACAGAGTAGATTCTGGGTTTCCAAAAACGACATGATACTCGAGCAAAAAACATGTTCTAAAATTCTACAACAGATCGACGTCAGAGATATAGGTCTATAGTTTTGCGCATCTGCTCGACGACCCTTCTTGAAGACTGGGACTATCTGTGCTCTTTTCCAATCATTTGGAACCCTCCGTTCCTCTAGAGACTTGCGGTACACGGCTGTTAAAAGGGGGGCAAGTTCTTTCGCGTACTCTGTGTAGAATCGAATTGGTATCCCGTCAGGTCCAGTGGACTTTCCTCTATTGAGTGATTCCAGTTGCTTTTCTATTCCTTGGACACTTATTTCGATGTCAGCCATTTTTTCGTTTGTGCGAGGATTTAGAGAAGGAACTGCAGTGCGGTCTTCCTCTGTGAAACAGCTTTGGAAAAAGGTGTTTAGTATTTCAGCTTTACGCGTGTCATCCTCAGTTTCAAAGCTATCATCATCCCGTAGTGTCTGGATATGCTGTTTCGAGCCACTTACTGATTTAACGTAAGACCAGAACTTCCTAGGATTTTCTGTCAAGTCGGTACATAGAATTTTACTTTCGAATTCACTGAACGCTTCACGCATAGCCCTCCTTACGCTAACTTTGACATCGTTTAGCTTCTGTTTGTCTGAGAGGTTTTGGCTGCGTTTAAACTTGGAGTGGAGCTCTCTTTGCTTTCGCAGTAGTTTCCTAACTTTGTTGTTGTACCACGGTGGGTTTTTCCCGTCCCTCACAGTTTTACTCGGCACGTACCTGTCTAAAACGCATTTCACGATTGCCTTGAACTTTTTCCATAAACACTCAACATTGTCAGTGTCGGAACAGAAATTTTCGTTTTGATTTGTTAGGTAGTCTGAAATCTGCCTTCTATTACTCTTGCTAAACAGATAAACCTTCCTCCCTTTTTTATATTCCTATTAACTTCCATATTCAGGGATGCTGCAACGGCCTTATGATCACTGATTCCCTGTTCTGTACATACAGAGTCGAAAAGTTCGGGTCTGTTTGTTATCAGTAGGTCCAAGATGTTATCTCCACGAGTCGGTTCTCTGTTTAATTGCTCGAGGTAATTTTCGGATAGTGCACTCAGTATAATGTCACTCGATGCTCTGTCCCTACCACCCGTCCTAAACATCTGAGTGTCCCAGTCTATATCTGGTAAATTGAAATCTCCACCTAAGACTGTAACATGCTGAGAAAATTTATGTGAAATGTATTCCAAATTTTCTCTCAGTTGTTCTGCCACTAATGCTGCTGAGTCGGGAGGTCGGTAAAAGGAGCCAATTATTAACCTAGTTCGGTTGTTGAGTGTAACCTCCACCCATAATAATTCACAGGAACTATCCACTTCTACTTCACTACAGGATAAACTACTACTAACAGCAACGAACACTCCACCACCGGTTTTCATGCAATCTATCCTTTCTAAACACCGTCTGTACCTTTGTAAAAATTTCGGCAGAATTTATCTCTGGCTTAAGCCAGCTTTCTGTACCTATAACGATTTCAGCTTCGGTGCTTTCTATCAGCGCTTGAGGTTCTGGTACTTTACCAACGCAGCTTCGACAGTTGACAATTACAATACCGATTGCTGCTTGGTCCCCGCATGTCCTGACTTTGCCCCGCACCCGTTGAGGCTGTTGCCCTTTCTGTACTTGCCCAAGGCCATCTAACCTAAAAAACCGCCCAGCCCACGCCACACAACCCCTGCTACCCGTGTAGCCGCTTGTTGCGTGTAGTGGACTCCTGACCTATCCAGCGGAACCCGAAACCCCACCACCCTATGGCGCAAGTCGAGGAATCTGCAGCCCACACGGTCGCAGAACCGTCTCAGCCTCTGATTCAGACCCTCCACTCGGCTCTGTACCAAATGTCCGCAGTCAGTCCTGTCGACGATGCTGCAGATGGTGAGCTCTGATTTCATCCCACTAGCGAGACTGGCAGTCTTCACCAAATCAGATAGCCGCCGGAAGCCAGAGAGGATTTCCTCCGATCCATAGCGACACACATCATTGGTGCCGACATGAGCGACCACCTGCAGATGGGTGCACCCTGTACCCTTCATGGCATCCGGAAGGACCCTTTCCACATCTGGAATGACACCCCCCGGTATGCACACGGAGTGCACATTGGTTTTCTTCCCCTCTCTTGCTGCCATTTCCCTAAGGGGCCCCATTACGCGCCTGACGTTGGAGCTCCCAACTACCAGTAAGCCCACCCTCTGCGACTGCCCGGATCTTGCAGACTGAGGGGCAACCTCTGGAACAGGACAAGCAGCCATGTCAGGCCGAAGATCAGTATCAGCCTGAGACAGAGCCTGAAACCGGTTCGTCAGACAAACTGGAGAGGCTTTCCGTTCAGCCCTCCGGAATGTCTTTCGCCCCCTGCCACACCTTGAGACGACCTCCCACTCTACCACAGGTGAGGGATCAGCCTCAATGCGGGCAGTATCCCGGGCAACCACAGTCGTAGTCCGATCAGGGGATGCGTGGGACGAGCTGGCCGTCCCCGACAAACTCCCATCCGGACCCCCACAGTGATGCCCATTGGCAACAGCCTCAAGCTGTGTGACTGAAGCCAACACTGCCTGAAGCTGGGAGCGAAGGGATGCCAACTCAGCCTGCATCCGATCACAGCAGTTGCAGTCCCTATCCATGCTAAAAACTGTTGTGCAAAGAACGTCTGAACTGATCTACAGAGAGCGCAAACAAATAAACAAAATTTAAATGGTTATTAAAATACAAGATTGCCTAGTAAATGCAGTAATGCTGCTACTTGCGCACTGCTGACACTGCTCGGCGGCGGAAGGAGACTACGCAAATTTACACTATTCAGTTACTAAAACGCGATGCTACAACTCTCAAATACTATAATACGCCCGAAATTTATGAATTAAACAATGCAAGTACCAAAAACACGCAAAGAAATTAAGAATTAAACTATGTAACAAATGAGTGAGCTAGGAGTATACGACTTGCTGCTCAGCTGCTTATCCAACGGCGGCAGGGAGCACACTGACTGTGACCAACCGACACTGGCCGTTCAAAACAAAAACAGAAGACAAACGACTACGCGAATTTACACTATTCACGTACTAAAACGCGATGCTACAACTCTCAAATACTATAATACGCCCGAAATTTATGAATTAAACAATGCAAGTACCAAAAACACGCAAAGAAATTAAGAATTAAACTATGTAACAAATGAGTGAGCAAGGAGTATACGACTTGCTGCTCAGCTGCTTATCCACGGCGGCAGGGAGCACACTGACTGTGACCAACCGACACTGGCCGTTCAAAACAAAAACAGAAGACAAACGACTACGCGAATTTACACTATTCACGTACTAAAACGCGATGCTACAACTCTCAAATACTATAATACGCCCGAAATTTATGAATTAAACAATGCAAGTACCAAAAACACGCAAAGAAATTAAGAATTAAACTATGTAACAAATGAGTGAGCTAGGAGTATACGACTTGCTGCTCAGCTGCTTATCCAACGGCGGCAGGGAGCACACCAGCGGATAGCAGCATTACCTGACGAGGAATTACTGCTCGTCAGACACACGCACGGTGATGTAGCAGAGAGCGTGCTGATCGCGTGTAGAATGAGTAGGCGCGCGATCTGTCTGAGTTTGATCGAGGGCAGGTTGCTGCGATGGCCCGTAGGCACGGCACAAGCATTTCGGAAACTGCGTGACTTGTTGGGTGTTCGTGGAGTGCTATGGTCAGTGTCTCCAACACGTAGCAAAACGAAGGTAAAACCACGTCCAGACGTCATGGGGTTGGGCGGCCACGCCTCATTACAACTGCTGGGCAGACCGGTAAAGCAGGACATGCCGTGAACTGTGCTGAAACTAACATCAGACTTTAATGCTGGGCAGAGTACAAGTGTGTCTGAACGCGCAGTGCACCGAACACTCCTAACGAGGGGCCACCGCAGCCGACGACCCATGTATGTGCCAATGTTGACACCACGACATCGGCAACTACGATGAAATTGGCACGTAACCATCGGCACTAGACATTGGCGCATTGACAGAGCGTTACATGGTCTGATGAATCCCAATATCTTCTTCATCATGCCGATGGGAGGGCGCGAATCCCTTATCTTCCAGGGGAACGGCTCCTTAACACCTGTACTGCGGGAGGAAGACAAACTGGCGGCGGCGCAATCACGACGGCATCAGTGGGTCCAGTGGAGCTCGTGGAGGGCAACATGACGCCCAATGAGTTGCAGATCCCCTATTAACGATCATGCTCCCTCCAGCAATCTACCAAGGGGTCATTCCTTCCATGCCACCGCGCGTTGCCGCTATTATTCGTGCAAAAGCTGCACATACCGACTATTAGGTAGGTTGTCATAATTTCTGGCTGATCACTGTATTTGGGAATGAAACGTGTGACGGCAACATTTGATCCACAATTGTTCGATTTCGAGCGAAAACTACGGCGAATGCAATTTGCTTAGTAGTCGATAGATGCCAACAACGCTGCAGATGTACTGACACTGTTAGGCCCTATAACAGATGATGAAACATGCATTTATGGGTACCAAGTAGAAATTAAGGCTCCATCGTCCTAGTGACAGCATTATCGATCGTCAAGACCGAAAAAGCTCGACTGTTACGGTGAAATGTAAAGGTTATGCTCATTTGTGTTCTTCGATTATACAAATATAGTGCACCAGGGATCTTACCACAACGTCGAATGATCAAGAAGTAGTATTTTGTACAATTTCAACACGATTTCGGAAAAAAAACCACCCGGATTTTTGCAGAAACGATTCATGACTTGTGAAACATAAGATTTTTCATAGCGTATAAAATATTCAGACAACTTACGGACTGCAACTGCATAACTTCTTCGACAACCGCCAGTTTTTCGACATGTGACAGCGTGTTCAGCTGTTGACATATCGGCAATTTTCGAAGACGTCACTCGGCTGAATTCCCGTATGTTGTTTGAAGAATCCATGGCTTTGGGACCTCGGTAATGCACCTGCTCACATTTTGTTTGCTTTTTCGTAATTTTTGGCCAAAACCAATACTGTATTGTTGCCCTATCCTCCATTTTCGCTAGACATGGCCCCGTCTGAGGTTCTTCTGTTCCCAAAAATAAAGAAAACCTTAAAGGATCGGTGTAGTAGAACCGTAAATGAAACTAAACGCGCGTCACTGAGAGACCTGAAAGCTATCCCAAAGATTGCGTTCCAGAAGTGTTTCTGAGATTAGAGAAAGAGCCTGCGTAAGTGAATAATATCTGATGGAGACTAGATATGTGGGGTCCTACCCACTCGTCTCGTATAGGGTGCCTAAAGGATGCTGCGTTCTCAGAATGCTGTACAACAATTCAAGCAAATGACATTAATAGTTTTTATTGCAAATAAGAAGATTGGCAATACTTAATTTTAAATTTGCACGGTGTCGCAAGCGATAGGCGACATGCAAACAGTCCAAGTCCTTTACTGTTTAGAAGGTCCACGTAAGCAATTGATATGGATCACACGTTAGTGCTATTGCAGTGCTCTCCTAGTACTGTGCGAATAGTATCGAGCCGAGGCTGGCAGGAGCGGCGCTTATGTTGCCTTCGGTTAGAGGGCGCTCCTGACTTGGTGCGGTCCTGATCAGCACACTATTGGCCGACATCGTCTCATCGCCTTCTCTGCTCTCGCATTCTTCATCTTTGTTCCGGCTCATATGGTTACACCAGAACAAGATGATAGCATTGATGTAGACGAAAAAACAAAATTATTTCCGAAAAAATTAATTCCCGTAATTTTTTGTAATAGACCTCATATTAGTGTGTTCAAAGGCTGCTTGAAGTTTGCCATTGCTTGTTGTAGCATTTTAACAGGGACAACACAGATATCGTCTTGAATTAGTTATTGATCTCTCGTCTGTGGCCGAGTGGTGTTAACGTGACTCTTACAGTAGCTGCACGAAAATATCGAAAAATTCCCGAAATGTCAATGAAACTTACGGTTACACTGTCATCAACCTATCTCCATGCTGCTGCCATTGATTGCGTACTAGTGTGCGATGTCGTACCAACTTTCTGAAATGTTGACGGTTAACGATCCACGTATTCTAATATATCTGTTATACTGATCTTCCGTTAAGAAAAGCGTAATTCAACAAAAGTTCTACTCTCCTTATTCTCTTTAAAGCATGAACCTGTCACCACTTCACTAACTTTGACGCCCTAGTGTTTAATGCATCTTTACTCCCAGTAACATCCACAATAACCCTGTCTATCTCATAATCCTTGACTGTTGCTATAAATCACAATGCCACAGTTACCTCGTCAGTGTTGTAGTTAATTTCTGCAGGACTGTCGTTGACGATTGTCATATACCGCCGACGCCGCACACTGCGTTTGGTGCAATTACAATCCACCGATTCTGCATTGTTTTTCAACAAATAGGAACAGCAGCTGTAAATTCAAAAAACGGACCCTCAGACTCAGTACCAGTTCCACGCTCAGGCTAGCTGTACACGACGTAATTCAACTTGGAACAATATCGCCCACTTAGCTCGCGGGAGCGAACCCAGCGCTTATGCCTGCTTCCACTGGTTAATAATGTAAGTAAACCATTGTTGCCCTTCCATCATTCAGTAGCGGGAGAGTGGGACACATTCATTTACATGTGAGTACCTCTGTTCCGAATACGATTTTGTATACAAAATGGCACTTAACCGGTCCCTTGAACAATCCTTCAGGATGTGTAATGGGAATTTAGGGGTACTCTTTACGTATTATGCAGTATCTTTCGAAATACCAATAAGTTTTTGATACTGTTATTCTCTAATGTAGTGTAAATATCTTAATTAGAGAATTTTTTCTTAAAAACATTTGTTACTTTCGCGATGCAAATTCGCAATGTGAAACTGAAATTACTTTTCTATACATCACTTAAAATCAGAAATTAATATACTTCAGTGTACTTTATAAAATATTGTAGTCTGAAAATATTAAAATATGATTCATCAGATACTCCTCTTCTGTGTAGGTGCGACAGTTCTCCAGCTATGTGTACGTCTCAACATGGATCTGTGTTGATAAAAATCGTTTTAAAAACGTTTTTATACATTTATTTACGTTACATTGTAGGCTGTTACCTAGTATTCTTCAATACGCTATACTTCGGTATGTCTGCAGTTGAAGAGTTCGAAGAGAGAACACGATACTACACGAGAGCATAATTTTGAGTTATTGAGTGTGTTATACTGACAAAATTCAGAGACAAGAACTTAAATACAATAAGGAAAAACAGTTCAAATAATAGACAGTGCTTGCAAGCGGTACAGATGGAACGACGAGTATTTATTGCTAACACCTATTTCCGCTGATGGTGCAGTTGTATGTTTTTATTCGCTGTAACTTAAATAATAACGACACTACTGTTAAAAAATGCAGTCAGAATAATTTTTAGTATTGCTAATACCACCATCACCCTATGTAATATAGTTACTTCGTCTGTGTAGCGCTACCTCTGTCATTGTAGTACTATGGCGACGTGTAACAGTAGAGCACTGTGTGTCTATTTAACAGACTTTCAGGCACATATCGAATGCGAAGGAGCGATAAGGAGCAGTTTTTAAGGTACGGACACTGTAATCCCCCAAGAGCTGAATTAAAATCCCCGTGCAGCCATCATTGTTCAGGTTTTTCATCATTTCTGTAAATCGCTTGAGGCAACTGTTGGGATACTTCCTTAGCAATAACGCAGACAGTTCCATTCCGCTAGCTCGTCCAGTCCGTGATTGTGACCAAATTTACAATAGAAAAGTGAAGTTACTTTTCTCTCTGTCACTTAAAATGGGTATGACGTCGTCAGGATTGAACTGTAAAGTTCCTTTCCCCGTCAGATGTTGAGTTATAATGTTGTCGATTATGGGTTAAAAAATCTGATTTTCATTCCAGTTCTTTGATCGTCTAGTGTACTCAGTTATCCGCTGTGAGTTTGCTCGTGTACACGGCACACAGCTGCGGGAGACACAGGAAGAACCTATCCAGAGAACTAGAAATCTGGCGAGATGTAACTCTTGTTCGATTTGTCACGGCTGTAATTCACACGAACATTTCGAAACGTGGCCGTTGCTCGGTGTGCATCTGAAATGTTGTTTCCTGTCTCAAAATTTTATGGAAATGTTCCAAGGGATGTAGCAGTGCGCCAGCTGAAAACGGCTTAGCAAAAAAGGAAAAGCTATTATTCTCCCAAAAATAAATATCCGTTTGTTTATGGGACGCCGTAAAGTGAAAAGTACAAAAGCGAGTGGTGACAAAACTCTGCCGTATAGCGGCGGCGCTCGCACGTAAGCCCGCAGCAGACAATGGGCTCTGCAGCGGCCAGCGGGCGGGGACGCCGCTTCGCCGACCGGGACAACTTTATAGCTGGCACGGCGTATCCCCCGCCGCCGGTACCGCTGCCCAGCTACACGCGTCCCCGTGTCATTAACGCCGTCCCTGTGCCAGCTCGTAAATCTGAGGCGGCACTTTTCCAATATCTTAATAGACGTCCGAACGGCGTGCCCTCAGCTCCTGCTCCTCACCGTCTTTTCGTACCTCATCCATCCCGTTTACTACAGTCGTTTGGCTTGCATATTCCACACTCCAGTTTCATTACCAGAACAAAACATATTACTTGTATTTTTCTCAGTGTCGTGGGCAACTGAATGTAGTCGTCGGGTAATGCTTTCGAGTATTATGAGAGAATCATATGCAAGCTAAGCCTAGAAACGAACTGTTGCAGCAATTAGCAATCATCAACTGATGCATATGTCGCTGTGGTTTTTGTTTTGGATGTTAGTATTCCGCATGCTAAGGGTTTGTGTGTCGATTACCATTTTTTGTTTGTAGTTCACTGTTGCTATTTGAGTTTACATGTTGTCATTTTGTCATTTGGGGAGAGTAAGTAGCTGTGAACGTTAGAAAATGGGGTCCCATGAGGAGAAATCTGAACATTTCCTCCATATTCTTCTGTTTGAGTTCGCTAGGGAAAAAGGGGGGGGGGTGACAGCAGCGGAAGCAGCCAGAATCATCTGCGTCAAGGAAACGGCTTTCTAGTTTTAAGGAGGATCGTTCTGACATTCGTGACTCTTCACGTTCAGGAACAAAAAATGGTTCAAATGGCTCTGAGCACTATGGGACTCAACATCTTAGGTCATAAGTCCCCTAGAACTTAGAACTGCTTAAACCTAACTAACCTAAGGACATCACACACACCCATGCCCGAGGCAGGATTCGAACCTGCGACCTTAGCAGTCCCGCGGTTCCGGACTGCAGCGCCAGAACCGCACGGCCACCGCGGCCGGCCGTTCAGGAACACCTTCGGGGTTTGCTGAAGACTGTTTAAACGGTTTAATCTACAGTGATCACATCACTATAGTCGAGAAATGGTCAGTGTGATAAACTGTTATCATTCAACCGTCGTGCGACATTTTCATGCAGTGGGAAAGGTTCAAAAATCGGGTGTATGCGTACCGCATGCTCCAAGCCAAGTTCACAAAAATCAGCTGTGGCCGTATGTACGTCTCTGCTTGCTCGTAATCAATTGGCTCGTGAATGATCATTCCTATCCTGCATCGCTGCTGGTGACAAGAAATGCTGACATTTATTGTCAACAACGGAGATGTCTTCCAGACTCAATCCAAGAAGAACGACCAGGAAGACTGAGTGCAGTAATGCAGCTTCGCGATAGCTTCCGTGCGCATTCTGCTAGACTGTCAGAAAACATTATACAAGAGTTAGACTGGGAAGTCATTCCGCAACCACCCTTTTCATCTGATGTCGCGCCCTCAGATTTTCACTTTTTCCACTTTCTATCGGACAATCGTTCAAGGGATGCAACTGCGCTCCTGATGTGGCTTGACGAGTTCTTAGGCTCCAAAGCACGTCGCAGAATCGAAAAGTCACCCCAGCGTAGGCAGACTGTTATAAAAAGTGAAGGAAAATATGTTACTGATTACTAAAGTCTCTGTTATATTTAGCTGTTGAGTTTATTAAGCTTATGGGAAACCGCTACGAACTTATGCATGCACCAATCTATTAATATATGGGAGAGTCCCAAAGTTTTTAACTATTACCTCTGAAAAAAACAATCATGCTGCGACGATGATAGCTGGTGATGGCGTTAGTCCTTTGCTTATTCACCCTTCAGTGCAACACATTTATTTCACAACGACGGATGGCTTAGTGGAGACTAAGCTTGCGGAAGTATTCATTTAGGCTGCTACGCAATGATTTCTTGACCCGAAGAACGAGGAGTAAGACAGTGGACGCCGTAGCGGGAATATACGAGATCTGAGTCAAAATTTGATACCGCACGGAAATAGTACGTATGACTGTTACTCGTGCGGAATGAGATGACGCTTTGTCGTGGAGCAAAAACACTTCGGTAGACAGCCTCCCGCAACGCTTCGTCTTGATAGCTATGCGTACAGTCGTCAGCATATGTCGACAGCATGTTCCCATGACGGTTTGCCCGTACGAGCATCATCTATTAGCATCACGCCGTCGCAGTCATTAAAAGACACTCTAATGTCACACTACTACTTCCTTCGTCGTCATTCTGTCTAGTCTTACCACACTGGAAGCGTCTGCGTCAGCTGACGAGTATGTCCTGAGGGTGCGTCTTTGCCGTATTCTCATACCAACTCAGCATAGATTTTTCCAGCGTTCTTCGCCTTAAAATGCAGAAAACGAGTTACCTCAGGATACTCCATTTCACCAGTCGGTTCCGCCATTCTATTTCAGTTCCTCTACCGGCATACTACGGTACTGTGTCACGGGGTATCACTGTACACAAGGACTGTAAGATATGCGGCTACAAACAACAAACTATTAAGTAATTAACTTCAAATTTTGGAGTGGTAATTAAAACTAACCCTCGTACTGTGCATAAATAGGTGAATGTATCCTACATTGTTAGTTCACTTCATCGTCGAGAATTCATCCACAAACGAAGGCCTAAATATAATTATTGACTGGTCAAAATTATGCTAGAGAGAGAGAGAGAGAGAGAGAGAGAGAGAGAATGAATTCAAAGATGATCTGCGCCATGTAACTATATATACCAATCGGTTCGTTAAAGCTAAAGTTCTGCGTTGTGGCCCTGGACCGGCCAATCGGACCCGACCGACCTCCCTGTAACCCTCTGCCAGCGGTGTCATTAGATGCGGTATGGAGGGACACGTGCTGAGCACTCCGTTCTCCGGGTCGCTGTCTTTGGAGCTGCTACTAATCGACCGAGTAGCTCCTCCAGTTGCCCTCACGAGGCTGTGCGCGCCCCGTACCAGTCAGTCCTCCCACCGAGGGAAAACCCCTGGCAGTACTGAGAATCGAAGTCGGGTTCTCTGCATGGTGCCAGCCGAGCTCACCACTCAGCTGCGGAGGCGGACTCCAGTCGTCTAAGCACATCAAAATTAAACTGATAAATACTGCGGA
The DNA here is from genome assembly GCF_021461395.2 of Schistocerca americana. Taxonomy (NCBI): domain Eukaryota; kingdom Metazoa; phylum Arthropoda; class Insecta; order Orthoptera; family Acrididae; genus Schistocerca; species Schistocerca americana. The sequence continues at coordinate 157,337,254 of NC_060123.1, forward strand.
AACATTTGTGTCCACGACCATGGAGCAGTATGTAGTCAGAACGTAACATTTACCAAGAAAGAAAAGGAATAAGGAAGTGCAATAAATGTATCAGGGATGATAAAGAAATTATTAAAACAAACTTATTTAGAAAATAAAATAATAATAGGAATAATAAGAACAATAATAATTTCATACAACACTTGTGAGGCAAAATGTTTATTTTTTACTCTAAAACTTTAGTGCCAAACCAGTGCATTGCATAGTACTAACACCTTATCGTCTTTATGAGGTCAACATCTCACTCGCAATAGAGGGATGGTTTCCAGGTTAGTAAGTGGAAGTTGCGGAACCCATGACGAAAACCAATCGTCGCCGTTACGGTCCTGACGGTAGCTGGTAGTGAGTGTAGTGCTAAGTTATTATGAAACAGTGTCAGTTTAGCGATCGATATTGACAAATGATTGAACAGACTAGCACTAGCTTTTTACATTATTAAATAAGACCTTCGCAATCCAGTATTGTGCACGAGCGGTAAACCGAATGAGGTTGCGCCGTTTCAAACAGATTGGCCTTGTATCTGGAACGACGGGGGCTTCAGTCTCAACTAGGCCATTCTGATTTTAGGGTTTCCATGGTTTCCCCAAATTAAAAAATGGTTCAAATGGCTCTGAGCACTATGGGACTTAACATCTGAGGTCATCAGTCCCCTAGAACTTAGAACTACTTAAACCTAACTAACCTAAGGACATCACACACATCCATGCCCGAGGCAGGATTCGAACCTGCGACCGTAGCAGTCCCGCGGTTCCGGACTGCAGCGCCTAGAACCGCAAGACCACCGCGGACGGCTCCCCAAATTATGTCAGGCAAATTCGAAAATGATTCCTACGATAAGGCCACGGCTAACTACCATCCCAAATTCTTTTTTTTTCCTTATTCTTAAATTGTAATACCATGACGTGTCAAATGTCGTTGTAAAAGTGATCCATAGACGAATAAAACTACTACTATTACTACTACTACTACTACTACTACTACTATAGTATTCGAAAATACGCCCTTAATAAGATTTCCATTTCTGTGGTAGGTACGTTACTGATTGGGAAATTACTGTCGCCTCTTTGCCGTAAACTTCACTATCAAAATCGAAGGAGGCGTCAAAGTACAGCGTCAGTTGCGTGCAGTGCATATATTAGTGAACAAAGATGTTTTCGTGACTGTGCTGAACGTTAGTAGTAGGTGAAGGTAGGTTCTCGAACAAAGTGGCCATTGTTCTCTTAGTATGTAAAAAACGTGCCAATTGCCCTGGCTCCTCTTATGTAAACAAACTGCTCACTTGTGTTCGTGTTTATTTTTTACTGTGTAGTTTAATTGGCAATGTGCGGCGTGATAATCATCAGTAATGGCCAGTAACTGTCATGATAATTGCCGTAATTTATAGGCAAGATGACCGCCGGGTAGGGCACTTCCATTAATGTTTAGCCAGGTGTTAGTGGTTAAATGCGTTCAGCGTTAATTGATAGCTGTCATTTTAATGACAAAAATCTGTGAGCCAAGGAATGGCTTCTCCCCTCCACCACCGGCGGAGTGTGCCCCTTCCCACACAAAGCTCCTATTTCCGCTTGCACCCCTACCACCGACCTCAGTACCCTGAACGTCATTCATAGCACGGACCTTGCTCAAGCAGCAGCAGCAGCACAAGAGCATCACGTGTTATTGCAGATTTTCTGCATAGTATAGCACCCAGCGGTATTGGCCCACTTTTCTCGTATGTTCAACAGGTATTATACGCAACGCTATTTTGTGCAACGAACGACATTATTTATGGTTTTGTGGTTAATTTCCCGGTTTTTTTAGGAAGACATACTTTTCATTGTTATTTCATGGATTTCTCCACTTTTTAAGATGATTGTTGTAAATATGGGTTTAGTGTATTTGAATTAAAAACAGTTTTGACTGTAACTTCGTCTTTTATTAACAGCGCGTTTCGCCTTCATACGGCATCTTCAGACTATCTTAAAACTTTCCTTTTACATCATATTAAAAACAATAAAACGGGTCTGTGCTAGACTGAAGTTTGCGTCGATCAGATGGACTCGCTGAGTTCTTTTCATTTTCCAACATTTTAAAGCTAAAAAACGGATCTATGCTAGGTTGAAGCATGCGTGTAATCAGATGTACCTGCCGAGACCTTTCCCGTGTTCAACATTTTAAAAACCATGGAACAGGTGTGTGCTGGATTGAGATACGCGCCGAATCAGATGAAAGCGGAGAGCGTTTTATGGTTTTTTAAAACGGTGGAAAAGGAAAGTTTAAGATAATCTGAAAATGCCCCATAGCCCCAAAGTAAAACGCATTGTTAATAAAAGATCAGTTTGCAACCAAGACTGTTTTTAATTCAAATATCCCAAATACGGCGTCTGGACCGGACGATGTAATGGATTGGAAGAAATTTTGTGGGTTTAGTTGCCGTCCCCGACTTTTTAAGAAGATACACATAAATACTGGTTTCATGGCTTATTTCACCGATTTTTTTCGAAAATACCCACGTAAATACTTTGCTATAAAGGTTAAAAATTTCCGCAACGTACCTTCTGTAACCACTGTGGTACTATGCACGACTCTACGGATTTTAGCCTACTACTACACAACTTGCCACTTTTTTTTCAGGAAGACACGTAAAGAAATGATTACACAACACCACTAGGCCTAAGCTTTGTTTAAACGAACTCATCCACTGAAATTTTAATGGACGACAAAACTACCAGGTCCCCCTAACACTACATGATTACACAGGACCTACAGAAAAATGGCTACGAGGACGCTTATACAGAGAAAGAAAGGCATACACTCCACACGCAAAGCCTTCAGTAGGCTAGGGGAAGACACACGTCTGTCTGCAAGTACCTAGTGTACGGAAGTCACTCCCTGTTCGCAACTGCCGCCGTCAGTGCTTCGCATTTTAGTATCGCCGTGAGATAATTAGTAGGATAGCATGCAGTTAATTACAAAGCCAGTATTTAAACAAACACCCGACAGTGCAGTGACCCATTAAAAACTTGCAAAACATTAGCTTCTGTACTTCACACAGTGATTCCTATCACACTGCAGAACACTCTGTGTTCACCGCACCAAAGCACTTTTGATTATGAGAGATTGTCTGCGCCGAGGGCTGCCTCGTGTAAAATAACGTCAGCTGCCCCGGGCTGCACTAGGTGCTGCGACCGGTAACCGCCAGCTGCCCACAAAGCTCCCCCCTGCCTCGTGCGAGAGATAGCGCACCAAATTTCTATGACACCCTTCCGCACGTATCACGATTAATAAAGGGTAATGACATTTCAGCAAATTCCCCCCCCCCCCCCCCCCCCCCCCCCCCCCCCCCGTAGCCTCATGTATTCCAGCAGACTGCATGTGTGAATTTGTGTCCCACCTGGTACCTTTTGGTGCATTTTGTATTACCCTGGAATGTCGTTGGATAAATAAAACGATTTCAAAAACGTTGTTTAACTCAAAGGTTTCACTGTATTGCACTTGAAATATCTACATACAGCGAAAAATGTCGATTGTATATTAGTACGTCTTCACTGGAATTAAACATTTTCGATTCACTTATGATACTTCATGTGTACTACAATTACGTACACTTCACTCTTCACCCGCAAGCCTCTTTATACATGCTGGTTGAGACCTTCTCTCACTGATTGAACATATTTTCATCTACTCTGCCTAAGTGTCGATGGAGTTATTTTTATAAATAATTACATTTATCGACAATTTATATCACCCTACAATGTCTCTATCAAAGTCCTCCCTCTCATGTACGTTTTAGCGCAATCGTATTCTTTGTTACACATTATTTAATCGCTTGACCCGATGCTTTTTTATGTAGACATGATTCCCCTCAGTATGACAACTTCTTTTCCTATATTTGCTATATGTTGGCATAGCTATTTAGAACGTCGTATGTGCTTATTTCCAGGCCTTTTTGCGTCTCTCAAGTACATAATAGAATAGCGGCGGGCCCCTTAATCTGCCGGATGTCACTGGCTGCATGATTTGCACCTCTTTTAAAATGCTTAAAGAAGTGCAGCTGGTTCGGCACTGTCAGTATGGTAGTCGCAAACAGAGAAACGGGAGTGAGTCCCCATTACCATCTGGTTGTGGTAGACATACACTTTGTGATCAAAAGTATCCCGACACCCCAAAAAACATACTAATTTCATATTAGGTGCATTTTGCTGCCACCTAGTGCCAGGTACTCCATATCAGTGACTTCAGTAGTCATTAGACATCGTGAGAGAGCAGAATGGGGCGCTCCACGGAACTCACGGACTTTGAACGTGGTCAGGTGATTGGGTTTCACTTGTGTCATACGTCTGTACTCGAAATTTCCACACTCCTATCCATCCCTTGGTCCACTGTTTCCGATGTGATATTGAAGGGTAAACGTGAAGGGACACGTACTGCGTAAAAGCGTACAGGTCAATCTCATCTGTTGACTGACAGAGACCGCCGACAGTTGAAGGGGGTCGTAGTGTGTAATAGGCAGACATCTATCCAGACCATCACACAGAAATTCCAAACTGCATCAGGATCCACTGCAAGTACTGTGACAGTTAGGCGGGAGGTGAGAAAACTTGGATTTCATGGTCGCTCGGCTGCTCATAAGCCACACATCACGACGGTAAATGTCAAACGACGCCTCTCTTGGTGCAAGGAGCGTAAACATTGGACGATGGAACAGTGAAAAACTGTTGTGTGGAGAGACGAATCCTGGTACACAGTGTGGCGATCCGATGGCAGTGTGTGGGTATGGCGAATGCCCGGTGAAGGTCATCTGCCAGCGTGTGCAATGCCAACAGTAAAATTCGGAGGCGGTGGTGTTATGGTGTGGTCTTGTATTTCATGGAGGAGGCTTGCACCCGTTGTTGTTTTGCGTGGCACTATCACAGCACAGGCCTAAATTGATGTTGTAAGCACCGTCTTGCTTTCCACTGTTGAAGAGTAATTCGGCGATGAGGATTGCATCTTTCTACACGATCAAGCACCTGTTCATAATTCACGGTCTGTGGCGGAGTGATTACGTTACAATAACATCCCTGTAATGGACTGGCCTGCACAGAGTCCTGACCTGAATCCTATAGAACACCTTTGGGATGTTTTGAAACGCCTACTTCATGCCACGACTCGCCGACCGACATCAATACCTCTCCTCAGTGCAGCACTCCGTGAAGAATGGGCTGCTACTCCCCAAGAAACGTTCCAGCACCTGCGAGAGAGGTAGCTGTCATCAAGGCCAACGGTGGGCCAACATCATATTGCATTCCAGCATTACCGATGGAGGTCGCCACGAACTTGTAAGTCATTTTCAGCCAGGTGTCCGTATACTTTTGATCACATAGTGTCTGTAGGTGGAATTAATGTTTCCTCACAGCACACAGAAGAAGCGGTAAAGACATCGCCTCTCAGCCGCCTTCCCATTTTGTCAGACTATTGCTTAACTTCCCCCCCCCCCCCCCCCTTCCTCTCCTCATATACTCACCATTCACAAATCGTAGTGTTCGATGCATAGAATTTGCACTAACCTCATTTTGACGAGTAAGGTTCACTCTAGGTGTCCCCAGCCAAGTCACAGAGCCCTGGTAACTTTCTCAAAATCTCATAATCTGGCGACAGCACTGTTCCACGAGCCAGAAGCCTTTATAGACATCTACCTGTCACTAGATATTTATAGAGCTATCACAGTGAGAAAAAATAGCGCATTAACGTACAGGAAGAAATTCACCACAATGTTTATGCTTACATCCTGGTACTATCTGTGGGGTTTGTAGTCATTGGCTCGACAGAGCGGCAGCTATTTAGATTCTAAAGTTAGCGTTATTTACATACAACTCCAACTCTCACCGACCGTCAATACTCTCCAAATAACGTACCTCTACTGGCTGCAACAAAAGTTCAATAATTGATGTTATGTCCATATTGAACTGAAAGACGTGTTGTTTCGTAGCAGATGCAGGCGCGATCTTTGTAGACGTCCGGTAGAGGACGAAATGCAGCGGAAAAAGATCATTCGTTAGTGAAGGAGAAGATTGTCGGCTTTTAAGTCGGCAGCGTCGTGTCCACTGCAGGAGAGATAGTGCGGCGAGTCGGGGCTCCGACGTCCCGCTAAATGAAACCGGTCGCTATCGGCTGCCGGCGGGGCACGTTCTCAGGCGAGAGATGCAATTTAGATCGCGGCCCGGGTCCGCCTCGGATTCATTGTCCGCGTCACGTGTGCCGAAGCGGACCGGGGCGCCGGTCACACACACACACACACACACACACACACACACACACACACCAGAAAGTTAAAGCTCTGCTGCCATAGGTTGTGCGAACGAAAGCAGGCAGGTGCATTCGGCTGCCTTTTGACACACCCATTGCTGTAGATCTTGCTTTTAAGGTGCAAGAAGCCTTAACGTATTAGGAATTTAGATCTCTTATGGGGCCACGGTATATGGGAGATTTGGGACCGAAATAAGACTGCCCTTCCTTGGTGTTGGTAGGAGGTCAGTGTCGGAGATGAGGTGCCGGGTGAAAATCTTTATGGGTTACAAGATTTGAATACAGAAGAGTTTTGATAGAATCATTTTTCAAGTGTATCTGAGAGATGGCATTGCAGGAGTACTACATTATTTAGCTAGTCCTTTGTTCTGTGCAACTGACCAGGCCACAATGATCTGATATGACTCCCTCTGCGTTTTCCGAACGTTAACCGCTGCAGAGTGATGAGGCAAAATGGTGGAAAGGAATAGTAGGAAGTAGCGCTAAACGTTGCAACTGTGTTAGGCCAATCCAGACAGCTAAATAAGTCATCTGCTGCCGCAAAACCAATTACCGCACGATAGCTCACTTTATGAATGTTCTGCTCTATGTTGTCTTGGTCCCTTTAGTGGCATTGTACTTTAATGCGGCTCGGGTAATTCATTGTGTACCAAGATTGTACACATGTACCTCAAAGAAAAATAATTTCCTAACTTTATTTATTCGAGGTGACAAAACTTTATGACCACCTATCTTATAGACGACGTTTGTAAAAATCTATAAAATTTACTCGCGTTTCTCGTAAATAATTTGATTTTGCCCGCTAATTTTGCCGGGATCCACACTCCGGAATGTGTAAAGGGACCGACACACGAGCGACGGATCGCAGCTATCCGTCGCATGGGCGGCCGACCGCTTCATACATCGCATGCGTGTGGTCAGATCGTAGCGATCGGTCTCCGATCACTCGTCGCATGGAAATCTCAGGCAGTCTGATGGATCGCATTCGATTCGTGCATGGAATATGGCCGCGTGGCTGCTTAGCAGCGGTGTGTGGCAATATGACTCCGATGATGATGGTGATGGTAATGTTTGGTTTGTGGGGCACTGAACTGCGCGGTTATCAGCGCCCGTGCAAATTCTCAACCTTTGCTCAGTCCAATCTCGCCACTTTCAGGAATGATGATGAAATGATGTGGACAACAAAAACACCCAGTCATCTCGAGGCAGGTGAAAATCCCTGACCCCGCCGGGAATCGAAACCGGGACCCGGTGCTCGTGAAGCGAGAACGCGACAGCGAGACCACGACTCCGACTCGCCTGTGTTTACTAAGCGTGGTTGTGTTGTTTCGTTTCGCTTTGCCCACGTTGAGAGAGGAATTCACGTTAGAACTGGTAGTTATCCATGGACTATGAACTCCCCTGAGAAGAGAAATGGAAGGTGGAGTTGTCATTTATATCAAGAAGTCATAGAGAATACACCCTCCAATTTTGTAGAGATTAGCATTTGGAAGCCTGTGCTATAGAAGTAAAATTTATGGAAAGTTCACAGTAATAATCGTAATATAATGTGCAGCCTCTTACGATTTTGAGTTATTTATGAAATAATTATAATATTATTAAAGATTTTAACTTCTGAACAGAATGGCGTACATACCTACTGAAGTGTTAAGAGGACATTCTGAATTAAATGTTCAGGGCACATCTCTTATACTTCTACAATCAAGTCCCTTGTCATTTCATCCACGTTTCACACAATTAATGGCAACAGTTACGGTAATCAGTAGTGCTGCTGTTAACAATGGGGGATTAGTCGAGCGATCTAAGGCGCTGCAGTCATGGACTGTGCGGCTGGTCCCGGCCGAGGTTCGAGTCCTCCCTCGGGCGTGGGTGTGTGTGCTTGTCCTTAGGATAATTTAGGTTAAGTAGTGTGTAAGCTTAGGGACTGATGACCTTAGCAGTTAAGTCCCATAACATTTCACACACATTTAAACATTTTGCCGGCCGCGGTGGTCTCGCGGTTCTAGGCGCGCAGTCCGGAACCGTGCGACTGCTACGGTCGCAGGTTCGAATCCTGCCTCGGGCATGGACACATCGAGGAAATAGTGTAAATATGTGCATTTTAATTATAAAACAAATGAATATGAATGAATTGAGGACTAATAAACGTAAAACAAATTGTATTGGCACACTGGAATGATAAACACACTCCATTTGACGTCAGCGAAAAATGTAATTGTATATTTAAAGTGACCTACATTTTCCAAGAAATGGCTAGCACATGTGTCTAGTAAGCAGAAGACCCAGGGTCAAACCCCGGCCGTGGCACAAATTTTGATTCATTTCTTCAGCTTGTTTAATTATCGAAGATTAAGTTGCTTAATATAAATGCAAGATTTCCCCATTACTTACAAAGCTGGGGAACTATTCCAATACCGGATAAACTCGGCAATACTGACGATTTAAGAAGGGTAAAATAGACTGTAAGAGTCAATTGAAGTTTGTGCGCAAGAAAAGCGTTTCAAAATAAGTTTAATAAATTATAATTCTCGCGTATTTTACATTTCTTTTGCAAGTATTCGTGGAGATACGCAAATCAGCTGCGACTGCTGCTAAACATAACAGTTCATTTTCCATAACACAACTTCTCAATACAATGATCAATAATACTGGTTGATATTGCTTGACAAATTGTTCGTGTACGAGATGTCGAGGCGAGCGGCAGATTGCAGCGATCCGTCGCCCGTGTTTGGGCCCTTAAGACGCTGAGAGTGTTCCTGCCATGTTCGCGCTGTGGTTAAGTAGGTGGCGAGGGCACTGCAGACGAAGTTGCAGCTCAGTTGAACAACAAATCTCCCTTGACGTCGTTCTAAACGGCAGAAATTGGAGGACAGACAGGAAGGTACGGGACGGAGGTGTGCCCGTGGGGCGTCTTGCAGCAGTACGTGCCGTTAATTACTGTGCGGAAGGCGAGTCAGTTATTAATTTGGGAAGACGCACCTCGTCGCCGGCGCCTCATATGAGGGCTGGCGGCTCGCGTGCCTCGTTACCGGCTGCTGGGCGCGCCCGCCGGGGTTTAATCAAGCGTAACTAGACAAATTTGTGTGATCTGTAGCGGCGCTGCCACCGCCGCCTCCGCCAGCACCCGAGCCGTCTGGGGGCGTGGCGCCTCGCTGCTGCGTGGCTGGCTGCCTACCTTCCTGATGAGCTGCCGGCTGCGCCCTGCTCCTGCAGAGCGGACGGCACCGGTTGTGACGGGCGCGGGCGCCACGTCCCCGCAAGTAGCAGAGGAGACGGTTTGACCTCCCGATAAACACCACGTAGACTTTTGGAGTCGTCCCCTCTGCAATTGAAAGCATTGGCCTCCAGGAAGTGTTCAGTCATTTCTGCCGTTGTCCGGGGTACGCTTTCGGGGAGGCACGGGACAATTAGCCGACTTAACCGATAATCCTCCCGCACTCTTCGGTACGTTTAATGACACGTCTGACCTAATGTTCTGCGTAACACTCTTTTCACAACACTTCCCGCAGACATAACGTCAGTTTGACGCCACGCGCAATATCGATTACCGCAGGAACCGCTATCGACTTTGCGACAAGGAAGAATATGGATGTTGCTTTAATTCGCAGCAATTTAAGCTGTCCTCTTAGGTTTCGGAAATCGTCACATATTCGGAAATATAGAACCAAATATTTGTAAAAATTAAGAATATGAATTTAATAGGTGCTCGTTTCAGTCGCAGAAATTAAAGCTGCCTTTTTAGGTTACTACCCAACCACACACTCGGAAATCGCAAAATATTTCCTTCATTCTTCGTTCTATAATCGAATGAAAATGTAAACAACATCGAATATTGCAGAACATACTTGTATTACGTTCATGAGAGAGTCGAAGAATGTGTCAAAAATGGTAACATGAAAAAAAAATTGCGTATCTCGAAATACAAACCTATGTCTTATGATTCCTGAAAACATTACGTTATCCACTACACTAGCACTTTGGCATGTGAATTCGTCTCTTGATTATCATAGTATTTCTTAAATGCTTATGTGGTTGATGCATTATTAACTGACGTTTAATTATAATGGTGATGTGCTGGTGATAAATTTTCAGTGTTCCGTTACCTTGAAACGGCGTACTGCAAATTATATTAGAAGCGTGTTTCATGCTTAATTTGTAAATTATTGACGATAACAACTCACTCCTGAGAGAGTTCTCTTATACGAAGGCATTAATCGTCGATAAACCATTATCTGAAGTTTAGTTATACCAATAATTATAATAAATAATTCCAGGAATTATGTGTTTTATAAATATCCGGTATGCATACATGAAGTGTTCTGAGAGGCCTTTGCTGATCGCTAACGAAATTCGATAGCAGTTCCTGCTGTCATTTGATATTGCGCTTGGCGTCAAAATGACGTCATTTATGCGGAAAGTGTTGTGAATAGAGTGTTGCCCAAATGTTCTGTGCTTCACAGAAAAGACATAGATTCCAAAGAATAAACTTCGGCAGAAAGACTGCCAACAAGATTGTCAGTGATCGTTATCGAACAATTGAGTATACTGTACAACAACGATCGGAAATAAACTTTGTACTCAAATTAATTAATTCGTTGTAGTTAGCTGAAGTTTTAATTAATTACGTTAGTGACTTTTACTGAAATATTAAATACTGAATCGTACCATCAGTAGCCAGCTAACGCTGGACAAATAGTCAGCCAATGAACAGAAAACGACGTTGCCAGATCTCGACAGCAGTGCAGAGCACGGACGAGTGTCTTCAGTTTTAGAAACGTTCAGTCATAAATAAAGTAATAGAACAAAAGCAATGTCTTGATAGCAGACTTTCTTTTACAGAAAGTTTGGAAAAAGCATCTTTATACCAATTGCTTCATATTCTATTAATTAATTAAACCAAACAAGCAATAAGACTCCTAATTCAGGCGATAGCAAGGAAAGGTGTTTGTTTCAATCTCACGAACTGCTTTTTCGCAATAAAGAACAGCGGTAATTGTTTATTTCCTATTGTACTTCGACGAAGCGTGAGTAATTCATAGTCATACCAACAGTGTTTATAAGTAGTTGCGTGAGATGTTAGAGTCCTTATGGAGTCACACTGTTTGATGAGCTGTGGTAGCGGAACGGTTAAGGTGTTGGGCTGCCAAGTGAAAGGTTATGAGTTCAAACCTTGTGCGGTGCTTAATATTTTCTTTATTTAAAAACAATATTGGAGTGCCTTACTTCACGAATTTTATTCGTTTGAATGAAATTTCTAGTGCTTTGCCTCTTCATTAACGTGCAGACACGTGCTCCCCGCATTCCGCGCAGTGCGCGATTTTGTCATCACTGCACTTCTCGCCTGTGCAGACACATGGTGTTCCCACTGCTTTGACACACTGATCATTCGATTCCACAAAAACTATTTGGCCAAAAAATTTGATTTTTACACGTCTTCTTGCCTGATACCTTCCCCCCATAAATGACTTAATTTTGTTTTGATGTGCAGCATTAAATGTAGTAAACCATTGCACGAAATTTTGAAGAGTTTGCAGAGGTAAAAAGTCCATAGCGTATACTTTCCGTGTGGTCGATTTTAGTTGCCACAATGTTGAGAATGAAATGTGGACAAGATACCTAAATTTCATATAATATTTACTGTATAACAATATCTCATTTAATTTAAGTACCACATAGGTGTCGTATGTAATATTGAGAAATATTCCGTCTTTCGCGACTGTAATAAAAGTTTTATATACACACGGCGCGTTTGGCTTTATTTTAAAGCACTTCCATCGGTGAAAGGTATGGCACATACACAATGGTATTTATGTTCTATTTCTTGTTTTTGTTCCACAGTCGCAGTTTTACCAATGGTATTGAAATATATCCCTCTTCTGCAACTGTAATAAGCGACTTATTTAGACCAGACGCGTTTCTCTCTTTTGAAGCATCATAAGAGGACAGTATTTTGTGTCCTCCATTGCCAAGTCACCTTTCGTAGTTTTGTGCTGCGGTAGCACAATATTCAACGTTTGTGTTGGCTCATAAAATGCTGTTTGTGTGTGCCACACACAAAATTATATTTGACATAGCTCTGAGCACTTCACTGACAGACGGTGTATTCAAGTTCTAATGTTTTTGTAAGTCCACAGTTTTGTTTAATGTATTTTGTCTACTTCCTTTTGATTGATTGAAGTGCTTGAAAATAAAGCCAAACGTGCCCAGTGTAAGTAAAACTTTTGTTACAGTCGCGAAAGGTGGAATATTTCTCAATATTACATACGACACTTATGTTGTACTTAAATTAAATGAAATATATAGGTATCTTGTCCACATTTCATTCTCAACATTGTGGCAACTAAAATCGACCATATGGAAAGTATACTCTATGGACTTTTACCTCTGCAAACTCTTCAAAATTTCGTGCAAAGGTTTACTATATTTAATGCTGCATAATAACTGCGTTGAACATCGAAACAAAATTAAGTCATTTATGGGGGGAAGGTATGAGTCAAGAAGATAGGTAAAAATCTAATTTTTGAGCCAAATAGTTTTTGTGGAATCGAATGATAAAGAGTGTCAAAGCAGTCGGAACACAATGTGTCTGCACAGGCGAGCAGTGCAGTGACAAAATCGCCCACAGCGCGGAATGCAGGGAGCACGTCTTTGTAGCAGCGAAAGGGTTAATGCGGCCGTGGTGGCTTTACTTCATGAACTGCGCGCTCCCCCCTACACGTAAGCTTGCGAACTATGCTATACTACGGCGCTGCTTCTATTGGCGCGTGCGTCGTGTGCAACTGGCAACGCAGCAATCACCATCGCCTGGGCGGGCATGCGCGAGCCGCCAAGATAAAAGAATTGAACTATAGTACAGAAATAATGTTGATTATCCTATTTGTTACTAACCCTATGTATGAACTACTTTAGGTGCGCATCCATGTACAGCATTTGGTGTTTTCTTGGCTAGATTTCCAGCAATTTGCTTATTTACTGTCACATCTCAGCTTCCTCCTCCTGTTCCTTCTCATTGTCACTATTTTCTTTGTCACTGTGGGTATCGCTGTCCATCCTCTAGAGATTTCTGTTACGCTGCACATAGGCATGTCTGTGATGTCGTGTCCGCATATACTCTTCATGTGTTGTTTTTGAAATACTGTTTGTCAGTGCGTTTAATTGTGCCCATTGTTCTTCGTCTCTTATTGCTGTGTATATATCTATGTCTGTATCTGTGTAATCTAAGTGTAGTGTATGTCTATTGTTCGCGTATTGCCCACAGAAAAAGACAGTGTGTTCTGGGGAACCTTCTTCCCCGCATGTGCATGTAGGTGTCTGCCTCAGACTCACGCGGTTTAAGTGCGTGGGATAAGGTCCGTGCCCGGTTAAGAAATGTACCATACCGCGGCTGTGATCGATATGTCTCATTCTCAACCGCTCCCTTATGTCAGGGAGGAAGTCGTGCGGTCTACGTCCCTTATCACTTACATCCCACTCACCTTGCCATGTATACAAACGCCAACTTTTAAGGTGACGTATCGTCTCTATGGGCACACCGGTTATTGTGTGTGCCTTATCTAGTCTCCCCACCTTTAACCAGTACCTTGCAGCTCTGTATTTGATCGTGATATCTATGGGGCATATTCCGAGCACCACACACAGTGCATCCGCAGATGGCAGATATGGTACCGAAGGCTCCAGATAGCCTAAGTAGGACACTTCTCTGCCCTCGTCTGACGGATGCTTTGTTGGTGACTACGTTCAGTCTATGTGCCCACGTGCTAGCTGCAAAGCTGAGTACTGATTCGAAGAGCGCACAGTGGTATGTACGTATGACTGGTAGAGGTAGTCTGTACGGTTTTGAATTTAGCCTCACCAGTTTGTGGAGTATTTTTTCTGCTTTGTCTGTTGTTAGCCTTATGTGTTCGTGGAAATTCAATTTTTCATCTATGTGTACCCCAAGATAGCGCGTAATGCGTGCTCGTTTTATGTTTGTGCCCCAATTTTAATCGAAGGATTCCTTTGGAGTGATCCTTTCAGTAAAGTGTATGTTGTTTTGTTTTCGGCTATCCTGAGTTTGTTGTTGTGACACCACTGAGTAATTGTTTGTAGTAACCCACTGGCTTTCTCTTCTAACTGGGCTCCGTTGTTTGCAGTGACTACAGCTAATAGGTCATCTGCGTAGGCGACAATTCTGTCTGACCTGTCATCCCCATCCAGAAGCTGTAGGAGGGGTTCGATTGTTATGTCCCAGAAGATGGGGCCGCAGATCGACCCTTGAGGACAGCCTTTGGTAATTCTTTTAATTACTTTCCGGCTATCCATCTGCCAATCGACTACTCGGCCTTTACGGTAGTCTAGAAAACTGTTGTACAGTGATTGCGGTACCTCCAGATGTCTTAGCCTCTGAAACAGTGCTGGCCACCAAAGATTATCAAATGCTCCAGCATTGTCAATCATTATTGCCATGGCGTATTTCTGTTTTGTGGTGTTAACTATGTGCAGGGCCTGGTTGATGGCATCTATTGATCTGCCAGATCTGAAGCCGAACTGGTGTTGGCCCATACCCCTGAGAGCTCTGTGTGTTTGCAGGCGCTTACACAGTAGCTTCTCCTGAATCTTTGCTAGGGGGTTTATTAGGCATATTGACCTGTAAGTCTTTGGATCTGAAGGATCCCTGTCCACTGATTTGTTAATAATGACTGCTTTGGAGGTTTTCCATCCTGTAGGTACCCTGCCCAGCCGTAAGGCATCGTTCAGTAACGTTGTTAGGAACGGGGTGATCTGCGGTGCTAGTTTTTTCAGTGTTTCCGAGTGGATACCATCTGGTCCAGGTGCTTTTTTGTTTTTGAGCTCTGAGATTGCTAGCGCAACCTCTTCTTGCGCAAAAGGACAGGTGACAGTTGCAGTGTTGTATGGTGTGTGTAGGTTTTCTCTTAGTGTTGCATGATATTGTGTGTCTGTATCGATAATGTCGACAGGGAGCAGTTTATACAGCAGAAACTCCGCTGTATTCCTCCATCCCCTCGTTATCGTGCCGTCATCCTGCCTTAGCGTTCCTAGAACTTGTGGGGTTTTTATCTTCTCTGTCAGTATTTTGTATGGTTCCCCCCCATATATTTTGCTCTGTTTGTGTTGTTACAAATAGCTCCCATTGTTGTCTGCGCGCGTGTTGTATAGGGTCTGTCTATATAAGTCTTGTGCATGCCTATATGCTTCAAGTCTTATTCGTCTGTCCATATCTGCTATCGCCCTTTGATATAATTTTCGTTTGCGTCTTGCGTCTTGTTTGAGTCTCGTAAGTTCGTTGGTCCATGGTACTGATGAGCAATTTGTGTTCTTTGCTGTCGGTATTGAAGTGTTTTGTGCATGTTTTATCACCTGTGTTAACTTGTGTGCTCTATAATCGATACTTCCATTGATGTTTTCTAGATCGTGTCGCTGGATAATTTCCGTTAATTTGTTCCAGTCTGCTTTGTGCAACAGCAAGTGTCTGGTGTGTGATTTGGTCATTGTGTTCTGAGTGTGAGTTAGTGTGTATGTTATGGCATTGTGATCACTACTGGTTATGTTGTCGTGTACAGTCCAGTTTGTTACGTATGCCATTGCTGCATTATTTGCTAGCGTGAAGTCGATATTACTGCTCGTACCATCAAACCCTGCATATGTTGGTATAGGTCCTTCCGTATTCATTACATGTAATTGTGTATCTTGTATTAGATCGGTGATTATGCGTCCTCTGTCATCTGTTCTGTCTGAGTTCCAGAGGGTCGATCTGGAATTAATGTCAGCACCTATCACTAATTTTTTGCCTCTGGCATACATTACTAGGTCTCTGATGTAGTCTGCATACGGCTGTATTTGATGGCTGTATTGGGCGTACATGGATGCAATAACCCATGTGACGTTCCCGTTAGTTATCTCTATGGTAACCAAGTGTTGATTACACAACTGTGTTACCTTAATTATAAGTTCTATTTAGAATTACTATTGCAGCCTTACAGTCATTGCTGCCTGTTATTGTGGTAGCATGTTTTGGTATACATATCAGTTGCCCGTTTCTATTGTAAGGTTCTTGTAAGCACATGATGTCTGCCTGCAGGTCTTGTGCTATTTTAGGGATTTCCGCGCTGACTGTCGTACTGTTTTTTGTATTATGTTGTAAGATATTCATTTTTTGTCTGTGTGTTCTGGGTGTTTTACGTGTACAAAACATTTACTGCCAGTCTGTGAGTAATCAAAATATGTTCGTCCGTATGCTCTTACATGATCTATGTATATTTTGTCCAAGTCGAAAGATTCTGACCTGCGCAGGCAGACCTGGAGCATGAGATCGAGCAGCGGCTCTGCTGGTGTAGGAATATTTTCTGTCTATAGGATGATTCTGTCTGTTTGCTCAGTTACTGGAAAACAGAGAGAATCTCCCTTTGGATGGCACAATCTAAGTAGCATCCGCTGCGCTGTCTGCAGTATCTCTTTTTTCTCTAGCCTACTTAAAAGTAAGTTAAGTTCTAAATTATCATAATTAAGTGCAGCTGGCTTGCTGTTGGTGCTGGTTTCTGTTCCGGTCTCTGAGGTGGTACTAGACGGATTGTGGCTTGGTGTTGGCAGCTGACTGGGGGACATTTTAAGTCCTCTTTGGGATGTCACACGGTTACTTTTCGTTTTGTCACACGCCTCTTCAATGCTGTTTGCCTTCACACGTTTTTCACTGATGTTGGTGGTGCTTGCTGGCGTGGTGTCGGCGATGGTGGTGATTTGTATGGGACTGACTGTATGTGTTATGTTGTCTTTGTTTGTGTTTGGAGTGGAGGTTGTTGCTAGACGCACGTTGACATCGTTGCAAATGTCACATGTCTCTCCCTCAGATTTGTCCTCATCTAATTGGTCTACTTTTATAAGTCTGGGTCCGGTAGTTTTGAGTTTTGTATTGGTCTGTAGCCTGAGTGTTTCGATGTGTTTTGATTCAGGGACTGCGTGCCTGTCTGTTCCTTGTTCCTTTTTCCCGGGGTGAAGAGTGCCTCCCGAGACAAATTTGACTGGTTTGATGTACTGTTCACATTTACGTGTGTCGTAGGGTTTTCCATGTGATGATGATTCTGCTTTGTGTTCATCCTGTGTGTGTGTGGTGTGATGTACTTCGGCTGGGAGAAATTGTGAGGGAGTATGTCGGTTTTGTTTGTACATTTTCTTGTGCACAATATATGTAAGCTCATCTTCCAACTCATCTATCCTCTGCATTAATGTTATTTGAAAGTTTATCCAGTGGTGTAATTGTCTTTTAAGTTGCTTTGCCACCTCGCAGTGGATGGAGCCACAGATTGTCATGTCATCTATATATTCAATCGTATTAATGCTGCTATCCTGTAACGTCGTTGAGTGTGTTAGGGGCGGGATGGGTTCATTATCGACGTAATTCTCCGGCAGAAGATTCATTTGTCTTCTCCAGGAAACTGCTCTTTGGTAGCTTCTCTGTAATGTTGACGGTGATTTGTATTTATGTGTTTTGGGTAATTGGCTTTGGGCGTTCGCGTTTCTTGTGTGTGTGCTGATTTTAGCTGCCATAGTCTATACTGTCCAGGAGCCGGTCATGCAGCTGTTTATAGGTCTGACAATCACCACCTTTTGTTTTATTGCAGACGCGGTGTCTGTATTTGCAGGGGATACAGACGCAAACCGCGGACCTGCACTCACTGCGCTTGTGTCCTTGGTTGCCGCACTGGGCACACGTGACGTCAGCGTTTCTGCAGGTTTTAGTCGTATGTCCTAGGTCGCAACACTTAAAACACTTGTTTACTACTGTATAGTATTTCACAGAAAGTGATTCGAAGTCTATGTAGACTCTCTGTCTTCTTGTAACGACTCTGTACAGGTGTGGGCTGACCTCCAGTATCTGGTGACTGAAACCCCTTCCCTTAGGCCTTGTTTTGAATCTTATTTTGACCTCTCTGTCGAAGTCTTCTTTCGTGGTGTCACCGCTTAGATTCTGCTCGTAAAGGCTTTCTAGAAACTCTTCGTCGGTAAGTGTATCTGGCACGTGATATACTGCCACGAGTGGCTTGCGTTTTCGCGGTCCTTCACAGACAATGGTGTGCAGGTCTTTAGTCTTCTCTATTATTTTTCGACAGTCCTCCTGTGTTTCCGTTTCTACTATAACTGCAGTCTGTGTGGTTCTGATTGATTTTATATGTATATTCTCTTTCCTGGGATTTATATTCTTGGTGATGGTGTGTCGAACAGCTTTGGCGTCTTGATTTTCTGTCGATTTGATATAGAGGGTTGTGGCCTGTTTTGTTTTAGCCTGTTCTATTCTTCGAGCCTGTTTGGTTTTGGGCTCTATTGTTAAGGCGGCAGCATATGTCAGTGTCTGTGCTTGTTGTGTGACTTTATTAGTTAGTTCTCTTATTTGTTGCTGCAAGTCTTGGTTCGCTACACTCAATTCCCTGATTTCGTCCTCTAATTTCTCAGCCTTCTCTTGCAAAGTTTGTATTTGTAAATCTTTGACTGGATTCGAGGCTCTCTGTAGTTCTAGTCTTAGTCGCCTATGTTCATCGTTTAGGCAGGACAGTTTAGCTTCGAGGCTAGTTATTTCGAAAGCCAAGGGAAACACTTTGTCTCTAATGACGGTTAACAGGGCAGATGAAACATGCTTAGCTTTTAACTCTGCTCGTATTTCACTCAATATTTTGTCTATGGCTGCTATCTTTTGAATGGGGGACATGGGCACAAGTTGTTCCTCCGTGTGTTCCATGTCGGGTGTGACGTTGGTTGCTCGAGCTAGCGTCTTACCCCCATGCTTTCCTTCTTCTTCCGTCGGCCTCTGGTGTGGTGTTGTCGCTGCTTCGTCGGCTGGAATCCAGGGCCGAAGGTAGGCAGGCTGTTGTTTACCAACAGCAGGGAGCACAGCTGGTGGCCGCTACTGCTGACGTCGACGGCGGGGCGCGGGCAGCCGGTGGCCGCTGCCGACGCGTCGGATTCCGCTGCGGCTGGTGAGGTGTCGCAGCGCGCGGCGCGGAGTGCTGACACGCGAGAACCGACGCGGCTGACAGGCCAAACCGACACGCGCTCGGCCTCTCCGTTGACGCGTTGCACACGACGAACGCACTAGCAGCACTTTAATCACTCTCTCTGTTTTATTTACAGTATTTAAAGAGATAACGAGAACGGACTGTGTAAGATAACTCCCGGTACACGATAACTAAAAATCAGTGTCCACAATCAAATTTTTACCGACAAAATCTGCATCTGAATGCGGAGTCACATCACACTGCAACCTACTCGGCCGCCATCTTGCCGCTTCGGGTATCACGTCGACAATGCACTTAATTACGCTCGCTAGCACAGCAACTTCGCATCCATTCTCTGCCACACTGTATGCTTGCAACTCTCTGCCTGTCCTTGCGCGCTCGCGCATCAACCATGTTACTGCCATACTCTTAACAATGTTTTTGGATTCTACACATCACACGGTCCCTGTCTTTGCCAGTGTTTCTACTACAGTATTTTACAATACAAATTCTGAGCAATTTGTCACAAATGTACATCTACACCTTAGTCCGCAAGCCACCTAATGGTGCGTGGCGGAGGGTACTTTTTGTACCACTAACTAAGCGCTCCAACGCTTTTCACTTGCGAACAACGCGTGGGGAGATTGTGATCTTTGCCAATAAAATAATAAAATACGTACATTTATTTTCGAAAAATAGTGTCAAGATTGCAAAGTATAGGAAGTGATAACTATGTGGCACTATGTTGTGGCCGGCCGCGGTGGCCGAGCGGTTCTAGGCGCTTCAGTCCGGAACCGCACAGCTACTACGGTCGCGGGTTCGAATCCTGCCTCGGGAATGGATGTGTGCGGTGTCCTTAGGTTAGTTAGGTTTAAGTAGTTCGAAGTCTAAGGGACTGATGACCTCAGATTTTAAGTCCCATAGTGCTTAGCACCATTTGGACCATATTTCCGGCTGTACATAAATTTTGAACTGCCTTAGCTGGTACTAGCCAGGTAACTTGTACACATGTACTAAAATGTTTTTTACAAAACTTCAATGACTGTTCAGCTTAAGTGCGCAATTGTGTATAGATTTATGTTGAAACGCGAAAAGAGAATAGGAGACTCCATAGGGTTATTTATATTTTCTACAGGAACATAAAATGTACATAAAAATAAATTAAAATTGACACTTCCAGTCAGGGCACAGCGCCATTACATGTAATTTACATAAATAATTAAAAAATATAACATTTTAGTTTCCCTACAAACACAGCAAGCAAGGGAACGTGAATTGTTTTTTTTGGAACATAACTGATGTTACAGATTTATGTGTTTGAGTTAAATTTATCCATATTGTGTGGAATTTGTTGAGGTCAGCGAGTTTATCACAAATTTTGTCAAATAATAATTCTTCTTCAGTCACTTTTTACTAATATTTATTGTCACTAATAAATATTTGTAAAAAGTGACTGAAGCAGAATAAAATTATTTTGTAAATAACAGATGTTTTGTGAAAGGTCTCTCTTTTCCTGACATTTCTCGTTAACATGCAGCTTCTATCGTTGATTTGTCATTAAGTCGAATGTTGCGGAGGTCACATAGTGTCATATCCAGTTGCTTGCAGTTTTACGTTGTCAGGGCTATGACGATGATCACATGCTGAGAAACTGTGAACATGACTTGACCCATCACGGTTTTCACTACGACAGGATAACTTAAGTCGTTTCTACTGGTCATTGTGCTCTCTAATACTGTATGCAAATGCTAAACATTCGAGAGACACCAATTTTCTGAGGGGAATGTTTTGAAGCTTTTACATTGACGTACATTTTAGACAACATCAGTAGTTTTCCAACAGTGGTCAAATTCGTTTAACGTTTTCCAACTGTGTAATAACCTAACACCGAAATACACAGATGGATGACGAGGACGTATATTACCGTGTGTCGCACGGCTGTAGAGCGGTGTATTTTTCGCTCGATGCCACGTCGTTACGTTGATTGCTTTGTTAGGCGGCTCAAAATTGCAGCGCATCAGTCACACGTGGATGCCATCATTTGTTTTAACAGCTTTCCGCCATCGTGTCGCACACATTTCTGTACTGGTTTGTCGGGACCCATCAGCGGAAGGCGCTTCCGAGCAGACCACACTCTGGCGCCGGTTTTACAGATTGGCTGCGTGTTTCACACGCTGATTCGATATAAAGATTGCTCGTGTTCGAAGTAAGCCAAATTTCTCTTCAGGACACAGAGGCGAGTGGCAAAATTAGCGCAGTATGTGATAAAACTGTTCTTTATTCTGAACAACACGATATTTACTTCTCGTCGTGGAACTACGCCTCTTTGTCATTTTTCCTATTGTTTTATATCCGTGTGTACGTTTATAATACGCAAAATTCTGCGTACGTTGTACTTGTCTTTTTATAAGCGGCGTTCAAAAAGAAACGAGCCGAAGGCGTAATTACAGAAACTGGTACCTGTGTGTTAGAGGTATTGACCCTGACTTTGAGACACTTGTCCCACTGTGTATGACTGTCTCATAAAATTCCCGGGTCTGCGATGTTAACCAGTTACGTATGTGCAGCTGGACGTCGTCGTCCGAGGTGAAGGTTATGCTGGCATTCTTCTTTGACCAAGACGGCCCCTTTCTGATTCACTCCCTGCAGCACGGGACAACGGTGACTGCCCAGCGTTACCCACAAACCCTCCATACAGTCCAGACCTCTCTCTCGCTCTGTGATTAACGCCATTTTTGGTTCCCTTAAAAAGGCTCTGAGGGCAAACGATCCACCTCGGACGACGACGTCCAACTGGTTAACATCGCAACTCCGGGAATTTTATGAGACAGCCATTCACCGCCATGTGTTACAGTGGGACAAGTGTCTCAACAGCCAGGGTCAGTACTTCTAACATACAGGTACTGGTTTCTGTGGTTATGCCTCCGGTTCGTTTCTTTTTTAATGCCCCTTATAATATTCCTTTTTTATTCACTTAGCCAATATGTATAGGAAAAAAGAGACGTTAAAAATTTTACATCCCCTCCTAGTTCCACAAACTTTGCAGTTAAGTTTCTTTGCGGTAAGATTAGTTTCAAAAAGCAGAACCAGTCATAAATCTCGAACAATGGAGTAGTAACCAAGAACGGGATGCTTGACATTTTCATTTCATGCGTATATTTCTTAGACTGTGTCACAAATCTTCGTAAGAAACGGAGGATTCTACACCCGCACCCACACACATATTCCGCAAGTCAGTGCGAAGTGCATGGCAGACAATACGTCTTACATGACTCTGTACATTGTTTTCGCGGTACCTTTGGGAGCGGAATGCAGGGGATTCAAGTATATCTGTAGAATTTTCACTGGTTATTGAGACTATATTCAAACGTCTGCCAGTTCAGGTTCTTCAGCACTTCTATGATGTTTTCCCAGGGCCAAACAAATCTCTGACCATTCGTGCTGCCATTCTTTGTATACCTTCAGTATCCTCTGTTAGTTCCAGCCAGTTCTCTCCTCTGCAGACTGACGTATTTTCCCACTATGTTCATCTTGCCAGTGAACCATAGTCTGTCACCTGGTTTATCTACGACTGAGCCCTTGCGAACATTCCATTTCATATCCACACAGCCGGCCGTTGTGGCCGAGCGGTTCTAGGCGCTTCAGTCCGGAACCGTGCTGCTACTACGGTCGCAGGTTCGAATCCTGCCTCGGGGATGGATGTGTGTGATGTCCTTAGGTTAGTTAGGTTTAAGTAGTTCTAACGCTAGGGGACTAATGACCTCAGATGGTAAGTCCCATAGGTCCAGAGGTAAATTGTTACACCTAAATGTTTGTATGAACTGACTGATTCCTTCGGTTTTCCCGAAAGTTAGCTCTTTGTTTTCCATTTCCTGTTACTAAGAGGGGGATACACGACGTTCGGATCACGAATTTACCTCAAACTTTGTACACTTTTAATAGTTGATTATTAACATGATGTGGAAGTAGTAAGGCATACTACTTAGGCGGTTTCGAGAAAACGCAAGAGAAGTTTCCCGCGTCAGTGATGTTTCGGTGCGTTGGGACCCTGAGCACGAGCTGGCAGCGGCCATGTGGTTAGCGTTCAAGTTCCGTAATCAGGGAGTCGCTGGATCGCGTCCCGCCCACCTTTTTTTTAATTTACACGTTTTTCAACACTAGTGATGTCTGAACGGCAATATGATGAAAAGACACGTGTATTTGCGTGAACTTATATTGAATTTCCAATGTTAATTGGCTGTTTACTAATTTTTGTAATTGCAACAAATATTAGCCCACTTTTATTTCTACACGCATTTCTACTTTATCAAGCGCCTTCATACTTGTTTATATTTGATTAACAACGAACGAGAAATTGCTTCTCTAGAAGATGATGTACATTTTATCGTACATCGCCAACTTTCAGCACTATATTTACGAAAATATTGCGTTACGCATGGTTGGCATTCAAACTATCGGAAGAAAGAGAATTTTTTTCAGTATGTCAAAGAGCTTTTTTTTTCGTAGAAATTCTGAAGATTCTTTTACATTCTGAAAAACTGAATTCATTCGATGTAGTAGCTGCCGTTTGAATTTATGTCTGTAATTATCGTCCTGCAAATTGTAATATCGAAACAGCTTCCAGCAGTTAATCGTGCCCTCATATTCTGACATATTGTAACAAGTTGTATTGTCGAATATAGTTATTTACACCTTTATTTATTGATATATGACATGGGCTTTCCAAACCTGCCCTCGTACTTGAAACCTGTGCCTGCAGATGGAAGCGTCCAGGTGCAAAGTAGTTCCCGGTACCTTAAACAATCGCAGGTGTAAGGAATTTCGGAAAAGACGACAAGCACACATTTTCAGGAAAACTTTGTGAATTTGGTCGTCTACTTGACGTTGATTATAAATATAATATTTGTTCTGATAATAAAAATTAGCGAACAACCAAATAACAATGGAAATTCAAGATAAGTTCTTGCGAATACACGCGTCTTTTCATCATATTCCTTTTCGAAGTTAATATGCATGAAATAATGTGACTAATGTTTGAAAAATATAAATTAAAAACAAAACATGAATGGGACTCGATCCAGCGATTCACTAATTACGGTACTCTAACGGTAACCACATGACCGCCGCCATCTCGTGCTCAACGTCGTTACTCACCGCTACATCAGTGGTTAGACACTGGACTCGCATTCGGGAGGACGACGGTTCAATCCCGCGTCCGGCCATCCTGATTTAGGTTTTCCGTGGTTTCCCTAAATCACTCCAGGCAAATGCTGGGATGGTTCCTCTGAAAGGGCACGGCCGACTTCCTTCCCCATCCTTCCCTAATCCGATGAGACCGATGACCACGCTGTCTGGTCTTCTTCCCCAAAACAACCAACCAACCATCACCGGTTCATCACTGACGCGTAAAACTTTTCTTGCCATTTTATCGAAATCGCCTAATTAGTGCGCCTTACTTGTTGACCATCATTCTGTCCTGATGGGCTAATATAAAAGTGTACAAAGTTTCAAGTAAATCCGTGGTCCGAACGTCGTGGACACCCTCAGTAGTGTCTTAACGTCAAGTATTAGACCGCTGTGACAGTTCTCACAAAAATTTGCCCGTGCTGTAGCCGACAGCAGTTGGATTCTTAGTCCTGATTATGAATCAACGCCTGCGTTATCTACATTAAGGCCATGGTTTCTGTCTCTTAAACAAATTCAGTCTTTTTTATTTTCTTTGCAGTTATGTATGCGGCAAGGCATCTTTGTGAAGTAAATCAGCAGTATATCATCTGGAAAACAATTACAGCGATTTCTGAAATAAGGAGCGTGTTATGCTCGCTTAGACACATAGGTAATGTCAAGTATAATCATCTGTAAGTATAAGTGCTTGGTAGTTTTCATTGAGAAATACTACGCCTGACAAAAAAAAGTGTAGCACTTAGACGGCGAAGAGGAAGTGATAGGAAACTTAGCGAGTTCAGAGGGTATATCTCAGCGGCTGCAAAATCGAGTCACTTGTACAAAGAACTAGTCACTAGGAGCTGGACGAGCATTGTCCTGTTGAAAAATGGCACCGCGATACTATTGAATGAGGGGTGACACATAAGGACATAGGACGATTCCCTCAGTCACTACCAGCCGTGACCAGAAGTTACGCCTTATGGTTCTCCACACCGTGGCGCATGGAGTAACGTAACACTTCTGTGCCTGTCTAAAACATTGGAAGAATGGTACTTCTCTCCAGGTCGCGGTCATATTCGATGACGATGATCATCTAGGACAATGCAGAAGTGCTGCTCATCGCTGAACACAGTGTAACGTCATCCATCAGCAGTCCATGTTTCCTTGTAACGGCACCAGTCCAGCACTTTGTGTGGTGCTGCTAACGGCAGCGTACACGTGGGACGGTAATTCACCTACATCTCCATAAATCTCGGCAAGCCACCGCTTGGTGCGTGGCAGAGATTGCTTCGAACCACTACTAGTCATTTTCTTTGTTGTCCCACTCGCAGATCAAGCGAGCGAAAACGACTGTCTAATTTCTCATAGATTATCTTCGTGGTCATTAGGCGAAATGTACATTTGCTGTGGTAGAATTGTTCTCTAATCAGCCACAGACGCCGGTTCTCTAAATTTTATGAATAGTGCCTTACGACAAGAACGTCGCCTTCCCTCAGGGTTTCCCACTTGAGTTCACGAAGAATCTCCTTAGCACTCGCGTGTTGATCGAATCTACCGGTATCAAATCTAGCAGCATGCCTCTGAATTGCTTTGAGGTCTTTCTTTAATCGCATCTGTTACACATCTTCGAAGTTGCTCCGTGTGCTCGGACCTTCCGTAACTGTTTGCAATGGTGCGCCGTATCAAAGGTTTTTTGGAAGTCTAGTGATATGGAATCTACCTGTCGCCCTTCATCCACGGTTCACAGAATATCGTGTAAGAAAAGGAGCAAGCTCTTTCACACGAACGATGCTTTATTAATTCGTGTTGATTTGTGGACAGAAAATTTTTTTGTCACAAGAAATTTTGTTAAATTTAGAACTCAGAATATTTTCAAGAATTCTGCAGCAAACTGACGTTAAGGATACCGGTCTGTTATTTTGCAGGTCCATTCTTTTACCCTTCATATATACTGGAGTCACTTGCGCTTTTTTTTTTTTTCAGTCGCTTGGGACATTGCGCTGGGCGAGAGATTCGTGAGAAGTGCAAGCTGAGTAAGGTACAGGTGCAGTAGAGAACACTGTGAAACCGAATGGGGATTCCATCGGCACCTTTGTTTGTTTTTAACCCTTTTCAGTTGCTTCTCTACGCCAGGGATCCCTGTAACTATCTCCTCCACATGGAACTTGTGCGACGGTCAAACGACGCTATGTTTGTACGATCCTCTCGCGTGGATGATCTCATATACGCGAAATTTAAAACTTCAGCTTTCTATTGCCACATCAGACTGATCGATGAGTGAGCGGATAGAAGCCTTCCACCCGTTAAGCGATATTTCGTAGGACTAGAATTTTCTCGGGTTATCTTCCTCCAAGGTACGACTGTGGACGTTGTATGCTTCGTGCATGAATATTTTCTACTATCTTTTGCTTGTCGAATTTTTCTTTTTTTTCCGTGGAAAGGGCAACTATTTCTGCTTCCTCAGCAGTTTCCGAATTTCATTAATACCTCGCGGTGGGTATTTTCTGCCCCTAATCCATGCATTCGGCACATCCTTGTTGTCCAGTCAGGCTGCTGCTAATCCCCGAACAGTGCTGCGGATGATAAAGAGTGTTTCGGAGAGTCTGTTAGTAGTTCTCAGATAACAGGCGCAAATCTGAAGGGGTTACGATGTGCTTAGTGCCCAGTATGGCGATCGCCCATTCTAGAGCTCAGACTTGGTCGACCGGAACTTCGAACGCAAATACCTGTCCTCACAGTGCCATTCAGTGCAACATCGGGCCACTGTCACATCAAAATACAGTAAAAATGTGCATATTGCACGATTCGACCAATCAGCCAAATGGAGACCCGCAATGATGTCCCTTTCAAACTCTATCAGGTGCTGATAACGCTGCCTAACATGAGTACGTGGCGTTTACGTGTCCTTCACAGTGATCACTCAACATCAGATGCTAAACACACATGTCAGATGCCCTACCAACACTGGTGACAACATTGAACATAAAGAAGATTAATGCGCTCTGGTGACCGCTCTAAAAAATGGTTCAAATGGCTCTGAGCACTATGGGACTCAACTGCTGTGGTCATCAGTCCCCTAGAACTTAGAACTACTTAAACCTAACTAACCTAAGGACATCACACACAGCCATGCCCGAGGCAGGATTCGAACCTGCGACCGTAGCGGTCGTGCGGTTCCAGACTGTAGCGCCTTTAACCGCTCGGCCACTCCGGCCGGCTGACCGCTCTAGACACAGAGAATTGTAACTTTACACATCCGCCGATAGTGTGTACGTGTACGAAGTTACGTTGACATCCGACCACATCTTCTGCATGTTTCCCTTTTTCTTATCAGGCAGTGCATTTGGTCCAGTCTCATATTTTTTATATTATTTATTTTTTATTTTATTTTACACGTTTAGTTCCCAAGGACCAAATTGAAAATCCAGTCTCTGTGGTCATGGAATGAGTGGGTACATGTAATTGCACGTTTATGTTGTCGTCTTCAGTCCACAGACTGGTTTGATGCAGCTCTCCATGCTACTTATCTTGTACAAGCTTCTTAATCTGCTTAGTGTATTCATCATTTGGTTTACCTCTAAGATTTTTACCCTCCACAATTTCCTCCAGTACTAAATGGGTGATCCCTTGATGTCTCAGTGCGTGTCCTGCTAACCGGTCCCTTCTTTTAGTCAGATTGTGCCACAATTTCTTCTTCTTCTACCCAGTTCTATTCAGTACCTCCTCATTAGTTACGTGATCTACCCATTTAATCTTCAGCATTCTTCTGTACCACCACATTTCGAAAGCTTCTATTCTCTTCTCGTCTAAACTATTTAGAGTCCCTGTTTCACTTCCATAACGCCGGCCGATGTGGCCAAGCGGTTCTAGGCGCTTCAGTCTGGAACCGCGCGACCGCTACGGTCGCAGGTTCGAATTCTGCCTTGGGCATGGATGTGTGTGATGTCCTTAGGTTAGTTAGGTTTAAGTAGTTCTAAGTTCTAGGGGACTGATGACCTCAGATGTTAAGTCCCATAGTGCTCAGAGCCATTTGAACCATCACTTCCATACATGGCTACACTCCATACAAATACTTTCAGAAAAGACTTCCTGATCTGCACTCGATGTTAACAATTTATCATCTTCAGAAACGATTTTCTTGCCACCGCCAGTCTACATTTTATATCCTCTAGTTCGACCATCATCAGTTCTTTAGCTCCCCAAATAGCAAAACTCATCAACTACTTTAAGTTTCTCATTTCTTAACGTAATTCCCCCAGCATCACCGGATTTAGTTCGACTACGTTCCATTATCCTCATTTTGCTTTTGTTGATGTTCATCTTATATCCTCCTTTCAAGACATTGTCCATTCCATTCAGCTGCTCTCCCATGTCCTCTGCCGTCTCTGACAGAATTACAATATCATCGGCAAACCACAAAGTTTTTCTTTCTTCTCCATAAATTTTAATTCCTACTCTAAATTTTTCTTTTGTTTCCTTTACTGCTTGCTCATTATACAGATTGAATAACATCGGGGATGACCTACAACCTTGTCTCACTCCCTTCTCAACCACTGCTTCCCTGTCATGCCTCTCGACCATCTGGTTTCTGCACTAATTGTAAATAGATTTTCGTTCCCTGTATTTTGCTCCTGCCACCTTCAGAATTTGAAAGAAAATATTCCAGTCAACATTGTCCAAAGCTTTCTCTAAGTCTACAAATGCTAGAAACTAGGTTTGCCTTTCCTTAATCTAAGATAAGTGGTAGGGTCAGTATTGCCTCGCGTGGTCCAACATTCCTACGGAATCCAAACTGATCTTCTCAAAGTTCGGCTTCTACCAGTTTTTATATTCATCTGTCCGCCTCCGTAGCGCAGCGATAACGTTACCGCCTACGACGCAAGAGGCCTGGGCTCGATTCCTGGCAGGGGACTGGATGTCGTGTGTCCTTCAACGTCATTTTCATCATCATTGATACGCATGTCGCTGAAGTGGCGGCAACTAAAAAGACATGCAATACGGTGGCCGATCCTCGAAGTGGATATTCCGGGCAATAAATGCCATACGATCATTTCATTTCCATTCATCCGTAAAGAATTCGTGTTAGTATTTTACAGCCAAGACTTATGAAACTGATAGTTGGTAATTTTCACACCTGTCGACACCTTCTTTCCTTGGGGTTGGAATTATATCCATTTCCATAATACTGCCCTCGAGTACATAGACCTTGTATAGACCCTCTATACACTCCTTCCAGCTTTCTGCTTTGCCGCGCGGTCTAGGGTGCCTTGTCACAGTCCGCGTGGCTCCGCCGTCGGAGGTTCGAGGCCCCCCTCGGGAGGACATACCCTGTGTCACTTCTTAGCTGCAAGAGTGTTTCCCCACACTTAAGTAGTTTTACTGCAGTGTAGCACACACGTACTGAGACTGAGTACCTACCGTCAGAATTTCCACCTGTTATACCGTATTATTTCGGACACTAATTGAAAACTTGGAATTTCGAAAAGTAGCCGTTTTTCAATAGAAACGACTTTTGCTTCTAAGAAATATCTGTTACGTTGATATTTTACGTAGCAGAAGCACTGCAGATGACGTGTTATAAGACTTCGCAAGGATTGATTCTACTCAGTGAGATAATTTACTCTGTAAAAGCAAACCTCCAGAAAAACTATAAGAAAAATCATAGCAGAAGAGCCTCAGCATGTTTAAGTGTTTGCAGCGGTATTGAATGAAGTGGCTTAAGACCATTCATTCTTCAGTGCTTTGAAGCAGCAGTTTATAACCTTAAAACTGTACACTTTTACGAACAAATACTTTTTTCACTTCCATTTAACAGCGCATGAAATTATATTGAGAAAATTATGGATATGGACAATCTTGGGTTCATTGAGAGTCATATGATACATTTGACGCAATATTCAAAAAAATGGTTCGAATGGCTCTGAGCACTATGGGACTCAACATCTTAGGTCATAAGTCCCCTAGAACTTAGAACTACTTAAACCTAACTAACCTAAGGACATCACACACACCCATGCCCGAGGCAGGATTCGAACCTGCGACCGTAGCAGTCCCGCGGTTCCGGACTGCAGCGCCAGAACCGCACGGCCACCGCGGCCGGCCTTGACGCAATATTCCAGTGTTTCAGTTCACACCTCTAAATTGCTGCTTCCCCTGTTGTAGATTCACCTGAATAAATGAAGCGATGTTGTATGTTATTGTGGTGGAAGTAGAACAAATTCTAGGTGTACTGCGCAACACTGAATCGTGCAGGCATCACTCCCTCTGGTTATCGATGTATGAGGCAATTCTGCCAGAATCCCGTACTTACAGGCATCCACCCCTCCATCCCAGGCGAAAGTAAGTTGTATTACGAAGGATTAGCACCAGTTTCAATCGCTTGAACAATGCAGCTCCCCTCGCACACAACAGCTTAATCAGGGTGTCCCAAGCCTAGCACCGTCTGTTAGGGGCTGATTTCAAAGCGCGCGCATGCCGTAGCGCGACTTCTAAACGCGGTGTTTTCCCAATTTAGTTGTACATTACTAAGGTAAAAAATTTATTACTGGGTTGCCTCTTCTGGGCGCTGTCACAAATCTTATAATTATACTATCTTTGTTACACATATTTTAGACTTTTTACTCTTTGAAATTTAGCGCACAGTGGCACAATTGCCACAAAAATTTCTCGGGTTCGCTCAAATAGTACGTATTATAGTGGTAAATACGTAAATGACAGTTGTAGGAATAAATATAAATCTTGTATTTGACATTATATTTGTATTTTTAGTTTTCTTACACACAACGGTAAATCTATATCTAGAAACGTGAAAAACTTGTAGTTCTTAGTAACAGAATAAACATTCTAACTCGTTTTTGCCACACTACTCGAGCAAATCCGCCGTTTTTCTGAACAGGTGTAGGACTGTTGATAAAAGTCAAGATTTTAAACCAGTCGTCAAATTGTTCCCTACCTCTGCTTCTTGTTGTCAGGTCATTCCTCTAATTTCGCGTCTACATTAACGCAAATTCTTGCCAGTTGCGCCAAGAATATGCGTACGTAGGATTATGTGTACTTTCTCGCAGAATGTTGCATTTTCTTCGGACATACAATTTTCCTGCCTTTTAGGTTCAAATGGCTCTGAGCACTATGGGACTTAACTACTGAGGTCATCAGTCCCCTAGAACTTAGAACTACTTAAACCTAACTAACCTAAGGACATCACACACATCCATGCCCGAGGCAGGATTCGAACCTGCGACCGTAGCGGTCTCGCGGTTCCAAACTGACGCGCTTAGAACCGCACGGCCACACCGGCCGGCTGCCTTTTAGGTATTATGTGAACAATTGTTTATTCTATTTGTTTTGATATCATTTGTCCTCTGTTTCGATCTAGAAAATTGCGAAATAGATTGAATAGATGTGGTTTCTGAGCGTTCCGCAAGTTGCTTTTTGTAAAATATGTATTTTGTGGTATCCCTGTGAACTCTTGCCTGACTAATGGAATAGGATATCACGTAGAATAAAGTAGGACTTAAATCAAAACATTAACGATAGCAACAATCGAACGGCAACTGTCTTTTACAGACGGTACTATAAGGTCTTAAAAGTGTTATTAGGAAAGCAAAAAGCATGTGGTATGCGGATGGAATAGCTCATACTCAGGATAAAATTGAAGTCTTACGGTGAGCCGTGAAGGACATGTCTGACCTACAGCATAAGGTCGATAACACGAAACCAGAACGTAGTAAATATGTTTTTGCTACCTTTAAGTCAGATATATGTACAGTATTTAACAGTCACTTCTGAATTTAACTGGTTTGTTAAACAAACACTTAGTTTCTGCAGGGAACCGTATAACACTCTTAGAAAATGGTTTTCCAAGACTGCCGTCTGAAACGCACTACCGTGATAGTGTGACAAGGGAGATACTGGGTCACTGATTAAATCGCTGGAAACTAAGGACTCTTGTGGGTATGATGGGATTTCTAGTAGGATACTAAAGCAGTCTTCTGCATGTGTTACTCTTGTATTTAGTTACATTTCTTTCGGAATGGTCGCCTTCCAGAACGACTGAAATACTCAATAGTGAAACCTCTTAGGAAAAAAATAAAATAAAAAAAGGAGAACGGGAAAATATAGACATTTTCGACCGATTTCTACGCCATCGCCGGCCGCGGTGGCCGAGCGGTTCTAGGCGCGTCAGTCCGGAACTGCGCGACTGCTACGGTCGCAGGTTCGAATCCTGCCTCGGGCATGGATGTGTGTGATGTCCTTAGGTTAGTTAGGTTTAAGTAGTTCTAAGTTCTAGGGTACTGATGACCTCCGATGTTAAGTCCCATAGTGCTCAGAGCCATTTGAACAATTTTTTTTTTCTACGCCATCGGTGTTAGCAAATGGCTCTGAGCACTATGAGACTCCGGCCGACTGTTTGCAAAAAACCTCTATATTATTCAAGCGTAACTGCTCATGTCAGTTGATGTAATTTGCTGTTACGTGTACAGTTTACTTTTAGAAGTGGGTTAACAACTCAAAATTCTATAGTCCCTTTTTTCTGTGAGGCACTGGATGTATTAAACAAAAAGACATTAGGCGTCTCCTCTGATTTAACTAAGGTGTCTATTGTGTTGATCACTAAATGTTATTGCAGATGGTGAACTATTAAGCAATACGAGGAGTACACAGTATTTCGAACATTAATCGAACCGTCTTGGTCAGGAGTGGTTGGGATTCAGGTAGTGAGTGCACCGTCACATCAAAACAACTAGATGATTCGTCGCAGTGGTATCGTTAACTCGACTGGTTGCTCCAAGACAAACGATCTACAACTGAAAGAAATAGAGACGGTAACGCATCAATCCAAACGTTCCGCTCATTGATGGCGTACTGTTCCACTGGCGGTAGCAAAAGATAATTGGTTAGCGATTTGAACTATGCTAGATGCATGTTTCCACGTAAAGGGTTCCGCTCCAGGGACCGGGTACATGGGCGCGATTTAACGGGAGCTGAAGATATTGGTTTGACAGGCTCCTCGCGCTCTCCGCGGTCGCGGCGCTCGCTTTTAATTTTAACGTCGCTGCCCGGCCGCGGATTGGGCAGCGCCGCATCGCGACGTAATGCGCCGCGGCCGCAGCCGCTTTAAGATGATTAAGGTCGTAAAGGCTGCTGCTGCCGCTGCCGAGGTAACGGCCGTCCGCCGCAGGACCACGCGCCGTCGGTACACGCGGCTCTATTCGTCGCTGGCCATCGGGCCTTCTTAGTTTCCGCAGCGGCATTCGTGTTGTGTTTACGCTGCCTCAGGTAAGGTTCACCCGCTCACGACGACTCTTTCAGTGTGGCAAACTCCGCATTATACACAGTGTGTCCCAGTTCACTTAGGACTGTGGCCATGAAAAATAAGTCGTAGCTTATGTTCACGACATCACTGTATTTATTCAAAAAAAAGTCTCCCCCTGAATCAATACACAGCTAAAATCGTTTCAAAAGTGTTTTGAAGCAGACATTATCGTCCTTTTTTGGAACTGCATGTAGTACTGCAATACAATTTTCTTGGATATCGTGAATTACATCGTAATTCTGTCTTTTCATTGTCAACAACCAGAAGTCGACTGGGGCCAATTTGGCGAATACGCCAGGTGATCCTTCACTGTGATCCCTTTGCCGGCCAAAAATTCCCACATAGTCTTCGCTTTGGGTGAGTCATTGTCTTGGAGGAGTGACCATGGAGCCACCTCACTTCAGTGATCGTAACGCCACAACTCGCCACGAGTAGCATACAGTTTCGAATTTCACACAAGCAGTTATAAGGAAAGAGGGACACACAGTGTAATCAGACAGGATAAAAAATTAGTCACCCGGAGGAGCAGTCGCGCTAACAGCGTTTAAAACTGCCTGTAGCTTGGAATGGGTGCATTTCGGCCTGGTGCACAGTCGAGAAGATTTTCTCGGTACGCCATAAAACTCTCGCAAATAGTCTCAACCATTTTCGATGCGATTATGATGAATGATTTAGCTCGATAGTCGAGGTGCCATACGATACCTGATTGTTCCTCAAACCAGCAGCCCATGTGCGCCGTCCTGTGGATACGGTTCTTGTCGTCATGGGAGTAGAGAAGTCCTCATGAAGATGGGTCACCTATCGTTTCTAAATAAGTATCTTCCATCATGTTCAGAGAAAAATGTGCGTTAGCCGGGGACGTCACAGGTCACATCCGACTTGAACTACACCCTGCACACACTACAATAATGTTTCACGGGCCGTCATTGCACTGGACGCCTTCGATCATTTGAAAAGCGGCAAAACACGCCTGCAGACAGCTACCGTCCGGTTTCTGTGTTGTTTGGCCTATTGAAGACGTGAAGGTTCATGTACCCGTGTGCAAAGTACTCACCTGCAAACTTCCACCGCATGATGCTCCCATCGCAGTGTTCATTCGAAAAATAATTGAGATGGATTTGTATTTGTTGAAAGCAGCAATTTAAAATCAGTTGTCATTGACAAAGTGTGACACTGCTTCCCGTCAGCTGAGATCTTTCTGCGAATACCGTTCTTACATCTTGTTACAAGCGTGCGAGTCGTACACCATTTCTTTTGCACACTTTCGACAGTTATCGTTGATAGACGAATAAATTTGGCAACTTAATTCACTTTGTGGTCGTGGGTGCGTGCAAACAACACTGCTCCTTGCTGTCACGTCTTTAAGTCGACGCCTTTCTCTGCGTTGAGTCCACACAACCGACTAGCACGTACGCACTGTGTCACTGCTGTCCGTATGGTACTGCCGCTCACCTGCAGATCTCTAATCCTTCAGCTGAGCACAGTGCTCTGAATGACCGATGTGCATTTTACATGCTTTTCCATTTGTTCACTGTCAACTACAGCTAGTGGACGAATTACGTAACCCATGGTGACCTGCACTGTGTGTGAGTAGAGAAGAATGAAAGTCCGTTTTGTGTTACGTTTTCAGCAACGTCATGTTTACGTGACTCGGACACTCTCGTACATATTTGAACAGGTCATGAAGAGAGGAACTGGGTTACCGAATAAAAATATGGGTTGCTATTTAAAAAAACACATACTGCTTGCTGTTTATGTCTTCGTTACGAACACAATTAGGAGAAAGCAGTCATGCTGATTAATGTCCCCCTGGTAGCTAAACATCAGCAGCTTGGTACAT
Source organism: Schistocerca americana (assembly GCF_021461395.2). Lineage (NCBI taxonomy): Eukaryota > Metazoa > Arthropoda > Insecta > Orthoptera > Acrididae > Schistocerca > Schistocerca americana. The sequence goes on from NC_060123.1 coordinate 157,372,865, forward strand.
TTGTTTATTTTACTTCTGAACGAAGAGCCATTTTGAGTGGTAAAGGTAAACTGCAGCATCTTCCGCGAGCAGCCACACGAAGCCTCCTACGCTCCAGTTACGCGCTATTTCGTTCCCTTGGACTTCCATCTCTATTCAATTTGTGTGAGCTCTGTGGTATTCTTTCAGCTCCATTGTCTTCGTAAGCAGCTGAAAATTCTTCCTGCCCGTGATAACATCAGGGGTGCAGAGTCAAGTACGCCAACTGACCGAAATCCGGAAAATCTGCAAATTGATTTATGCGGCATTGTTTCTTTAACTACGATATACTGCTTGCGAGCGCTGCATTTAATTGAAATTTTTTGATGTACTCTGCTCGACAAAGGAGGAGGAGGGTGCCTTTTTTCCCGTCGATTCTTAAAGTTTAATGTTACCTTTGTGGAAGAAAGGAGTGAAAAGCGGCCTGTCTGGATGCACTGTGATGTGGGTCAGTGGCTACCGCCTTACAGTGAGGTGACTGAAGTCATCTGATACCTCCTAATATCGAGTCGGACCTCTGTTCTCCCGGCGTACTGCCGCAGCTCGACGTGGCATGTCGTTGGAAGTCCCCTGTAGAAATATTAAGCCATGCTACGTCTATAGCTGTCCTTAATAGCGAAAGTGTTGCCAGTGCAGAATTTTTGTGCAACAGCTGACCTCTCGACTATGTCACATAAATGTTGGATGGGAGTCATGTCGGCGATGTGGGTGGCCAAATCCTTCGCTCGAATTGTCCAGGATGTAGTTCAAACCAATCGCGAACAACTGTGGCCCTGTGATGTGTCGCACTAATAAAAGTTCCATCGTTGTCTGGGACCAGCTGCTCTCCAAATAGCCGAAAATAACGATTTCCAGTCAATAATCTGTTCATATGGACCACACGATCCAGCCCATTCCATGTAAACATAGACCACACGGTTATGGAGTCACCACTAGCTTGCACAGTGCCTTGCTGACAACTTGTGTCATGGCTTCGTGGGTTCTGCTCCACACTCGAACCCTACCATCACCTCTTACTAGTTAAAATCGGGACGCATATGACCAGGGCAAGGTTTTCCAGTCGTCGAGGTTGCAACCGATATGTCACGAGACTGGGAGAGCCACTGCGGGCGATAGCATCCTGTTAGCAAAAGCAGTCGCGTCGGTCGTCTCCTGGCACAACCCATTAACACCGAATTTCGCCGCACTGTCCTAACGGATACGTTCGTCGTACGTCTCACAATGATTTCCGCGGTTATTTCACGCAGTACTGATCGTCTGTTAGCACTGACAACTTATACGCAAACGCCGCTGCTCTGGGTCCATCGTTAAGTGAAAGCCGTCGGCGGAATCGGGACGCCATCTCGAGGAGAGGAAAAAATATTACCTTGAGGGCTATCTTCTCAGGGTGACCACGTATTCTCACGGCACTCTCGGCACAATCTTGACACTGTGGATCTCAGCATATGGAGTTCCCTAACGATTCTGAAACGGAATGTCCCATGAGTCTAGTTCCAACTACCATTCCGTGTGCATAATGTGTTAATTCCCGTCGGGGGGCCATAATCACGTCGATACCGTTTCACATGAGTCACATAAGTACAAATGACGGCACCACCAACGCTTTGCATTTTTATACGTTGTGTACGCGATACTACCGCCGTCTGTATCTGTGCGTGTCGCTATCCGATGATTTTGAAGCCTGAGTTTATTTGCTCTCTCGGGACTGCGGCGGACTGGCGCTGGGGCGCGCGCCTCCCACGCCATGCCACGCGGCAGCTGCGTGTGCCGGCGATGGCGCCTCACGGCGCGTAAACGAAGGCGCCCAGGCGCGCTCTGGGAGTGCTCGGGCCGAGAGCAACGAGCCAGCCACTTGTAGCCGGCGTTTCGGGGGCAGCTGAGCACGTAACGACCTCCCCGCCGCCCTCTACGTAATATTTTTTCCATTTTTTCCCTCTAATGTTTCCCCTTCCTCGTTCGCCGCCGCGGCTTTATAGTTCGCTAATTTGATTTACTGTCAATAGGTCTACGTAAAGCATGCATTATGCTGTATTACGCTGCCAGAGCGGCCGCAGTGAGATTCATAATTATCACCGTAGTATACATCTCTTATTAAACGTAATTCCGACTCGGGTGCCGACGGCGGTAAAACTAAGAAATGTATTTTCAGTCAGATTTACAGTCCCTTTTAATTACAGTGCGGAATATCTGGAAATTAAGTTGTTCCCCCGTTCGCAGAGAACGCCCGGCCACGTTTGTTGACAATTAAATGGTGGCTGCAGAGAAACTTCTTCAAACTGCGGAAGATTAAGTACTACGAGGAAACGGGGCGGAAACTCTTGAACTCGGGCAGAAAGGAAAACGAGAAGAAATTAGCCAGATAAGAAGTTGCAGTAAGAAGGTGCGGAATCGGGACGCCATCTCGAGGAGAGGAAAAAATATTACCTTGAGGGCTATCTTCTCAGGGTGACTACTATCTGCAACCAAAGGTTGCCGGGGTTACATTTCTCTGAGTAGGCCCCTGAAATTAAACGGCATCGTACGACGGTAGTGTGACAGCCTATTCTGTGAGGCCTGAGTTTCTCCAGGCGTACACAGTGTTCAAATAACTTATGGGGATGCAGCCGGGTGAGAACTGCCGATATTTCGACAGGAGCACACTCCACCGTTTTCACGCCATAACTGCAGCAATTAAACGCGGTGTAAGGGAATTTAAAACCTCGGTTTTCAGAAAAATTTCGGAAAGGTAACAATCACACACACTGTAAACACTATCTCCATCACAGACCGTAGACGACCGGCGTCAGCAGTTATCGATGGTGAAATTAGTAATCAACGCTTGAGGTAGCATTAACTCTCTACCTCTGTTTTATGACAAGTGAGTAGCAGGATTCCATGCGGACTTTAGACTAGCACCACCATTTATATTTATAATTAAATTATAAATGAAAATGGTGGTTTTTCTTTAAACTTTGCATGGAGTCCTGCTCTGTGATTTGTTAAGAAAACAGAAAGAGTGAGTCAATGCTATCTCACCCGTTAATGTCACCATCGATAGCTTCTCACGTCGATCATCTGTGGTTTTTGATAGCGATAGTGGTTACAGTGTGTGTGTGGTACCTTTCCGGAGCTTCTCTGAAAACGGAGGTTTCAAATTCTCTTGCACAGTTATGCTTTGAAAATGGCGGGGTGTGCTCCCGTTGAAATATCGGCGGTTGTCGACTGCGTCACCTGTCTGCATTCTCGTAAGATATTTGAGCCTATTCGGCATTTGACGATTTAGTGAGTGAGCGCTTTCCTGACCAACTGGTAGTTGCAGTACGTTCTCTGAGTGTATGGCGGCGTTATAGTTTAAAATGTCATCCAGATGAACGACACTGGCGATAATGGTCGAAAAGTAGGTACAGTTTGCACCTAGATCTACTCATACGCGCTCAGAAGTTTCATTAAAATTAATCGAATTTATTTGTAATCTGTTTTAATTAATCTGTTCAGTAACGCAACAACAGGCCTGTTTTGTTATTTCTTGAGTAAGTGTACTTTCAGTTAGTAATTTCGCAGCAGATTTGGCGTCCAGTTTACTCGAGTGGTAACTGTACTGATTTCGCTGCCTTGTGATTTCTGATGGTAATACGGACTAAAAGATGATACGCCTGGTGCCTTGGCTCTAAATTAAAAGGCTGTACTCTTTCTTCATCAGCCGCGTACTGTGGAACGTACTAGCGAGCAAGATACCTCAAATCCAATTCGAAATTGCGTTCCTTTTTTTAATGCAATTTTAATAGTAAGGAGCAATTCTTAGGACATCTGGTTAGGGGCATAGATTAACATTTATCGTTAATTCAAGAAGCAGTGAACATCAGTAAGGCTTTAAGGAAACATTGAGGTCTTTCTTTTAGAATCACGTAAATCAAGTATCCAGTAATGTTTCAGACGGTGTCCTTTTCTAAACAAATTACCTTTCGTTCATTTCACTTGTTACGAAGCTACTGACCACTGCATCCGTAATTGATAGCAACAACTTTACTCTGGTATTCAATTCATAAGAAGCGAAACAATACCAGCTTGGGAAGAGCTCATGATACAAATTACCTTGGGAGTACGTACTCACCACACGAAAGGATTTCGGAAAGCGAACATATTGGAGCGCTCTTACGTAGCTCATCACATGAGAAGATTTCGGAAAGAGAACGTCTTGGAGAGGCGCTGACGCTAAAGTGAGTGAGTGTGTGTGTGTGTGTGTGTGTGTGTGTGTGTGTGTGTGTGTCGTGACAGCGAGAGAGAGAGAGAGAGAGAGAGAGAGAGAGAGAGAGAGAGAGAACAGCTAACTCCCAGCGGACGGGTCCCGTTGAGCTGACGTAGCCGCGCCGGCGGGACGGATTCCGGGCTCGGTAGTTCAGCCTTTGATCCCGACATCTTGCTCGTCTGTGTTCTGGCCAAACCTGGCCCTAATCTTTGCTATCGATTTAATTCAGCCGTCCATTGGGCGGGGATTAGATGGGAACTTATGGAACGCCTGTCCCGGTATCAGAGTAAACGGGCGGGCGGGCGGCGGCGGCGGTCGGCGAGCGCCGGAGATAGAAGCGGACGTAACAGCCCAGCAGCCGTTGGCCGTAAGCCGGGCTATCTGTCCCCTCCCGCCGTGGCCGTGGCCGTAGCAGGGGCCGTAGCCGGGATTGAAACGCCGCGCACACCAAGTCAGGGGGCGCGCTTCTTCCCAGGTGCCTCTTACTGCCAGTAGACAGACACCTCTCACAACTGCGTGTCATTTTATACCAGATGTACAGCGAAACGATTCATCATATTGGATCAGTAGCACTATAACGTTGTTTGCTGACGGTGTCTTTATCTACGGAATCGTATCGTCTTTCGATGATCCTGAGAACCTAGCAGAAAACCTTGGACGAAATTTTCATTTGTTTAATGAATGATAGCCGCCTTTAAATGAACATAAACGTAAGACGATACCTAGAAGGAAAGTGGAAGAACCAGATAGTATATGGTTACAAGATTAGTGGGGAGCATCTTGAGCGCACGACATTGTATAACTATTTAGGGGTATTATTATGAACCGATACTAAATTGGACTATCGCATAAAATCAGCATTAGGGAATGCGAAAGGAAGACTTGCATTTGTGGGAAGGGTTGTGGAAAAATGCATCCATCTGTAATGGAAATCGCCGGCCGCAGTGGCCATGCGGTTCTAGGCGCGTCAGTCTGGAACCGCGCGACCGCTACGGTCGCAGGTTCGAATCCTGCCTCGGGCATGGATGTGTGTGATGTCCTTAGGTTAGTTAGGTTTAATTAATTCTAAGTTCTAGGGGACTGATTACCTCAGATGTTAAGTCCCATAGTGCTCAGAGCCATTTTGTAATGGAAATCGTGTAGCAGATGCTAGTGTGACTAATTTTAGATTGTTCTTCCATTGTTTTGAGTGCTCAGCAAGTGCATGTGACAGTACTCATCAGGAGTGCCAGTTCTGCAAGGTTCGCAGAAGAGCTTCTGTAAAGTTTGGAAGGTAGGAGACGAGATACTGGCAGAAGTAAAGCTGTGAGTACCGGGCGTGAGTCGTGCTTCGGTAGCTCAGATGGTAGAGCACTTGCCCGCGAAAGGCAAAGGTCCCGAGTTCGAGTCTCGGTCGGGCACACAGTTTTAATCTGCCAGGAAGTTTCATATCAGCGCACACTCCGCTGCAGAGTGAAAATCTCATTCTATTTTTATCTATTTTATTTATTGATTTACGACGTCTCTTATATAGCTTTCATTCTGCAAATGTTTGTCAGAACATCGTATTCTCCACATTTACACAGCAAATGAATACGGCATCAATACCTCATATTTTGTTATACTTGTACATTTATTTACTGAACAGTTTAGTATTTTGCCTATTGATTTTTAAATGTTGAGCGAAAGTGCTACTAAAAAAAATTTGCTAATTTAAAACTGGTCAATCACATGTATTAGCGAACATCATAATTGAAAAGAGAATCAAAAGTTCCTTATGTAAAAAAAAACGCATAAATAATTGTTTTAAATATGGAGGGTACCGGGGAAATAAAATACCCGGGGTGGACCAAAACTATCAACCGAAATCCACTAACGTCTGCCTGGTATCCAGCGGTTAGGGGTCAGCGTCTGTTCGCCTAGATGGTGCGGCTGCAGCAACCTTCTTGATCTCAACAATCAAGTCGTATTCCTCGTGATCTTTCCTCGGAAGGACCACCACCAAGTTAGTTTTCAACTTGAAAACCAAACATGATGATAACACAAGGAATGAATCCACTACCCCGGGCACCAGTCGCAAGGCTGGCTTTACCTGGTCATCGGATTCCGGGGGACCAGGAGCATCATGTTACGCCTAAGGTTGAGAACCAGACGACGTCCAAATTATTACACACAAAACAAAGACACTTCATCGGTACACTTAATACTAATACTCTTTTCAAACTGGGCAAGATCAAACAACTTACAGACGTGCTGCAAAAATTCCAGATCAAAATCCTTGCAATCCAGGAAACACGATTTACGGACGAAACCCATTTTGATACAGACAACTACAGGATCTACAAAGGAAAACCAGCAGTTAAAACTAATGAGAAAGGACTCAAACAGTTTGGCACAGCATTTGCAGTCCACAAATCTATCAGTGACTCTGTCATTGACTTCCAGTCTGCCTCAGAACGTATATCAACGCTCTCCGTCAAATCGGCCAACAAAGCATATACCTTGATCAACGCACACGCACCCACAAATAACTATAACAAGAAGAACTGCCAGAAAGTGGATGACTTCTGGAATGACCTTGAAGAGACGACAAACAAAATTGCCAAACACCATGTAATAATCTTGTTAGGCGACTTTAACGCACAATTAGGTAAAGAGAAAAAATACAGGAAAATCACCGGAATCCATACAGCTCACAAGAGAACTAACAAGAATGGGGAAAGATTGATAAGCTTTTGCGAAAATTTCGGCCTCGTAATTATGTCAACACAATTCAAAAAACCCAACAAGAAACTGTATACTTGGAAGTCGCCCAACACAATGTTGGGTGAATTCCAGATAGACCATGTGGCCATCTCCAAGAGTAACACAGCAGAAATTCTGAATGTGAAAACGAGAAGAGGATTTTTTGACTCAGACCACCATCTTCTACAGATAAAGACCAGATTACAACCCAATAGAAAAAAACCAAAACTAAACAAAGTGCTGAGACCAGACCCCGAATACATAAAACTCAACAAGGAAAACATCTTACAGGAAATTAGTCAGACAAACACCACAAACTGGACAGAACTTGTGGACGTCCTCAAATCCACAATGAAATTGGGTCAACCCCCGAGAAGGAGAAAACACAGGTGGTGGAATATAATATGTGACCAAGCAATAGAAGAAAGGACCAATGCCTGGAAAAACTTCAATAGTCACAAAACATCAGAAAAATGGCAACAATTTCTAGTAATCCGAAAACAAACATCGAAAACTATTCGGAGGGAAAAAAGAAATTATGACAAACGGCGACTAGATGAGATAGAACAAGACTTAAAGAAGAACAACACCAGGAATTTTTATAAGACGTTTAAAGAACATATTGCAGGATACCAGCCACCCAATCTTTGCTTCAAGAAACTGGATGGTTCACTAGAAACTAACACGAAGAATAACTGCCAAATCCTCGCAGACTATTTCAACAAACTTCTCAACTGTGAAAGACCTACAGAGGACATTCACTACGAGACGTCTACACCAAATCCTGACGCTAAACTGCCAACCATCAACGAAATTGTAGAAATTATCAAGACACTGAAAAACAATAGAGCCCCAGGAGAAGATGGAATTATTGCAGAACTATGGAAACTAAATGATGAAAGATTAACAGGAAAAATTCACAAAATCATATTAAACATTTGGGAAACTGAACAGATCCCTTCTGAATGGAAATGCGCACTCATCCATCCACTCCACAAAAAAGGGGACAAAACTGAACCAAATAATTACAGGGGTATCTCACTCGTACCGGTCACATATAAAATCCTATCAAAAGTTCTCATGAATAGATTAGAAGAACAAGCTGACCCACAAATAGGAGAATACCAGGCTGGTTTTCGCAAGGGACGATCATGCATAGAGCAGATCTGGAATCTGAAAATGATTCTCCAGATGAGAAACACCCGAAACACAGTGGTTACTTTTGTAGATTTTAAAAAGGCCTACGACTCAATAGACAGAGTAGTGCTCTGCAAGACGCTGGAAGAATTCAGCATTGACAGAAAGACAAGAGCAATAATTCAGGAAACATTAACTGACACAGTCTCCAAGGTTAAATTTATGGGGGATATCTCGGAACCATTTGTAATCCAAACTGGAGTGCGACAGGGTGACGGACTTTCACCATTACTCTTTAATATCATTCTTGAAAAAATCATCAGGACATGGGAAAAAGAAGTCAATGGAATCCAAATTGGCATTAGAAAAGATAATAGATTCAATGTGAAGTGTTTAGCTTTTGCAGATGACCTTGCAATCCTCACAAATAATAGAAAAGAAGCCACTAACGCCATAGAGAAGTTACACGAAATTGCACAAAGAACTGGCCTGCAAATCTCATATGAGAAAACCCAGTACATAGAAAGAGTGCCACAAGACAAATTGCCTATTGTGACAACCCATGGGAAAATCATACAAGTACCACATTTTAAATACCTGGGAGAAATCATTCAGCCATCAGGGATCAACCTAAAGGCCAATGAGGAAAGAATAAAAAAATTACAGAAAGCATATAAACTCACGTGGAACTATTATAACAAAAAGTCCATATCCACTAACGCAAAATTGAGGCACTACAACACTGTCGTACTTCCGGAGGCACTGTATGCATCTGAAACAACACAAATAGGTGGGCAAACTAAAATCAAAGAAATAGAGAAACAAGAAAGGAAAATTCTCAGGAAAATTTTTGGCCCGATACAAGAGCAAGGAATCTGGAAGAAGAGACCAACATCAGAATTATATAAATACACAGACAAGATTACAGATACAGTAAGGAAAAGAAGAATGCAGTTCTACGGACATATCCACAGGATGAATGAAAACAGAATTTCAAAGCGAATTCTTAAAGTCATCAACTCAGGCAGGGGAAAAACAAAATGGATAAAAGAAGTTGAAGAGGACCTCAGACAAGCACAAATAACAGTAAACGATGCAGAAAACAGAACTGAATTCAGGAACATCATCAAAAAACATAAATTTGACACCACAACACAGAAGAGACCAGGATGCAAATGGACAGCGGAGCGAAAGAAACAACACAGTGAACACATGAAGAAAATTTGGGCTCAGAAAAAACACAAACAATCATCATAAAGGAATTCAAGTTCAAACGCTCTCTTAAATGGGAATAATCGAAAATAATAATAATTTAGAGATAATCTGTAGTCATTTAATGTGGGCGCACTGGCATAAAAATACTGGCATATTTACCTATGGACAAACCTTTCTTTGTAATTATTGTAAATTATCTGAGTGTGAGAGAATTTTTATAAAATTTCTTTACTTAAAGATTGTTGTACTATGTTAGTTCAGTCCGGGAAGTGATCATGTTAAATCAAAGCATGTCTCTATAGATTAAGGACGATGAATTTTTGATAGGAAGAGCACATAGTAGCGGAACACTAAGGGAGTCAAGTGGAGACTGGGACTTTTCGAGGGATCGATTCTAAACACTATGTCGAGTGCTGGAAGAAGGCAGACCTGCCTGTGGCAACGAGCGTGATTCGATCGTGGAGGTGTTTGATTCTGAGCGGTGAACGGCCGCTATCGTGCTTCTGAGGGGGCTTCACATTTCGAAAGGTCTGAATGTGCTCCAGAATATGACTATGTTTTCGCTGGCAGTACGGAATTGCGCGTAGACAGAGCATGAGTTACTATTTTTTGTATCGCGATGTGTTAATTTGTCAATAATCGTGTTGAACTCTGAACTATTTTGAACTGGCGGATGTTTCGTGTATTCTGATCGCGGAATGGGTTTAATTTTCGCAATCTTTGATGACTAGTTTCGGGGGTTTGCTACCATTCTCGTAATTCTTTGAACGTAACTTCACTGCATTTTATAAGGGTATTTTCTGTCTGTATTTCAGCTGAATATCGTAGGACCACTTCCCGTTTATTTGAGATGTCCGTTCTTGAATAAACAATATTCAACGTAATTCTCTGTCTGCTACATCAGTTACGGACGTTATAGTGGAACACTGGTTATTAAATTACTCGTTTAACTTTTACTTTATATTTCTGTGTATTTTGTTAACTTGCAACCGTATTGAATGCATAGACTATTTAACTGCAGGATGACAACTTCAGGTTACTGTTTACATTGGATTAGCTGTAGGTAGGTACTGTTAGAAGGCGTATACACAATCGTTTTTCTCGTTCAGTGTGCCGCTGAAGTGGGAAAGAAAATTAATAATACGGCTGCAATGTAGCCTCCGCCATACACTGCACAGTTCCATGCGGAGTGTACGTACGGTAGCTGTATAACGGTTCGTTGTGCTGATTTACTGTATTATAATGTTGTCTGTGTGTGCACAGATTTGTAACTTCTGCTGCGAATGGTAAGCTGGACAATCAGATCGATAGCTTTAAGAAATTTCCAGTGAGAGCTAATAGATCGTGCACGTTTAGCTGTAGCACTTGTTATAAATGCAGTTACGGTGCTACGGAAGCCTCCACCATTTTGAGTAAATGTTGCCGATAAGTGTGCAGCAAACTCCTTTCGAAATGGCAGATCATTTGGTCCGGGGTTATTCAACCTATAGTGACAACGATTATCATTATACACATTTCCCAAAACACTGCTGTTAGCACCTTCAACGACATTAATAGCGGAGCCGCTACTCGAGCGGCTACTGTCGAATACTTGCAATATATGTACCCCCGAAACTTTGTGAAGCTCCACGCTCCCATGCAGTCTACCATCGGGCCACTTCCACTTCTGGGTATTACACGATTCGCGCAGCCGGCTACAAGGAGCCTCGGTGAGGCTCCTCCGACACTCGTCACGTGCTCATAACGCTGTCTCAAACGAGTACGTGGCGTTTTCGTGTCCTCACTGTGACCACTCAACATCTGACGTGGTAGCGCCCCTTTACACACCCTACTAGGCCTGGTAACAACACTAATGCACTCTGGGCCGTTCTACGTGTCACAGAGAATTCCAACTCGAATCATTCACTTACATGCCGGTGATGTGCGGGTGTACGAATCTGTATTGACATCCGACCATGTCCTCTGGGTGCTCCATTTTTTTTTTTTTTTTTTTTTTTGTCAACCAGTGTATTTCTGGATGTCTTAGCGAATATTTCTATATAAACCTATCATATCAACACAACTATTTCATTGAAGGGAGCTTTCTTCACCTGCATCAGTTTACTTCATTGCTTCCTGTATAAATTTGCCTCGCTACTGTTTCATTCCCAATACTGATCTTAAGCAAGTCGTTATCGTGCTTTCTAATACTCTTCATAACCAGTACCTTTGCCCTGTTTATAGTTAATCTATGCAGTATTACATTTTTAGTGTGTTCTCCATTCCTTTGAACACATCTTTTAAGTTTCCCTTAGACCCGACCAGAAGAGCTATGTTGTATGCAAACCTTAACATTGGGATCTTTCCATACGTAACCTTAAATTTCCTCTCTGTTCTTATCGGTGATCGAGCAATTCACATTGGACTGTTAATGATTTGTGAACAGTTTCGACTTCCAGACCTTTCAAAGATCTGCACTACAGTAAATTTATCGCAGCTTACTTGACAAAAGAAGCTTGATTAAATGTATAACATCATTGCACCGGTATTTCATTTTTATCTTAAGTACAGTGCAACTAAATAGTTCTGATTACTGACACACTTTTGGGACATTCAATATATGTTGTTGACAGTGTCAAGTGACTAATGCTATAAATGATGAACAACAGAAGTATTAACATAAATGCCGGGTGGCAAGTGGACGGGAAACACTCGGTTCAGGAGTCGTGGAACTCGGCGTCGGCTCGCGGCCGTGAGGTGAGGTGAGGCGTGACGGGACGAGATGAGGCGCGGCTCGCTGACGCGGCGCGACGTGGCGCAGGCCAGCCGGCCGTAGTTCTGTCATTGGGCGCGTCCGGCCGGCTTCCGCTCTGGCGTCTGCCACCGTGCGGTTTATGGCGGGCGACGGCAGCTGCCGACAATCGATGCGGCGCCACAAGAGGCGTTCTTCTTCCCACCCGTCTCTCTCCCCACTTAACACGGAGGACCGCCGCGCCGCAGGCACATCTGCTGTCGCCCGGAAGCTCCGGCCGCCACTCTCTTCTGCCGCGCTTCCAGCGGGGAAGCGAGTGCGTCTGCTGCGGAATGGAAGACAGTCCTTCCAACGCCCGAGTGAAGTGGAAATATTCCTCCGCCTCATAGCTCATCGTTATTTGCTACCAGGAAGCCAAAAAGTCGTGGAATTCAGAAGAGTCTTTGATCGGAAAATCTTTCCTTTATGTTAAGACGGGTTTCGATCCGTGAGATCGTCTGATGATGGTATGATAGATGGAAGTAGTAGTATTGCTATCAAATATGGTTCTGAAGACCACAATTATGTCACACGCCATTATCTTCTTTTTCGCTCATTTCACATCCCATCTCTTGACGCATGTAAGACCCACTTAGAACTTGACAGTGGCATTCGATAAGCCGCACCTACAAGTATGAGCCGTTTTAAATTACGATTACCTTTAGGGAACACGGCCAGTCCTGGCTGTACAGTGGAGGAAATAGTTTTTTTAACTGGTACCTAAATATAACTGGTGTGTATTCTGTAGGACAGAATACACGAACAGAACGCGGCAAGTACCATAACCCGATTTCCCAGAAACTTCGCGTAGTGGAAGAGGGATCTAAATAATCGAACACGTGTCTCGGCTTATCCGTAGATGCACGACCGTTTCTGAAACACCGACGGTCAAAGTTTTCGGGGTAATTTGTAGGTACTTTAAGTGCCTTTTACAAGGGGATATCCTCAGACGAAATGGTGGCACAGTGGTTAGCGTCGCGGCTTCTTAATTTTGCGCCCCTTCCCAACCCGAGTTTTACTTTTATTTTTGTTTTTCATTTATATAACCATGCACGAATGTTTTCCAGCGTGTGTCGATATAACGTTATTCTTATTCGTCTACTAATTGTACGTCAGATGAATGAGTTAAAACAATAAGGAATGAGAAAATTATTTGAAATTGTTTTCGGTGAAATTTCAGCTGTGTATCTTGATTCATAATCAATTACAAGCGCCAGTTTTCGAAAAAGTGATCCGTTATGCGTTGTTTTCCGCGAAGTTACTGCCAACGCGCGAAATCTTCACGAATGTTAACGACGTTTCTTTCCTGAGTGAGATTCGTACGGAGAAATGTCTCTGTGGCAAACGTGCCTTCGGACCATCGGTTTTCGAATATTTCTATGGTCGGTACCATCCAAGGGAATCAACCAAATCTTTCTGAAGAATAAACATATGAATAAAATTTAAAAATTAATATGAAAATCAAATATCAGAATATGATACAGACTGTATTCTTTCAAGCCAAAGTGCAGTAGCACAACTACTGACAACAAAAAAAATGGTTGAAATGGCTCTGAGCACTATGGAACTTAACATGTGAGGTCATCAGTCCCCTAGAACTTAGAACTATTAAACCTATCCGACCTAAGTACATCATCACATACATGCCCGAGGCAGGATTCGAGTCTGCGACCGTAGCAGTCGCGCAGTTCCGGAGTGAAGTGCCTACAACCGCTCGGCCACCGCGGCCGGCTAATATGACGGTTTGAAAAGACTGTAACCCCCCAAATACCATACATACATACATATATATTATAATAAATGTGTGGCATTTATTTTTGAATCCAGTTGTAATTTTACAATTAATATATCACCTTTGTGACCCCTAAATTGATAAGAAGAATTCGTGTAGTAACTTACGGATATGGGTAGATAAATGAAAACACTAAAAATAAAATAAAAGAAAAATTAAAAATCCACGATGCTAACCAGTGAGCCACCACTTCGCCAGGATATTCCCTTCTAAAAGCCACATCAAGTCTCTCGAAAATACCTGGAACACTTTGACCGTCGTTTTTTCAGAAACGAACGAGTATCTACGGATAACCCGAGACACGTTTTCCATTATTTCGACTTCTCTACCGCTTAGTGAAGTTTCTGGGAAATCAGGTGATGGACTTTCCGTGTTTTCCACGTCTGTTCCCTTCGTTGACACCTTTATGACAGTCGCAGGAGCATTCCGCTGGCACGTATATGTACCCTGCCTACAGAGCGCGTTCACTGCCGCGTTGGGAGACTTCGGTTATGTAGTGTTTACCAATTGCAATCGCTACAGCTTGTAAAGTCACCATACTGTTGCTGTTGTCAGATAAACTGACTGCTTCGCGGGAGTAGTCTTCGTATTTTAACGTCAATCCCCACTGCAGCTGCCTACCATACACAGTTCAGTCATATTAATATGACCACAGCCCAACCAATCACGGACAGCAGGTGGCGCCACTAGCAGTGGAGGATATATAAAGCGTCTCGAGAGGGGGGGGGGGGGGGGGGGGGGAGTGGCGCGGAGAACAATGCAGTCCTTGTCGTAATGTGGAATCGGAGCGAATTATCTGATTTCCAAAAGGGCATGATCATTGGCTTACGGGGCAAGGGTGGAAGCGTTTCCGAAACGGCTAAGTTTGTAAACTGTTCGCGTGCTGGTTAAAGTATATCGTACAATTTATACAGAAAAATGGCGACATCGAAAACCGGCGCCGAGGAAACAGTGGTGCACTATGGTCCATAGATGACAGAGGTGAACGATGGCTGGGGAGATACGCATGGCCGAGTAGACGTGCAACTGTTGAGCAGCTGACCATCCAGATGAACCACAGGGCTACCAACAGTATCTCCTCACGAACGTTTGGCGAATTTCGCACTGTGTAGGCCTCCGCAGCAGGCGCCTGGTTCATGCTCCCATGCTGGCTGCTGTTCATCGAGGGCGAAGGCTGGAATTTGCACTCCAGTACCGCGACTGGACGTCCACTGACAAGGAAACATTCCCAAGTGTAAATAAACGATCGTGATGATACACGGCGGTTGTCTAGAGGTGGAAAAATAATGCAATACTTTTTTGTGTGCCCAGTTCCATTTTTAATTAATAAAACACACTGTGACAGGTACGAGGGTGGTTCAAAAAGTAACAGCGAACTATTTTTGCGAAGCATGTATTTAACTTACAGATGCAAATAACATGTATTTTTTCAACGTAACTGCCCTTCTTTTCGATACACTTCTCATACCGTTGCACCAAATTTTCTATTCTATTCGAATAAAAGGTTTTCGGTTGCACCCGCAACCAAGAGTACACCGCTTCGTTAACCTCGTCATCACTTTCAAATCGTCGTCCGCTGAGAGAGTCATTGACCGTTCCAAACACTTGGTAATCCGATCGAGCGAGATGAGGGCTGTATGGAGGATGCAACCTCAATCTCTGAATGTCGGCAGGAGTTTTCAGCTGGTGTGGAGATGCGAGTTGTCCTGAAGGAGAAGAACTCCTCTAGACAGAAGTCCTCTGCGATGGCTCCCTATTGCTAGCTTTTGCTCGTTCTCCAGCATGGCGCTGTGCCGGGCACTGTTCACTGTTTCATTCCTTTGCTGATAGTGTTCCAAAATAGGCCCATTCATATCCCAGAAGAGAGTGAAAAGTATCTTTCCGGCAGAAGGCTGAGATATTAATTTCTTTTTGGGTGGAGAAGTTGTGTGTCGCCATTCTGAAGGTTGTCTTGTGCTTTCTGGTTCATAGTGGTGCTCCCAGGTTTCGTCTCCTGTGAGACGATACCTGCCAGAAAGTTGTGTCCTTCAGCGTTATATCGTGCCAGAAATGATGTGGCAAACTGAACACGCATCATCTTGTGTTCAACAGCGAGCATCCTAGGCATCTACCGTGCTTACAAAAAATGGTACTTGAGAACCTCACTAATAATGGTATGAGCGGCTACTCCGTTCCTTGGTTAAAACTTCTACAGAAATACGTCGGTTCTCACGAATCAAGGCGTCAACGCGTCCCATATTCTCGTCAGTAAAGACCGTGCTGGGATTACTAGAATGTTGCTCATCTGTAAATGCCGTACGTCCTCTTTCCATGGCATCTGCCCACTCGTACACTCTTCTCTCACTAATGCAGCTATCTCCATACTTTTCCAATATCCATCTATGGATGTGTAGAGGTTTTATGCCCTGCGACCACAAAAACTGTATTACTGCTCGCTTTTCTTCTACGGTGCGCACAGCTGGGGACGCGGTCTTTATGTTTCAACCGCCTTTCCTATTCAGCTTGTCATGCCATTTTCTCAAAGCATTCTTCTTCACTTCTGCAATTTCAAATGCCTGATGTGTGAATTGCATTTAATACTCATAATTTGCTGTTACTGTTTTAACTGCATTCTTAAATTTGGCATATAAGGTTTAGAGGGAATAGCTTCGAAACCACGATTCACAAAAAATGTTTCTCGCACAAAACATAAATTAAAGAAGCTTTCGGGACACACACATTCATGTGTAATAAAACTGGTTTCTGAAATACCATTTTTGGAAAATGAGCTGGACAAACTGTGCTCCGGAATATTTTCAACATATTTAATTAAAATATCTAAACCTTCATTATCATCCTAATTACTTATTTTACTTACTTTTGTTTTACGTTTTACGTTCGTATTTTTATTTGTTTTTTACTTTACCGTTCCACACGCAAATATGTTATTATTTGAAAATAGTAACTAACTCACTATTATGATTCAAAATCATTACAGTAATGATAATATGTAAAGAAATGCGTAAAACATAAAATGAGCGAAATTTCTTCACAGAATACACAGATGGAGAGCACAGTATAAAACCAAATTCAGCTATCGTAGGTGATCCTCCAAAAATCGTCATTTCTATCAGGCACGTATCAGCACATTGGTAAGCCTTGGCGAACAGAATTGATTACGTACTGCAGCTTGATTATATTGTTTCTAAAGTGGAGACTGACATCATAATTATTCATTAGAACTAGATCTGAAAATCTTCTCACAACGCTCTTCTGACTTCGAAAACCGTATACGTCCTATATAGCTATATCTGTGCCGTCTAGCCCTTTGGCTGAGTGTTTAGGTATATGAAATAGGTTTGTTGAAAACACTCCCACTGCACATTCAATATAGCTTATTTTCCAAAATTGGTATTTGAGAAACCAGCTTTATTACACGTGGATGTATATGGCTTCAAAGCTTCCTTAATTTATGTTGTAACTAAAGTTTTCATTTTTCAAAATTAATTGATGCTGGTGAGGTATAGTGAAAAATTTCTAATTACTACAGAAGTTGATCATGCAGTTTTCAAGAACGTTAATTACGTATCGACTTTTACGTGAAAAACATCTGAATTTGTCATTATTTCATAGATATTCCCTCTAAACATAATACACCAGTTTACGTTTCGGGATGCGTTTTACCCTTTAAAAGTGAAACTGGCCACAAGCAAAATAAATACGTATTACTCAATTTTGCCCCCTCTACCCACCCACCAAGCTTCATCAGGATCGGTTACTTATACTCAGGAATGTTCCCTTGTGAGGGCGATGTGTGGCCTTTTGAGATGAATCACTTTTAATGCTTCGTTGGACAGATGGCCGTTGGCGTGTAGGGCGTGAAACGTCTGAAAGCAAACATCCTGCAGGCAGGAGAGAGCGTTATGGTCCGGGGGATGTTTACGTGGCATTCCCTGCGTGACGTCGTCATTTTGGAAGGCGCAGTGGATCAGTACTCTTCTATCCTTGGGGGCCATGCCCACCCCTACATGCAGTTTGTTTTTCCCCGGCACAGTGGAATTTGCCAGCAGAACAATGCAACGTGTCACACGGCTCATACTGTACGTCCGAGGTTCGAAGAACACCAAGGTGAGTTTACTGTACTGGCCACAAAACTCCCCGTATTCAAACCGAATCGAGAATCTGTCGGACCACCGCGATCAGGCTGTTCGCGCCATGGACCCTCAACCGAGAAACCTAGCGCAGCTGGCCGCGACACTGGAGTGAGCATAGTTACTCATCCCCGTCGGTACCTTCCGGATCCTCACTGACGTTCTTCCTGCACGTCTCGAACTGCAAAATGTCGTTACTCAGGCTTTTGGCAGATGGTCTCATTAATGTGAGTGGACAGTGTATAAACCCTAATGTTCATAAGTTAAGCATAGTAAGTAAGTGATACCGTATTTTCTGAACAGAATGTGGAAAGGGTCAAAGAGAAAGGCAAATTTTGATCCAAAGACTTTTTTGCACAACAGTGTCCAAAAATTATAATTGGAAAAGTTCCGATTTGGAAGATACTTATCCAACAAGTAACAAAATCTGAATATCTCGTCCACATCAACATAACAGTTACTATGGGTCAGTGTTAGTCCTATTTGCTACAAATGCTTGGCAACGACGTGGCGTGTTCTCCATGAAGTGGTCCTGTAGCAGTCACTCCCATTACCGAGAGAGGGCTGTGTTCATCGGTGGTACTATCGAATTTACTTCTGGGATTCAGATCCAGGGTAACTTCTTGCGCTGGCCATCTTCAATTGCGAGGAATTCATACACCAGAGCAGTTCGTTACGAAAGGGCACTATCGCTCTGCATGAGAAAATCTGGGCCGTTTACACCTCTGAAGAGCCCCTACGAGCTTTTGCAGCGCGCGTCGCTATTCCGTTGGTAGTTACAGATTTCCTCCAACCGAGAACGAATATGTGAAAGTCAGTTCCTGTAGCATCTGACCTGCTTCAAGGTGTCCGAGAATGCTGTCCTGAAAATACGAATCCAAATGTCATCTTCCTGATTTAACATCGTACGTTTGTTGAAAAATTTACATAATCCTCGCAAGAGTAGTGCAAACTTGGCTTACATAGTACCGGGTGTAATAAAACGTTTTTCTTTATTTTTGAAATTAATACCTCTTAGAGCCAGCGAACTTCACAAACATCGCTATATTATGGTTATTGACAGTGACTGGTCACTATTTTTCTCTCGTTTTACTCTCTTTCTGATTAAAGTTAGCTTTTGTGGATTAGTTTAGTTGATGACACAGTTGAATTGCTCCCTGTACGGAACTATTGAACTCCACTTCTCTGTATTGTCAGTCGAAAGATGCGTTTTTTTTTTTTTTTTTTTTTTTTTTTTATAGTTGTACGAAGTATAAAGCGTGTCAGAACATCTGTAATATTTCGGTGATCGTCAGTCTAAAAATCTTCCGAAAATTCTATTAGGAAAATATGAATGTAGTTCCTGATTTATTCCATTCGTTTGACTTTTGCTGCTTCGTACAAAAAAATTAACTAATCGTTTGGTATCTTTTTGCGTTGTATATGCGATCGTGTTGTACAGTAACAGAATACACCATCGTAACACTCAGAATGGACCTACCGTACAGGAATATCGATGTTTGTGGGATGTAGCATAACGAGAAGACTGACGGAAACAGTGCAGTCACGCGTTCTGGAAGGCAGGCTTTTAGATAATTTCATTTACTTCTCATCTTAGAAATAGTATGCCAACCGCGTCGATAAATGCTAATAATAATAATTGTGCTGAATTATTATTCGAAAAAACAGGGATGATTTCATGTTTTGTATATTAATGGCTCTTAGCACTATGGTACTTAACATCTGAGGTCATCAGTCCCCTAGACTTAGAACTACTTAAACCTAACTGACCTAAGGACATCACACACATCCATGCCTGAGGCAGGATTCGAACCTGCGACCGCAGCAGCAGCGCGGTTCCGGACTGAAGCGCCTAGAACCGCTCGGTCACAGTGGCCGGCTGTATGTTAATGGATGAGTTTGAAAGTTTCAGTTATTTGCTACGTATCCGGTTAATTTCGAGGTTACTTATTCCGATTTATGTTGATTATGAACGAAGAACGCACCGTAATTACAGCCAAAGATCGAAGGTAACGTATGTAAAAAAGGCGTGTGTATAACTCATATTGACAATGTAATTTTACGGCTCTTATAAATTCATTTAATACTATCGTATAAAATCAGTGCATAACAAGTGGAAATTGCCGAAACTATCTCTCTCTCTCTCTCTCTCTCTCTCTCTCTCTCTCTCTCTCTCTCTCTCCCCTCCTCCTCTTCCTCCTCCCCCTCTCTTTCCCCATTCCCCTCACCACTTGTCGTGTCCACACGAATTATTTTTGTACGCGATAGTGATATCAGTAATGTCTGCTGGTTCAATCTGTTTCAGTTTAGGTACAGCATTTCATATTGTTTCCTCGTTTTCCAGCGTTTCATTTGCTTGGAAAAAAATCACAAAAACATTGGCGCTAATGAGAAACGTGTGGCGCGTCCACGAGTCTTAAGAATAATTATCACCTTTATTATTATTATTACATTCAAATAAGGGCAGAATATAAGGCATTGCAACCATCTGATAAATTTCGTGCTTTTTGGTAGGAGGACTCTTGTAACGTAGGAATTACGGCAAGAGAGTGGCTGTAACTACGGTTAATACCGCTAGTAAATTTATTGCTGCAACCGCAACGTTCCGTACCTTTTAGCGAAAGGATATCTCACGAGACTTGTGTGCCTATATATTATAATGCTTGTAGTCCACTTGACATCGATACCGATATCGAGGCCTACATGCACACTCAGCATCTGCCGCACGGCGTGTGAAGGATGCTCAATAATACAAACGTGTCGCCTCCCTCCTTGCCCATTCGTTTCGCGTGTGATACGCAGAGTGTACTACTGTTGGCGTCAGTCAGTATAAAGTCGAATGCCTCTAGTATTATAGGAAACTGTGCTTCGTTTGTAAAGGAAACCGCATATAGGACACTACTGCGACCCATTCTAGTTTTATAGTCATCGTGATGGTTAAGTCCCAGGAAGTGAAGTTTGATGACAGATTTTGGAACTTTCACACTTGTAATTTTAAGAGTAAATCTCTCCATGATGGAGGAAACAAATGTACGAACTTTCTTCTCGGAAGGAACGGGAGTCATTAACATTGACCTGACTTATTAGTAATAAGACAATCGCAAATACAAGTAGTTCCTCCAGTAAAGTTTTGACAAATGGTCGTAGAACATGGGGTACGTAATTGACCAGACGACAGAACCAAATCTATTGAGTCGATCTGGCTGCCAGCACCTTTGCCAGTGCGGGTATATTTGCTGGCGCTATACGTGATCTGGCACCTCACGTTGTAGATGTCTTAGTGAAATTCGGATGCTGTCCTGATGACGTCCTCGGTTGTTTGAGTAGCGTCTCCAAACCCGTACGGTGTTATCCGAATCTGTTTCGAATGCTAAAAATTGTTATATAGTGGCTTTGTCTCTTTTCGTGTGACTCTCTCTCCCTATGGGCTGGAGAGATGACGAACCACAGTTGTTTTCTCTCTTACTCTTTTTCTCGTTGTACAGTGAATTGTATTTAGTAAGGACGGCAGGTCGACAAAGAATCGGTCAGCCCTCAGTTTTACGAGGAACCAATAGGTAGGTCACCATGGCGGTACACATTTCAGTACATTATTCCACCGTCCACGGCTTTGGCGCGATACGTTTCCGCTCACGAATGTATTCTACCGACAATGAATGGTTCTGAAGTACAAACACGGACACAAGAAAACTGTCAATTAACCAATCATTGACCGACATTACAGTAGAATCGTTAGAATCGTCGGCCTCCTCGTGTGAACGATTTTGTGCTTCCAGAATGAGATTTTCACTGTGCAGTGCAGTGTGCGCTGATGTGAAACTTCGTGGCTGATTAAAACTATGCGCCGGACCCAGAGTCGAACTCGGGTCCTTTGCCTTTCGTGGGTAAGTGCTGTACCATCTGAGCTACCCAAGCACGACTCACGACTCGCCCTCACAACTTCAATTCCGCTAGTGCCTCGTCTCCTACCTTCCAGACTTCACAGAAACTCTTCCGCGAACCTAGCAGAACTAGCACAGGAGTGCTAGGAGAAAGTGCCAGGAGGAAGAAAGGTTATTGCGGAGACATGGCTTATCTCCTGTGGACGACAGAAAGAGCGATGAATAGGATTGCTGCCCTGAGGTAGGATATTAAGCCAGACGATGTGCTATAAACTCAAGTGGGTAGAAGATTTGACTGATAAGCGATATAAATAACAACCACGGTAATATCATAGGTGTGGAAGGATATCATGGAAGCGTAGGGGAGACAACAGTTTCGAGCGAGCGCGGCTGGCTGTAGCCCCTACTTATCTTCAACCTATCCACGTAACTTTAGCGGATTCCCAGAAATTATGCAGTCCTGTCTAGAGTACGCGATATCGGAAGCTTATCTTTTCATACTACCCACCCTCGGTGTCTGTCAGTATACGCTATGTGAGTATCGGAACGTATATCTCATGCCGGAGAACGATGCGCAAGTCTTCCTTTGTTACGAACCTGTGCCGAACCTTTATCAAAGAATGTTACTACGCACACAACACTCAACGTGCAGTGCGTCTATGTTCGTACTCCTACTTAATATATCGCCAGGCGGAACATTTAGATGCTAGGAAAAACGCGTTTGGGAGCAGCCTATTAATTTATGATAAGCAGCATTAGCTAGAGTAGATATGTTTTGCAGTCGTGATTTTGCCGCCATAGACACCTTTGTGGGCATTTTTTTATGCCACGGCGTTTAGTAAACAACAAAACTACGTGAACAATTAAATTCTGTCAGAGATAAACTACGAATTCTGCTACCTGAAAGCTGAGTCCGAGGTCGGATAACGTTTCTTATTTGACATGTTTACAGCGTCTGGGAAACAAGTACTGTGTTTACGACTGTTCTTCTCCTGTGTTCTGCTGATGATGATAAATTCTAGGAACTAAAAAATATTGGTTCTTGTTAATAACTATAGTTTACATATGGAGAAGTATATTAAACACGCTCTTCTTTGTGCTGCTTTCCTGTATGTCGTTAAATGGCAAGAAAACGAAAAAACAATGTAATAGACTTGGTGGTGAATTCTCGGCATACTGAATTCTTGAAAACAAGTTAACTTACACCGTCGTTGACTTATATTCTTAATTTTTTCTGTGGTAATATCACTGCATGCTTTTGTCTGTTTGGAGGTACACGTCTGTAGTCCTGGAATGCGTTAATATGCCTGTCCCAAAGCACAGAACACGCTGCTGGAGGAGACAAAAAACAATTACACTCGTGAGGCTATTATTTGTCTGTGAAGGGGAACAACGTTGCAACAATCAGTGCACAGTAGATGGTAGTGTCCAGCAACAATGAACCATGGAATATGACTCAGTGGTTACGTTGCGCTGTGGCCAAATAAGACTGAATGACGAGAAACCGAGTGGCAGGCCATTTCTCCTTGAAAAACCGGAATCACCAGAGTCAGTGTCTGGTGTGTCATTCAAGGCGCTAGTAGAAAAAGTGAAAATCAGTCGTGGGGCAGTTTCCACATCTTTCACGATGTTTTGAACTTGAGAAAGGGCACTATTGCTGGGTTCCGTGACTTCTAACACCCACTCAAAATATGCACCGCACCGAGGCAGCAGCGGAATAGTTGCTACTGTGTGAGGCCAATCCAGATGAATTCATTAGCGCCCTTATCAGCATGGAGGAGTGCTTCGTGTATCATTGTGGTTCCTAGACAAAGGAGGAATGCAAGCAGTGGAAACATGTGGATGGAAAGCTGAAAAAGAAAGCGAAAACCGAATCATTATCAGCCAACGTGGTGTTGACTTTTGTGGGAGGGACTTCCGTGGCGTGGTGCTAAACGATTATGCTCTTATCTCATTCTGTACTGTACACAGTCACTCATGCTGCTTCGCCTCCCATTCTGTGTGCACCCAGTGACTCCTTTCTCTGTTGTCGGACGAAGAAACTATTGTGTGGCAGATATTGCGAGAATGACGACCAGGTGATTTTTGGGATGCAGTGTTTCCTCAACTGCTATAATGCAGACTTCTACATCCAAGATCTCCGTCGAGTCATGTATTTTTTGGAAAAATTGAAGGGTGAATATGTAGAGATGGACTAACGCCAGCAACAAATTTGATGCTCGCAGTTTGATCTTTTCGAAGTTGTAATTAAAACTTTATGACTTCCCTTCGAATGGCGAAATATCATGACGAGCTTTTTATCTTATTTGTCTTTATTCCTTATTAATAATAGAAAATAAAGATCTATAAGAGGCTGCGCTTAGTGTTTCATGTTTCATCTGCCCTACCAACCACCAGCCTGCATTACGCCAACTCAGTGCTGCGCGTCCACTTCGGTTGTCAGGCTGTGCATCTGCTGGGTGGCGCAGTGGCTGGCACACTGGATTCGCATTAGGGGCGATACAAGTTCAAACAGTCGTGATAGAGGTTTTCCTTGATTCCTCTAAATCGATTACGGTGGCTGCAGAGAAAGGACGCAGGCGATTTACACCGACGGCCTTCCCTATTCGATCTGTGCTCCTTCTCTAATGGAATCGTTGTCGTCGAGACTTTATAATCTGTTATTCCTCTTGAACTGATGTATTCAATGGTTTGGTGCTATTATTTGATGAGAAATCACAGAAAGCTGATACTAAAACAGTTGTAAAATATATTGGATCTAGCGAGAAATTCCCAGATGACTGGAAATCAGCCGATAACTGAACAATGCGGCATAAAGGAAGCAAAACGGATCTCAGCAACTACAGAGGAGTATCGTTCCTTGCAGTCACATAAAAAATCTCTTCCAGGATTCTCGAACGACGTGTAACAAGAGAGCTGGAAAATGATTTAGCAAAAGGTATTAGAGTATCAATATCTCTATTGAACAAATACATAACCTCAAGACCATCTTCCAATACAGCAAGAAACAGGACAGACAGTGGGTTGCTATCTTCGTAAACTTACAAAAGACGTACGAGTCCATAGATGGAACCACTCTCTTTGGAATATTAAGAGACTAGGACTCAACGAAAACCTCAGTAGGTTGGTGCATGCCACCCTGTACAACGCAATATAAAGGGGTGAGGCAAGTATTTAATTTTCATATATATTATTTAGCTGTGTCCTAGAAAAAGTCGTCAGGGAATGGATCAGAGCTCTACCAGCGAACACCGAATTAAGGATGGGGATGACAGCAGACAACGTAAGCATCCCATGCCGGATTTCTGCTGGTGACCTGACTTTATTGGCAAACCACGTTTAAGAGGCTTCTGTACCGACCTGGTACTGATCCCAAACACTCGAGCAATACTCAAGAATAGGTCCCTCCAGCGTCCTACGTGCTGTCTCCTTTACAAGTGAATCACTCTTTCCTAAAATTCTCCCAGTAAAGCAAAGTCGACCATTCACCTTCCCTATCAGAGGTCTCACATACTCGTTCCATCTCATATCGCTTTGCAACTTTACGTCCAGATATGTAAACGACTTGACTGTGTCAAGTAGGACACTATTAATACTGTATCTGCACATTACAGGTTTGATCTTCCTACTCATCCGCATTAACTTATATTTTTTCACATTTAAGGCTAGCTGCCATTCATCACATCAACTGGAAATTTTGTCTAAGTCGTCTTGTATCTTCCTACTGTCACTCACTTTCGACCCCAACCGTAGACCATGGCATCATCAGCAAAAAACCTCAGATTGCTGCCAACCCTGTCCGCCAAACCATTTATGTATATGGAGAACAACAGCGGTCCTATCTCACTATCATGGAGCACTCCTGACGGTACCCTTGTGTCTGATGAACACTCGCCGCCGAGGACAACTTACTGGGTTCTAGTTCTATTACTTAAGAAGTTTTCGAGCCACTCATATATCTGTGAAACAATTCCATATGCTCGTACCATCGTTAACAGGCTGCAATGGGGCAAATGCTTTCCGGAAATCCAAGTCCGCCTGCATAGCGCAGCGGTAGTGTTACCGCCTACCACGCAAGGGGGACCGGGCTCGATTCCCGGCGGGGGACTGGATGTTGTGTGTCCTTCATCACCATTTGCATCGTCATTGACACGCAAGTCGCCGAAATGGCGTCAACTAAAAACACTTGCAATACGGCGGCCGATCCCCGAAGGTGATATCCCGGCCAATAAATGCCATACAATCATTTCGTTTCATTTCCGGAAACCTAGAAAAATACAATCTGCCTGTTGCCCTTCATCCATAGTTCGCAGTATATAATGTGAGAAAATTTAGTGCTCTCTCTCTCTCTCTCACTCTCTCTCTCTCTCTCTCTCTCTCTCTCTCTCTGTCTCTCTCGTGTGTGTGTGTGTGTGTGTGTGTGTGTGTGTGTGTGTAAGTAGTAAAGTTGTATGTGGTGTTACATACCTCTTTTGACTAATATTAAGAAACTGTGAGCAACCTGTCCCACACATTTAACTTACAAATTTACATTCTTTCCCATCAGCTGTCGACAGTCTGGATTCTTGGCGGCTTTGGATTGAAAACGCCTTCCTCACCAGCGGGCGGTGGTGTCGAGAAGAGAGCGCATGGCTGTCTGGGTAGTTAATAAACAGTAATTCACCGGTTTAAGATGCCATTAAGGAAGTTTCTTCCGTACAGTGGCACTTCGGCGTAGTAATCTCATTACGAGCCAGCCAGTTAGCTGTAAAACGGAATGACAGCATTCTTTCTGGCGCCGGCGCGTCGCGGCCCGTCGCTTTGCATATGATTCCTCCGTTCCTGCACCAGCTGGCGCCTCATTACGCGGACGTGAGGTCTGTTAGGAGTTCGTGGACGCAGATGGGGTCCGTCCAATTTCTAAAATCGTAGTTCCTTTCATGCTTTGGTATCTAATGCTGTTGCAGAGCTTACGTCCAACATACTCTTCGTATACACAAGGAAAATGTGATTCAACATCAGATTTAAAAATGCATTAAGAATAGGCAGCGTGTTGGAGTGGAAAAAGTTCTATAGAAATAAAAGAAAATGTTTTTACTCCTAACTCGGATGATTTACTATACTTACGTGACATCGCCGTAAAAAGTATATCTAACTCCAGATACACACATGTACCTTAAACTCGTACGCAGTGTCTTCAGAAAATCGAGCATTGTGTTGCACCATTACTGTCTTGGTTGCGGACTGTACTTACTATAGCGTCATCCGAACAGTGGCCGTGATGACTCAGCAGGGTTCGCTAGTTCATGATGTTCTTGGATCTGGGTAACGTTCTTGTGTATACTCCAGCTGGGCATTCATAGGTGATTTTATCGATCTGCTTGTTGTTATTAATCGGTTTGATACAATGTTAACCTTATATTTACCTCTTCAAACTCGTTCTCTACCGCGCTGCAATACTTATACATCTTCATTTAATTTTCTTCCAGTAAAACTTTACCTGTAAGTACTCGTGAGATGATGCTTTTCATTACTTAGATAGTAATTCCGTTACCTAGCCCCATAATTTCGTACCTCATTATAAAATAGTTGGAAAAACAATCGCGTAATTTTCGAATACACAGCATTAGTAGTGTGCTGCATGACACAGTCACATC
This sequence comes from Schistocerca americana, assembly GCF_021461395.2. NCBI lineage: Eukaryota > Metazoa > Arthropoda > Insecta > Orthoptera > Acrididae > Schistocerca > Schistocerca americana. The sequence continues at coordinate 157,400,393 of NC_060123.1, forward strand.
GATTAAACATCTGGGCGTAACGCTGCAAAGTGATACGGAATAGAAGGAGCACAGTAGGACGACAGGCGAATCGTCGACTTTGGTTTATTGGGGTAATTTTAGGAAAAGTGCGACCGATACTGGGCTCTTGGATTTGTTACCGGTAAGCTCGATCAACACGCGAGAATTCCAGGGATGTTCCTGAAAAGAAATGGGAGCCCTGCAGGGAAGATTATGTTCTTTTCACGAGGTCTGTTGAGAAGATTAAGAGAACCGTCATTTGAAGTTGACTGTGGAACGAACCTACTGCCGGCATCGCTAGTTTCACGTAAGAATCCCGAAGATCAGAAGAGAAATTAGACCTCGTACTGTGACACACAGACAGTCATTTTCCCCTCGCTCTGTTTGCGTGGGGGACAGGAACGGAAGTGACTAATAGTGGTACAAGGTACCGCCCGCCATTCACCACACTGTGACTTGCGGACTATGTACGTAGATGAAGATAACGTTAAATCATAACAAAAAAACACTGGCAAGGAACAGAGAATAAACAGAATGGTTGAAAAGCTGGTCCATAAATGGTTGCTTGGCATGGAAGTTATGAACTAATGCTTTTGTGTTAAGCGACGCTGTTTGTATTTCTCTTTATGCATTAACAATTTTTTTGAACGTGAGTATGACGCGAAGTTTACTTGTATTGTTGATTTGGAAACCTCTCCCTTTTACAACACGTATATAGCCGTCAATGTCTTACAGTTGCCGTGGTTATTGTTTTTGATGCTTGCTCCGTAAGAAAGTGTTAGCTGTGTCCGACAAACATTAAATAATGATTCCAATAAAAGAAATGGAAAAACGTAATCGATATGTAATATGTATTGTCTCGTGCCTATAATGTATATTCACAGAGGAAGTACCTTTTGTTTCTCATCCATTAAATTTCGGGTATGCAACTGAATAAGCCTTACTTAATCTCGTAAGCTGATAAGAAGTGGGGCTTGTGCGGTTGGACGATCGAAATTTAATGCTTCAGTCATTGCGCCGGGAAACATGAAGATGGACATCTTTGATTCCGTTTGTTTCACCTACAAAATTGGCAATTTGTAAAGTTTCCGTGAATATATGTGAAGTAAATCCTTTGCTCCTCGTGGCACTTAGTTTTCCGTAGCCTGCTGTTACGAAACAGTTGCACTAATCTTGTTTTGACTTAAGAGAGAAGTAGTGTCACGCCCTAATCGTGTTGCGCCTCCCTTCCTACTAACCTCAGCAACTCCTCATCTTTTCCCTCCTCCCCTTATCTCTCTCTCTCTCTCTCTCTCTCTCTCTCTCTCGTCTCCACACACACAAACACACACATCACATCACACACCGTTATTGTCCAGTCTATTATCCGTATTCATTATTAACGTTTGTCATTCAGACTGTCAATCATTTGGCTTCGTACTATTAATTTCTGCAGCTTAAACTCATATTTGGTGTGTTGCTCCCTGCATATCTTGTTTTGGCAAATCTCAAAATTGTTTCTTACTCAAAGTAACAGGTGGCACGTAAACTGTGGACTGTTTTTGATTCGTGAGTTATGTATCAGCTATATGTTCCAACACTTCGTGTGTGACATCACAGTTGTCATACTTGTATCACATTGCACCACGAGGAGAGAGAAGAGGTTAACGTACCGTCTATATTGGGGTCATCATAAACAGGGCATTTATCCAAATGGCGAAGGGCTTGGGAAGGAATCCGTCGTCTTGATGAAAAAGCGGCCGCACCAGAATGAACGAGAATGGGAAAGGAAATCGGCTGCTTTCTTTGAAGGGAACCATCCTGGTGTTTGCCTTAAGCAATTTTGGGTAGCCAAAGGAAAGTTAAAACCTGAATACGCAGACACAGGATATGGACCCTAGCAAAGGTTCAGTGTGCTAACCACAACGCCACCTCGCTGTATTGGAAGTGATACGCAAACATTTTAAATTTTTCTAGGGGATTGGTCTGCGTTTTTAGTAGAAGCGCAAGACGGAGGTGTGATGCGGGGCGGAATGTAAAGAAAGGGAGAGTGAGAGACTGAGCGGGAGGCGGCTTGTCTGCGCCGTCCAGCGACCGCAGCAGCGGCGGAGCGTCGTCTGTATTAGCGGCGACTGGCGCCAGGCACGGCCCACGGTCAGCCGAACGCTGCCTCCTCCTTGTCTCTTGACCACCGGCAGCTCACGGAGGCGGCTGCGGCAGAGCACTCCAGCAGGGGGAAACGTGACCAGGCGCAAACCGTAAACGCACTCTGCCGAGTACCAGTAATCCCGCGTGTCGGATGCACAGCCGGCATACCCTCCAGAAGGTGACAAAGTGCTTTTGATAGTCCACATGTTGTATAGTTACGGAATACAAGTATACCTACGGTGACTGTATGAAATACTGTGGACAGTCTGGTATAAACAGGCCAATTGCGAAACAGTGATGTCTTTCGTCTCCCACTCGTATTATAACACCCTGGAAGTTTTCAAAGCACCCAGTTTAAGAAAAATAGTTGAGTCACATAATTTCATCAGTTGTTACGTAAGCTTGATAATCATCATACACATAATACAAACGATTTCAAGAAAACAGCTGAGAAATATCGCATCTCCCAGACTGTTAGTACACCTTTTATCTTAATCTATATGTGCATACATGTATACAGGGTGAGTCACTAACTATTGCCACCAAGAATAACTCCGAAAGTACGATAGGAGCTGAAAAATTTGTGGGACAAACGTTGCATGGGACAACGGGGCCATGTCATGACGTTGGTTTTTTGTTGCTAGGTGGGGCCGCTTCAGAGATATGAGATTACCTTTGAGCCCGCATCTCGTGGTCGTGCGGTAGCGTTCTCGCTTCACACGCCCGGGTTCCCGGGTTCGATTCCCGGCGGGGTCAGGGATTTTCTCTGCCTCGTGATGGCTGGGTGTTGTGTGCTGTCCATAGGTTAGTTAGGTTTAAGTAGTTCTAAGTTCTAGGGGACTGATGACCATAGATGTTAAGTCCCATAGTGCTCAGAGCCATTTGATTACCTTTGTTCTTTTAAATGGTATGCTATATGGGATGGACGTTCATACCATCTTTTCGACCTTCTTTGACCTTCAAAGGCCTTACTATTACACAACATTGGATTCGCCACGATAGGCGCTCTCATAAAATAAGTACCAAACTACAGCATCCATTTAAAAAACAAAGTTGACCTTCATATCTCTGAAGCGACCCCACCTAGCAACAAAAAACCAACGTCATATATGGTCCCCGTTGTCCCATGCAACTTTCGTCCCACAAACTTTTCAGCTACTGTCATACTTTCGGAGCTATTCTAGGTGGCAATAGCTAGTGATTCACCCTGTATACTCCGCTAGTCACTATGGAGGGCAAGGCGGAGGATACTTCGTACCAATACTACCGATTTTTCGTCCTGTTTCATTCGCCGTTGAGCAAATGGAAAACGTTTCTCTCTCTGCGCATCCTAACATCTCTTATTTGCTTCTCAAGAATCTATGAGATATACGTTGATGGAAATCTAATGGTCGCACATTCTTCTTCATATACTGGGTCTCTAGATTCACCCTTTGGGGTTCCGCGAGAACCACGTTGTCTTTCTTCCAAAGATTCCCATTTCCACAGGAGTTTCTATGCCGCTTTGCTGCTGGCTGCAACAACCTGTTACGATCCTAGCAGCATCTTGATGTCTGATTTCGTGCCTACTTGGTGAGCATTCCAAACAGGAACAATACTCTAGAATTACGTGAACATGATTTCGTCTACAGATGTACTGCACTATCCCAAATCCCTTTCAACAAATCTGATATCCATTTTACGAGGTCGCTCTATTTCATACAGATACACAGTATTACGCCCAAATTCTTATACGTTTTTCTTCACCTTGTCTGTATCTTTTGCAGTCCTCCCCCAGATATCCAATTGGAGAACTATTTTGTCTTCGGCAAATGTTACAGAAGGTATTGTTGATGATTGGGATATCCGTTGAAGTGGCGGTTTTTCTTTGACTTCCACATCCTGCGCCGTTGACCATCAGTTGATTCATCCGCCCTCAGAAATGGCTTCTCATTTCCACGACAAGCGGGTGCCCTGCCCAGGATGCCATACATGCAGCAGATTATGAATGATGAGTGATGCACTACACATGCGGAAATGAAGAGGAAGGCAGACAGAAGAGGGAAATGGCGTACTGCTGCAAACCAGCCTCACGGCTGAGCACTCGTGCGTTGTCACGTGTTCAAGATAATCACGTCTCACCTTGTAGCCGACACTGTTGACTTCGTTCTCTTTGTTATAGGCATTATGTTGCACTTATCCACATTTAAAGAGAACTGCACCAGGTAAAAATTTAGGGCAAATGTTTTTCCGTTTTTTCACGATCGTCGAACGGCTATACTTCCCTACAGACGACAACACCGTCAGTGAACAGACTCATAGTGCTGCTGATCCTTTCTGATGAATCGTTTATCTACTGTATTGAGGACATTAAAACCCCCTACTACGCTTCCTTGCGGCCCTCCTTCCAGTACTTTCGTTTCTGTAAAACATTTGGCGTGCAGTGTAACGTACTGGATTCTGTTAGCTAAGTACTCATCGAGGCAATCGCATGTTTGCGAAGAGTCTCCGTATGGTCATATCTTGGTTTCTCAAAAGAAATTAGTCATCTCGAGAGTTTGCTGTGCTGTGTTAATTTCATTTTGTTGCAGCGTAGAATGTTCTGTCTAGTGAAAATGTTCCTTTGGCATCACATGGCGCTTCATGTGTACCAGAAGAAGAGTGCTGCTCTTCATTGTTAAATTTCTCTTCCGCGCAAGCTTACAGATATGCGACAGTTTTTTAAACGGAATTTCATGGTAAAACTTGTCTGATATTTTGCTTTTATTTGGAACTCACGATTTTGCTATTCTTCAGTCCGCAGCGTGTGTTCCTAATGGCTGGTCGTGAAGTTAGTAGGGTAAATGTACCGAGTGCGCAGTGCCAAAGAGAGTGCAGCTTGTGTTCCTGGCAGTTGACTAAACTCGTCAGCTCGCCACTGTCGTTGTTGTGTTCAGAGTGGTATCTGAAACATCTTGCAGAAGTTGTGTGAAGAAATGGTGTGTTTCCATAGTGAAACGGGTAAGAATCACTTTTCAGCATTCTTGATGTATTTCTGGCACTCTGCTGCATTATTTACACACAGAATCGACGAGCAATAGCCTTTAATTCCTGATTGCATTTTGAAAGGCTGCCTTATACTCTACGATTCTGCATCCACATATTTTGCAAATGCGACGTGTGCTGCAATCTGTTGACTTCACTTGGAACCGTTGTTTCTGTTCGAAAGAGCGTGCATATAGCGTCCCAAAAGAGTGTGTGCGTTGTCTTTAGGGCCCAGCTGCAAATGTGTACCTCTTGAGTGTGTTGTGGAGTCCGAAGGAAAGGTTATGTTTCTGAGTGACTTCAGATTAGTTTGCCGGTGCTCCTGGTACGAAAGAGTCTGCTTTAAGGAAAAGGCTGAAAACTGTGAGTAGAGAACATAGATTTTGGCGTTTCCAGAGGACTGGATCCAGTGCATTGAGTGTGGGAGATGGTGGCACGAACGGCGCTCTTCACTTGAGGATGATATTGCGTTTATTCGTGACATTTGCTATATGCGTACTCTTTGTACATAATTTGCCTACTGTTAAGCGCAGGTGAACGAAAGAGTGCGCCTTTCATGTTTTTCTTTTTTTGGAAAAGTTCAACAACAGTATTATCGGCTGCAGTGGTTTTCTAAACATGTAGATTTTGTATTAGTACATATAAACCTAAAATTATTTTGTTTCCCTCTTGATAATAACCCAGATATTTAAGGTTATTCCTTGACTGCGCATTTTTAGGTATGGTTCCCCTATTTAGGTTTCAGTTATCGAGATTAAATGTACAGATGTACTCTGTTCGTTTTACTAAATCGTTCCTGGAAGGCACCGTTACCGACTGTTTAGACTGGATATAAGAAACCTAGCATTTCACTTCAATAGAATGCTCTGCTTAACATGTCGCAGGCTGTAACCACAAACCCTACCGAGATAAAAGACCAAATTGGATGGGTTTCACGAAATTGCTTAACTCTGTTCGATAATTATACAAACAATTTTTAACTCTCAAGAATTTCTACAGTGCTCCGTTAGGGAAAGGCATTTCTAACTAAGCTATTACTTTCCACGTGCAACATCAACAATATATAGAGAACCATCGCCGAGAAGGAGCAATATTTATTGTATACCGTACGCGTCTTGCGCCAACGGCCTTGCCGCAGTGGTAACACCGGTTCCCGTCGGATCACCGAAGGTAAGCGCTGTAGGGATGGGTGACCATCCGGTCTGCCGAGCGGGGTGCATTCAGCCATTGTGAGGCAAACTGAGGAGCTACTTTATTGAGAAGTAGCGACTCCGGTCTCGGAAAATGACATACGGCCGGGAGAGCGGTGTGCTGACCACATGCCCCTCCGTATCCGCATCCAGTGACGCCTGTGGGCTGAGGATGACACGGCGGCCAGTCGTTACCTTTGGGCCTTCATGGCTTGTGCGGGAAGAGGAGTACGCGTCTTGGCTACAAGAAAGCTAACGCAGTTTTCAAACAGTGAGATCAGTTCCCAAGTCTCTTAGTCTCTTCTTGGGTTTATTAAGAAGAAATGGGCTGGTTTCAAAGCACCAGCTTTAACGCTATACAGACATTGTTCTGCTGTATCTGTGGCTGTATCAGTAGAAATCTGCAAGTATTTTATTTTCTAATTCCGTTCAAACAAATATTACGATGTAATTTTTCTGCGATATGCTACTGTACTCAATCCTTTTATTTCGTGTTTTTCGATAAACCTCACTAAAATACGACTTTTCACATTTCCGTCAGTACTCGTGAAACATAGTCTTAGGGCAGTATTTGTGAATGAAATTTATGACGTTCAGTATAGCGTGGTTTACATCCAGTACACGATGGGGCTAAATTACCGCATTGTTCGTTCGGCAGCTAATTTCAAGCTTCTATCTTAGTGTCAGCTACGAAAAATTATTTCGTATGTGGGTGCCTCGCTCGTCCACATGTGTACTCCGTGACTGCCTTTATAACCATTCAACTGAAATTACATCTTAATGTGAGAAAGGAAGTGAGACGTAGCACTATCGCAACTGTGAAAGTATTTAATAGGTGCTATAAATACTGAAAATTTCACAATATTTTGCTGTGTAATTTAATAGTGAAAGCAGATCGAAATCGATGATTCGTAATGCATAACCTTTAGAAACTACGAAACGCTACTGCTATCATTTTGTTTCAGAGTCATTTTATACGAACTATATTGCTTAATTTCGTGTAGATCTGAATTCTCATCTTGGGATTCGCCTGCACAAGTGCGGCGGTAGTTCTGCACTTGGAAACGGGTCCCTCTGTGGCCACGTTCCAAGTCGTCTTTCTTCTCCGACAGTCAATTTATCCCGGGGAAAACAAAGTTCTGAGGGGAAAAACAGTGATTGTTCGGAGTCACTGGTTTGCAGGTCACAAACATCTCAGGCCACTCTTCTGGATATCACCAGTCGGAAGTGTCATAAGATAAAGGAGCTGTTTGTGTGACGTCTCTCTCGTTTCAGCAACTTCGTACCAAAAATATATCATTTTTGGAAAGTGACGACGAATTGTTTTACACTTGCTACAACGCTGTTGTCTCTTCTCTGTTGATATCTTTACGATTCGAAAATTCGCCAGTCTTGATCCAGTCTGTTGAAAAATCCTACTGTGGAAGGCATTTTCCGCACACGTTTAAGGAGGAGATAATATTTTTAATGAAGTACTTCCTTCGAGCGAAAAAAATTCTAGTTTTACTTGAGAGGCAATTTATGTACCTCGAATTGTTCCCAACGTTCTCTTTTAAAGTCTGAGTAAAATATATGAACACACATCTCCCGACGTTCGGCCGATGATAAGGCTCCTTTGATGGCAACTGCATTAATATTCAACAAGTTTTTATTGCTTCGCTTTGGTATGTCTGATTTGCGCCTACAGTGAATAATACCTAATTTTGCATGGGTATTACCTTTCTTTACGGTACCAGTTCACTTAGCAATGCACGTACCATTCTGATGTAGGCGAAAAAAATCGCTTTTCCTCAATCTGGGACAAGTAGTCCCCACTACCTTAAGTTTTCAGCATGCAGCAACGTTCAAAAGGAAAAACACGCCCAGTGATCCCATGCCTAACAGGAATTCACCGCAGCGTAACCTGCTTTCGTCACTGATTGAACAATACAACAGTAGTGCTTTTCTTTCTTTTTTCGCTGCTGAGAACTAATCGGCCTTCGGCTGCGTAGATGTGGCACCGGAAGTTGCTATTGAGAACGTTTTGCAGTCGAAAAGTTTGCCGTACATTTCCGGTCAGCCCCTTCGCCATGCAGTTTCAGGAGCGTTCCCTCCCCCACCTCCCCCCCCCCCCCTTTGCACTCGTAGTGTTCGCTTTGAAGCCGCCGTCTCCGCATCATACCTAACACAGCCAGTCGGAAGTGGCCTCTTTCTTCGACATCTTGGCTTCTTGAAGTCACGTTGTCAAATAAAAATACTGATGTAATTAGTGATGATGCCTCACTACATAGATGGCTTTTAGATATAGTAGTTGTATTTAATGCCCACATATTTCCAAAAACCGTTCCAATGTACCGAATTACACAGCTCCTTCTCAGTATCCGGAAATCGAAATATTTAAAACTTTTGGAAAGCGAAAGCAGTACCGTCGACTATGTTAACATTTAATTAGTTCTTTAAAGCCTAAACATAGCACCACCCTCGCTCTGCCTGTTCGGTAGCTTCTTTCCGTACTTGTTGTTGTTGTTGTTGTTGTTGTTGTTGTTGCTGTCTTCAGTCCTGAGACTGGTTTGATGCAGCTCTCCATGCTACTCTATCCTGTGCAAGCTTCTTCATCTCCCAGTACCTACTGCAACCTACATCCTTCTGAATCTGCTTAGTGTTTCATCTCTTGGTCTCCCTCTACGATTTTTACTCTCCACGCTGCCCTCCAATGCTAAATTTGTGATCCCTTGATGCCTCAAAACATGTCCTACCAACCGATCCCTTCTTCTAGTCAAGTTGTGCCACAAACTTCTCTTCTCCCCAATCCTATTCAATACCTCCTCATTAGTTACGTGATCTACCCACCTTATCTTCAGCATTCTTCTGTAGCACCACATTTCGAAAGCTTCTATTCTCTTCTTGTCCAAACTAGTTATCGTCCATGTTTCACTTCCATACATGGCTACACTCCATACAAATACTTTCAGAAACGACTTCCTTACACTTAAATCTATGCTCGATGTTAACAAATTTCTCTTCTTCAGAAACGATTTCCTTGCCATTGCCAGTCTACATTTTATATCCTCTCTACTTCGACCATCATCAGTTATTTTACTCCCTAAATAGCAAAACTCCTTTACTACTTTAAGTGTCTCATTTCCTAATCTAATTCCCTCAGCATCACCCGATTTAATTTGACTACATTCCATTATCCTCGTTTTGCTTTTGTTGATGTTCATCTTATATCCTCCTTTCAAGACACTGTCCATTCCGTTCAACTGCTCTTCCAAGTCCTTTGCTGTCTCTGACAGAATTACAATGTCATCGGCGAACCTCAAAGTTTTTACTTCTTTTCCAGGAATTTTAATACCTACACCGAATTTTTCTTTTGTTTCCTTTACTGCTCGCTCAATATACAGATTGAATAACATCGGGGAGAGGCTACAACCCTGTCTCACTCCTTTCCCAACCACTGCTTCCCTTTCATGCCCCTCGACTCTTATAACTGCCATCTGGTTTCTGTACAAATTGTAAATAGCTTTTCGCTCCCTGTATTTTACCCCTGCCACTTTCAGAATTTGAAAGAGAGTATTCCAGTTAACATTGTCAAAAGCTTTCTCCAAGTCTACAAATGCTAGAAACGTAGGTTTGCCTTTTCTTAATCTAGCTTCTAAGATAAGTCGTAAGGTTAGTATTGCCTCACGTGTTCCAACATTTCTGCGGATTTCCGTACTTATTTTCTGCGATTGAGACTGCCCGTCGCACATGGGAGGAGCAGGAAAGAAAAGACATAAAAAGAAGCAAATTGGGGCTGTGAACCGTTGAAAAGAAGGACGACATGTTTCATGTTAATTTATTCACTAAAATCCGATATCCTTTACGGCCAAAAATTCATTAATAATGTGTTGCTGGACAACATTCAGAGAAAGAATGTGTTTTAACTAAATAGTAAAGTACAGTTGAGAAAAAAATAGACGTGACTTTAATTTCTGGTGACAGAGTAGTATTTAATGTTGGCTGCGTTAAGCCATATCCCACTGGTTATTGCTCAAACGCTAGTCAACTTAGCTGCAGCCAGATATTTTCTTCATTAAGCTATTTGGGGATACTGTTGTGAGGCCTGAAACACAGTTCAGTTTTTACAATAATAAATGCTGATTCCATCATATGGTCATTTACCATTTTGGCGTATATAAAACAAACTTAAGTAGTCTTCATCATTTTTCTGCAAGGACTACTGTACACTTAATTTAAAACCTAATATTAACGCCGATAGTGCTCCTTCAATATACTTAATGATTTTAAGTAAATAATCTGCGAGGACTCTGTGGTTTTCATAGCTTTTCAATATATTACATTTTAACATAATTTAGTCCAGTTTGTAAATATGGGCAATGGCTTTTAAGCAGGACCAAATTTTGCCAGTCTCTTCATAATTTTTTTTTGTGCTTTCGATTTGTCGTCCACCTTCAAGTATTCCGTCTTCCTCTTCGTCTCTTCAACATTCATCTTCAACCTCATGTACATGCAGTCTGTAAGCTTGGCTTCTTTCTTCGAACACTCCACCAAATAGGTGATTCTAGGGTAAGGATTTCCAATAATATTTTTTATTTTGTTGTACCACCGTTCAACAGCATATGTAGTTCGGTGCTTTTTCCGTAGCACGGGGATAACCTCATTTTGTAGCCAGTTGTCCACGAAGTAGTCAAAAAATTGAGAGAGCCTTTCGCTGCCAGAAACCTGTGCATGAATCTCAACCCATCCGTTACTTACGTCCTCTGATTTTGTAAATGCCAGCGCTGCACACATGCTGACGCGTCTTGAATATTCGTTCTGGCAGGAATCCTCAGTTAGGCCGAGATCGTGAAGTCTTCTCCATAAACTCTTCTTCATGTGGAAATAACATCCATTTATTTCACTTCTGGGGAGGCCATAACGAAGGGCCGATATCGCTGCTGCCTCAAAATCGACGTTCACTTTTGAACTGCTTGTTTGATCAGACGAAACAGGTGAACATGTGTTATTCTTACCAGGGAACGGTGCAATACAACCGGAAAAATATTTATATCGTCACTCAGGCCTCATATGTCTGTGTGTATGGTATAGAGTTGTGCAAACTGCTTGCTCCAGCTCTTAAATTAGCCATCCATAAAAAAATTGTGAACATTCTTTTAAGCTTTCTTTTGATTTGTTTCCACTGAAAATGATTATCCTCTCCTCTAATCTATCATCTTCTTAAAGAAAGCTCCTGCCATCTCCCATTTTTAGAGATCTTCGTGAAGATCAATTTCATAAGAGTTTTTGGGCTCTTGAGGGCTCCCATGCGCTTGATCCGCTGACAACTCAAAATCTTCATAGATTCTGAGTTAGGCATCATGGTAACAAAGTTCTAATCTTTATTATGAAGATTTCCCATTTAATCCACTTATATCTTGGATAACTTAGTAGTTTCTTCTCGAGCCCTCGTCTTCGCCCTCTCCACTTGCTTCTTCACTTCCAGAGCTGCATCGTCAGGTTGTCCAGATAGATGTTCTGATACATTAAGCATTTGTCCGTTCGTCGAATGCATCCTTCCCTTGCGACGATCCGTTATTTGACGTAAGCGCACTCACGTAACAATTCCTTCTTTAGATGTCTTCACTTTACGATAGGCTAACCACTGTAATGAGGGGAAGCCCTGCCTTTAGTCCTTGTAATAACTTTCATGCTGATGGTCACGCTAGGAACTGTACAGTCGTAGGAGAAAGAATTCAACTGCCTTTATTGATTTCTTACGGATATGATCGTTTGAAGAATGTTTGTATCGCAGAATCTTTAGCGGGAACTGTAGTTCATAGGTCTCGTAGCTGCACTCAACGGTTCTGCGAACTTATTTACGGAAGCTCTGTTTGCAAATATAGAAAAACAGAAGTACCGCCGAGGTAGAACCTCATGCGTTGGCATGTGAACAGAACGATTCCACTGCTGCCTTTTTTCAGGACAGTAACGTTCTACTGAAGTGAACCCCCCCGCCTCCCCCCCCCCCCCCCCAAAAAAAAAAATTGGAGTTTTGTTTTAAGTGGTTCGAATTGCACCAGTTCCACCAGAAATTACATAGGAGCTCTGTTCCAAGACGAAAAGCAGTCAATTCAATTTTATATAAGTTTATTCGAAATCGTGAGAGTAGTCTCTCAGGCACAACAAGGAAATTGCTTCCCCGATGGCTCGTTAAAGTAGTGCCATCACGCTGTACATTACTTGAGTTGTTCCCGCCATGTCATACAAATCTTAATTCAAATTTTGAGCAAGTATGTGTGTTAATCCCTGCAAAACGCTGTTTCAACGCCTAGAGACCGACGAACAATTCCACCGAGAAACAGCTATTGTAGCGCGCTTCGTGTCGACTTCGTGGACTAACGTGTATCCCAACCGTGGGCTCGACTCCCCCCTGGTCCGGGATTAATACCGCCGGACCCCAGCGAGCGACGAAACCGGAACGGGGCGAGCAAAAAAGGAAACAGAGACTCCGGCGCAATAAAATACCTGTGCCGACACCGTAAATACACTTCGCTCCGAGCCAATCTGGGGGACTTTTTAATTGCTTTCTCGGAGCTCCCGGACGCCAGCGTAATATACACCGTTCCGTTTTAATTGGTGAAATATGGCGACGATAGCTGTCTCTTTATCTCCTCGATTTACCTTTGAGCCACATTTATTTTAGCTTGAACTGTGCGAATCGGTTCTCTTTTTTGCTGCTTATTAGAAATTTTGTTATGGACGTTTTTATTTTTTCTGTACATCATATATGGTTTCACGCACTTTGTTAGTCTGCTGGAATTCCTGTGATTGTTGTTTTCCCTTCAGAGCTTTTCCAAGTGTTTTGAGCGTGTTGCTGTTGTTATTACAGATTATGATAGAGTAAAATTGGGATGGATGGCCTGATATACTTTTCAAATGCCAATATCAAATTCTAATACACAAAAAAATTGGGAAATTTACGTATATTGATTTACATATTCATAAAAAATGACTTGGTTCACGAAGCTCGACCAAATTTAAAGTTAACGACGATTTTTTTTTTAATTGTGTAACACTTGGCCGTCTCCCTCGTGTATCGGGGTTAGATGGCCAGACAAGCAAGGGATTGGAAAACACTTCAAAACCAAAAAGTAAATCTCATTAAAAGAGTATCTAATAGTCTTAAGATATTTTTATTGAACTACTTGTTACAGGCAAGTTTTGTAGAGAAAATTATAGGAAATCAAACAAGTCGTTCCTCAATGGCTCAACCCAAACAGGAACCTGGATCCATAGGAGTTTTTTAATTGCAACTTATTTTTTATTTTTCTCTTTAGGATTTTCCTTGGAATATTAAACTCTGACTGAATAGCTAGCATTTTTTTACTTGATTAATAGCTATTTGAAGTCTTCTTCTCTCAATCTGGCTATTGTAGAACCAATCTTGGGAATGTACTTAGTTGGCACCTGAAAAAAAATACTGTCAGAACTAGAAAATAAAGTTTCAAGCGGTGGCTAACTATCCCACGGCCATCTCCCCATCGGCAAGGAGAAATGGCCATAGCGCGTCATCAAACATGGTGGACAAGAACGAAAAGAGAAATAACACAATGGTATGCAGCTAAATTTATTCAGCCCTGAAATGTAAGTTTCCATAAGTACTCACAGTCTAATTTACGGAAAAGTGGAGAAGTACTGACGTGCTATACAGTATTAACGTGTATTAAAATCTAGAATGATGAAAAATACTTACTTTTCGTTGATATAAAGAGTCAAGAGAATCAAAGACTCACGACAAAGACTCACTATCAACCACGGGTAGTGCTGTAAATCTCCCCCGTATGGCTGTCTGTCACTGGTTTACCCTAACGTAATACTAAAAGAGGCCAAATTTAAAAGAATTACATTTTGACCTAAACTACAAGGTTATTAAGAATTTGTCAACGCTGCACGTTTCATTAATTTCAACTTCTTTAAGAAGTAATGCGTAGTTGATGCGAACACTATCATAAACTTTGCGCATGCGAACTGTAGATAAAAAATAATCTACCGTAATGCTGCTACGTCAATATTTACTGTACTGTGAATGCGAACGAAGAATAGTTATAAATAGACTATATTGGATTATGTGGTCGCCAGGGTACCAGTAGTCAATAGGCTTGCATTGTATTATCCAAGGTGAAGTGTAAATTACCACCTGAAACGATCAGTGAAGTCGAGAGCTTAAATGATCCGCTTTCCACGAAAAATCCGAGGAAAAAATACATCATTTCTGTAGTGGCTCAAAATAGGAGCAATCCTCTCTACACAAGCTTCAAAAATACATTCAAGTTTAAATGTGATTGCACTTCCAACATCACACAATAACGTAGGAGACAACCACTTTCACAGATATACGGAAAAGCATCCGGATATCTGTTTTAACAAAAACCAACCGCCTCTACCCTGCCACAACATAAGTTATATTTCCGGTGAAATTTCGTGAAGTCCTTTCTACGCTGCTGTCTGAAAGAAATTTATTACATTCAGTTTTACATCAAACACAATATCCGATCCTCATTTCTCATCTTCAGGCTGTATTATCACTAAAAATATTAGTGAAATCTTTCAAAGTAGCAGGCTCTAATCTGGTAAACAAACAGATGCTTTCGACAGTATGCATTATATTGCAGAATAGAACAAATTACAATACCCATCGAATCTTAAAATCTCGAACACTTTTTTACAGCGAAATATTCAAAAAAGCAGATAAAAATTCACTTGACGCGTTCCTGAGAGGTAATCTCCACTCCTTCCAAATTAACAATATAGGTGTAGACCAGATGTGGCTTTTAATTCAACGAAATAGTATCGGCAGCAATTGAGAGATTTATACCAACTAAATTAACAAACGACGGAGCTGACCCTCATAGGCAAACAAAACGGGTCAGAACACTGTAGCAGAAACAACGAAACAAGCATGCCAAATTTAAACAGACGCAAAATCCCCAAGATTAGCGATCTTTTACGGAAGCTCGAAATTTAGCGCGGACTTCAATGCGAGATACTCATAATAGTTCCCACAGTGAAATTTCGTCTCGACACCTGGAAGAAAATCCAAAGAGATTCTGGTAGTATGTACAATATGTCAGCGGAATTCAAAATCAATGCTCTCTCTGCGTTAGCAATGGAAATATTATCGATGACAATGCTGATAAAGCAATGTTTCAAAACACAGCCTTTCGAAATTCCTTCACGAAAAAAGGCAAAGTAAATATTGCAGAATTCGAATCAAGAGCAGCAACCAACATGAGTAACTTACAAGCAGATATCCTCTGAGTAGTGAAGCAACTTAAATCGCGTAATAAAAGCAAGTCTTCCGGCCCAAACTGCATCATACAACAGTTTCATATTTAACAATCATATACTACAGCTCGCTCGACGAAACATCCGTGCCCGAAGACTGGAAAATTGCACAGATCACACCAATATTCAAGAAAGGCAGTAGGAGTTACCCACTAAATTACAAGCCCATATCATTAACATCGATATGTAGCAGGATTTTTGGAACATATATTGTGTTCGACCATTATGAATTACCTCGAAGAGAACAGTCTATTGACACACAGTCAACATGGGTTTAGAAAACATCATTCTTCTGAAACACAACTAGCTCTTAACTCGCACGAAGTATTGACTGTTATTGACAACGAATTTCAAATTGATTCCGTAATTCTAGATTTCTAGAAGGCTTTTGACACCGTGCCTCGCAAGCGGGTTGTTGTCTAATTGCATGCTTATGTAATATCGTCTCAGTAACGTGACTGGATTGATGATTTCCTGTCATTGAGGTCACTTTTCGCAGTAATTGACGGAAAGTCATCGAGTAAAACGGAAGTTCTGGCGTTCCTCAACGTAGTGTTATAGACACTCTGCTGTTTCTTATCTATATAAACGATCTAGGAGACAATCTGAGCAGCCGTCTTAGGTTGTTTCCAGATGACGCTGTCGTTTACCGACTAATAGTCATCTGAAGATCAAAACAAATTGCAAAACGCTTTAGAAAATATATCGGAATGGTGCGAAAATTGGCAGTTGACCCTAACTAACGAAAAGTGTGAGGTCATCCACATGAGTGCTGAAAGAAATTCGTTGAACTTCGATTACACGAAAAATCAGTCAAATGTAATGGCCGTAAATTCAACTGAATGCCTAGGAATTACAATTACGAACAACTTAAATTGGGATGGAACACACAGAAAATGTTGTGGGGAAGGCTAACCAAAGACTGCGTTTTATTGGCAAAACATTTAGAAGATGCAACAGATCTTAAAGAGACTGCCTACACTGCCTTTGCCCGTCGTCATTTGGTGGACTGTTGCGCGTTGTCGGATCCTTACCAGATAGGATTAGTGGAGTATGTCGAGAAAGTTCAAAAGAGAGCAGCAAGTTTTGTATTGTCGAGGAATAGAGGAGAGAGTGTCACTCATATGATACGGGATTTGGGTGGTCATCATTAAAAGAAAGGCGTTTTACGTTGGACGAAATTTTCAAAAAAATGGTTCTGAGCACTATGGGACTTAACATCTGAGGTCATCAGTCCCCTAGAACTTAGAACTACTTAAACCTAACCAACCTAAGGACATCACACACATCCATGCCCGAGGCAGGATTCGAACCTGCGACCGTAGCGGTCGCGCGGTTCCAGACTGTAGCGCCTAGAACCCCTCGGCCACCCCGGCCGGCACGAAATTTTCACACGAAATTTCAGTCACCAAGTTTCTTCTCCGAATGCGAAAGTATTTTGCGACGCCGACCTCCATAGCGAGAAACGATCATCATAGTCAAATAAGGAAAATCAGAGCTCGCACGGAAAGATGTAGGTGTTCGTTTTTTCCTCACGCTGTTCGAGAGTGGAATAATAGAGAATTATTGTGAAGGTAGATCGGTGAGCTCCCTGCCAGGCATTTAAGTGTGATTTGCAGAGTATCTGTGTAGATGTAGATGTAGAAATTCTATACCATTGTTACACATCTAAAACAGTGACTAAAATAGCGTCGTCGATGACGAATAATTAAACTGTCGCAGATTTTCTTCTCTGTCTTCTTTAAAGGCTCCATCGTTCACGGCCATATTGCACGAACGTTGTCTTCACGCATCGCCGTTTTCTCAGTAGCGTGCACAAGTAACTTTTTTTTTTTAGCAGCATATAATTCCCAGTCGCTAGAAATTTATGACGTATGATATTTTAGTATTAGGCGTGTGACTCGTATACAAAGGACATGTTCCAAACAAAAAGAAAGTATAAAATACGAATGAAGAGCGCAGGAGAAAAATGGGAGTGAGTGTTCTAGTGGTGAACACGTCATTCTTCCGATTTTCGGACTTGGACTCAAATCCATCTGCCGTTTTGAAATTGTTTTTTCGTGTAAACTATATTGTAAGTACCGTTATAAACATTGTAAATAGCTTTAAATTCGATAAGTAGGAGATCGTCAGTATTATAAAATTTTGCATTTTTAAAAAATTTATTGTTCTTATTTATCTTGTTTTGTTACTACATATCATAATATATCTTAATTTATCACAGCAAAACTAAACTGCATTATCCTACCAAGCGAATTGCGCGGTGGGCAGAATACTGTACTTCCACTCGGGTAGACGACGGTTCGAATCTCTGTCTGGTTATACAGAATTAAGCTTTTCGTGATTTCCCTAAATCGGTTACGGCGAATGCTGGGAAGGTTGAAAGACCATAGCCGATTTCCGTCCCTAATTCGAGCTTGTGCTCCATCCCTTATGACCTCGTCGTCCTGCGGCACGTTATAAACTCTTCCTTTTTTACGTTTTTCCATAACATTAACTTAATCTCAGCTTAGGGGCTTGTATGTGAGATTTGAAAGGAACTTGTGGTACATGCAGTAGAAATATCAAGGCTTTGCTTCATCATGTGTAACATACGAATAATTCGCCTCGGCAGTTCTCCAAAAACGACGACGTGGTCATCCGAATGTCGAAGCAGACGTTTTTATTTCAGTGGCGATCGTTTCTGCGAGTATCCAGATCAGTAAGCCAGATTTGGCAGCCTCGCCTTGTAGGAGTACCTTGACCAAACGCGCGGATGTCGACTGCAAATACAAAGCCCTAGGGTTCTATCGCGGTTGGTCCTGGTGAGAATTGCTAAGATGCTTCCTGTTTCGGACCCCCAGTTAAAGAAAAGGTTTCCTCCCCTGTAACTGGCCGAGTGATCCGATTCTCAGTTCCGAGGAAAACGAAGGCTAGCTAACTTCAGTTGTGCTATGCCTAACACTGCGGGTCGGTGTTCAAAACCGATTAATTATTTGAGGACAACTTAATTGATGTAATATCTTGTTTCCTCTTTGATACCGAACCCATTTGGACTGTTACATTTCCACAAAAAAATGGCTCTGAGCACTATGGGACTTAACTGCTGAGGTCATCAGTCCCCTAGAACTTAGAACTACTTAAACCTAACTAACCTAAGGACATCACACACACCCATGCCCGAGGCAGGATTCGAACCTGCGATCGTAGCGGTCGCGCGGTTCCAGACTGTAGCGCCTAGAACCACACGGCCACCGTAGAACTTAGAACTACTTAAACCTAACTAACCTAAGGACATCACACACATCCATTCCCGAGTCAGGATTCGAACCTGCGATCGTAGCGGTCGCGCGGTTCCAGACTGTAGCGCCTAGAACCGCTCGGCCACAGCGGCCGGCCGGCTTTACATTTCCACAATATTGCGGCACTGTCTGAAGGATTTCTCGTTTCTATCGCGCTTTTCTAGTTATTTCGTGCTTCTTTAGACGCCTGTGGAGTCTATTCGCAAGTTCTCTCGGTGACTTTCACATTTTTGGAAGGGAGAGGGCCTCGTAATTGATAATCCACCCGCAGAGGACAATTTATGCCGTATGTATCAGATACTTTCCACGCTAGAAGAATTCAGCTTGCAACATTTTTACTCCTTCGAAGGAGCCTTCTTCGCCTACTCCAGATATAGTCTTCATTCTCATTCCATTTCACCGTTACTTAGCCGTGCTTCTCGTTAGGTCGTACATTAATGTTGTAGAATTCAGCATTCTGCCGTTTTCTCACCAAACGTCAGCCATCATTATTAAAAAGACTGGATTTACTGTCATAAATTTAACAGTGTTCCAATCAAGGAAAGTAGATCATAATTCAACGTCGCGCCAACGATGAAGTCATTAGAAGAGATCCCATCCAAGTGGTCCTCCGCATTCTGTAGTCCTTGTTCGTTGTACTCATACAATACCATCATACTCAAGGGAGCCAGTGTAGAAGGAAGAAGAAGAAGAAGAAAAAGAAGAAAACAGGGTGCCGTATAGATTAATAGCGCGGACGAATCAATAGCAGAACCTCTTGAGCTTGGAAATGGTATGTAAAGTCACAGAGTACCAAGTTAGCCTGTCATTCGTGGAAATGCATTATTCAGAAAAAGTTACAACATAATAAGATATGGTCGCTCAAGAGGCAATCCTTTACCGAGATAATATTGTTTACACTTGTTGTTGCGGGTTGTTGACGGGGCAGAATGATTTAAGATGATCAGCCTGCCAAATACTCCTATTTTTGGACCCAGTTAAACATCGAACATAACGTTCTAACAAAATTCGGCGTGTGTGACTAATTAGCAGTCCAGCGTAATTGCTTCAGTCGTTGGAGCGTGTAATTGCGGCCGATTCCTTTCACTGCCCAGTTGCCTTTCATTCGAAGTGCCCACATCCGTTCACGTACAGTGTTTGCTAACATTCTGTTTTAACTGGGACGAGATAGCATTCGTATTAGCGCTTTTAATACGTTTAGTCGAATTAACAGCTGTTTAATTAGACGGTAGCTCGTAATTCGGACCACAAGAATAGGCAGTATGTGCGTGATTTATAACATCGGGAGCCAGCAAGTAATGGCGCGGACGCTTGAATGTCTGCCGTGCTGACTCTATAGGAAACTATAGCTCCCAAGGGCAGCTCGTACACGATTTCCAATATAATTGCCCCTGCGTTGGCGAAATTAATCTTGCTAATCTGAGGGATTTAGCAGCGGCCAGCACCTAATTTGCGCCAACAAGAGAGAGTTTGTCACTATTACTGTGCCACATCTACACGAAGGCACCGTTACAGAAGGTAGCATTTCATTACGACTCATCTTTTAGGTTCTGATGTTTCTCGATTCCAGTTAGCAATGTTGAGAAAGATGGTGCAGTAACAACTTCTGTACGAGATTTTTATTTCGTTTTTGGTAGCGTACACTTAAAATATAACGTCAGTATCACACCAAAAGTGTTTTTTGTATGGATATTGCAATTTCACAACCGACACAATACGTCCGATTTTATTATTATTATTATTATTATTATTATTATTATTATTATTCAGCGAAGAAAATGTAAATCAGGGCTCATAACACCTGAGTCCTATAGGACAATTAAGGTATTTCATGTCCGTGGCTATTCTATTGTATGTAGGATTGCAGCGTAATTGATCGGTGAGACTATAATTGATGTAACGAAGAGATCAGCTGGTGTAGATTAAAATTAGAACAAGAGAAAAGGAACCGAAATTTGCAAACCTTTTCGGACGGCACATGTCGTAAAGACTTAGTTGATTGCTCGTTTACATGAGAATGAATTAGACATCGACATAATGGAAGGTAAAATAGGATATTACTGATGTAAAATTTAAGTGTTACTGTCAAATAAAGGTCTTCAGGAGAGCACTACAACACATGTATCACATTCAACCGCACGAGATGTCTGACGAAACATCGATGGCCCAAAACCAGATGTTGCCACTACACTGCGATATGTTTTAAACAAATATGCAACGAAAATATGCCCTCGTCTTCTGACATTCGCAATATGAAGCGTCTATACGTCTTTGATCCCTAAAAGGAGACAAACCTTAAAAACAATAAATTCTAAAATTTCAGTAAGCATAAAAAGTTAATTAAGGATTCTACAGAATTTTTCATCAGTTGCACGTTACAAGTATTCTCTCCAGTGACAGTATTCTAGGAAAAACTTGGAAATTTCGTTTTCCAATTTTGTAATTGTACGTTAACACGATCAGAAAAATAATGAGGACGATATGAGCGTTTTGTGTTTTACTGCGCAGGTGTCAGACTCGCGGGCTTTTGCCGATCCAGTCATGCGAGTGTTGTATCATGTATTTTTTGTTAAGTACATAGCTCAAAAAATGTAGTAATACTGGTCGGTTAGTATTCATTGACCTCAGAGTGGGAGAATTTCACACTTTCTTTCATCACTGCTTCCATAATCGTTGAGGAAGAAGCTACACTGCAGGTTTCTGTTTGAAGTTAACTTTGTAGTGGCAGAGCCAATATCGCAAGTAGCTGCAAATCAACGACAGCGTTTTGTCCGAACTGATTTCTGATGTGTGTTAAAAGAAAATGTTTCAATTTCTGTGAACAGGAAAAATGTTTGTTTGCGTGTTTGTTTATAAACTTTCCAGTTGTGGTATATGGAAACTACTGTTAAAGAAAACACATTAATACGTTTCTGTTTTTTCACATGTACTGCCTGCTGTAAATTCTGTAAGTGATGCAATGATGTATGAATTGCTGCAAAAGACCGCTACAGGGAAACCTAAAGGCAGCAGAATAATGCAGAAACTCAGACAACGTAAACTTCACGCACAAATGCCACAATACACGAATAAACGCAGTTAAGAATGGAAATCATTTTCCGAAACGCGTTGTGAATAGAGTAAATGAAAGAAAATCAAAATTGACAGTAGAAAAAGTTATTTTTAACAAATAAAACCATTGTTTTTACAGTTGTGTACTTTGACCAAACACTTCTAACGGATAAATTAAAAACCACATTTCAATAATCTCTTTGTCTCGGGATAGTTGCGTAAAGAATTACTGACTTGGCCAACAACTTAAATATTCATACAGTTCCAAAACTTTTACCATGGCCTATGAAGAAAATACGAATATTGCGTGCGTACCTCGATTAGCTGTTTCTTTATGCTAGTGACATTCGATTAGTTATTTCTTCATGCTTGAGCATTTAAATATTTTTGAGGAATAGTTGTGTAAATTTATATGTGCTTTTGGATATCTGAAAAGATCAGTATGGCTACTTAAAAATTAATCTTTTTCGGCATAAACGGACTTCGTTGTATAATCGAAAAAACAGTGGTTTTGTGTCATTACTAAAAGAAACAAAACGAAATGATGGAGCCTAGATTCATCGTACGCATTGCACTACAAGCCATGGGATATAATGCAACGGAGATTTGTTTTAAGCCTCAGAACATTTGAAACTGAGTATGGCAAATTTTCGAATTATTAACAATACGTTTCTTTGTTTTCTTCAATTTTTTTCAATAAATATTTAAATAGATTTCAAAAATATTTATTGCCCAGATCATAAAATACCAGGAAATTCTCGTATGAAACTGTATGTATGTGTGGAATGTCTTAATGCTGAGAGAAATTATTTACAGTCATAAAGGGAAATAAATGTGTCAGATTAAGAATTATTTACATTCATCCTGGATCAATACTAAAAGTAATAATTGCAAGCAAAGTTTCTCTCGATGTAGAAAAGATAAAATCAGAGAATACACGTGAAGTGTCAGAAAGAAAACACAGATTTTTGTCTACGTTGGTGTTTTTTCTTTTTTTCCTCTCCTCTCTCTCTCTCTCTGACCATTCAAAATAAACCTGAACTACTGCAGAAATATGAGGGTAGTAAGGATTGTTTCTTTTTGTGGCATGGACAAAACAGTAATTTTACCGGTGTTCTTGAACATATGTGTCTTGCACATTCAAAATAAACCTCCATTTTCATTTCTATGAAAATTCAGTTTTTCTCATCAGAATGCACACTTCGTTTATTTTACCGGAGTTTGGTTTTGAGTCTGACATGCTTGCATTCCTGTGTAGGCTGCGTAGCCTTAGAAACATTAAATTTGTTTGTGTAGGTCGTTGTTAAATGCTAGGGAAAATCAGTTTTCTTGTTTTCCTAGTATGTTGCCCTTTTGTTGTTATAGATGTTTGTATCAATAATTTGCAAAGGTTTGAGCAATATGCGGGAAATATAGCTTACTTTTCTGTGGCAGACTGGCACCTCCTCTGTTACGAACATTTCGAAATTTCCATTTCGGAAAGAAATTCTACGACTGGAGCTGCATTTTCATATTTTTTAACGTCTTGTCATATATTCGTCACAGTCAAGACGCAAACGTTTCATTTGTAGCTGTTTCCGTGATTTTTCTCCCATGGTAAATGGAAACCAGTGAACATTACATGACCTCTCTTCAACATTGGATATTACGTGCTAATGAAAAAAGGTGCTATTTTATGATCAGTGGCGAATGGGGTGTAAGCATATTTGCAATAAAAATTTTCTGGAAAAGAAGGTTTACGTCAGTGCATGACGAATGTGACGGTAAAGATATTAGTTAAGCTGGGTTGACGCACTAGTATCTATCAAATGACAGCAAGCTTAAGCCCCGCACGCGGTATTGTATCTTTTTCTTCGCAGAAGTTTTCGTCCTGTGCGTCTCCAACAGATTGACAACTCGTATGTTTCAGTCCTAATTTATTTTCTAAGCCGCAACGGTTCACTGTATTCTACTAAAATTAATTAGCATAGCTTTGTACAGAGACACTTAACAGATGAACTCTCTCTGGCACATTAATGATAGGGAGCCGAGTACCATGTTTACCGATTAAATGGCTTTATTATTCGCTAATTATCCACTCAACTGCATGCTAAGATTATTCATGTATCTTACTGTCTTGAAATTAGCTCACATGTTGACTTGCTTTATGATCATCGGATTTTTTTGTAATTATTTTCTTTCTGTTCCCTTTTTTTCGTAAGCATAAAATAAAATCGTATCAGTCTATTAAATCAAATATAAAGGTGTATCGATTTCTCCGTATCATGTAGTGTGCTTACAGCGGCATTATTATCAAAGCGTTAGATGTTACGAAAACGGAGCATTATCTCATAATCATCATCTTCGACCGCATTTAAAGATTATGTTACATAGCTTATTCTGCAAACCACAACAAGATATTATACGCTTCGGCGGTCTCTTAGCTCATAAATTTAAGTTAATTTTTCTAGTCTGTACTGCCATTTAATTAAATGAACTTTATTTTTTTTTTAAAAATCGCGTTCTCTCTCTGTCTGTTAGTCTACAACCCATTACAACCCTCTGAAAGGTAATTTGAGTTGAGACTGTTTCTGTATCGTGTAGCAGTCCACTGCACTCGATTCCGAGTATGCAGAGCTTCTTCCTGCATAGAATGAGCATTCCAACTCAACTTATGGATGTGTTGCTAGTGGCTGAACAGACCAGTGCCGGCATAAAACGTACGTCCACATACATCGCACTGAATGGTTGGAGAAGGGCAGGATTGTAACTGAAGGAGCTTCCTTGCTCGTTGCTTGGCGTCTTCGTGCCTGCGGCACTCACCCTCAAAAAAGTTGGCAGTGTTGGATTTAGTGTTCCTCCAGAGTAAGCGGTCGACAGCATATTCTTCCAATGTTTGTATGTTTATGCCAGTTGTCTTCATGGTGCGCTTTATCTGGTCCTTGAAGCACCTGAGAGGGCTCCATAAGGTCTACTGCTGAGCAGAGTTCACAATAAAGGATTTTGCGGGGAAGTCGTGTATCAGTCATGCGATGAACATGGCCTAACCATCTCAATTGATGAGCGATGATGGTTGCCTCAGTGTTGCTTGGATGCCCTTTTTTGAGAACTGCAGTGTGGGTCACATGTTCCTCCCACATAATGTTCAAGATGTATCTGATTTTTTGTTGGTGGAAACGCTCAAGTTTCGTGATATCATGACGATAGAGTGTCCCAAGTTTCACAGCCATACAAGAGCGAAGAAATGACAACAGTTCTAAACACCATTAATTTGGTGTGCAGCTTTAGGTTTTTATTCATGAAGACTCTGTGTATTAACCGTCCAAATGCTGCATGAACAGCCGCAATTCTTATATCAACATCTTGTTCCTAGGTACACCATTTAAGCAGGATGCTCCCAAGATATGAAAAGCGCTCAACCTACACCAGGGCTCTGTCTAGGATAGAGGTACTGAACTCAGGAGGGTTAAACCTGGGACAAGTTGTGCGAGTACCTTAGTTTTTCCCGCGTTGATGGAAAGACCAAAGTGGTCATATGCATTTTTAAAGTGGTTGACTGGCTGTTGTAACTCTGCCGGTGTTAAAGCAGGAGATGCAGTTTCATCTGTACACTGTAGTTCTGTCACTCGGGTAACGTTGGTATGTCTTTGCGAACAAAGTCTTGCGAGATCGAAGAGGCCTCCATCAAAACGAAATTTAATCTCCATGCATTGGTTGTTTGCAGACCATTCAAACAGCATGGCAGCCATTTACAGAGCAAGGAGGGTTGGAGGAAGCCTACAGCCTCGTTTCAAACCCTGAGTGATTGGAAGCGAACCCAGTGCAGAGTTACCACGAAGAAGCAGCCGAGGCAGGCCATCATGTAGAGCTTGAACCAAATCCACATAGTGCTCAGGACATCCAAAGTGTCTTAGTAAGGCTTTTTCCAGGTCATAGAAAACTAAAGATATTGGCATCTATTGCTTTCTGCGTTTTTCCTGGAGTTGTCTAGCAAAAAATATCATATCCGTTGTGCCCCTGAAGGTTCGGAAACCGCATTGAGATTTGCGCAAAATCTTCTCTGAAATAATCTGGAGCCAATTTAAAAGAATTCTTGCGAAATTTTACCCGCAGCTGACAATAGCGACTTACCATGGTAGTTCCCACATACACATGGTCACCTTTCCTGAAGATAGTGATGATGGTAGTAGCATTCTTCAAGTCACCAGGTATTTCTCGAGTTTTCCAAATTAAGAGGACCAGTGTAAAAAGTCTGTTCTTCAAGGGTGTACCTCCATTTTTTATCAATTTCAGAGGGGTGTTATCAGGACTAGAAGCCTTTTTGT
Organism: Schistocerca americana; assembly: GCF_021461395.2. NCBI lineage: Eukaryota > Metazoa > Arthropoda > Insecta > Orthoptera > Acrididae > Schistocerca > Schistocerca americana. The sequence continues at coordinate 157,426,655 of NC_060123.1, forward strand.
TATTCGTTGACTGAGTGCTTTGATGAAGTCTCTGTATGTGAGCGGAAGTGGTTGTTGGGGTTCCTAAAGGACATTACAAAGAGAGTCCTCAGCAACGTTGGACGATCTGTTTAGAAGCACAGAAAAAATTGTCATTCCAGCGCTCTACGACTTTTTCATCCTTAGTTAAACTGATGGAATTGTCAGCAGTCCTCAGTGTTCCTGATGAAGATCGAAGTTGACCGTATATCTCCATTATGCCTCAATAGAAATTTTGCACATCACAGGCATCAGATAATCTTTGCAGTTCTTCAGCATTCCGTAGCCACCAGTTGTTCTGGATTTCCCTAATTTTTGCCGGACATTTCCCCTAAAGTTCCATTAAATGTGATTTCTTCGCAGTGGAAGACGGATCTTGAAGAAAAGATGAATTGGCACCTCTTTTCTCATTGATCAACTGCACAATTTCTTCATTATTTTCATCAAACCAGTCTTGTCTTTTTTTCCTTCACAACACCGGTTATTTTTTTTTAGGTGACTCTGTAATGACCTTCTGAAATGTGGCCCACTCCTGATTTGCACTATCAGTGCCAACTAAAAGCGTGGGCACCTTGTTTGAGTTTGGGATTCGGTAATCTGTAGCAATGGATTTAATTTGAAGTTTAGAATTGTCGAATTTCCATCTGGGCAGGTTATTAATGGATGTTTTTGGTTTGTGACCAATTGAGATCTTCAACCAGCAGAAAAAAAGCTTATTATCTGTCCGACAGTCATCAGTATTTCTTGCAGCCTGGTGACAAGGACATCCTTTTTATCACATTTCCTGGTGATGATATAGTCAAGGGCGTACCAGAGCTTCGAGCGAGGATGCAGCCAAGTAGACTTGTAGCGATTAGGTATGCGGAATTGAGTGTTGGTAATAAACAGTTCATGTTGAACACACAAACCCGAGGAGCAGTAGATCATCAGCGTTGCGGTCGCCTATTTCTGCCTTTTTACTTGCATCGCATGCTAAGCGGTTGCATCATTCTCCAGATTTTGAAAATTCAGCATTGAATCCATCCATTTCAGTTCACTTAATATTTTCACAGCTTTGTTTGCTTGTATACCCTGTCCAAAAGTCTCCTCTCATTTATAGACTTCACTAGTACAGCCCTCTACTCCTGAAGATCTGTTTGCATACCTTACAGATCCACAGTGCGATGAACAAGCCACCTCGCCAATCTCATTCAAGATATTTGTGTAACCTCTGCATCTTAGTTCTTATAGATGAACCTGTCCAAGAAATCTTCGATGTCTCGTAATTTATAAATTCTTTACTTTATTCCTTTTAATATTCTGTAACCTCATTTCGCCTGTTGTTCGGCTATGTAGTTTTCTTATGTTCTATTCTTTGCATTGATGATTTTGTATTCAAATTCCCCATTTCAAATCTTATTCTTCGCCAGTATTTCGTCGTAAAGGCTTCTACAGTTAATTCATACATAATTCTGAAAACTTGTCTACTTTTTGTCTATACTATCCGCCTTTCCATTATTAGTTGCAGTTTTATGCTCTCTTGTGAAACATACTTACTTCATAAATTTCCTGTTATTTGTGTTGATTACTATCCTGCTGTTGCCTAATAGCATTTTTACTTAGTACAGTACTCATGTCAAATTTCTGGATAAGTCTTTAAAATTAATCACCTTAAGTCCTTTCAGCATACCATGGTTAGCCGGCCGCGGTGGCCGTGCGGTTCTAGGCGCTGCAGTCCGGAACCGCGGGACTGCTACGGTCGCAGGTTCGAATACTGCCTCGGGCATGGATGTGTGTGATGTCCTTAGGTTAGTTAGGTTTAAGTAGTTCTAAGTTCTAGGGGACTGATGACCTAAGATGTTCAGTCCCATAGTGCTCAGAGCCATTTGAACCATACCATGGTTACAGTATTGGGTATATCAAAAGCCACATTGGTGCCTGGGTCTTTTTGGTTAATACACTTGGGCTCATGACGAATGTGGAAAATAGGAAATAATTTTTCAACATGTCGAGCGTCGGCATAATTATAGTGTTCTCTACAGTGAAGTGTATATTTCTTCGCGTTTAAAGTAAAGAATACGAACTTGTGGTTTGTTATGAATGTTAATTTGCTTCTTGAACGCAAATACCGTATTTCAGGATAAAAATGACGTTGTGGAACATTGAGGAAGTTTTCGTAGGGTGTTATTTAGTCGGAGTGTGCGTTTTGAGGCAGCGCTGGGCGGTACTTTGCTCCTACCAAGTTAGCCGCCGCCCAGTGAGCGCTGGCCCGCACTGCTTTAGGGAGCCGTTAAAAGGCTCCTCGGAGAGCGGATCTAATTTGTTATTCTGGAAGAGGCGAATTTCTTGCGGTCGGACTTGTACTCATTAATGCGGAGGCGTCCCGCGGCACCAACTCTGGCGGAGCTCCGCGCCCAGCGACGCTGCCTTTCCAGGTGCCCACTCGCCTCGTGTGTTCAAACTATTTTCTGTAGAGTAATGGAGTCACGTGCACGCACTAGCACAACGGTCGCTTTTCGTATTTCCCATCCTCGTTTATCCTGACGCGTAAACATTCGTCTCTCTCTTCCCTCACTATGTTCGTCTTCCAACCCGGCATTCTCAATTCCGTGAACCGAGTCAGGTGACTGTCGCTACAACACTGGACTGGCATTCAGGAAGACTGGAATTCACCTCTGCAGCCATCCACCGAGTTTCCCTGAATCGTTTAAAGTGCGAGCCGTGCTGTGGCCAATTTTCAGCCTCGTCTTTATCGATTCCAGTGGTGCGCTTCATTTCTGTCTACCTGATCGTTGACGGAACGTTGAGCGCTGAACATTATTTCTTACTCATTATCGTTCCTAGTAACAGTTAGTCTTCTAGGTTGTTACGCTGTCTTGCTTGTTGTGCCATTGCTGCCCAGACAACAGCTTTGAAAACGTTTGCTTTTATTGTGACTCATTTTTGACGTATTTAAAATCTATTGAAATAGTAGTGCATAGATACCAGTGGTGGACTCATATAGAAATGGTATTTTTGTAATGTTTGTGACTGGCAAAAGAAATAGAAAGCTGTAAAGCTAACTAACACGTGTTCAGTTAACGAAATTTCCCATTGCAACTGAGCCCGACCGAAACGAGAGGAAAAGATATACGTATTGTAAGTGGTACCTTAAAATAAGTGAGAAGACTCAAAACTCTTGATACTCCGTTCATAGCGCAGGTCAGCCATCGCAGTACAGATAACTGATCTGATCAGGGATCGCAAGTTACTTATTGCCAGTACGTCGCAAGTTGAGCTTCCAGTCCACACCTTGTTCATTAAAAACTACGCATTACCTCATGCATGAATACTGCCCAAAGAAACCTTTCGGATGAAGTGTGGAAATCGTTGTTGCAGCGAAAAGGAATACCTGTGATTAAAATTGCAGTAAAATAATTACACTGACCAAAGAAACTAATTGACCCCATTGTCATGATGTTAGTTCGCGGTCGCTGTCCATTTCCATAAAATTTCGTCAGACTTGTAGGCAGTGGCACGTTTTACAGACAGGCACCTTTACGGCCACTGTTGCAAGTGGTCTTCATGGCCGTAGGAGCGCTAAGCCTTCAAGGGGTCAAGGCCCGCTTGGGTTATGACAAATGCGTATTCATACTGGATGTCTACAAGAACACTGTCTTTCGATTCCCTTAGGGCCTGAGAATCTTCATACCATGTCTACAAATTTTGACCGTCAAATCCAGCGCATTGTCCCTGCTACTAGATACTGTGTGTACTACGCCTACCAATAGAACAAGACTGCTCAGACTTCGTACCAACATGCCATATAGTAGTACGTGTATTTCTGCTCCACGCCAGTGAAATTGTAGCAGTGTTCCCCCCTCCCCTCCACCCCCTCCCCAGTTTTAAGCTACAAGGCCTATTCACATTTCGTCGTATTGGCAACAAGCATTCTATCGCCCCTCGCCGGCCCTTGTGACCGAGCGGTTCTAGGCGCTTCAGTCCGGAACCGCGCGGCCGGTACGGTCGCAGGTTCGAATCCTGCCTCAGGCATGGATGTGTGTGATGTCCTTAGTTAGGTTTCAGTAGTTCTAAGTTCAAGGGGACTGATGACCTCAGATGTTAAGTCCCATAGTGCTCAGAGCCATTTTGAACCATTTAGTCGGCCCTCCATAGGAGTTTGGGCTGTGTCTTCAACTCAGAACAGAGTACAGCTAATTTTTACTGCATTTGTTTCCTGGGTCTCGCCTCTTGCTGACTGTGGATTTTGAAAATGTAAGTGTCGCCTTTGAAGAAGCGCAGACAGCATGAAATGTTAGATGTATTTAAGGGTCCGTGTTCTGAGCAGCTCACATTTAACTTATTCATTAGGTCATTTCGAACACAGTGTTCATTGTGTCAATACTTCTCTTGTTTATTTGAAAATTCGAGCTGGTCAGACGAGGATCTCTTATTTTTTCTTCTTTCACTCTTTCAAATGATTTCAGTCCAAGTCCCACAGTATTTATCTTCAGTTTTCATCTTAGTTTATCAGAGTTTTGAAAATTAACATCGCAGTAAGATTTCATTTTGGTGATTTTAAAAACTAAATATAAGTTTTCGTAGATGTTAGCTTGATTCATATTTGTGAACCCAGTTTCGTACTGTTTGTTCCAGCGTTAGGTAGCCCTTATTTAATAAATACAACCAAGTGTACTTTAAGAAGATTCTTCAGTGTGATGGTGTTTTCATTGTGTGCTGTGACGAAATAATAAATGGAACGGTAAATAAAATGCAAATGTTTTAAATGTGGTGAAGACTGGCTAGTACTCGCACGTATTATGAGACAGTAAAATTCAGTTACTAATCCTAAATTAGTTTCAAATTTTATGGAAACTCATTGACACCATTTAAAAGCATTAAACAAGGACCTCCTCTTGTGTGCTTTGTTCCAAGGTATTTTTCTTACCAGGTAACGATGACTTCACAAATGTCTCCATCGCTACACTGAATAATGTTTGTTACTGTAGTAGACGATTGAGTTAAATGTGTAATCGTCGTAGAATGTGCTAAATGTGTATCGTCTTTGAAATTCTATTTGAGGGCTCCCATTATGGATAAAGACACATGATTTCTCAAAAGATCATGTGGGATACTATACTCTTTCCCGAAGGATGTTAACACATTAATGGCGTGCTATCTGCTGTTCAGTCGAGCTTTTGATCCCATTTCTATGCATAATATTTCTATGACCGATCCAGTGTTGTTAAGCGTACTCGCCGCCTGGACTCCAAGCCAGCTTGTGAATTGTTGGTGTCGCACCCCTAGTCATAGCTGAGTTCCACTTGCGATGCCTCCTGTTCACATGGACGCTTATTTGTTTTTTACATCCCACATTGATATTCCGTGAAAGGTACATTCTTTCAGCGTTTGCCAGCTCTGGTCGATGAGTTGGCGTGGCTCACTCGAACTACGCAACTTTTACCTGCAGTAGGCTGCTCACGACTGCCCTTACAGCCAGTAACGAACCGGCAGCCGACCTGTGATTTTGTCTTGGCCACTCCCCGCAGCATGCCATGTAGGCATATTAGAGGAGTGTAGCAACGTCAAGCAACAGAAGGATGACGAAGGAGTGTTTAAAGGGAAGAAAGTGTGTTGTAACGACCGTCAGTTGCGACTATCACACTTCTATTCAGAAGACATTTTTTAAGCTAACGATAACATTTAAGCTTTGTAGTGTAGGGAAGCAGCCTACTCACGCCGTAGTAAATTCACAGCAGTCTTTCCATTGTGTGCCAGCCAGTCCGCTGTAACTAGCTCTGACGTCATAAATCTTGCGCAATACTTTAAAAATCAAATAAATAACCTAAAATGTTTCTAGCATGTCAGGAGTAATACTAAATTAATATGTGTTGAATATCAGTTCAATAACTTTAACCAATTTCGAAATTTGGACGTTTTTCTGTAAAAATCATGCCGGCCGAAGTGGCCGTGCGGTTAAAGGCGCTGCAGTCTGGAACCGCAAGACCGCTACGGTCGCAGGTTCGAATCCTGCCTCGGGCATGGATGTTTGTGATGTCCTTAGGTTAGTTAGGTCTAACTAGTTCTACGTTCTAGGGGACTAATGACCTCAGCAGTTGAGTCCCATAGTGCTCAGAGCCATTTTTGTAAAAATCATTGGCGCAACAGAAAAGAGCTACAGAATTAAAAATTGATAATTAGATTCATTTTTCATAATTATTTAATAAAAACAGTCTTCTGGATCTCACAATTTAAGATTTTAGTGGAAATTCATGATTTTCTGGTTTTTGTCTTAAAACTTAAGGAAGCAAGATAGATTAAGTAGGCTAATAAATAAGGCTAGGATGTTTATATTTAAGTAGGTTGGAGATCCGCTATAACTATGAAGATGTGAGAAGTTTCATTTGAATACCTATAAAACTACAGCGATAGCGTATCTCCAAATGGCCAGTTCAGAGCTCGTCTACTGCGTGCAGTGTAATTAAAATAATTCTCTCGCCCAAAAGATTTAACTTAGCCACGTCAAACTTTTATTAAGATTACTTACCTGTGTGCTGAATGCACATTTAAATTGAGAGCTTCATCGGCCATCAGCAAAAGAAGCTACGATTTATTCAATAACTTAATGTGGTGCATTACTAGCCCAGCGGCTAGTCGGGAGAGCTGATTTGATCAGGCGTTCCCTTAGCCGTCCGCACCGCGGCTTTATATATAAGAACGCTGCGAGAGGAAGCAAGGCCCCAATTCTCTCCAGACGCTGAATTGCACGTCATCTGTGTCGGGAATCGCGTCGCGTCGGTATCATTGCTACAAACAGCCTCGGATGCCGTATTAAGTTACTCGAGATACGCGTAACCATGAAATCATTTGCGAGTGAAGTTTTAATTCTGGGTTGACTTTAATTATCGATCTTCAGTTTGCGTATTGTCGTATTTTCACGTGCCGTCGCGGGACAAACATTCTACTTTTATTTAGCGTGGCGTTTGATGAAACTAATCATCAAATTATGGCGAGCATTCATCTAAATATTCAATTTGGACAGTTATAGTTGCATCAGCGCATTAGACTCTGAACTGCTCTGTTAGTTAGGTTGTGTGGATTCTTTTGTTTTTCATCTGTGACTTTCAGAATATACTCAACTATTTTAGAAAATCGTTTTTGATTATAAATCCCGGACAATCTCCTAATTCCTCAGAGCTATAAGCTGTAACTATAAGTGTATTCTCAGATGAAGTGGGCACTAGGAATTCTAATTACAGGCTTCACGTTTTACTAATCGCTTTCTGGTTGCCAATATTGTAGTTAGAGAGCCAGTGTTGAGAACGGCGAAAGACAGCATAAATAACATTCTAAATAATAGGAACATTTAACAACATTAATTCTATCCGCCGCCCCACAGTAGGAAACACAGTTTAATTCACGCAAGCTTTCCGTTTTGCCATATTGCCATTGCTGAGTTTCGTTCTGGTTGTTCACCTGTCTTTCTTGCTTTTCTTGTCAGTTTTTGGTTTGGAACCAGAGCTGACACTTTTTAACCGAATCTAAGACAATGTTCGTAGTCTCACAAGTTGCTCTCAAAAATGTAAATATTAGAGAGAATGAAAACTCTCAAACGTATCTCCCGTTCTCCAAATAGCAAATGCCTCGCTTGCGAGGATGAGTGTGCGTGCTTTTGACCGTGAAGGGCAAATTGCGACATTCCGGTAGGGAATTGACGGATCCATCCTCGACCTTTCCTGCATTTCAGAGTGCGTGAACGCAGAGTTGGCCGGAGGGATCTTAATAAACGGAGTACACATAACAACACTGCTCGCAGTACCTCTAGAAAACGACTGGCCTCTAGAAAACGACTGGGGTGGTGGTCGACACGTCCATGAAAATTGAAGCAACAACTCGGCTCACCAACGGAAAGCACAGCGTGAATGTATCATGCTTCAGGAAACACGTGTTAACATATAAGTGTATTAACTATGGTTTGATAGCACCATTCTTGTTACTAGCAATGTGCGACTGTTTGCCGATGACGCTTTGGTCTGAGGCAGTGTTTTGTCGTTTGCGTAGGTTCGAATCCTGCCTCGGTCATGTATGTGTGTGATGTCCTTAGGTTAGTTAGGTTTAAGTAGTTCTAAGTTCAAGGGGACTGATGACCTCAGATGTTAAGTCTCATAGTGCTCAGAGGCATTTGGACCATTTTGTGATGAACAGCGGTTTTCTCTAAATGTAGAAGAATGTAAGTTAATGCGGATAAGTACGAGATACCATCCCGTAATGTTCGAATACGGTGTTAGTAGTGCGCTGCTTCACGCAGCCATATCGATTAAATATTTGGGCGTAACATTGTAAAGCGACATGAAATGGAACGAGCACTTATGGTCGGTTGTAGGAAACTTGAATGGTCGATTTCGGTTTATTGGGCGAATTCCAGGAAACTGTTGCGTATCTGTTCAGGGCACCGTGTACAGAGTAGCTGAGAGACCGATCTTTTAGTAGTGCTCAATTGTTTGTGGGATCCCCACCAGGTCGGATTAAAAAAAAAGGTTCAAATGGCTTTGAGCACTATGGGACTTAACATCTGAGGTCATCAGTCCCCTAGAACTACTTAAACCTAACTAACCTAAGGACATCACACACATCCACGCCCGAGGCAGGATTCGAACCTGCGACGGCAACGGTCGCGCGGTTCAGACTGAAGCGCCTAGAATCGCTCGGCCACTCCGGCCGGCGTCGGATTAAAGGAAGACATCGAAACAATTCAGAGGCGTGCCGCTAGATTTGTTGTCGGTGGGTTCTATCAACACTCGAGTTTTAGAGAGATTGTCCTTATTTCAGGAATGGGCCGAGAGCTGAAATGAGAATCCCGCCAGGGTTTCACGTAACACTATTGTTAAAGTTCAGAGAACCGACGTTTCCAACAGAATGCAGGACAATCCTACTGCAGCAACGAATATTTCGTGTAAGAACAGCGAGGACAAGATAGTCTACAACAAATTAAGGCTCGTACTGAGGCATATAGAAAGCGGATTTTCTCTCGTTCCATTTACGTGGAGAGTAGGAAAGAGAATGACTAGCAGTGGTGAAGGTCTCCTCCGCCATGCTCCGTATGATGCCGAGTGGAGTATGGATGTAGGTGGTGTTCCCATTAACGTGAACACAAGCCTTAAGATGCAGGATTTCCATCGTCCCTGTCAACGCCAGCCTGACAGTTCTCTGTGCAAACGTCTCTCGATCGCTTCTATAATCTTGGCAGAGTCTCGTGTAAACCATTAGTGCGCGGACGAGACTCGCTGCCGGAAATCTGCAGGCTGCGCCGCGCCCCTCGCACAGTGTTTACTCAGAGCCGCGTCCTGCGGCGGGCGGGGCGCTCTGCTTAATGCGGCCGCTCCTTGCAGGCCCCGCGCCGACTAGCCAAGTAGAGGGCTCCTCGCGCCCTGAATAATTCACAAGTCATTGAAACCCGGCGATAATCGAGTTATGGCGAAAACTGCTCCAAATTTGAATAGCTTCTGCCGCAACCATTTGAATATGTAAATGTAATACAACGCTCAAACTTTAAAATTGGTTCCACTTAAATCTACAGTTGCTCTTACTAATCCACTGTCACGGAAACCAAAGCACGTGTCTGTCGGCGCGACTTCTTCCCTTGTCGTATACTGCAGGTACCGGAATCTCGATTGATGCCATAGTCGTTGAATACGTACGAACATGGGTAACTTTTTAGTCCACAAAGATAGACATTAGTGTCGACATGTCAATTTGCTGTGTTGTATTAAGCACCCCCCTCCCCCCTCGGTTCAGGCAGCTTCTCGATTTTGTTGTTGTAATCATTAGGCTGAAGACTCGTTTCATACAGCACATCGCTTTATTCTGTCTTGAGGAGCTTGTTTTCATATGTACATGACTTTTATACCCCACTACCGAGTGAAATGGCACAGTGATTACCACATTGGACTCCCACCCATTCAGGATGACGAGGGATCAAATACACGTCCGGTGATCCAGATTTAGGTTTTCCATGACTTCCCTAAAACGCTCAAGGCAAAAGCCAGTATGGTTCCTGTTAAAGGTCGCAGCCGATTTTCTTCCACATTCTTACCCTTATGCTCAATGTAATGACCTCACTGTTCAAAATGGTTCAAATGGCTCTGAGCACTATGGGACTTAACTGCTGAGGTCATCAGTCCCCTAGAACTTAGAACTAGTTAAACCTAACTAACCTAAGGACAGCACAAACATCCTTGCCCGAGGCAGGATTCGAACCTGCGACCGTAGCGGTCGCGCGTTCCAGACTTTAGCAACCTAGAACCGCTCGGCTGACCTCACTGTTGATGGAACTTTAAGCCTTAATCTTCTTTCTTTCTTTGTATTGTAGCCTACATACATTCGAACCCATGTTCTGTATTCAAACCTTGGTCTCCCTCTACAATTTTTGATTTTTTCTGTTCACTCCTGTACCAAATTAAGTATTCATTCAGGCCCCGGGGTGTGGGCATCAACCTATCCCTTTTAGTCTACTTTTTGTAGGATGCGAGTTGAATAGTAGGGTCAAAGCCCCAGAGGAAACATTGTTGACAATTAATAATGACTTTTATTTTCTTCAGTAAATGGCGTAGTGAGGTTGTAACCTCCCCCTCTCTTATCGACCTTAATGACAGTGAAACATTAAACCGCGTGTACCTAATGGAAATTTGGGAAAAGCAATCGTCACCGAAGTTAATCTGTCGGTAAAGAGGGAGGAAAGGGTTACATCTAAATGAAAGGGAAAAATGCAAATGAAACTGGTAGAAATTAATTTTGAAGAGGGGTGAAGTTAATAAAGAAAGTAAATGTGCGGCCGTTACGTTAACAATTAACTAGCGGTAATTAGATATTTGAGATTTGGGGGAAATTACGGTCGCCAGTCCTATGGACAATTACTATAGTAACTGAAAAAGAAAGGTTATTACACATATAATTAGCACTAGAAGCGTGGCAACTGAAGGTTGACACGTGTAGTGTGAAAACTGAAAGATTGTCAGAAGTAATAAATTTCGCTACACTCTGACTTAATTTAGCAAAAGAATTAATAAAACCGGAAAATTGAAAGTTAATTTAGTGACTGAAATTAATAGTGAGATTTGTTTCTGAAGCACATCGAAGTTCAGTAAAATACGGTTAGTCTTGGGCTACCTCAACAATCATTTCAAAAGCTACTTGAATCTATGCAATTTAGAAATAAGAGATTTAATTTTGAACTTGAATTAAATGATTCTGAACAATTAACAATAGTAAAATTTAGTACGTACCAAGCTGAGCTGCAGTCACAGGTAAGCTAAAATATGGTAACAAAACTCGCACTCTTAATTTGTGCTTGAGTAATCTAAATATTGTAGCCAGCTATGAATACTTTAACTGTACTTTGAAATTAAAGCAGTGAAATGGAATGATATTACTTTAATGCTGGCGTCTGAATTTCAACAACACTCGGGTTCATTTCGGAAAAGGAAGGGACCCTGCTTGGTAATGCAATTGGGACAATGAGCAACAAAGGTTCGTGCTAAGTTGCTGTAATTTTGTGATGCAACAATTTTAAAAACTGAGGTCTGCCATACAGTTCTAAAACTTTACGTGCTTCCAGTCTTCCTTGTTGGTTGATTGAAGGTTTGAAACCGTCGATCGAGGAGGTGGCGACAGTCACTCATTGTCGGCCGTCGCTGTTGCAGAAGCTGGATGTTGGCGCGCCTTCTTCTCGACACGGTCACCAGGCGAAACGGGCTCTTGATGTGCACCAGCTAATGCTTCCCGTCCACGACACCGTGTCAGAAACTATCATAGCAAGTCGAGCGCAATTACATGCTGCCAAACCCCGAAAGCGCGGCAACTCGCGGGAGCGTCACACAATATACCTGCTCCACTGCCCTCCTGCAGCCAGACTCTCCCTCTGCTCTCGCGCTCCATGCGGCTGAGTTGACACTACCAAAGATCTTAAACACTTTGGTTCTCCACACAACCTATCGATGTAATCGTTCGATAGCATAGTTTTCCCTAGGCCGGACCCAGCGTAAAAATACAATAATCTTTACAAAACAATCCAATTATGCATCGCCATAAATGCATATATATACAAATAGTAAAACAATTACAATATACAAAGACACAGAAACGTCATATCTTCAGATAACAAAATAAGGAAAAAAATTTATAGTACTATAGATGTAAATAGGAGGATATGCATTTCCGGCGTTTCAAGGTGATCCCCTGTCTGTCTGTTGTCCCTGGCTGGTGCCGATGAGCGAGCGGCAGCTTCCGCCCTGACAGCTGAGCGGCACTCTGCTATGCTGACGGAAGGCGGCCCGCTGTCAGCCGACAGCTTTCAGAGGCCACGGCCGTTAAGGGGCTCCGGAAAGGCTCAAAATAATGAAAAGTTCAATTTTTACTTTTTTGCGTTTTATGAATCTGCAGACTATTACCTTTTAATAGATATATAATTTATTCAATTCCGAAGACTACAACTATTTTTAAATTTTTTTTGAAATGTGTTCTACATGGGCGTGACCCACTGTGGCGCTGTTAAACTGCTGTCAAATGGTGTTATTATTAACGTCCGTGTTCATCAGGTACATTTTAGTGATGTGAGATAAAGTATGTGTTGTGGCTAACCTGTGGTGGTTCAATATATATCGCTGGTGTGATTGTCGATTGTTTCATGTTTATTTACTCTGTCGTTATCTCGAAAATATTCATAATTAATTCTGTTTCTTGAGTCTCTGTTTTGTTGGAGTATAAGAATGAGTAAAAGTAAAGTTATTAGAAATCCTCTGAAGGCTTTTAAGAAAAGGAGAAATGTTGGAAAGCCAAAGGTATGTGTTATTACTGTAAACAATAAAGACGATAACCAAGTGAGTGAACCTAACCTCTCAAGTACACCTGCCCATAGCAGTCAAAGTGGGAAAGAAAATACTTCACAGAAGAAGCTTGGTTCAATGAGTGAAAACTATGAATGTTTTATGGGCGAATCGGATGTGAATGAAATATTTGATATGTCTGTTCTCAAAGGAATTTTTTCAAACTGTGTAAGATGTATTCATTGTAGTGAAGTTGGTCTGGAACTCTGCATAATAAAGCACGTAGGACTTGCTAGTGAAATACAACTGAAATGTGATAAGTGTTCATACATGACCACCTTTTGGAACAGTGTTGCAGTAACTGCAATTGAAGAAAATGGCAGCAAAATCTACGAACACAACAACGAGCGATGCTTGGTTTAGACAAGGAACGCCTTCGGGCTGCAGACAGGGCTGTAAAGAGTCTAGAAATACAAGCAAGAGTAAACAGGAGGAGGAACAAGAGGAAGCTGGAGGAGTAGTTTGCAGAGGATGAAGATAATCCATCCTATGGACCTTGAATGCACTAAAAAGTTAATCCAATCTTTGTCGCTCGATTCCCAAAACTTTTATTTTGTCATAATAATTACATGTTTTCTAAGGGTCTTCCAAACATATTTGTTTCAAACTTTCAGTAAATGTTACACAGTACCTTCTGCATAATTTAACACAGCCTTTTTCCAAAAAACTGTATATTTTTGAATATATAAATAAAAAATTGCAAAAAAATGTTGTGAATTTTCATTACAATTGAAAAAAATAATCTTTAATAACTGAACTAAAATTTTGTAAAATCCCTGTGTTAAGTTGTAGCCCATATTCCAATAAATAATCTGTAAAAAGTTCAACTTCCTACCTCAAATACTTTGTGAGGAAAGATGTAATTTATAAGCGTTATTTTAACATTGCAAGTATAGGGCGTTCCGGAGCCCCTTAACATCAGTGGCGCGCTACTTTCCCCGTTGTCGTGAAGGCCCGGCGACCCCTCATTCCGCTCGCGTCACTGCAACGGCACGCGAAGATTGCTGTGCGCGAGGCGCGACTCGCCACCCTCTGGCACGAGTCGCCGAGTTCCACTAGGAACTCGCCGCTGGTGGCGGCAGGCCCCGTCGCCATGTCGTCGTGACTGTGGTACCAAGTACCGTGAAGGACTTAGTGCTGGAAGCAGGTGCAGCCGGGTCTCGAATCCGTGGCTGCTGCTGGCGGTGCCCAGTTGTCTGGCGGTTCGGCGTAGCTGTGACGTCGCTGGTTTCCGGCGAAGACTAGTGATCCCTTGCCTCGAAATTCAGACTTGTTTATGCGCCTCTAGCGCATTTGTTTCGCTACAAACTGGTATGTAGTCACTTCGCCCATAACAAGAGACTTGCCCTCGTGTGGTGGCATCGCCCCGCTGGCTGCACGGTTATTGTGCGGTACGGTTTCCTGCTACACGTGCCTATCCTGGCTTCGCAGTACGCTTGCGTGTCTATTATTGTGACCCAAATGTCACCACACTGGGGTATACAGAATCGCGGGTGTTAACGCAATGCTCCACAGAGGCTTCTACAATACATCTCATTCTTTTACTGCAGACTTATAATTTTTACTCACAGACAGAGTAGCAGCTTTGCACTGTTTTGTTAGTTACTCGATCTTCCCATCTGATCTTCAACATTCTTATGTAGCATTGCATTCCGAAAGCTTTCATTTTCCTCTTTCTATATTCTTAATTGTCCACATTTCATTCCCATATAAGTCTAGACTTCTTTAAAATTTTACTTCTGTAAAATGATTCGTACCTCTTTTTGCTAAACTAAATGATATTGTTGTTATTCAGAAAAACTTAGACGCTGTCGCTATTGTGCATATTAATTGTGTCTGTTGTGGCCATCGTCTGTTATTGTGCTACCCAAATAGCAAAACTCATTCACTACTCTTACTGTCTCATTTCTTTTTAGTTCCTTCAGCATCACATGATGTAATTGGACTATACTCTTACAAAATTACGATCTATTGCATATTCTCACGATTCTTTTTTCTCCGTCTTGAGCCTTAATTCCGTTTAAAACTTCCTCCTTGTTTTCGTGTACTCTTGATCAGTGTACAGGCTGAGTAGGCTACAGCTCTGCCTCACTTCCTTCTCTTTTATTATCTCCCTTTCGTGTCCTTTGTCTCTGAACTATAATCTGTGTTATCTACAATTCGCAGATAACTTGTCGCTCCCTGTATGTTAACTTTGTTTACTTCAAAAAATCCACAGCTCTAGCCGGTAAATGAACTTCGTCTACAAATGCTAGAAACGTAGGTTTGCCTTTCCTTAATCTATTTTCTAAGATAAGTCGTAGCGTCAGTATTGCCTCACGTGTTCCAACATTTCTACGGAATCCAGACTGATCTTCCCCGAGGTCGGCTTCTACCAGTTTTTCCATGTAAAGGTTCTTACGGGAGCGATCAATGTCCACTATGAGTTACTCATATACTGATAAGACGATTGTTGAATGTAGTAAGATGAACATAAGCGAGTGAGAGATACCTATCAGATGGAAAGGGACCACTCCTGTGCCCGCGGCGAATATAGTAATTCCGCGTGACTGCTACGGTCGCAGGTTCGAATCCTGCCTCGGGCATGGATGTGTGTGATGTCCTTAGGTTAGTTAGGTTTAAGTAGTTCTAAGTTCTAGGGGACTGATGACCAGAGATGTTAAGTTCCATAGTGCTCAGAGCCATTTGAACCATTTTTTGAGTATAGTAATTGGTCGTTGGCGTCACAGTCTAGAGCGGGTTTTGCAGACAATCTTAAAGTATTATTTTGTACAAAAGCGAAAATGGTGAAAACATGACATAATAATATTAATACCTAATAGTGGTGGAGTAGCTTCATAATTTGGTCAGACATTGTTTACAATGAAATTACACACTTTTTTGCAAGAAATGCTAATATAAACCCCGGTGGGGCGTTGTAATTACAATGATATCGTGACAGAGAGGAAGGTTGTGGCAAATTCTAGTTTCAGGCGGTATAGCCGTAGCAAAAACACTCGCTTATTTCTTTCCAATTTTGTGCACGCAACAGATTGTGCTTAATTTCACCTTTCGTTGAGTTCATGCAGTTGGGCTGATGCCAATGCGGTGAAGGTGCACCAGAAAATACCTCATGTGATGAACAGTTAACTTGGCCATCTAGGTTGTCACACATCGTGAAACGAAGTCTGCGTGGGACAACTAGCTGAATTCATGCATAAGAGATGCAGCTGTGGCTGCCGTAGAGGCGTGTCAGAACTCTTAAACCATCATCGAAGTCGTTTTGTGTGTTCAAAGCAGACTGCGCAAAGAGCGAAAGTTGAAGTCAGTTGGGAAAATTCGTTTTTGTGCCTTCACCATTTGAGACATAAACCAATAAATTATTTCGCCTGACCTAGGATTTCAGAATTTCAAACTGGATGCTTTGCCAAATAAGATTGCTTGTCGTGGAATTTCACCTACTCTGCTTCATAGCGTTCAAAACTGATATAAGATCTGATGAAACCAAGATCTTAAAAAAGACTGGGGAGATATTACGCGTTTTTAGGCCTATATTATGTCTACCGCGTTAGTAGACAAAAAAACTTTCGGCCGTTGCAATATTTTAGACTTTTGGAGAGAGAGAGAGAGAGAGAGAGAGAGAGAGCAGCGCATTCAAACGTTTAATTTAGTCACTACTTTGCGCTACACATTTTAATTTATGAGAAACATTGCTGTCAGAACGGAGAGCCGTTCCATTGTGTAAACGCCTGGCTATTGACACGGGGAGCCCCATCTGCTGAGGCGAGGCGGATTGGCGGTGTCTGGGAGCGAGCGGTGGCCGTTACGTCGTGCTCGGCCCCGAGTAACTTTTCCGTTATTCAGAACTCGGCTCGGGGCCTTGTCCGGGAGGCCCATACATAAATGCAGAAGCTGCGCGCGAGAAAGTGCCCGGAATATCCTGCGGACGTCCGCACTCGCAGCATCTTTGTACGCCTCTTCGGAGAACAAAACAATGAAAAACGTCTCTCGTAAGACAGGTCGCGCGTGGCGCAGGTTAGAATTTTTTGGATGATGCTGCTCACAGAAATGTATGGGCTACTTATTAAGCGCGTATTAAGTCGTGACACACAGTATTTTAACTTTAATGATTGTGAGGAATGTGTTCATCAGCTGACTCCTATATGCTATTCGGAATATTATTACGAGGGTACAATTTGTTTGAACCACCACTTTGCGCTTACAGTGGCACGCAGTTTGAACGAGTCTTCAGTTTGAAGTGTTTTGCTTACAAAATTTAGATATGCTTGTTATACAACTTGATTCATAAATAAGGAAAAATATTTCTGGCATCATACTGTTTTTCCCTTGTTCTTGTGTCAAAAACCCCGAGTGCATCTGTTTCATAAACGGCTTCATAAAGCTGAGAAAGGTGAAGGCAGTTTTTGAGTGTTGTAGTGCGCCTGCATAAGCCAGGAAAAGAGAACGACAAGAGAGCCCAATTTGCGCGCTTTTTAGTAGTCTCCTCCTTGTCACTGTCGCCAACATGTGGTCCATACGTTCTTTTACCATTGCTACTACCGTTCAATTAGATCATTTTTTTCCTGCTCTTCTCAGCGCTGACTGCTACAACTCAGAGCTTGGGTGCTTCACATAATGCGTTTCTGGTAGAGTAATATGTCCATACCTTGCGGTATATGGTTAAGCGTTTTGTTGCTTTGGAAGCAATAAGTCCGGAAGAGAGAAAACCAAGCCTATGTGTTCTTGACTTTCTATTCATAGTAGCGTGCCGGCTTCGGAATATTTTTCTTTGTCCGTGACTCACTCCCTTTATACGATTTGCCGTCAAGTATTCTAGAACCAGAAACAGTTCCACTGACAATGAGGTGGCCAGAGATGGAGCAAAAATTCAGACTGGACGGGCATGGTCTTGAGTAAGGAATCATTTTGAGATTACCCTCAAGTAGTTTAAGGAAATCACGGAAAGCCTAAAACGAGACATCTTCATGGGGATTTTAAGCTTGGTTCTTCTGAATACTGAGCGTTTTTAAATCGGTGTGCAAGAATTATTGTCTGGTATATAAGTGATACTTCAGCACCAGAAAAGCTAAGCTAAACTTTCTGCAGCTTCGTTTGTTGCTTCTCAGCAAATGGTTGCCACTTATCTAGAAGGAAAAATTCACTTCTGTAACGCGGATGACTCATGTACGCTTCATCTGTTAGACATGTGGGAAGACGGAAAAGTAAAATCGAATGTACAACATTTTTGAAGGTGGTGATTAAAAAGAACTAGAGAAATAAAAGAAATACCAAAGACCTTCTTTAGAGGAGAAAGTATTCATAGCTACGAAATGTGTAGTAAGGGTAAAATGCGGATCTGTTTTAGGTATTGCCTTAGATTAACTGGGCTTTTTGGTCCTTGTCCCTCAGTGTATTTCTTTCATTACTGTATTTGTACTCAACAATAAGTCACAGCTCATAAACAACGTTTACGTTGGCATTTTATGTTGGTATACTACGAAACCAGTCGGTTTTTGAATTTGACACGATCTGTAGTACCATTGCCTAATTTTGCAGCCACTGCAAGTTCATCACCACATGGAAGATATTACAGGACCATCATTTTCTGGACCATGTGCATTTGGGCGCTATGGTCTAGCCACAAAGATCTCTGAGAATTCATCCGCTTTTCTTTAAGCCGTAAGGAGAAGTACAAATAATTTAAAATATAAACTAAACTAGTGTTTGTTTGACTGCTGCTCTTACTTCATACAAGAGTTTCTTATTCATCAGACATAATCACAGGATGCGTGGTCGTTACGATCCTCAGTCCCTTGACATTAACTGCTGTTTAAAGGTTGCCTCTAAGCTTTTCTGTGCATCACGACCTCCAGCGATACGCAACCATGCACTGCAGCTGCAGCTGTTTTACAGTGAAAGAATTTCAAATCAAAACACCTCAGTCGTCCAAATTTCCAGTTTTATTTTATTTTTCCTACCACTTTCAGCATTACACTGCGCCGTCGTCAGGCCCCTGACCGACGTGTGGGAAGAACCCCACCTCTTGCAGAATCAAACTAGGAGCCTGCACGTAGTCACATGCGCGCACTTCTTGTTAACAAAGCGATCCCTGCGATCATTCTCTGCCGGCACCAGTCGGGTACCAGTGACTGCATGCTGTTTCCTATTTTGATTGTTCAAGAAGTGGGATTCTTCCTACATGTCAACCAGGGGGACGTAGGATGGCGTAGTGTAGCGCTGAAACTGGTAACAAAAATAAAATAAAGCTGGGAATTTAGACGGTTGAAAGTGTTTCGATCTGAAATTTTTGTTTGTAAAGCCGAGGTCCCGCAACCATCCAGTGTAAAGCTGGACTTACAGTGAGGTTTCCCGGTGACGTTTACGCGATCACAATTGGACAGTCGTCTCGGTCTTTCCTTGTCTTGGACTCTATAATTTGACTTGATGAATCTTCCTTTTATTCTCCTGTCTCTATGCCCCAGCTAGTCCCATTTCATTTTCGTTCCAATAATAATAACACCGTCGTCCACTAAACTCTTGTTCCCTGTGTTTGTATTCCTGTTTCTTCTAGGCGCTCTATATGGGTAGCAGGTCATCGACTTTAGTTGGTATGCACGTCAACATAACACATTCACGTACACTAGGCTACATACTTTCTGTCTGGGACATATCCCAAACTGGAATCACCCTGCCCCACTACCAGGTATCTTGGTATTCCTGACTCTTCAGCCCGCTCTACTGATAGGTGAAGAGAATGGAAAAGTAAAAGGAAATAATAGAAGCACTGACCTTAGCAACATGTCCCACGGTAAGAATTTTACTGAAGAATATCGCGAACAACGAAGAAATATGCAGTGTAAATTCAACAGTGGGCTTTTAAGAACTAATAGAATCGTCGTACGTGTCATGTCTGAAGAGTTGAATATCTGCGAAGCCATATGAGTTTACAACAGTGTAGAAGACTAACACACAAAGTACTGTTTTCTGTGGTCGCTATGTTGCTAAATTTATTTGGAAGCAGGTGAACAAATTGCTGAGAGCTGTCACAAGAAAATAACCTCCCTTCCGCCCAACTCCTAGTGCTTTGTAACAATAAACCGAGTCGTGTTGCCGGCCGGGGTGGCCGTGCGGTTCTAGGCGCTTCAGTCTGGAACCACGTGACCGCTACGGTCGCAGGTTCGAATTCTGCCTCGGGCATGGATGTGTGTGATGTTATTAGGTTAGTTAGGTTTAAGTAGTTCCAAGTTCTAGGGGACTGATGACCACAGATGTTCAGTCCCATAGTGCTCAGAGCCATTTGAACCATTTTGAACCGAGTCGTGTTGACACAATTTGTCCCCCTAGTTGTGCATAATCAGTAAACTTCTTGGCGATTGGATATCTAAGACTATGCAATGTTCAAAGCTACGTATTTTCTGATCACTTGACAACCAAAGAATAATAGTTAAGTGTATTACCATGTCTACGTTGAGGTCATTAAAGACGGAACACTACCTCTGTTTGACAAGTACGACTTAAGAGACTGTCAACCGCGGCACCATAAAGGGAATCATTACATTATTTGTCTGAAATAATAGAGGAAAACCACACAATCTTTGAACTAGAAAGACTGAATGGTGATCTAAACTTCTCTTCTTAAAAACTCGTTTGCAGTGAACTTATTTCAGTCGGTAACTCTAAGAGAGGGTAACGAGTGGTGATAGTCACAAAGTGTACGAATAAGAAACAAACCGTTTCCATCTACATGAAATAGTGCCAAAACAGTCCTTTTAACACCTTTCTTTTTATACCTTTCATCTCTTATTTATTTTTTGTGCTCCAGTACCACAATGAAGAATTGGTTCGATGTATATCTTATCGCTCCCAGAATTTAACGACAGGAAGAATAGACTGGACTGTAAGTAACATAGTGTCGTTCATATCCTCTGCTCAGAGGTGTTAGGTTGACGTGGTTTGCGGAGGTGTCCTCTGTGAAATTTGAAGCTCTGTGATGGCTCGTGCGGTTGCCCTCACGGTGTGTGCAACATTGGCGCCAAAAAGAGAAGCGGAGTTCGAATGCAAGAGCTCCCATATGATAATTGTTAGGGGAAGAGGGTTATGAAGTATTTTTACTTGTTTGGAAGACGAAAGCCAACTTGCAAGTAGCCATTATAAAATTCCAGTTCCAGCTCTGTTAAAAACCTGCACAAAACCGCCTTTTAATTCACTTTTTTGAAAGAAAAAGAGCTGACTATAGTATATTCTTTCTTTTCCCTGAATTTATTGGGAAGGGGGGGGGGGGGGAAGGGTAGAATTCTCAGCCCCTCCTTGCTCCCGGGTATGGTATGGGCGCCCTTGTTTGACTGTCATCCCTACGCGTACTTTCGTCTGTCGTAGCAGATTATTCAGTTGCATTTATAGTGCATGAGTAACTTACTTAGTGTTAAGCTTCATACATACCAAAGTGTTGCGGATGTTTTCGAGCTTACAGGGGCAGTAGTTTGGTCAAGTAAGCACTTGTCGAACCAAATTATGTTTCTGACGCTCTACAGAGACGTTGCCACCAGAAAACGAAAGAAGCAGAATACTTCGAGAATAGGAGCAGAGTTATGGAAGAAGGAATAAGCTACTACAGTTAAACCTTCCAATGACGACGACGACACTGTGAGAGCGAAAAAAATGTGAGTTTGCTGTAGGGTGGGGAAGGAATAATGCCACATTCGTTTTAAAGGAATCATCTCAGTATGCGCCGTAACCGGGCTGGGGTAAATCGTGAAGAACCTAACTCAGGGTGAACGGATGGGTATTTGAACTTCGCTCTTGCCGAAATGGAATGCGGCGTCTTAACCACTCCGCTGTGTTCCTTGAAACATAAATCCCCTCGGTGTTATGTGCACTGACGAGACCCCCGACAAGATCTTAACAAACTGAGTTCTGTATCCGATGCATAACCTAAGTAGAAAACTCGTCCCTCTTTACAAGGTCGTGCTATGTTCTTATTCATGTAGACTCCCTAATGATATGAACGACACTATGTTACTTACAGTCCAGTCTATTCTGCCTGTCGTTAAATTCTGGGAGCGATAAGATATACATCGAACCAATTCTTCACTGTGGTACTGGAGCACAAAAAATAAATAAGAGATGAAAGGTATAAAAAGAAAGGCGTTAAAAGGACTGTTTTGGCAACGGTTTGTTTCTTATTCGCACACTCTGTGGCTATCATTACGATGATTATAACTTGTATAGTGACACTAGTTCCCCTCTCTTAAGAGTTACCGCCTGAAATAAGTTAAACCACTGAAACGAGTTTTTAAGAAGAGAAGTTCAGATCACCATTCAGTCTTTGTACTTCAGAGGCTGTGTGGTTTTCCTTTATTATTTCAGACATATAATGTAATGATTCCCTTTATGGTGCCGCGGTTGACAGTCTCTAAGTCGTACTTGTGAAACAGAGGTAGTGTTTCGTCTTTAATGACCTCAACGTGGACATGGTGATACACTTAACTTCTATTCTTTGGTTGTCAAGTGATCAGAAAACATGTAGCGTTGTACATTACATAGTCTTAGATATCCAATCGTGGAATATATCGACAAGTCTATCGAAGAGAATCCTTGGTATCAGTTTCAGAACAAAAAGGAGTACGGCTCTCAATTTATTAAAATCTCGCGTGTCATCCGTCAGGGCGGGTATTAGAACTTGGCGGGGTAATAACACACGTGGAGCAAAAGAGAGACTCACTATAAGATGTAGCCCGGCGATGTTATTTGGACACTGCGTGATACCAGTTACATTGCACTCTGGCGGGAGATACGCAGCGAGGACAAGTACCGTCTCCACTCGCACCTTCTGCACGGAGACGACATTGTGTCGTCGAAATGTTCTGCGCGAAAGTCGAATCGTCAGCTCGACTGGAAAGGCGAAACGTACCGTCAGTCATCTAGTCGGAGGAAAGTTAGAGAATCACATCGCTGTTTTCCTTTCATTCGTGAAAGTGTGAGTTTAACGTTTAGCTTTTGAGAGAAACTTTAGTCTCTTTGAACTCGACAGTTGCTGTTGCAGTCCATTGGCAATGTACTGTTTTACAGGCGGAAAACAACGACCGAGCGAGATGGTGCAGTGGTTAGCACACTGGACTCGCATTCGGGAGGACGACGGTTCAAACCTGCGTCCGCCCATCCTGATGTACGTTTTCCGTGATTTCCCTAAATCGCTTCAGGCGAATGCCGTGATGGTTCCTTTGGAAGGGCACAGCCGACTTCCTTCGCCATCCACCCTAACCCGATGGGACCGATGACCTCGCTGGTTGGTGCCCTTCCCAAATCAACGAATCACCCCGAAACCAACGGAGAGTGGGCCTCTTGAGAGCCACGCGGCGACCACGGGGCCTGGCCGCGCCTGGAACGAGACGGTGCGGCGTGTCGCTGCGGCTCGCCTGGCCGCGCCGCGTCCGCACGTGCTGGCAGAGGCAGAGGCTGCGGCTGCTGCTGCTGCTGCAGCCCGGACTACGCCGGCACGGCGGGCGCGGCGCCGGGGATCAATACGATTGCGCATCGTTCGATTGCCGGCACTCGGCCTACCAGCTACCAGCTCTGGCCCCGCTCCGCTCATCTTCCGGGTCCCGCCGCCCTCCTCACCTCGGGGCCCCCCTTCGCCCCACATCACCCCGTGCGTCGTGCGTGCGGGAGCAGGCGTCGCTTCTAGTGGCATACGCTGAAGGAACGGCGTCCGAAGCAGCGATGAGATCGCGAAAGAGAATCAAAATAGGTAAAGATGCAATGGATAAAGTTAGCTTTACGAGGGTGGTTTAATAAACCCGCTAAAAAAGCAAGAAAAATGTTTGTTTCGTAAACAACTCATCTTACCATCCGACATAGTCTCCTTTGAGAGGTATGCCCTCGGTGCAGGGATCTTTCAGCTTTTTCATCCCATTGGAAAAATAAGTTAGTCAAACTCTGCAAAATAAAAATAACAGCAACTATCACTTCCTCATTTGATGAAAATTTCTTCCCAGAAAGCCAAAGCTTCCAGTTAGGGAACAGGAAAAAGCCACTTGGCGCTAAGTCTGCTGAACAGGGTGAGTTGTTGTTGTTGTGGTCTTCAGTCCTGAGACTGGTTTGATGCAGCTCTCCATGCTACTCTATCCTGTGCAAGCTTCTTCATCTCCCAGTACCTACTGCAGCCTACATCCTTCTGAATCTGCTTGGTGTATTCATCTCTTGGTCTCCCTCTACGATTTTCACCCTCCACGCTGCCCTCCAATACTAAATTGGTGATCCCTTGATGCCTCAGAACATGTCCTACCAACCAATCCCTTCTTCTAGTCAAGTTGTGCCACAAGCTCATCTTCTCCCCAATTCTATTCAATACCTCCTCATTAGTTATGTGATCTACCCATCTAATCTTCAGCATTCTTCTGTAGCACCACATTTCGAAAGCTTCTATTCCCTTCTTGTCTAAACTATTTATCGTCCATGTTTCACTTCTATACATGGCTACACTCCATACAAATACTTTCAGAAACGACTTCCTGACACTTAAATCTATACTCGATGTTAACAAATTTCTCTTCTTCAGAAACTCTTTCCTTGCCATTGCCAGTCTACATTTTGTATCCTCTCTACTTCGACGGTCATCAGTTATTTTGCTCCCCAAATAGCAAAACTCCTTTACTACTTTAAGTGTGAACAGGGTGAATGAGGAAGCAATTCGAAGCTCCAGGTGGGATGGTGCATTACGCTGGTGAAAGACCACTGTTATGCGTGCCAACCTTTTTTTCAGCTAACGCAAGCTTGGAACGATCCAGCAATGGAGCATAGTAGGCTACAGTTATGGTCCTGCCTTTGTCGAAGTAGTCTATTAGGGCTATTCCCTGGTAATCCCAAAAAGCAGTGGCTATCACTGTTTTGGCTACCGTTTTGATGGATCCAGGATTCATCAACAGTCACAAATCGGCGCAAAAAATCTTGCAGATTCAGATTAAACATCGTCGGACATTGTGTTGAAATGTTGTGCCGGATGTGCTTTTGGCCGACTGTAAGAAAACGCGGTATCCACATCGCACACAGCTTCTTCATAGCGAATTCTCAGTGCAGGATGTTATGCACTCGCACACTTCTCATGGCTACAATCTCAGAAGTCGTACGAATTTTTATTCGGCGGTCTTGCAGAACCATGTCATGTATTTTGCAGTGGCTTCTCTTGTGGTGCCTTCATTTCGACGATCGGAGCGCGCTTCGTCTTTGGTGTTTGTCCGACGCCCTTTAATTTCATCAATCCACTGGTAAATGGTCTGCAGTGATAGTGCAGAGTCCGTTTGAACTTCATCCAGTTATGTTTTTATTGTGCGGCAGTCCAAGCCTTCGAATGAAAATGTGTAATAACAACCTGAAAGCCTGTTGTCTCCATTTTCAACCGCAGTTGACACGCTGACCAATTCAGACGGCTGTCAGCAATGAAATGTACGCTGTACATTGTGGAAGTTGTTTATACGATCCTTGGAATAATCAAGCTTACCAACCATGAGGGCGCAACAAAAAATTTCCATTCCTTCATAGATATTTACCAGGCTTATCAAATCACCCTCGTATTCGCAATTTTTAATCGTACCGACAAAAAATTAGTCAGTCCCGGGATATCTCACGATAATACTGCCTCTAGCCGTGGTAATAGCCTCATTTAGGCGAGTAAGAGAGTCCACGAGTTTCCTCACGTCTGCCACACCGGCTGGAGCCACTGAAGGATCCCGTAGGGATACCAAATTATCGGCATGTTTATTGCTGCATTTCAGCCGCTGTTCCAAACAGTCCCACACAGCTAATTTGGGAGTACAATCGGTTTATTTAGCTGGCCACTCTAGGTGCGACAGGTTCGTCAAATCAACAACATCACTGTGCAGCACTGGGAAGACGGGAGCGTCGTCACGAATATGTACAGGATGACACAGAAAAACGGGAACATTTCCACAATGGAATAAAACTAGAAGTGATGAAGAAAAGAAATTGCATTCGTAGTAATTGAAACCTTACAACTCTTGCCATTTAGAAACATTTATGGCATTTATCACTTTTTAAAATTACGGCCGTTAAATGGCGTCGTCCTGTACAAATACATTCGTGAAATCTGCCGTTGAGATTTCTCATTGACCGCTGTGATACTGTGAATTGCATCCCTAATTTTCTGTTTTATCTCATCCAGGGTTCTTGGTCGAGTCGCGTAGACTTCGCTCTTGAGGTAGGCCCACAAGACAAAAAATCACAGACGGATAAATCTGGCGATCTAGGGGGCCAGGCATTATTACCGAATCGTGAGATCACACGGTTGCCACACAGTTCTCGCACTTATGCCATTGATTGCCGTGCAGTATGTGATTTCGCTTCGTCTTGTTGAAATCAGGCTTCTTGAACGTTTGGAAAGTTGTTCAATGCAGGTGTAACGAAAGTTTGTAACGATTGGCATTGTCAGTTATTGAGTTATTGTGTTTCCGTGTTCATTTGCGAAAAACTACGGTCCGATAATGCCATGTCATGAAACACCACACTATATCGTCACTTTGCTAACGTGTAAAGGGCGCTCATGAAAGTCATTAGGATTTGTGTTTGCCCAGTAACGGTTGGTTAGTTTATTCACATAACCTGTGAGATGAAAATGTGCCTCATCTGACATCCACAGCCTACCGCAGTGGCCGAGCAGTCCCAGGCGCTTCAGTCTGAAACCGCGCGACCGCTACGGTCGCAGATTCGAATCCTGCCTCCGGCATGTATGTGTGTGATGCCCTTAGGTTAGTTAGGTTTAATTAGCTCTAAGTTCTATGGGACTGATGACCTCAGATGTTAAGTCCCATAGTGCTCAGAGCCATTTGAACCATTTGACATCCACAACCTGTTTAGAAATTCATCGCCATTGTTTATTTTTGTTATCATTTGTTGACAGAATCCTAATCGTAACCGCTAATCGTTGTCCTTCAATTGTTGCAGCATCTGTAGTTTGTGCGTATGAAATTTTAAATCAAGATGAAGAATAAAGCGAACGCTTTCCTGGGACATTCCAACCACTGCTACTTGCTTACGAATTGAACGCCGTGGGCTCCGGAGAAACAGACTCGCGTACAACATCATTGTTCACTGGAGAACGCACACTTCTTGGTCGTCTTGTTGGTTTCTTCTCGAAGGCAGACCGAATCTCTTCAAAGTTATTAATCCAGTATTTTATCGCGTGTTTCGACGGAGCGGCATAATGACGTCCTAAATTAGAAAAACGTCGAAACTCCGTCTGCGCCGCTACCAAACTATCATTGTTTTTATATAACATTTCTATGGCTAACACACGCAGTTGTCCGTTCCACTGATCCATGATTACTGAAATGGTGGACTGTTTACTCGCTGTCACTAACTCACAGTGCTGCCAGCTGCCCATGGTTGCC
Source organism: Schistocerca americana (assembly GCF_021461395.2). Classification (NCBI taxonomy): domain Eukaryota; kingdom Metazoa; phylum Arthropoda; class Insecta; order Orthoptera; family Acrididae; genus Schistocerca; species Schistocerca americana. Next base: position 157,453,893 of record NC_060123.1, read on the forward strand.
ACTATTTATTTCATACATTCCCGTTATTCTGTGTCACCCTGTAGAAGGAAGGGCAACGCTAGATGACATAGAATGTTGAAATAAACATCATAGTTCACGATCACGTAACCATAGTGAGTGACCCCAAGCCATGATATGAAAAACACTCACAAACTTCACAGGACCACCTTCAGCAGGAACTACACTCTCCACACACAGACAGCGAGTTAATCGTTTCATTGGGCCATCGGTGCACCCTACGCGTTTCATCGTTTGAAAGGCTGCAAAATCGCCACTCGTCGGATACTACTGTCCAGTTTCTCTGCTGTTTGCCCCATGGAAGACGTGCAACTTCATGTACCGCTGTGATCTATAGCCTTTTGTAGCGGACTCGACTGTAAATGGCCGTTTCACGCACCACCTTTCTCAATATTAGCTCCGAAAGTGCTCGAAGTGTACCTGCATTCACTACCAGCTGCAGTTCCTGACGAGTATGAAACCGACTGTCACTGGCGAAGCGTTACACTCATTTCCGGTCGCTGTCGGTGAGGACCTTTTCCGGACCGCTATTTGTACGCCGCATCGCGTGGCTGCGAGTGGTACACCATTTCTTGTAGTCACCTTGGACTGTTGGCTTTGATACACCAACTCAGTAATGTTTTCTGGAATAGCACATCACTTAGAAAGAAAGTATTAATTGCACAAAAGCGAGCGGTAACGATAACGTCTAGTCTTCACCCGCAGCCGTCACGTAATTACCTCTTCAAGGGGCTAAACATTTTATCTGCACCTTCACTATATGTATATATTCGCTAGTGAAATTCGTCATAAATAAAAATCCATCACAATTTGAGAAGAACAGTTATGTGGATACCTACAAGACTAGCGAAAAAAGTTACCTATTTTACCCATAATTAAAGGAATCAGTGGCTCGGACAGGAGTTCAGTACGTAGCAACTAAAATTTTTTATCATTTGCTGAATAATGTAAAATGTCAACCGTTAGCAAAGCAAGTTTTAAATCAAACCTAAAGTTTTTTCCTCTAGATAACTCCTACTCCATCGACGAAATTTAGTGTAAAAACTGGTAGCCGAAAAAAAAAGAAAACCTTGTTTTCAACTTTTGCTGGTGAATAGGACTAAAAACTAATGTGTTCATTAATGTCAACACTAATCATGTATACGTATGCTTAAACTGACTCGTTCGACATCATTTCGTAAAAGAATCGTTCAAATGTCACGTAACTAACTAACAAAGAAATAGAGCAACTTTATTCGCGTTCCAACACGATAGTTTCCTTCTGCCGTGCCTCGCGGGGTAGCCGCGTGGTGTGAGGCGCCTTACCGCGGTTCGCGCGGCTCTCCCCGTTAGAGGTGCGAGTTCTCCCTCGCGCATGAATGTGTGTGTGTTGTCCTTTGCCTAAGTTAGTGTAAGTTAGATTAAGTAGTGTGTAAGCCTAGGGACCGATGAACTCAGCAGTTTGGTCCCATAGGAACGTTCCACAAATTTCCCTTCTGCCGTTGTGTGACGTCGCCGCGCCGACCCATCTTCCTGCAGTGTTTCATACCGACGAATGGCACATACGCACCAGAGATCAGAAACGGACAAGAAACTAATGTGGCGATTGCGGATTGAATATTTTCCGAATAAGGCGCCACTGTTAGGTAAGGGTTGTGACGACTTCCTTCGTTCCCGCTTTTCGCGAATATGACAACGATGGTACTGCTGTCGTTTCGTACTCTTCGACTCGTTCTCCCTCACTAAAACGTGCTGGAGTGAGGCTGGTCGTGACTTTGTACGGAAGTTTAGTGCTCGATGTTTTTGTTGTAAAGTATCACTGACAAGGCGAAATGACTGATTGTCAGCATCAGACGGCCTTTAACAAAGCTGTGTTTTGTGAGACTGTCCAAGGCATAAGACGAAAATTAAGTGGTGCGGTTAAGAGTTGTCTGGAATAAGTTCCATGTTACTGTCCACATAAAGTTCGTCCAATCCAAACAAAGCAGTTTCATTCTTTTTTATTCCACCTTCATCATGAAACAAAAAGTGGGTGTAAAGCAATACCACTGTTATGCCCTTGCGACCAAAAAGCGCGGTATTTCTGTTCTTTTTTGGTCATGGCAAGTTGTATTTGTGTGTTAACAGCGAGTTGTCGAACTTGTCATTCATTTCTGTTACTTATTCGAAGACTGCTGTATTTTTTATTTTTACTTTTTCCTTTTTTTTACTGTCGCCACATACTCGGTAACGCCTCCGAAGTGTGTGTATGTCAACGCAGTTCTTAGACATTCTCTGAATATATTTTGACCATTTAAACTATTTAAATAAATTTTCAGCAGTCTTCGATATATGTAGATACCACTTCTACACCATCAACAGCACCCCAAAGCGACTAATGCACTCTTTTTAAGGAAATGACTAATACTTGTCTGGTGGTGATAATAATAATAATAATAATAATAATAATTAAATTTTTTCGTCGGTGGTTGGGAGCACACTTTCTTACGTTTTGCAAAATTATATTTCTTTGGTCACTAACTGACTTTGGGCTTCGTAGATCATCTTAGGGCGGCAACTGAACGTCGCAAACGCAGACACAGTGACGTGCGGATCGCGCAGATATTATTTACAAATAAGATACAAAAGATACAAAAATGACGACATGTAGAGTGTTCATATAGGCAAGTATTACATTTTTTTCTCTCGCAGAAATAACTACATTAAATGAAAAAGGAACAGCATTTTTTATGGAAGTACATTTAACAACAGGTGAAAAATAATTTTGAATTTACAGTTTCAGTCTATTACTTTCTACTTAATTTAAAAGAGAGGGAAAAAGAAATAGAGTTCGATCGTTTAGTATTAATTTGAAAGGAGAGGCCGACTCTAACCGCAATCTGACATCAAAAGAAATCGATGGTGAAAAGTTAAAAATTTGTGCCGGGACCGGGACTCGAACCCCGACTTCCCGCTTAATACATGGAAATTGTGTCAGTATATGGGATGATGCAACAGTTTCTGTAACGACTGATTCGGTCCTTTTGCCCTGCGTACACAAGTGCTGTGATTTTATGGTATACTATGAACTAGGGAAGAGCAGTAGCCATTATTTAAAACGATGTATTTGATGGTCTGTAGCTCTTGTTGAAACGTACATTCGGATAACGGAACACTAATGCATCATCCCATATACTGGCAGTATTTCAGCAACCTCGGAAAAAATTGAAATCTCACAGCTACATACATATGTACTACATTTAGTAATACTAATAGCATATCAAAACTTGTATTCGATAGTAAAGACATACTGCAACTCTTGGCACTGGATAGTGACGGGGGAGGAGGGTTTGGTGGAAATATACAGGGTGTTTCAAAAGTAATGTCCCCTAGGACAAAATGTACATTGGTGGTTTAATGGCATTCAGGGATATGACAGGAACGATCATTCGAAACAAAAAGAAAGACGAGTAAACATTGGCCATAATGTGTATACCTCAAGAGCTGGGAACACTTCTTCAGTGGAAGAGACATGTTTCACAGTAGCGAATATGAACAAGTATTCATAGCTCTTAAGGTATGCACTTTAGAGCCCTTGTTTACTGGACATCTTTTTCTTGTTTTGGTCCGTACTACGGCTTCTCAGAATATTAAAAAGAGCTTGTCGTAGAAGAGATTTGTTTCACACTATCGGAGATGAGGTAGTGCTCACCGCTCTTAAGGTACGCATTTTAAAGCCCATGTTTACTGGTGTTTTTGCTTCAAATGATCATTCTTGTCATGCCCTGAATACGACTTTGTCTATCACCAATACATGCTTTGTCGTATGGGACATGACTTTTTTTTAATCATCCTGTATATTGCTCAGTAAGGCAGAGCTATAGCAATTAGGTTTTTCTGAACATGATAGAAGGTGGAGATTAAGAGATATGATTCAGCTTTTGCCGATCATCTTTTACCATAAAACCATTCATATGATGTAGAATGCGAAGTTTTACATTCTGCAAACAAGAGTAGACAAACATACGATACAGAATAACAAATTAGTATTAAATGATCAAAATCAATTTCCTTTTTCTCCTCTTTTAAATTAAAATTTAGTTACAAATAAGAGAAACTCTAAATTCAAAATTATTTTTCATCGCTTGTTAAATTACCTCCGCAAATAACATTGTTTCCTTTTTTATTTGATGTAATAACATCTGTGTGGAAAAAAATACAGGTATACCTAATACTCTCCTATTTAAAACTCTACATGTCATCATTTTTTCATCTTATGTGTAATTATATCTGTGAAAGTCGTACGTAATTGTGTCTATGTTGGTGCCATCCAGATGTTACCAGAAGATACCCTAAGAAGGCGAAAGGTGGCTCGTGACCAAAGAAATATAATTTTCCAGATCAGGAAACGTTTCTATTTATAATAATAATAGTAATAATAATAATAATAATAATAATGTAGTGCATAAAGTGAACATGTTCTTCCGTCGGGCAAGTAAAATTGCGTTACGTGTAGTGGCCATCAGTGAAACCCCGCGCATAGGGTGTCTCGAACCAAATGACCTTCATCAAGCCAACCAACATGGATTCCGAAAACATCAGTCATACGAAACCCAATTAACGCTCTTCTCACATGACGACCTGGAAAGGGTATACAGATATTCTTGACTTAGTGTCACACCAACGTTTTTTTGACAAAAGTACGAACACAACTGATTAATGCGAGACGAGACCGACTAATTGCAATGCACTGGGGTAGTTTATGGTAACATAGTTTTGAAGTAAAATAAGTCATCTGATGAAACTTATTTGTCACATTCCAACCATCACGGGTGGGCGTGTAATCATATAGGCTACTAATTTAATTGCTCGACTACTAGTACGAGTGTGGTTGTGCAATGTTGCACTATGCCTTAATGAAATCTTTTGAATCATAAAAGCCCAGCCTAAGAAACAGTCAGTGAATAAATTGCAAAACATGCACAAATGTGAAATATTAAATAACATGATATAGAAACAGTCTTTCAGGCGTAGGATGTACTCTTACAACCACCTCAGTTTTATTTAGCTCAAGAAAAAAGCTATACTGAATGGTGGCCTTACAATGGCTAACGTTTACGTGAAAAAAATACGATATAAAATCGCAGTGCAGTCAAAGTCAGCAGAGCCAGTAGCGTTGTCCAGTACACCAGAACGTCAACTGAACAAATTCCCCACATTTAGTACGCTACCCGAATAGCAAGTGGTCAACAGTAACATTCAGTATCAAAAGTCTATGTTAACTCACAATGAACGCACATTATCAAGTTGCAAACTGTTGCACTGAAATGACCATGTCTGATCTAGGTGCACCTCACGCCAACAATTTTACATACGCGCTACTCGTAGGCCGTTCAAGCATTTATCACCTTGCCCAACCGAGAACAGCAACCAAAAGACCGCGATACTAACTCTGCCTGCTCCTACTTCAACTATCTCACGTGCCTAACATCCTCAGTTAGCGCTTACTGCATGCCTGACCACCATTCCAGAATATAAGTCTACACACGTTTGCAAATATTTCGGATGTGTGTAATATATCTGTGTGAACAGAAGTAATTGAATATCTTTTTTTGGTTACAAATGGTTAAATTACTACAATAAAATTACATTTTTATTCTCTCTTGCCAGTTTCGCATTTATTTGTTTAAATATCTTCCTTATAAATGTTAAACCAGCTATAGTGTAGTGAGTGTTGGCTACTGGAGTGTATTAAATGAATTTTACCTTAGCTAAATCATATTTAAACGGTTTCTTGTTCCCAGAGAACTTAACAGTAGAAAGTGTTTTCTTTTAACCTTTCCAGAAGGTTAATACGTTTTTAATTTAGTCTGAAAAAGCGGGAAACGGTTGTAAACATAATTCCACTTTCTATAGCTGCAACCGAACGACATCTTTTACAGTTCAAAAAGGTGTGATTTATGTTTTTCTCTATTTCATGAAGTTAAGACGCTTTGGAATTAAGTTCCTTAATAAAGGTTTAGATATAGCTTCAATGATAACAGATGGAGGAAAATTGGTGCAGATCTTGAAATAACGTAGTCACTTACGTATTTTAGTTAACTGTGGATCGTAATTGTCGTTTGTGTACAATTTGACACCGTAAGAAGTTGATGAGATGTGTACGCAGGATTGAAGACTTGTGCAAAGCATTACCTTCATAGTCGCCAATAACGAAGCTAGACGGGAAGAGCTGTATCCCCGTTGCGACTTTACAAAGGATAGAAAGTATATGATAGGGTATATTGCGGCGCGGACGTAAATATTTTCAGTTCGAGAAGAATGAAGGAGGATTTTGAACGTAAGGGCCTGTCGTCTTATCATCCTTAAATGATTTATCACAACCCTGAAAACATATTTGGCACACCGAAGGAGGAGTCCGACTAGTATACAGGGGGAATGGACTAAGCCGCTGCTTGGCCTGGTAATCAGGGTTGAGTGGCAGATGAAAATGACAGATTATGCAAAAGACGGGGGTATGCAGGCGGTAGATAGACCTGAGACGAAGAAGCTTTGGAAAGAAACGAGTGCACCATCAAATATAACCATTCAAAATATGTTTCTGATATTCTTCTGGCAGCTGGTTATCCTGACGAAGAACACAGAAAAATGAGAAAAATTAGAACTATGAGTTCTGGAAGCATAATATCTGCAAAACCGCCATATACTTCGCAGACTTTATGGTGCATAATGGCTTTACTGTAATGTTCTCGTTGTCAGGGGAGCTTTTTCTGCACATGAAGATATTACAAGATGCTCTAAAACCCTCGTGGGTACAGAAAAGCGCTCTCGGGTAGGTGAACAAAGATTTTCGATGTTGGGTAACTTTACTTCTAATGCTGTTAAGAATAGTTCAGAGAGACTGCATCACGTATCTAGTCTCTGAATGCAAAGAAATGTTGCTGAGACTATACTGTTCGGTTGTTGCCCATTGTACGCACAAGCTCTTAAGTACAGAATTATAATTCTTCCACATTCTTCTTACTTCTGTTTTTTTTTTACCAGACTGGACTACGACACATCGATACCAAATTACAAGTCTGAGACCTAATAACACATCCTGCTAGTAACAATCACGAAATAAACTAATGCTGTCATAATTAAATAATTAAAATTAGGAGGTTTGTGTGTGTGTGGCGGGGGGGGGGGGGGGGGGGAGAGTCTCGTCATGATAGAACACTACTATCGTGCTCGTGCGTCGAATGAAGACAAAAGACAATAATCAACACAGGAATAGACGTCTTGGTGACATAAAAGAAATGAGAGTACATTAATAAGAAAATTTATTATTTCCCTTACGAGGACATGCATTAACACCCTTAATGACACTGTTGAGAGTAAGCAAACGAGCAGCTATTCGTGTGTCTCATTTAACAATTAAGAAAGTTTTCAGATATTGCATACGCCATGTACATAATTGTTCAGTGCTGCTTTTCTTGTCACAATTCGGGCCGACGTGCAATTCTGCAATAATTTTGCTGTGCTTTCGAGTGTCTTTTGAAAGTAAGTTTTCCTCTTTGGACTTGGTTACCAGAATGCCATTGTTCAAGTCAGCAAGCACAGCAGAAGGAAGTTTGCTGTTGTTTGAAGATTAATACCGTAATTGTAATTTCTTAGACATTTGTTTCCGCTGTCACAACGATAGCTTCACGTTTTAGAAAGCTTCCCCGTTAATAACTATGACGTCGGCAGTAACATCGTTGTGCTTCTGCAAATCGTTGATTGGAAGAATGGGACCTCTCCCACACTCATCGACGACGGCCATCTGGGGCAGCGCAGAAGAGCGATTCGTCGCTGGACGCCATCCGGCAGCAGCCCGTGCTCACCGGTCACGGCACTACTTCAGAGACAGCCGTTCGTGTCCTGGCATTAACGGCAGCCTGTGCGTGGGGCGGTAAAGGCTGCTGGTAGCCCCGACAAAGGGTGCGGGATAACACTGTGGTGCATGGAGTCCGTTACTGTTTCTCGGCTGACTGGCGCAGGTGTGAAGGGCTTAAACGATATTCTCGGTACACAGTACGGCGGTCCTGTCTTGCGGCGGTCACACGTTGTCGATCGGAATGTTGACGAGACGAGTATTCCTGTCCTCACGTTCCCAGGCAATCCAACATCCGGCCGCTGTCATATCCAAAAACCCTAAAAATGTGGATATTGCAAGATTCGGCCTTTAAAACGCTGTCAGGAGCTGATAACGCTGTCTCAGACGAGTGCACGGCATCTTCGTGTTGCGATTGCTCAACGTCTGGCGCTGTTCACTCTCCTCACGTATCGTACGTCGTCTGGTAGCGATACTAAACACAAACAACACTAATGCAGTTTGGTGGCTGTTCTACCTGGCACAGAGAATTGCAACTCTAGTCATTGACGTGTGTGTTCATGTACGAAGTTATATTGACGTCTTCTAGGTGCTGTACTTTTTTTCTCAAGTAGTGTAGTTCATACCAAAAACACATCATCAGATTCATTTCGTACTATATTATCGAAGAATGACTTACTATCACAGACATGAAATTCATACGTAAAATAGAAAATATTGCAACGCTTATGCGGACTTTGTCACTGTGCCAGCACACACAGTATTTCAAAATACGTTACCGTAATTACAGAGATGAAAACACACATGGCATGGTCAGCGTTCTAAAATGGATGCGTGTCAGCAGCTAAGCGGCTCGGCCCTATCGCCAGAGACTTAAAGACTGCTATCCAAAAACAAACACAGACTTTGTCAAAGATATTATTACATTTAATCTAAATGTTTATAGAAAATGTCGTAAGTGGCTCTGAGCACTATGGGACTCAACTGCTGTGGTCATAAGTCCCCTAGAACTTAGAACTACTTAAACCTAACTAACCTAAGCACATCACACACATCCATGCCCGAGGCAGGATTCGAACCTGCGACCGTAGCTGTAACTTTTCTCTAGTTTTATTGGTTCAAAATGGTTCAAATGGCTCTGAGCACTATGGGACTTAACATCTGAGGTCATCAGTCCCCTAGAACGTAGAACTATTTAAACCTAACTAACCTAAGGACATCACACACATCCATGCCCGAGGCAGGATTCGAACCTGTGACCGTAGCGTTCGCGCGGTTCCAGACTGTAGCGCTTAGAACCGCTCGGCCACAACGGCCGGCTCAAGTTTTATTGCTATGAGCTTCTACTACACCAGCCAAACCAGGACTGTTGAAGTATGCTGTGTAGCTAACTCTTAGAGATAATGCCAGAACTCAAATCTACACACAGTAGCAAATGAAATATTATATTATTAATCATAAATTGTACTAAAAATTGAGTACTCACCTAATAGAGAAAAGGGCTCATTGGACCTGACGGAATCTTGTTATTTTGAATTAAAAAACCAGAATCTTGCATTAGTACTTTCAACATTATGCAAATGAAGATATTTACTTAAATAACATAACTCTTAGCGTGTCACTCTCACATTACGTAGGTTAAACATATTGGAATGAGTACCACTAAAGCATTTACTTCTCTCAGTACAAATTACTATACATATATTGGGTTAATTATTTACGCTGCATTGAGAGTTGATTAAACTATTGCCAGTGGACGATTAAAACACATACGAAGATTGTTCTCTCGCAAAACAGTATCGTTGGCACTCATGATATTAATTCACAACCTCCTGCATATATTATTACATATTTGTCAAATAAATGTACTTCGTGTATTACATATGAACAAGAATATGCGTGGCTGTTTCTTAAACGAGACCACTTAGGGGATAAGCCAGTTGCAAAAGAGACTGGTGTCGACTGAAAGACATTATGTTAATAATTGTTACCCTCTATAACTTACAAAAAATTGTCATTGTATGAGTAGACGAGAAACCAGCAGTTTACACAGACTGCACTATGCTCCTGGCTTAGCCTACAGTACAGTCTTCCAACTCGGTGCGCTAGAATTGTCTGGGCTACTTATTTTTTACTGTGCTCTTAGAGTGGATGTGAAATAAATAGGCGAAATTTCCTGTCATAATATTTTGGCACTTGTTGTTAGGCAAGTACGGGAATCTCAGTCTGTACCTGCTCTTTCTCGCATGTACTGCAGAGCCTATTTGCTACACTCTAGTGTTTAATGCTAGACAGATGAGTTTGATACACCAGCCTTCCCTTGAATGAGAATTCTTTTTATCTCACGGTCAACGAACGTATGCACACTAGTACTGTTTTTTTGCTTGTCTTCCTTTGTATTGACTGTGTAGCTCGCGGCTACTCCCATCGTCAGCTAAGAATAGAACTCCGTTTGGTACTGGTTCTCTGCGAATAGACAAAGGCAGTATCAACTAGGCCAATATGAGATGAGATCTGTATTATATTTAGACTATCTGATCACTTTCTTGAGCTTTTTACTAAAGTTTGAGTTAAATCTTTAGTCTGATGATGAAATTTTGAAGCGCGTAACGCTTAATAAAGAACTTTGCGATCAAAATGTTCCTATATTTCAAAGTTGTGCCAAATCTGTGTGGTCACCTCTACCGTGGCTGTATTTCTTCATCAGGTGATCGTAAAGATAGAATCCTGTAATATTTATCTGTTGACAGATTGAGTAAACGCTCACACAATGAGATCAAGCGTTATCTGGTAAAATCCAAATACATAGAGTTAATAAAACGTCTTAAATTTGAGCTGCACTGTTCGCAGCTAATATTTTCAAATGATCGATGTACTCATTTACTGGCACTTCAGCCACGTAGTGAGCAGAAATGTACTGAAATCCATTGTCGAACCGTTCATTACTCGGTTTAGATGCTTGGAGCACAAACACAAGAAATCCGCTGTTCCAGCAGGTTTTTATGAGTTTAGACGGTGCCAGAGTTCTTCAGTTTATATTAATCAGTTTAGTGGCACTACCATTTATTTTCACGAGCGTACGCGTGACTATCGCAACGCGGCTGTTTGATGATTCAGCGGTACAATATCCGGTGCCCGTAGTATTTAGTCGGATTGATTATATGCCTATCTGTCACTGAGAATGTTCACTGAGATTTAATTTAATGTAATCGACGTTACTTGTGTTGTAACCGTCGTGACGCGGTTTATTGTTTATCTCGCGACACGACACACGATTTGCCGGCCGCTGTGGCCGTGCGGTTCTAGGCACTTCAGTCCGGAACCGCGTGACTGCTACGGTCGCAGGTTCGAATCCTGCCTCGGGCATGGATGTGTGTGATGTCCTTAGGTTAGTTAGGTTTAAGTAGTTCTAAGTTCTAGGGGACTGATGACCTAAGCTGTTGAGTCCCATAGTGCTCAGAGCCATTTGAACCATTTGACACACGATATCGGATTTTTCACTTGTTAAATAAATCACCAATACTGAGTCTTGAACAGTGGTATAAAATAAACAACTGCCGTGGTAAGAATTTTAATTACTTTGAGAATTACCGTGATTCACATTCTGCCGCAACAGCCTCAACACTGCACGATACGTGCAACGCGGAATGTAAGCCACGACTCTAGAACCACTTTCTGCGCTCACCAGTGAGGCAAGTGTTGAGGGCACACAGGACGGGCGGCGATACTTCAGTGTGCTTACAACTATCGTTCTGTCATTGGTTAATATATTTCTTCGTCGAATTGGCCCCGTGCTGACTCGTGAAGTAATTTTTGCTGTAAAAAGTGTTACTATACAACTTAAAAGAAACATCCACCATTGCTTTTTTAAATTAATAAATAGGACCATGTGTTTCGTTTAATATTCGCCGAAACCCCTAACGTTCAAAATGCCCTCCTCATTGCCACAATCATTCAGCAACGGGTACATGTCTTGACTAGAGCCAAGATGATCAACTGACTCTGACGGTGGCCTCTCAGGGTCTGGTCTGCTGTCGTAGGTTTTCTTCGTAGTTGCAGCATTTCAAGGCCAGTGCGCGGAGTTTGGTAAGGCAGTACGGCGCAGCTCTAGAACTCGAATAAACTGATTTTGAAAATTGGATTTCCGAAATCTGCAAAGGTGATTTTTTGAGAATTCGTAATTTTTAATTTTTTGTTTTATTGTCCGTTACGAAAAAAAGTCGAAGAGTGGCTGGCCGTAAGTGATGAGAGGGTGTTTCCGAGAAAGAAGTGAGAGCCACTTCCTTTCCATATATCGGATAGCGTCGCGTGATCCATCTTCAGTTCCATGGTCAGTGAAACCATCCTTTCATGTTCTGCAGGAAGAACGGTACAGCCTGGCGCAGAGCACCATGTCGAATGTATTTCCCTGGGTATCGTGAGAAGATGTTACCCAGGACTGCTTGACCAGTGAACAGCATTTCCAAACGGATCTGACATTTAAATTCATTCGCTTGTACAGCGGCTAAATACAATAGGTATTTAAAATGAAGTGAGGGCCAGGTGAATGACGAATGCAGTTCTTTAGATAGTCCTCCGGTAAGTCGGTTTCGCGTTTTCGGAAGAATTGGTCTAACGAAATTCAAAGCGGTACAACGCCTCGTACAAGGAAATTGTAACCATTCATGGACCGTTAAAATAGTGGCGAAAAGTTACTATTATTGATATCTCGTCAGATTGACCAAGTGGGCCGGCACTTAATAATGTTGGTCACGGAGCACGAGAAAACCACTAACGTGAGTTCTGCACGTCTGAGTTTGGTAATACGTTTAATTAACAAGCTTCTTGAGCGGGTCGTTCGACACGATGACGGCGCAGTTTACGAGGCGGTATCGCGAACTCTGCTTGTTACTACACGGAAGAGTTTAATGAGGACCTTTCGAAGACGTCACGTAGCGAGGCGACGCGGACCAGCGAAATTGAACGAGGTAAGAATGGGAGCGGAGTAAGGAGATTAGACGCGGTCCCCGCGATCTGCCCCCGGAGAGCCGTTATGCAAACGCCTGCTGCCTGCGGGCCAAGACTTACGGCACGCGCCGAGCCGCACTTTGCAATTCAAAGGCGGCCGGTGGCGGGCAGGTAGCGGCGGCCGCGAGCGCCGCGCGGGTCCCGCTCCTTCTGCGCGTTTCGTAAAACGCTCGCGGGCGGCGCTCAGGCGCCTGCCTCCTCGATACTCCTCTCAATAGGCCGTAGTCGACAAGCGGCCTCTAAACGTAATGTCCGCCGTGCTGCTTGACTCTCATTCAGTCCACACGACTCTTTTGTTAGGGGGTGAGGTTCGCTGGCCGTGTATGATGTGGGATTTACTGCAGAGTATTGCTTGCTATTCTAGGGTGAGATTTTGTGCACATCTGTATCTATTGTTTTTCTTTTGGAGCACTTATTCATCTTCAGCCAATTTGTCCTTTTGTGAGCTGTACTACCATCTATCCTTTCGCTAGTAATCTCCTTTTGCATTTCGACGTACCAGGCATCGAACTAGTGGGTAATTTGTGAACTGTTTTTACGATGAATGTTCGTGGCATGACCATGGAACCGATCGACGGCATCTTCATGAAGGCAGTTGGCTGGTGAGTTCCGAGAGACACGATATAGACTACTGGCCATTAAAATTGCTACACCACGAAGATGACGTGCTACAGACCCGAAATTTAACCGACAGGAAGAACATGCTGTGATATGCAAATGATTAGCTTTTCAGAGCATTCACACAAGACTGGCGCCGGTGGCGACACCTACAACATGCTGACATGAGGAAAGTTTCCAACTGATTTCTCATACACAAACAGCAGCTGACCGGCGTTGCCTGGTGAAACGTTGTTGTGATGCCTCGTGTAAGGGGGAGAAATGCGTACCATCACGTTTCCGATTTGATAAAGGTCGGATTGTAGCCTATCGCGAATGCGGTTTATCGTATCGCGACATTGCTGCTCGCGTTGGTCGAGATCCAATGACTGTTAGCAGAATATGGAATCGGTGGGTTCAGGAGGGTAATATGGAACGCCGTGCTGGATCCCAACGGCCTCGTATCACTAGCAGTCGAGATCACAGTCATCTTATCCGCATGGCTGTAACGGATCGTGCAGCCACGTCTCGATCCCTGAGTCAACAGATGGGGACGTTTGCAAGACGACAACTATCTGCACGAACAGTTCGACGACGTTTGCAGCAGCATGGACTATCAGCTCAGAGACCATGGCTGCGGTTACCCTTGACGCTGCATCACAGACAGGAGCGTCTGCGATGGTGTACTCAACGACGAACCTGGGTGCACGAATAGCAAAACGTCATTTTTTCGGATGAATGCAGGTTCTGTTTGCAGCGTCATGATGGTCGCATCCGTGTTTGGCGACATCGCGGTGAACGCACATTGGAAGCGTGTATTCGTCTTCGCCATAATGGCGTAGACCGAGCGAGGTGGCGCAGTGGTTAGCACACTGGACTCGCATTCAGGAGGACGACGGTTCAATCCCGTCTCCAGCCATCCTGATTTAGGTTTTCCGTGATTTCCCTAAATCGTTTCAGGCAAATGCTGGGATAGTTCCTTTCAAAGGGCACGGCCGATTTCCTTCCCCATCCTTCCCTAACCCGAGCTAGCGCTCCGTCTCTAATGACCTCGTTGTCGACGGGACGTTAAACAACACTTACCTAACCCATAATGGCGTATCACCCGGCGTGACGGTATGGCGTGCCACTGGTTACACGTCTCGGTCACCTCTTGTTCGCACTGACGGCACTTTGAACAGCGGACGTTACATTTCAGATGTGTTACGACCCGTGGTTCTACCCTTCATTCGATCCCTGCGAAACCCTACATTTCAGCAGGATAATGCACGGCCGCATGTTGCAGCTCCTGTACGGGCCTTTCTGGACACAGAAAATGTTCGACTGCCGCCCTGGCCAGAAGATTCTCCAGATCTCTCACCAATTGAAAACGTCTGGTCAATGGTGGCCGAGCAACTGGCTCGTCACAATACGCCAGTCACTACTCTTGATGAACTGTGGTATCGTGTTGAAGCTGCATGGGCAGGTGTACCTGTACACGCCATCCAAGCTCTGTTTGACTCAATGCGCAGGTGTGTCAAGGCCGTTATTACGGCTGGAGTTGGGTGTGCTGGGTACTGATTTCTCAGGACCTATGGACCCAAATTGCGTGAAAATGTAATCCATGTCGGTTCTAGTATAATATATTTGTCCAATGAATACCCGTTTATCATCTGCATTTCTTCTTGTTGTAGCAATTTTAATGGCCAGTAGTGTATTCTTCAGAGATCGACGTACTCTTGCTTCTGGGACCTGCCTAAATAGATTTTGGCTGCCATACCTCATACTGGAGTTGCATAATCCACCAGTGGTCTTACGTGGCTTCTATAGATTCCAGATCTGCAATCTACGGAGATGGTCAAGTTTTGTTGAGCAGCAGGCAGACGGCGTCTACGCTCTGCAGCGGCTTCTTTCTGACTCCTCACGATTTTCCTGCCAAGCTGTACTCCTATGCTCCACTCAGCCAACCATTATTCCGGGTCGTTCCACGCGCCTTGTAATCTTCTCTGGACTGCTGCAGACCATCTGCTCCTTGTAATGAGCGCAGTGTCGTAAGCGTACACATTTCTACAGACACGCGGCGATTTCGGGAAATCAGCTTTGTAGACATTGTAGAGCACCTTGCAACTTACGACCTTTGCGGTAACTTAGCAACTGTCTCTCGCTTGTTGGAGACACTGCTTCCTGAATGCACTGCGAAGGTTCGTGCCCCTAGATACTTGGCCAGAAATGTCGCCAAAGGACCTGCCATTCCGTGCATGCCTAACGTGCAGAAACTGTCTGTCTTCTTCATACGGTGCGTGTACCGCGTGTACGTTGTCCTTCGAACTCATGGTCCGTGCGAGGACGAGTTAATGCTTCTGACCGGGGCTTCCTTCCTCTGGCGACATTTTGTTATATACAGAATTAGGCGCTTAAATTATTCACTTTAATTAAGTTCTTGTTAGTAAGTTGGTTTTGTGGAACATGTACACAATTAATCGTAACGATGTGGCACGAGTCATTTTATATTCATGTATAAATGTGGCCATATGCTGATTATTTACAAGTATTTTAAACACCTACGACATGGATTAATAATTCTTACTCCCCTATCTTATACATAGTAAAAGAATCTGTCAAGGAGAAACTATTTCATTTTGTCTTCAAATTTAACTGTGTTCTCTGTCACACTTTTATGCCGTTGGCTAAGGGACCAAAAATTTAGGTGGCAGCACTGTGCACCCTTTTTTGTACCAAAGACAACGTTGATGTTAGTATTATGCAATCAAACGATACGACCATTTATGTCACATATTTTGGCAATCGCAAACTCACTCATGAAGACCTGTAGGGTTCTTCCCATTGACATAGAATAATGAAATTTGGCAAGGGGCATGGTTTCACAGTACAAGTAAAGAACAAAATCGGAAAATGGTTAATTTGTAATAATATGGCATAAAAATGTTTTGCCATTACGAACTTACATTGCATTCGCAGTCCGTCAAAAATTGCGGGAACTGCTGTAGGAATTTTGGTCTGGTTTTCAGTAATAGGTAGAGTAATTGACGAGAAAGGTTTGTGTATATAATTTACTGACATGTTGGGCTAACTGGCTAACCTGCGATAAAGTCAAGTCCCATGCCATTGTGAAAACGATGCTTTTGCCATCTAGCATTGGCAGGCGTAAGGCAGGTCTACTACCACGTCACGTCGCTGGCGCTGACACCAGAGGGCATTACGGACAGGTCACTACAAACATTCCCTGATAGTCTATGCCAACGACATGTACAGCATTTGTGATGTTTCAGAGCAAAGTAATACCGGTAATGGATATAATGGATGCTGGATTGCTCTTCCATGGTGTGGAATGACGTTCCGGTATCCGATAAAATATCCGTTGAAGCATTTCACATAACAATTTGCCCTACGGCTGGGTGTACCGTTTTCTTTTGTGGAGACTTCCGTCAAATCTTAACAATAATCGCACCAAGGACGAGAGCAGATGGAGTCAGCGCGTATGCAATTGCCAGTTAGCATAGCATGTGTATATAACTTCAGAATTATTAAACTAAATGAAAATTTACGATAAGGTATGCGAAATTACACAAAAAACTTAAACATAAAATTAAAACATCCTTGAAAGTCTTTTAATTCCTGGGACTCATATCGATATCAGAAAAAAATCGATGAGATTCTTATTTCCCGGGACAGATAAAATATCTATACAGGATTATTCAGCTGCCTCTATCGTTGGATTTGATATGCAACCTGCAAAAGCTTCAAATACCATATTTGACTACATTAAATTTCCTATAAAAATTTTGCTCATGGCAGATGTAGGGGCAGCTGAATCACCCTAGCCAAGGTTGTACGGAATCCTAGGCACAGTTGTTCAGTTTTTTTTTTTTCTCCAGTTTAAATTTTCGGCAGTTGTTGATGCAAAAATGTTCAAATGTGTGTGAAATGTTATGGGACTTAACTGCTAAGGTCATCAGTCCCTAAGCTTACACACTACTTAACCTAAATTATCCTAAGGACAAGCACACACACCCACGCCCGAGGGAGGACTCGAACCTCCGCCGGGACCAGCCGCACAGTCCATGACTTCAGCGCCTTAGAACGCTCGACTAATCCCGCGCGACAGTTGTTGTTACCTCACCATGTATTACATATACCATAGGAGTAATACTCCTAGATGTGCAGAACTGATCATGTTATGTCTCTTGCTGTTGAGAGTGAGACCGTTTAAAAAAAGAAAAAAAAGAAAAAACAACCTCAACAATATTTTCAAGAGCATTATTTAACATTTCTTTTGTTACTGTACGTATGTATGTCTCATTACAATACTAATGTCATCTGCAAAAATAATTGAACTGCTTGTTGTATATTGGATGAAAGGTCGTTTGCGTATATGAGAAATAATAGTGGATATTTGTAACCTAGTTTTACATAGGCAGTGTTCTGAAAGTTTGACAAGAAATTATGGAGTAAACATACACTGAATATGGGAATTTTTCCAGAGTGAAATTTTCACTCTGCAGCGGAGTGTGCGCTAATATGAAACTTCCTACCCTTTCGCGTGCAAATGCAAAGCTATGTCTCCGCAATAGCCTTTCTTCCAGGAGTGCTAGTTCTGCAAGTTTCGCAGGAGAGCCTCTGTGAAGTTTTGAAGGTAGAAGACGAGGTACTGGCGGAAGTAAAGCTGTGAAGACGTGGCGTGAGTCGTGCTTGGGTAGCTCATATGATAGAGCACTTGCCCGCGAAAGGCAAATGTCCCGAGTTCGAGTCTCGATCCGGCACACAGTGTTAATCTGCCAGGAAGTTTCATGGGAATTTTTGTTGTTGAGGCTGTCTAGATGTTGGGCCGCCCCTACGTTTACTCCAGTCTCCCTCGAGACAGGCGTCAACACGGCGCACCATTTGCCTCGGCGGTGCTTGTTTCTGTGGCAAGTGGCGTAAACTTATGGGCATCGCGCTATTCAAGATGACACGGCAGCAGCGCACAAATCCCCATACTCAACGTATTCTTACTCCGAAATTTCTTGTCAGACCTGCAAAATAGGTAGCCCAGACACTGCAGTGTGTTATTCTGTCACCAAACAACCACAGTTACGTTTATCAAAAACGAAGTTAATGGTGTATCTCGGTGATCAATGAAGTTGCGAAAACGTGTCAATCTCTACATCATGAACGCTTGGTCAAGATTCGTCTACGATTCTAGATGGGAAGACGTGATATTTATAATGAGTAACATGTTAGTCGCCTCGACCTGTATTTCGAAACGGCGATTGACCTTTCGAAAAGGGTATTCTGCTGGTGCGTTGAGACTCGTCAGAGTTCGATGTTGACCTCCACATCATCTTTCTGACGCTCAATTGTCAAAGAATCTGATTAAATATGGCAGGCGAGTGTTTCAGTTAATGGCGATAAAGGCGTACCTCTTCATAATACGAGTAGGCTCCCAAAGAAGGGATAGTTACAGAACATTTGGTTTCTAAACTACACAGTGTCCTTACAGAACGTCGTGCTCCCAACATTTCTAGCACTCATTATTAACACGTATAATTTGTACAAAACTAAAGCAAAAGCTGTCCTCAACCCAAAGGTTGGTTTAAAGGCAGCAGTTTATTACTACGCATGGTCCTGCTGAAGGTGGTATGTCTTTGTTTGACCGTACTCTACGTTCGTTCTACGTATCTTGTTCCGAATAGACTGATGTGTTCTTCATTACGTGCCGTCTGCAACTCGTGGCCTCGCTGTCGCGTTCTCGTTTCCCGAGCACGGGGTCCCGAGTTCGATTCCCGGCGGGGTCAGGGATTTTCACCTGCCTCGAGATGACTGGGTGTTTCTGTTGTCCTCGTCATTTCATTCATGAAAGTGGCGAGTTTGGACTGTTCAAAGGTTGGGAATTTGCACGGGCGCTGATAACCGCGCAGTTGAGCGCACCACAAACCACCCATCATCATTATGTGCCAGGCCAAGGGTAGGCAAAGGTAAAATGTATCGTGGATTCCGAACCACGGTACTGCTTGGCAGTTTCTCGTTAGCAAAAAATTTCCAGAGGAAGAAGAAGAGAGACGAGACAGTTAACTCCCAGACCCGACTGGGTAACGAAATCCATACTTTTAGATTTGATGACATAGAGCCAACGAGCCACTAGTTTTAGGATATTATATTTAGTAATACAAAAAGTCTCTAGTTACTAAGTATTTGATTTCCGCAGCGTGAGATATGTTTCGGTGTAAAGTTTATTGGAGGATTACAGTTCTGGTTTTCAGTTTTACATTTGCTTCAGGTTTTCATGTGACGTTAAACCAAACTGAAGCACAGACAAGGTGGCCCGGGGGGGGGGGGGGGGGGGGGGGGGAGGGAGGGGGGGGGGGGAGATGGAGGGAGGAAGGACATTTATAATTCGATATTCCGTCGACGACGAGAACACTTAAAGACATACTTGTAGCTCAGTTTTGCAACTGTTCGAAAGGAAATTGGCCGCGATGTTTGCAAAGGAACCAAGCATTTACTTTAAGCGATTTCAGATTAGTGCTGGAAGCTACTCGAACAAGATTACGAAACAAGAGTTTGCTTACATCCACTTGCTGGCCTGAAAGTTTTGGCGGTCTCCCTATCGAAATGTGATTTATTGAATGGAATTACGAAGTTGGACTAACTTCGCACTTTCCCGATCCTGGACGGCCAGAGGCTGTAAGTCAGGTCCAGACACGATCACCGGCAGTAGGGGCCTAAAATAAATCCCCAGGTCAGTTGAGATGTTTTCCCTGACTGATAAGTGTATCTGCTGCGTAAAAAGTTAAAATACTCATCCCTTGAAGCGATCTTTAAAATTTGCAAATATCTGTTAATAACTATTAATTCCAAGGAGTCACTCACGTAAATATTTGTCACTTGAAATAAAGCGTTGAGCATGTTACATTACAAATCAGGATACATGCTGAAATACTTTCACATCATTAAATTTCAACTACAAATCAGAAAAGTATGACTGCTCTATCGATATCCTTAAAATATTCATAAAACGCAATATACATGCAATGCGCCGTATTTCGCTAACTTTTCTGTAGTGAACTCAAATAGTTCAAAATAATTTCAGTAATAATTTCAGCACATCAGTCTATTCGGAACAAGGTAGGTAGAACGAATGTAGAGTACTAGATTTTTTTCTGTTTCTCGTTCGACGGCAGTGGCGCGCCGGCGTTGTGTGGCGGCTGCTGTTGCCGCGCAACATCGGACCTGCGACAATCACATCTCGCAGCAGATCCGCTCACTGTAAAGCTCGTTGCAAGATACAGCTTCTGCAACACACTGTCGCAAATATTAGCACACAATAAATCCCTCTGTTTGTAGTTCGCCTGTCCGTTCAGCAGTATTTATTAATAAAATCCCCTATCTTTGCGATGTACTTCTGGATTAAAATATAATACAGTCGGTCGTCCTGGGCAATCCATAACAAAGTTCACCTATTATACGATACCGAGGAAGGGAAATAAAACTTGTGATGGTTTTGTTTGTTATAAACGTTTGCTGTCAGGGGTCACGATTTTCCTTTATCTATTTGGTGCACGATGCGTTTCGGGAAATAAATCCCATTATCAACTGCGTTTTTCGTATTAGCCGGCCAACGTGGCCGTGCGGTTAAAGGCGCTGCAGTCTGGAACCGCAAGACCGCTACGGTCGCAGGTTCGAATCCTGCCTCGGGCATGGATGTTTGTGATGTCCTTAGGTTAGTTAGGTTTAACTAGTTCTAACTTCTAGGGGACTAATGACCTCAGCAGTTGAGTCCTATAGTGCTCAGAGCCATTTGAATCTTTTTTTCGTATTTTTTGGCATGACGTTTGTGTTGTGCGAGCTGCTGCATTATTCTGGTGCCTTTACTACAATATAAAGACACTCTATGTCGTAATTACTGATTCATCTTTATGTACAGATATAAAGATGGCAAACCTCACGCTCAAAATATCCGTGATACATGAAACACGTACTTGGTAACGGGAATCATTCCCCGAAACGCATCGTGCAAGAAATAAATAAAGGAAAATCGTGACTGACTGATACCAGAAAGTATTATTGTATAAGAGAGAAAATCATTGTTTTTACTGTTGTAGGCTTTCTAACATATAAAATTAAATTGATACTTGTAAGATTGCAGGCGCAGAGCTTGTCTCGTAGGTACAGACATCCACAAACAAAATGCATGTTCTTAGCCTGCGCTGTTCTCATATTAGCGGCAGTCTCTTCCGACTGATTCGTGTAAATCTTTTTTTCGAGTTTGATGATTCACTTTTGAGATTCTTCTGGTAAACGAGAACGACTTGGTGCAGGTGCGAAAAGCGCGTCCGCCGCTAAATGATTTAGGCGGGCCGTAACCGTCGCCCTCAAAGCGCGCCGCCGGTGTTGCCGTTGAGAGGGCTTAATTCGCCTCGTCAGGGCAGCGTCCGTCGCCGTGCCGTTATTTGCATGGCCGGCCACCTATGCGCCAGGTAATGGGATCGCACGGCGTATCGTGCGTTACCCGAGTCGTTACCCCAGCCTTCAGAGAGGGCCTGCCGGCATTACCCAGTGTTTACCCGGCTTTGCACTGAGTCGAGCATTGCGGCTGCTGGAAATAACATGCTGCGTTAAATTCAATTAACCGCACACACTTACTCTGCTACAGAAGTCTCCGAATATTTCCTATAGAAATGTAATCATGATGATGCGATACAACTACTGAACTCGCCGCTGTTTTCATACATCGGGGATAGATTGCTCTCTATTTATTTCGAGTCGATTGCTTCAGTTGAAAACACTTTTCAAATTTGCAATCTAAAACTCTACGTAAAAAAACTCGGTTCTGATGCAAAATAAGACATTTTCGACCACTTCATAAAATTTCTTGAAGTTCTCCGTCCCTTCCCCTATCGATCTTTTTAGTTGTATAATTTTCGTATTAGGTTCCTCTTTAAGAAATTATCCGAAGCTATATTAAGGTGTTTTGAAAGCCAGAAACATCTCCTATTCGCAGTGATACAACAGGTTTTGCGGAAGATATCTTCCATTAACTGATTCTCGAAAGCCTGAGAACACGTCTCAATTTGTCAATTTTTAGAAAGATCAAATATTTTATTAAAAATTAATAGATTAAATGATCTAGTGGTGCAATTTTTGGATGAATCGTAGGGTTAATTCAGAGTAACTCCAGCAGTAAACAGTAAATAGTTTGAATTTAATAAGGGAAGGGTACGCCCTTCATCAATATTTAGTCCACATTAAAATATTAGTTCCTTGGTTGGTGGAGCAGGCTGAGAGTATACGATTCATGGCTTAAATCTATTATTAATCAAACAGTCTATCTGTTCCTAGGTGTATTACTTCTTCAGATATATATGCACAAGGGAAAACGCTGTAGTATGTATCCTATGGGACAAAGGTTGGGATGCGGGAGAAGACTTAGCAGCAGTAACACTGAGATTCTCTTAACTAGTACTGGACATTCATATTACCATAAACAACTAGAAAAGCGCTACATACTTATATAAAAACGTAATGTTTGCTGTACCTGTCCTCAGGCCGATGGCTCTTCAAATCAACGACGGACAACTGCGACTGAAAAAACAAAGGCACACCTACCAACTGATGGAAATTACTGTTTAAAGCTTAAACTAACTAAACAGAAGAATAACTAATATAAGAAACGAAGCACATGCACATTTACACTGAGATACACGAATATTAACAGAAACGAAGCATAACTAGCACATGACGCTTCCACAGTCCTAGCTTATGGTTGAACAAAGAAACTACTAGTAAATTTGAATAATTACGCCCTTCCTGTTCTGAATGAAATATCCTGAATGTTTACTAAAGTCTGAAGCTACAAAAGGAACGGTTTAAGACCTCACCTAGGCTAAAACTTACGTAAATTCAGTTACCCTGCTCACTAATGCAGACGAACTCCCAAGTCCAACGTCTTTCACCAAAATCCCAGGGACGAGTATGCAGCACCCTAGCCAAAGCGGGGCCCCTCACAGGTAGCGGTAACCGTCAGACAAAACTCGTCCACACCCAGCCACCTTCGACCTGAAGAAACGAAACCTGTTTGCCTCTTTCTAAGCCTGCTCAAAAGTTGAGTAAACTGCCACAATAGCAGACAAGACGTGTACCGTCCACCAGACACAATGAGAACCCAATATCCAGACGCATTCACCCGTTCTGTCATTCAAAGAAGATAGGAACGGGAAAGAAGGATAGCAGCACAACATTAGAACATCACAATCGAGCGTGGGGAAGGTGGAGGAAACATAAATACTTAGTAAATCGAGATATATGCAAGTAAAACAAATACAAACATTAATTCGGGAATGTCTGGATTCGTCGCTGATAATCATATACAGTACGTATCTGCTGAATGTTTCTCCCAGCATGGTTTATTAAACGCACTAAAAGTTCGAGGTGATAAAGACATGGAAAGTGAATTTAAGATATAGCAAAATATTATGAAAGAGGTTTTACAGAGACCATTCACTGTTGTAGACGACGATTCACTTTTATTACACTCAGATCGAGTGGATCGTAAATCCACACTCAGTCGAACTACAGGGCAAAATTTCAAGCATTACTGATTAAGCGCTAGTGAACCGAACTGCGACCAGTTAGTTTCATCGTTAAACTGTTTAAGAAAGCTGTTCCGAGATCGGAAACAATATTTAATTGTTACAAATAATGCAAGCTGATTCCCATTGCTACATGCAGAGGATTTGGACAGTCAAAATCATAATTAATTATTTTCGATTTTGGAGTGTTTAAAGTCATTCTAAACAGGCTTTATTATTTTTATGCTAGAACTGCAGTACATTTTAATTAATCATTTTAACCAAATAATCTGCGATGACTCGATGGCTTTTACGGCCTTTTAGTATGTCACTGTAAATAGATCTTAGTCCGCTTTGTGAATGTGGGTAATGGCTGTCAGACATAATCTGATTTTGCAGTCTATTCGTCACTTCAAGATTAATCTCCAACTTTTTGTACATTCAGTTTGTGAGCTCCGCTTCCTTTTTCAAATGATTTTCAATTATATTTATTTTGTTGCGCCACTCTTTCCACACCATTTGTCGTTCAGTGGCTTTTTCCATAACTGTTCCATATTGCTATGGGGATATCCTCATTCTGTTATCAGGTATCCACAAATCAGTCAAAAAATCGAGAGAATCTTTCGGTATCAGGAGCTTGCGCATGAATATCAACCCATCCATTACTTAAGTCCTCTGGTATTACAAATTCCAGCGCAGCACACATGCTGACGTGAAGTCCTAAATATTCGTTGTGACAGTCTCGTAGTTAGACCAAGATCTTGAACTTTGCCTCATAAACTTATCTTTATATGGAACTTCCAGTTATTTCATTTGCTCATAAACTTATCTTCATATGGAACTTCCACTTATTTCATTTGAGGCGAAAACTTGACGAATGGCTGATATCGCATACACTTCAAAATGAACATTCATTTTTCTTGGACATCACTGAGGAACTGTTCGTTTAATCCGACGAAGCAGGCGAACATAGGTGTCTTGCTTCTTATTAGGGAGCGTGGCAAATAAAACTAGAGGAATCTTCGTTTCTTTATTGAGCCTTGTCCTTGTTGGCTTAGATTTGCGCAAACTGCTTGCTGCACCTATTAAATGTTCCGTCCATTAAAAAAATGGGAACACGTTTTTAAGATTTCTTCTCATTTGCTTCCACGAACACTGATTATCCTTTCCTCTAATCTCTCATCTTCCAGAAGAAAACAACAGCCGCCATCAATTTTTAGAGGCCTTCGTGAAACAGTTCTTGGGATCATGTAGGTTACCTCGTGCTTAACTCCGCTGATAATGCAAGGCCCTCTTCATATTGTCTGAGTAAGGCGATCCGTAACGAAATTATAACCTTCATTAGGGCGATTTCCCATTTCATCCATACATATCTCGGATAAATTGGTACTTTCTTCTGGATCACTCTTCTTCGCCCCCCTTCACTAGCTTCTTTATTTCTACAGCTGCGTCGTCAGGTAGTTCACAGAGAATGTTCGGACACGTGAAACACTTCTCCATTTTCCCCTTGCAGTGATCCGATTTCTTGCGGAAGCACATGCACGCAACAACACCCTCTTTAGATCCCCTAAATGTAATATGGGCATATCTACTGTAACTAGCAGAAGGTCTGTCCTTGGTCGATGTAACAACTTCCATACTAATAAATCACACTAGGATCTTCGGAAAAATACGGACAGGGATTAGTGTTTGAGGATCGGGACAGAGGCCAAAGTACAGCGAGCGACTGAGGGACAGGCACAGGGACAGGGAGCCATCTAGCGCTTGAGGATGGGGGAAGGGTGCAATTATTGTGTCCAAAAAGTTCCGGCATCCGCAAATCTCTGGACACTGTTGGAGACCCAGTCTGCCCTTGCTGTGACGTAGAGGCTTCTGCTTCTGCTGGCGCACTCCAACCGCTACACGCTGTCCAAGGAGTACCTCAAACAAATAATACAGCACAAAAGAAATATTTGCACTAGTACATAATATTCTGTATATACTTCTGTATTATTGAAAAGGCGTGACCTTCAACATAAAATCGGCCACTGACACCCTTGCTCATTTATAGATGACGAGGATACAGAAACTTAAGTACCTGTTGAAGTTTATGAGAAAAATCTCGAATTTAATTCAGCAAAGAAAAATTCTGTGTCTTCATCATTTCAAGCGAAAGACAAAGTCAAAATTCCTTGGTTCGCGTAACTATTCACAACGCAATTACAAAACGAAGAGGTGATACTACATCGAATTTTCAAAAATATCTCGTCCTGAAAAGATACGTAAGATTTAATTGATGCAGATAATGTTTATTTTCTACAATTTTAACGCCATCCATTTAGTTCAATAATTTTTCCATCTTTATAACTCCATCAGCAAAATAAGCTTTTCCAGTGGTGCCATTTATGCCTCTTGTTAATATTTGCCATGTTACTGGGAAAGAACATCAATTAGAACATTATTTTTAGCTATAAAGTTTATGCCAGTCAGTGCTCACATTAACTGACTAAGAATTATAAAATGCTGTGTAAAAAAGTTCAAATCGTGAAGTACCCATAAAGTAAACAAATACGCATGTAATAAGTTGAGTAAATACCTAACCACATTACATAATGTTTAAATTTGAAACGATGAACACTTCTTAGCCCTCGTCTTTACGTCAGAGTACGCTGGAAGTCAATTTTTCCCATTAGGGTCATACTTGAGTAGAGGATGAGTTGGAGCTAGCCACTGCAAGTCCTCATATAGCTAGACGAGGTTGTGGAAGCTATTACAGTTTGATTTCTATACGCGTTTTAAAGTTAAGTTAAGGTAAAATAATACGTACGAGTGTTTCACAATAATGTAAAGCTGCCAAGAGCTATTTGGTGGCAATTGAAATGTGTTTTACAAAAGTTTTATTGCGTCGCCACATATGTGGTGGTCCTAGAAATTGGAGAATACACTGTCTCAGCACTAACCTTCTCATTTGACGTGAAGTGTCGCCCCTCAGAAATTTCTTCGGATTTGGAACCGAAAGGTCAGATGTGGGACTACTTCGAAGGTTACTCAGTTTTCCAACAACTACTCGAGGCGTGTGGCGAAAAAGCCTGAAGTAGCTTCTTTCCATCTGTTCATTACTGAAGTAATCTATAGCGATGCTCTTCATCTGTAAGCCTCTCAAAATCCGCTAACAGCCTACAACGGCTTCTGTACAGTTTCAGCTTTTGTCGCCCACTGTTTCGATTGGGCCGTCGTCTCTGACGTTTAATGAGGAAATCATCTTTTCTCTTCTATTATGGAACGTCGAAGGAACTCACTAAATTCGCATCAAGCAAGTCTTAACGATGTTCATTTGAATGCGTTTTTGAATGATGGTTGATCGGCGGTGAGTCATTGAACGGAAGGATTTGTAGTTGATAAATGTGTGAAATGCTGTAAACACAATACATCAAGTTTTCTTGCAATCTTGGCCGTGAATAAAACATTTTAATTTGTTATACAACCGTACACGTTTTTGGACTTCATAAGCGCTGATCAGCTTCACCGAATGCACGGGCACTCTTCAATACATCTGGTCACTTCTTACACATCGGAAACGCAGGGAAAGAGTCTTTTTAATCTCGAGCCTTGACTTCTATATTATATTCTTTGGCTTTAACTTATTAAAAGATATACTTTCTAACAATTCGCTATTCAATTTTATTCGTCGTTTGTGAAATTCTTAACTCTAGAATTCTTACACGTCCGCCATAATTAATAAATAAACGTACGTATTTACCGAATGTCGTAGTAGTTCAGTCACACTTATGTCATCCCTACGTAGACTGGAAACATTTATAATCTCCCTTCTACGAACAGTTTTGAGCTAAAATGTTAGTATAAACATACATGTATCAGCTACGAGATATATAGAGTTACAAGTCTTTGAATGTTGCTCATAAACGTGTTTTAATGTGACACAATTTTGTCTGTTAGATGTTGCCATGATGTGTCATTGTGATCCGTTGTCAGCTGTTACGTGCTCTGTATGTAGGCCTACTTACATCACGTTGTTTTAGTCAGTACCATTACCGGATGTAATCTTATGACAGCTACATGATCTGTAACCAAACGCCAATAAACGAAACGGCCAACTGAATTCTGAATAACGTCCGATTCAGCTAACAGCTCATTGGAACCTAGCGCGTACCATCAAGTAACCTTATCTCCACACACATTGAGTGCTGGACACCCGTCTGGAAGAGAAATATTATTGAAGATATAGTCCTACCTTCTGAAATGCCTCGTTTTTTTGTTTCTTATTTTACAGTTAGATAATATCTATACGCGCTTCCGCGGTAACCATGGGAAAATACCGACCTCCAGTGAAATTGGTGGTATTTGATACTACAGCAATTGGCTTGAATTGGCCTCGTAGAAAAAAGTTAATAATTTGGCCAGAAAGGCGAAGAGAGATGGTGGAGTATTGTGGGATCATCAGACAATGGACCAACGTCCTCTATATACAAACATTTCCCCTGTGCCTCAGGGACTGTACGGGGACGCTAAGGCGACAGCCTCCTCAGGTCTGTTGAAGATGAGTGGGTTGTGTGTTTGCGCCTCCCTCTTGCCGCTCAAAACTCGTTAACAACTGAAACACGACTCTCACTATTTTCTGGTAGAAGTGGCGTGTAACTGCATAGAACTGATTGAAATATCAGAGAAAATACCTGCACTCTGTGAGCAATAACAACAAGAGCATTGATAAAACGTCGTAATCAGCTGTGGTTACCTAGGTCGCTGATTAGATAGGCGCACAGCAAATAAAATAAAAAGTAGTGCAGCCGGCCAGTGCGGCCGACCGGTTCTAGGTGCTTCAGTCTGGAACCGCGCGACCGCTACGGTCGCAGGTTCGAATCCTGCCTCGGGCATTGATGTGTGTGATGTCCTGAGGGTAGTTACGTTTAAGTAGTTCAAAGTTCTAGGGGACTGATGACCTAAGTTGTTAAGTCCCATAGTGCTCAGAGCCATTTGAACCATTTTGAAAAACTAGGGCGCCGCCGTAGGTTTTTCTTAGACCCAGAACGAAATTAAAGTTAAGTATCTGTATTCTTGTAGAATAAATATTGTAAAAGTATATGCCAGTCGGAATTAAAATTTCAATTACACAGCAAAGTTTCCTTTTGTTTTGTAGCTGTGGAAGCTTTTCAACGAAAGCAGTCAACTATAAGATACCAGATTTCCAACTAGTACTGTTTTCTTCGCTGCATTGAAATGGTATAAGAGATAAGAGAGACTGGACAAATAGACAACGTGAGCACAACAAAAGGATGCTGTTGTGAAGCGCTACCTATAATTCACCCGTCACTTAAATGATACAATCACACCGTTCAGGGATTACACAAAGTACGTCATGTCGTGTGTACCGAATCACTGTATTAGCTGGTGTACGTCACTATGCGGCAGAATAATGATGTTGACGTGTCACTGTTGCTACGAGTCAATATTGGCGGTAGTGTAGGAACTATTACCCGTCAGTTCGGTCTCCAAATTAAATTCATCCTCAATGTAGGCATGAATTGAAGTTGTATACTAGTCGTCTTTGGGAAGTCCATTCATATAATTTCCATGTAATGATTATATGAGACAAGATAAAACCATGTGCCGCACGGAAACGGGAGTCGTGCCTCTCACACAATGTGTGCTATCAGCGACGTCACCCGAGCACATAACTCTCTGAGGTGTATGTGGAAGAGTCTTTCTAGAGTTTGTTAGGAGGGAAGGCTGGAAGATTTGGGTATGCCCGTGAACTATGCTTGGACACACGGTCGGTAGCGCTTTGCCTACGAAATGTCCGGCGCACACTTTTAACTCCTCTCACATAATAAAGACAACGTGCACTCTACTCGGAATAAGAAATTTATTTCTGACTGCCACGTAACTGCAAAGTTCATAGTTGGTGTACTTTGAAAAACGACAAGATGACATTAAATGTGGGCCAGCAGTCCATACCGTTCTATCTTTTGCATTCGTTGATAAATACATTGTTCCAATTTCTTGCACAGTCTTGTTACTAGTTTATTTCTGTAATAGTGTCGCCATAGTGAACTATTTTAATGAGCCATAACATTTGAACTAATAATGGGACACATTTACGTTTCCAGCAGTAAGGATGCACAACTGAACTTTGTTCACCATAATCCGCGATATTCTGTGGGGTGCATCTCGCTTATTTCGTGTGTAATGGCCTCACGGAGCTCTGCTGTTGTCGGTGTTCTATTCTTATACACTCGGCTTTTAAAATTCCCATAGAAAAAATCCAGGCAAGGAGTGAGATCAGATGATTAGAGGAGACACAATTTTTTTTGAGATCATTCCGTCACGAAAGAAACTGGTTACAAGTTGCGTGGAAGCGTTGGACGTATACCATGTTGCTCAATTTTGTTGAAACTAACCTTCAGTAAGTTCGACGTCATCCAGCAGCTCAACAAATGTATTGAAGATGGCCATATACACTGTAGTGTCTAAGGTCGTATCAAAGAAAATGGGGCCATCAATCTTGGAAGCTGACGCCGCACGCCACACTCCAACCTTTCTATTACGCAGTGGTGTTTCGTGGATGATACGAGGGTTTGTACCAGCCCAGTATCTGTTGTTTTGTGTGGTGGCGTAAACTGACAGATGGTGGTACCATGCCCCATCTGTAAACCAAGTTATGTAGACGTTGAACAAGAAACCCATGAAACCATCGACAGTAACGGTCACTGTTTTTGACATTAGCTATCTCTACCTTCCTTACTTACAGTCGACAAAATCGCGCGCATTGAATTCTCTCCGGAATACCCGTAGCGTTGTAATCGATGAGTCTGTCTTCCAATATGATTTCACAATGAAAACCAGCTCTCGAAGTGTGTATTGCATGTTATTGTCAGCAAAAGACTGCAAACGGATTACTTATCTACTCGTTAGGGTAGCGCGGCACGAACTACACACTCACAGACTTCACACACCGCGACCGACGAGGCTATGAACGAACTAATACGAGCCGATCAACCGCGGCATTATAACGGACAATGGGCGGAACTTCTGGTCCTACCAGAGCTACTCAGATCGTTAAAATAACT
Organism: Schistocerca americana; assembly: GCF_021461395.2. Lineage (NCBI taxonomy): Eukaryota > Metazoa > Arthropoda > Insecta > Orthoptera > Acrididae > Schistocerca > Schistocerca americana. Next base: position 157,484,939 of record NC_060123.1, read on the forward strand.
TTCCCGTTTGCACGAGGTTTCGGAGGAAATTGTGACCAATTGAAGTAGTTCAGGTTAATATGGCTCGCCCAGTACTTCAAACATTGCCAGAAATAAAATAAAGTAGTCGTTGAAGGGCAGGTAATTTGTAGCTAGATGTCGCAGGAGTGTGTGTAGGATGCTAAAACGCGGAAATGCATTTTACGCTGTTGCACGCCAACACGGCGGAAACGCCATTACACTGAAGCGCCGCGGTCGGCGGACATAACGGTGCACATGCATTGCACTCTAGTGGCAGCGATCCGCCGTGCTAACCGGCTCAAACTGACTGTGTTTAATACTGCGGCGGAGATAAATTCGGTGGAAGGGACAAGCCGTAGTCAACTGCGGACGCAAGACAAATAAATTACGTAAAATATTAGCGCCGGCGCCGTAACGCGCAATTGGGGATTAGTGTGATGGAGAAGAGCGCGCATTTGTAACGGCCCGGCCCTGCGCGGCGTGGCCCCACCGGCTCCTGGCTCGCGAATTAATCGCGACCGCTCCGGCCGCCCGACGCCACCCTGTCCATCACGCCGCCGCTGTAATGCTCCAGAAACAAGTGTTCTCTGTCAGAGTCCTGCGCCCCTGCCGAAGCTTTCCATTTAAAGATTCCCTCTAACCCACTACCCGTTCCTGCACGCGGTTGAAAGTGGCATGCACGTATGCTTAGTCATGAAGTTTTACTTGTCACCTGGTGGGAATAACAGTAATTATTGCCTGCGATCATGAAACCTGTCGGCGGTGTTTCGCCTCTTGTACACTTTCATCCTTTCGCGCGATCCATTTTTCTCAACGATGGATGACTTGGCGGAGATCTCGGTTGCAGAAATCTGTATTCTGGCTGTTCAGGAAAATTTTCACATTTAGTATCACCTCGTCGTCATTCTCGCAATGCCTGCCACGCTGTGGTTTCTTCATCACAGGAAAGAGGAAGAAGTCACGTCGGGATAAAACTAGGAATGCGGTAGAAATTGGTGGTCAAATGAAGCAGCACGTGTTACTGTGTCTTAATACAAACGAAATGAGCTGAGGCGTTGTCGTGGGGCACAAACAACCCCCCCCCCCCTCACCTCCCCACACCATACCCACTGGGCAGCTTCTCTGACGCGCCGTCTTGACATCTTGACAGCCTCCCATATCCTCGTCAGAATATTTCGGTAGTATGCTCCTGCGACATTTTTCTCCTTAACAGGATAAGCTTTTAAGACCATCCCATGGCAGTCCGTTACAAAAAAACAAAAATCAGCATCACATGGGTTGGTGCAATCCCCATGATTGGCAAAATTGTACAGAAGCTCGAAATTTTGCTCGAACTCCAATGCGAGATGCTTATAATTGTTTCCGCAACGAAACTCTCGCCTGATCTGCCAGGAGACTCAAAAAGATTTTGGTCATATGTAGAGTACACCAGGGGCCAGACGCAATCAACACCTTTACTGTTCTATAACAGTAGTGATGTTGATCACAGTGCCACTATAACACAGTTACTAAACACAGTTTTCCGAAAGTCTTTCACCAAAGAGAAGGAAGTAAATATGCCAGAATTCTAACCAAAAACCATTGCCAACATGAGTAACTTAGAATTACATATCTTCTGTGTAGCGAAGCAGTTCGAAACACTTAAGAAAGGTCCAAATTGTATGCCAGTCAGGTTCCTTTCAGAGTTTTCTGATACAGTGGCTCCGTACTTAGCAGTCATAGACAACCACTCGCTCGTCGGAAGATCAGTATCCAAAAGCTTGAAAGTTGTACAAGCCACACCAATACCCAAGAAGGGCAATCGGAGTAATCCGCTGAAAAACAGACCCACATTACTAACGTCGATTTGCAGTAGAATTTGTGAACTTATAATGTGCTCGTACAATTACCTCGAAGAAAGCGATTCATTGACAAACAGCCAACATGGATTCTGAAAATATCCTTATTTTGAAACAAACTAGCTCTTTATTCTCATGAAGTAATGAGTGCTATCGACAGGGGACGTCAAATTCATTCCAAAGTTTTAGATTTCTAGAAGACTTTCGACATCGTTCCTCACAAGCGACTTCTAATTAAACTGGGTGCCTGTGGAGTATTTGTCTCATTTATGCGACTACGTTCGTGATTTCCTGTCAGTAAGGTCACAGTTCCAAATACTTGATGGGAAGTCATCGAGTAAAACAGACTTGATATCTAACGTTCCCCAAGGAAGTGTTATGTGCCCTCTAGTGTTCGTTATCTATCTAAACGATTCGGAAGACAATCTGAGTAGCCCTCTTAGATTGTATGCAGATGATGCTGTCATCTACCGTCTTTTAAAGTCATCAGATGAGTAAAACAAAATGGCTGGCTCTGGGCACTATGGGGCTCAACTGCTGAGGTCATTAGTCCCCTAGAACTAGTTAAACCTAACTAACCTAAGGACATCACAAACATCCATGCCCGTGGCAGGGTTCTAACCTGCGACCGTAGCGGTCTTGCGGTTCCAGACTGCAGCGCCTTTAACCGCACGGCCACTTCGGCCGGCAGTAAAACAAATTCCAAAACGATTTAGACAAGATATTTCTATGATGCCTAAAAGTGGCAATTGATTCTAAATAATGAAAAGTGTGAAGTCATCCACAAGAGTACTAAAAGGAATCCGCTACATTTCGGTTACACGATAAGTCACATGAATTAAAAAGTTATAGATTCAGCTAAATACGTAGGGATTACAATGATGAATAACTTACACTGGAACCACCTCAGATAATTGTGTGATGAAAGCAAACCAAAGACTACAATTTCTTAGCAGAAGACATAGGAAATGCAACAGGTCTACTAAAGAGACTGCTTAAACCACTCCTTTCCGCTCTCTTCTGGAATATTGCTGTGCGGTGTGGGGTCCCGCATCAGACGGGAATGACGGAGGACAACGAAGATCTTAAAGAAGGGGAGCACGTTTTGTATTTGATTGCGAAATAGGGAAGAGATTACCACGCATATGATGCGTGAATTGGTATAGCGGTCATTATAACACAGGCATGCTTTTTGTTGAGGTAGGATCTTCACGTGAAATTTTAATCATCAACTGTCTCCTCCGATTGCGAAAATATGCCGTTGGCGCCTGCTTACATAGTGAGAAATGATAATAATAATAAAGTAACAGAAATCAGAGCTCGCAGGGATAGATTTAATTGTTCGTTTTTCCCGCGCGGTGTTCGATAGCACCGAGCGGTGTTGCCGAGCGGTTCTAGGCGCTACAGTCCGGAACCGCGCGACCGCTTCGATAGCAGGTTCGAATCCTGCCTCGGGCATGGATGTGCATGATGTCCTTAGGTTAGTTAGGTTTAAGTAGTTCTAAGTTCTAGGGGACTGATGACGTCAGATGTTAAGTCCCATAGTGCTTAGAGCCATTTGAACCATTTGTTCGGATAGTGGAAAGGTGGAGAAGTGGGTTGAATGTGGTTTGATGAATCATATGAAAGGCACCTAAATGTGAATTGCAGAATAATAATGTAGATGATTATGATTTGCTTTGTTTTTCAGTCCTTCATTCGTTCCACGGCTTGCTTTGCTCTTTTGTCTAGCATTCGTCCACGCTGATAAGGCGGCTAAAGACGTGATCTGAACTGGCCTCACAAAGCTGCAACGTATCCACTGCTGACTCGGTGCGGTGGATTCTTTTCAGTGGGTGTGAATAGTCACGTAATTCAGCGCGGTGACCTGTTGTCTGATTCAAAAGGTCGTACAAGACACTGACAACTGATCCGTGATTGATTTTCACTTTTTCCACTGACGCCTCGATTGTGGCACGCCGATAGTCGAGCAGCAGGATCTTCACTTCTCTAGCCATTCTTAAGAGAGAAATGGTGTTCCACTTCGTCCTTTGTCATTGAGGCCCGTTTGACCACACTGGAAACGTTTGCGTCCTATAATGACTGTATCCTTTGACTGTGCAGTGTTGTTGCAATCTCCCACCAACTCTGCATGGATTGTTATAGCATTGTTACCGTTCAAACGCAGGAAACAAATTACGACACGATACGCCGTTTTATCAGTCTGCTGCGCCATTTTCTTTTATCTCTTGTAGTGGTGTGCTGCGGAACTGTGGCGAGGATTGCAGACATATACCTGCAATGAAACATGAATTTATTACATCTCTGTTTTTTGGAGATGACGATCAAAATTTTATGACTACACCTTGTATATAATATTTGTAAAATTAATAGATAAATAAAACAGAGAATGTGGGTGAAACATGTTCCACCTATAGAGAAAGGATCGTGTGTCCTCGGGGTGTGCAGACACGTGTCCTGCACGGTCTGCTACCGCTCTACAGACGAGACATACATGAGGAAAACGTGTGTAATTTTGGTTTGTTATATTGATACTCCGTAAGCCGAGCCGACTATTCCTATAAATTTAACAAGGAAGGTTTATCACACATGCATTCTGCCAGTAATAACATGCTGGCTCGAAACAGTGATCCAACAAGCAGCGCAAATCGACTGCTGGTCCGTGAAGGGGCAATATGGAGACCAATACCCGGCGTGAGTCTGAGAGATATGACAAGGAACAGATAGGTAAGGAGAAGAACAACGGTGTATGACGTTATCGAGTGTGTCGCAAGACTCTGAAGTGTCATTGGGCACTACGCTTTGCCAGGAACAACTACAAATCGACCAAGATAGTGATGCATCTGCGCCCTAGACAATGAATGGGAAGGTTGGCCATGGATTCCTCCCATTCCAGGAAAGACACATCCCAGGAAATCTAAAATATATATTTCTAGAAGTCGTTCTGTTACGTCCATCCCTATACTTATATAAGATGGTTTATCACTAATGGAATAGCTCATCGTATGGTGAAATCAGTAGTTTAATTATTTATCGATGCTGAATGTTTGAGTGCCCGGCGTATACATATCGCTTTTAATTTCGAAAATTTCGCGGTTTTATTACACGTCTTCGCATGTTGGTTTACTGGCGGGATTTGTGGCACTCGTTTTGCTCGGAAACTGCGCCGCAGTGGAAATAAGAAAGGTACGTGGTAGACGTGAGATGACTGGAATGCATGCGAGTGACGCGCGCGACACGCGGAATGCGAATAGCACACGCAAGCGCCCGCGTGAATTCATCCGCGCGGTGGTCGCGATATTGCTGGCGGTATGCGTATTAATTGAGAGGACACTGTTGTGTGTTTGCCGGTCATACACTGCGCCGCTGCGTCTCCTGGCCGCTCTACCTACGGAGTAGCAGCTTCTTATCTGCTCAACACATCCTCCGCAGCTCATAGTCCTTTTCGTTGGGTGGAGAAGGGGGCAATTAAACACCATCTGCAAGTAAAAAATGCAAGAATCAACGCTGACGCTGCCGGTGGACCTGTGTAAATGTTAACGCAAATGCATGATTTCGTCTGATTTCTTCTCTTGGCGGCGGCGTATTGAAAGTAAAGAAGTAAATATGGTAGACTGTATAGTTTACCAGGTTCAAAGTGGTGATGCCACAGATAATTCAACATAGTAGAAAGATAAGAGTGCCAGATTGCTAGCAGCTAAGAGCCAACACCTCCGGGACAACGCGTAGAGCTGTGCAGCGAGTTGAGACAGACTCGGATCGAATTGGCGCGCCGGGTTAATGACCGTCGGTCTGGCTTTGGCGCATCTACTCGCCTGAGAATGTTTTGTTTCAGCACCTATCTGCACAACTTTGCACAAGTGCACAGCTTTTTCCGCCATTTTCCATCTCACATGCGTGAGGCATTTAAAAATTCCAAACTTCAAGAAGGGGACAAGTATATTCTCATCACATGAACGCGTTGCGATAACTCAAATTCTATGAAGAAACTTGCGGGCCCATATGAAAATTAGGTTATAATTTAAATACACACATCAACAAACATGTTTTATGAGCACTGTATGTCGTGCAAGTGTGTTGCTGTTGTGAGTGTTTCTGTACCGATTGCAGGGTGTTCTTTATTGTAAGATGTTCTTTATAAACATACACACAGTTACAATGAGCGCTACCTGGGGCTAGAACGCCGCACTCGAATGGATTGCAGCATTTCAACTGTAAGTAAAGCGCCATAGGGGACGCATTAGAGAAATGGTTCAAATGGCTCTGAGCACTATGGGACTTAACAGCTATGGTCATCAGTCCCCTAGAACTTAGAACTACTTAAACCTAACTAACCTAAGGACATCACACAACACCCAGTCATCACGAGGCAGAGAAAATCCCTGACCCCCCCGGGAATCGATCCCGGGAACCCGGGCGCGGGAAGCGAAAACGCTACCGCACGACCACGAGCTGCGGACGCATTAGAGACGCCTGTGGTACAGTAAAGTGAACATCCATCCTGCCTCGAAGGATAGTCGTGCCCAATCATCGGTTCCGCGTTAACAAGTAATGCGCAGAAGGCTTTTGAAACAGTGAAGCTGCTCGACGTATGCACCGGTGTCAGACTGATGTGGTGCGCAGAGGACATCTATGGGTTCCAGTTGAGAGCTAATGTTGAGGAATTACACCGAACGATCCGTCCGCGTTCGACAGGTGCCCAGGATGATCGGTACCTACGACTTTGGAGAAAGTAACTCTAAGCTAAGTGCTTCGGAACTCAATTCGGCGTTAGAAAGGGCTACAAGACGTCATGTTTTGCATAAAACTGTTAGCAGACGACTCCATGATTCGAATTTTCATTCACGACGACCATGGAGAGAGCCACGTCGTACACAACAACACCATGGACCCCGTCACAAATGGGCAAGAAATAATGCGAGATGGACGCCCCAGAATTGGCGTCGGTGTTGTTTACGGACGAACCTAGGACCTGTTTGGAGACAAACCAGTAATATCGAACGCCTCCAACACTGTGTCCCACATGTGCAACAAGGTGGTGGTGCAGTGATTCCCTCTGGTGGTGTTATACAAGGCCGGCATAAATCTTTCGTTAGTGTTGAGAGCAATCGCACTACACTGGGGTACAGGGACGAGATTCTGCAACCTATTGGGAAGCTATCACCATTATTGTGCTAACAGTTTCATGTTGACGGATGATGTCCCACGTGCTCATCTTTCTGTTTTCGCGAACACTTTGCTTCAGCATGGTAGCATCACCAGAATGGAGTGCCTTGCCTGTTTCCCGAACACGAACACAATCGAACTTGTGTGAGACTAACTGAACTGAGCTGTTTTTGGACGTCGACAACGACCGACTTACGCAAAATCGCGATTGAAGAATGGAAAAATTTGGACCAGAGCTTGCTTGATGATCTTAACGATGGTACGCTACGACGGATTCAAGCCTGCAACAGAGCAAGGGGACGTCTGACCACGTATTGACGTTGCTTACGAATCCTATGAAAATGGGCCATTTTTTTTCTGTGACATGAATTTCAAATAAATGGGTGGTGCAGAACTACTGTTTAATTGAATTGATTGATCTGAACTGTTTGGCAGAAGCAGACCATTAGAAATAATAAGCGGAACAATTTTTTTATCTGTCTTATGTTCTCTCCTGTCGCCTGAGGTTGTTGTATGCAAAATCATCAACACTAGTCTTTTCAGTTTTATGCGCCATTGTAGGCTCATTCTGGGGAGCTACTCTCCCTCCCAGTGTGTTTTGTATTGTACGCTATGCCATCAGTCATATTATGCACAAGTACATTGCATTAAAAATATCAAATCATAATCTGAGGATGACTATATACATATTCCTAACACATCATTGTGGCAAATTATTATAAACGTTTTATTTTGATACCTTAGGTCAAATACTCGTGATCATTTACTTCCCGGCATGACCTCATTCTTTTGTTGCGAGGAATGGGGAGAATGGGGTAGGGGGAGGGGTGTACGGGGATTGTTAGTTTGTTAATACTCAAAATACCTTGGATGAAAACAAAAAATTATCATGTCGCATTACTAATACATCTTTCTCTTTTGTTGACGTGTATAAAAAGTAATTATGCTTTCTGGTATTATTGCGCTTAGTCAGAAGAAACCTTTAAAGTTTCGTTAGATAGACAGGGCCAGTTTTAAATCTGCAATTACTAGACATGAAGTTAAAAATGTAGGACCCATTGTTCTTGTTGGCAGCATAACATTAGAGGTTCGAAGAATATTTTTTCGGTACGCTCACGTCTGTCGTGCTAATCAGAGGAGCTTTTTTTTCTGTAGTCCAATACACGATACACCTTCCTGTATGTTATAAGTAAAGAATTAACACTGAGACGTAAGACGTAGATGTTAAATTATTACATATAAAAATTCGAAAGGAGGAATATTTGACACACAAATTTTTTTGTACAACGATGTGAGAAATAACTACGTAATGCCCCAGGAATTAAAAATGTAAATAGTGTTAAACTAATCAAATGGTTCAAATGGCCCTGGGCACTATGGGACTTAACTTCTGAGGTCATCAGTCCCCTAGAACTTAACTACTTAAACCTAACTAACCTAAGGGCATCACACACATCCCTGTCCAAGACAGGATTCGAACCTGCTACCGTAGCGGTCGCGCGGTTCCAGACTATAGCGCCTAGAACCGCTCGGCCACCCCGGCCGGCGTTAAACTAATCGTGATGGTTATTAGTTGCGTGTTTATATTTGCATTTCATTCCAAAATTTGACCATCTTTACGACACCGTCAATAGCCAGTGACGAGTAAAGTTGTGCACAACTCTTAGGGCGTTGCTCGTACGGGACAATACGTACACGAAGTGCACTGTTGTCTGAAGCTCCTCACATTCACAAAAGATGTCTTCCTCTTCTGGTATGTCTCATTTCTTCAGGATGTTCTTGGATCTCCGATGTCTCTCCGCAGCGTGTAGAGCGATTTCACACAGTACAGGGTACAGCTTAGAATTCTTTGTGGGCATGGGTTAGCCTCTGTTAGAAAAGTTTGACATTGTCAGTTTGGAGCATTCGATCTAGCGTTGGAGATACTTTTTGATTGACAGTTGTCTTGATTGCATTGGCTGAAATTACAACAGTTTTCCGGTTTCAGCTCTTAAGAGAGGTCATCATCAGAACCAAAAAAAAGAAAAGACAGAATGGGGAGTTACTGTGAAACATACAAAAATTAAAAAGTGCAAGATGAAGAGAAAACTAACGCGTCGAGCAGTCACGTAGTGGCCATCGTTGTCCGTTGGCATCACGTACCGTAGCTTATCAGACATTTCACTTATAACGTGGCACTGTTACGTGCGAATGTGGCGCTTGAGTATACTAGGCTTAGACGCCCAGAAAATTCAGTTCAACAAAAAACCATTTACATAGTTTCCAGAATGAGATTTTCACTCTGCAGCGGAGTGTGCGCTGATATGAAACTTCTTGGCAGATTAAAACTGTGTGCCCGACCGAGTTTGGAAGGTAGGAGACGAGGTACTGGCAGAAGTAAAGCTGTGAGTACCGGGCGTGAGTCGTGCTTCGGTAGCTCAGTTGGTAGAGCACTTGCCCGCGAAAGGCAAAGGTCCCGAGTTCGAGTCTCGGTCGGGCACACAGTTTTAATCTGCCAGGAAGTTTCATTTACATAGTATTTAAAGAAACTAAGATAAACGATTACTGGCATCATGTGGAGCACGCGTCTTATTAAATTAGAAATAACACCTTTGTTAACTTCTTTGTTTATTGAACAAACATATTCTTTTCGTTGCGTCGAACGAATGGTTCCTGTAACGTTAGTAATCGTTAATCTTAGTTTCTATAAATACTGAACATGGTAATCACCTTAAGGTTGAAGCTCTTTTGTCTGTGTTTACTTTAACGATACGTATGTTTCTGGATGGCGTCCGCCTTTAGCAAAACACAGTTTTTTTTTAATCCCAAACATGTTTCACTGCAGTTATATCATCAGTGGGTTTTTTATTTTATGGTTGTTAGACATAAAGAATGTTGACATGTGGAATAATCGGGTCTACCGCCGGATGTTTGTGTCGCTCTGGCACAATATTTCGGCCACGTAACTCGTTGCCTTCTTCAGGTGCTACCTGAGACTGCCGTATTGGAGGATCTTGTCCAGTATACGACTTATGTGGCCGAAATATTGTGCCAGAGCGACACAAACATCCGGCAGTAGACCCGATTATTCCACATGTCAAGATCTCGCCGGGAAAGCCTGAAGAGTTACATAAAAAAATGTTCTTTACTGTTTATATACATGTAAATATTAGGTTTTAAACAGTAATTATAGATTTTTGAAGAGCTCATAAAATTATGTGTTCATACCTTTTTACCACTTGGGGTGTTTTTTCTGCTGTATATTTTTACAGTGTCTGTTTTCTTTTACGGTTTGTCATATGACATGAAACAAAATTGTGTTTTGCTGAAGGCGGACCCCATCCAAAAACAAATATATTTTCAACATGGTGGTTGATTGTATTACAAAAATAAAAAATGGTGATTACGTTATTATTTTTTAAACATATATCAGTGTACCTTTCGCTCATGTAAGCCGAGCAAGCTCGTGGACCATCCATGAACATAATTTCGTGGAGTTTAGTTCAAGGTAGCAGACGATAATAGGTTTGGAGGAAATGATGGGCTAAGTTTTCATTTAATCCCTCCGCACTTGCATGGTCAGGCACGGCAGTTGGCGTCATGTGAGCAACCTGAGCGCTAGGTAACCGTTCGACTTGTTACTTTTGTAAGAAGTCACTGGGTGTATTTTATTTTTCTCTTTATGTTGTACTTAATATTTTTTATATTTGATATAACTTTTCTTTCAGTGTTCTCTGTATTTTTATAGTTCTGCTCATAACTCATTAGAGTCGGAATTAGTAAACTGCGTAAGTAAATCAAATGTGAATTTTTTTTAAAAATATTTCTATGTTAAAGGTCTGCACGTTCCAGATGATTGAGGGTCTCGCGGCGTCTTGTTAAACAGTCCTGTAGCATGAGGAAACTGATTCTGAAGTTTAGGCACGATGGCAGACGGCAACAAGTTCGGAAGGGCCGATGAGGCAAATATTTCCTCTAACCTCTCCGCAGATGTGGGCCGCAGCTCTTCTGTCTTAGGAGTAGTTTACAGGTTTAACAAAACTCGTGATTAATCTGTATGTTCATGTAGTCCAACGTTTGACAAAGAGTAGGTTTGCTTACTGCATCGATGAGCTTTTGCATCCAAGAGCTTAGTAAAAGACAAAACGTTAGCTCATTGTGCTCTTCGTTGCGAGAACCAACGAATACCATTGAAACTTACATTTTACATTTTTAGGAAAAGCAGTATTACAGCATTGCCTCAACATCTAACCAGACAAGTCAGTTGCCAATATTATTGATACAGTGACCCACCCGCAGATTTTCATGTATCAGTTGCAGTGGACCTTGCTGTATTATATTGAACCGTACGTTCTCAGTCGATAACTAAACTCCTGAGCAGTTTGTGTTCCCCAGGTGAACAAACCTTGTAGTCCATCGCCGAAATAACTGTAGCAAACGAGTGCTACTCTTGATAATTTCGTGTTCATAATGTCAACAATTGCGTCTTATGGAGAATATATATGTTAAATGATGCGTATGGCGACTTTCAACAATGACCTTTCCTAGTTATATATATATACTTCTCTGCGTGCTCTTAGGCGGCGCCTTAGGTTTCGTAGAACAAGAGAACGGATAACGGGCGTCCCAACGGTGTACAGTTTTTATTGCGCACAGAGAGAAGTTTTAATTTTCCCTGTTTTGAAGTTCAAGTTGTGATGTTATGCTTCATTGAGTATTATTGCATTTTTCAACTGTCATGCTTGGTGTCAGATTTAAGTGTCAAGAAGTCGTTTCTGAAAGTATTTGTATGGAGTGTAGCCATGTATGGAAGTGAAACATGGACGATAACTAGTTTGGACAAGAAGAGAATAGAAGCTTTCGAAATGTGGTGCTACAGAAGAATGCTGAAGATAAGGTGGGTAGATCACGTAACTAATGAGGAGGTACTGAATAGGATTGGGGAGAAGAGAAGTTTGTGGCACAACTTCACTAGAAGAAGGGATCGGTTGGTAGGACATGTTCTGAGACATCGAGGGATCACCAGTTTAGTATTGGAGGGCAACGTGGAGGGTAAAAATCGTAGAGGGAGACCAAGAGATGAATACACTAAGCAGATTCAGAAGGATGTAGGTTGCAGTAGGTACTGGGAGATAAAGAAGCTTGCACAGGATAGAGTAGCATGGAGAGCTGCATCAAACCAGTCTCAGGACTGAAGACGAAAACAACGATGCTTGGCCAATTTTACTGCATCGTTTAGGCATGCGGTACATATTTACAAATGCTAGTTTGCCGATATGGTATTTAAGTGCGGCTTTTATAATGGAAATGCTGCTGCCACATTTGGGCGTATGACAGGCTGTTTGCTAACCATAGATTACCAGACTCAAGAGCGTTTTCTTGAGTGTTCGCTAAACTATGTAGGACTGCTGCAGTGTCGATCTACCGTATTTCATGTGAAAGTGCAATTTAACAGAGTGTGAATGAAATAGAGGACACTATTCAGTTGGTAGAATGTAGTCCTTCAGCAAGCACTCGCAGAATCTCTGCACGTGTCGGCGTTGCACATACGACAATATTGTCGGACACTACATATGTAGGACCCCTGTCCTTGCCATCTCCAGTGGATTAAACACCTTCGTGAAGAAGATGAAGCTAGACAATGTGAATTCCGCTGTTGGCTACTCGCAGCTTGTCGAGTAATTACACTGATTCTCTTTACTGATGAAGCCACTTCAAATCTGACGGTATCAATAATATTCGTAATCACATAGGTTGTCAAACGAAAACGCACATGCTTTTATGGAGATACATTCGAAAGAACGCTTCGCTGTAAGTACGTGATGCGATGTGATAGACAATCAGTTGGTTGGGCCTGTTGCGTTACAGCGTCGTCTTACTGGGCCTCATTAACTAGACACTGTTGAAATGAGTTTTCAAAATTACTGAACGAGGTTTCCCTTGGGTGCAAGGATGGATATTGCTGCACCGGACATCTTCGCAAAAGCGGTCGGCAACCCTTCGGGCATCACAGGCACGCGTACAGTCTACATGGCCCCTGCACGGTCTCCGGACAGTTGCCACGCCGGACATTTGCCACGATTTTACCTGCTCCGTAGGGTTGGGTCCCTTGTCTCCTCCTCCTCCTCACCCGCCCGGCCAGTTTGCTTTCGAAGTTCCTAACGTGACCATCAGTATGGAAGCTATTACAACGGACAAGGGCCGGCGTCCTGCTCATTACAAAGGTTACGCGTATCTTAAACAGAGGGAATCTAAAGTAGGTGTCGTTACATGGATGTGCTTACGCCGAAAAGCGGATCATTGCAAGGGAAAGCTGCTTTCGGGGAACGGAGAAGTAATGAACGTATTAGAACATCTCTGTGGACCACTTGACGATGCGGCTCTGAAAGTGAGAAAGCAAATGGAAAGGGCGAAGAGAAGGTCTCGAGAAGAAACTACACAGTTATGGGAGATATACACGGATGAAATGGGAAATCTACATAATAAATTTTATGACTTTGTTACAGTGATGCCTAATTCAGGATCTATGAAGAGAACCATGCGTCGTTGATGGAGTCAAGAGCGGGGGAACCAACAAGAGCCTAAGAAGTCTTATGTAATTGATCTTCATGAAGATCTATGAAAAATGGGAGATGGCAGTAGTTTTCTTCTGGAAGACGATAGATTAGAGGTGAGAATAATGATTTTTAATGGAAACAAAGGAAAAGAAAGTTTAAAAACATTTTCCCATTTTTTTGTGGATGGAACATTTAAGAGATGCAGCAAGCAGTTTGCACAGATCTACACAAAACACGTAGACTTAGGAGGCCCGATTAAAGAAACAAACATTCTTCCTACTGTATTTGCACTGCTCCCTAATAAGAAGAAAGACGCATATGTTCGTCTGTTTCGTCTGATAAAACAGGCAGTCACTGAGTGGTGTCCTAAACAAGTAAAGGTGGACTTTAAGGTAGCTGCGATATCGGCCATTCGTCAAGTTTTTCCCACAACTGAAATAAATGGATTCTATTTCCATATGAAGAAGAGTTTATAGAGAAGAATTCGAGTTCTCGGTCTAACTGAGGAGTACCGCTAGAACGAGGATTTAAGACTTCACGTCAGCAGGTGTGCAGCGCTGGCAGCTGCAAAACCGGAGGACGTAAGCAATGGATGGATTGAGATTCATGCAGAAGCTTCTGATAACGGAATGTTCTCTCAATTTTTTGACTACTTTGTGGATAATTGGATAGAGAATGAGGATATCGCAATAGAAATGTGGGACTGTTACGGAAAAAGGCACCGAACGACGAATGCTGTTGAAGGGTGGCACAACAAAATAAATAGTATTATTGGAAACCCTCACCCTAGAATCAACTATTTGCTGGAGTGCTTGAAAGAGGAAGCAGAGCTCACAAACTGCATGTACATGAAATTAGAAATGAATCTTGAAGGTAAGAAGAGGAGGAAGAAGTACTTGAAGCTGGACGACAGGACAGAGAGAATCGTAAAGAATTATGAAGAGACTGGCAACATAGGCCTTGTTTGAAAGCCATTGCCCATATTCTGAAACTGGACTAAAATACGTTCATAATAATGCATTAAAAACTGTGAACACCACTGAGTCCTCGCAGATTACTGAGATAAAATTATTAAAACATTGAAGCAGCATTATCGGACCTAATATTAAGTTGTAATTGTAAATACAGTGTACATTAGTTCAGCGTGTTTAGGCTGATTTTACACACGCCAGAATGGTAAGTGGTCATTTATCATTTTCACGGTCCAAAGCCTGTGCAAAGTGTGATGCGAATCAGCCATTAATGTAAAAATTAAAAAGTGTTTCAAGCCTCACAAAAGTATTCCTATTGTTGTCACGTTAAGATAATTTTTTTCTACCTTCCAATATTATCGCCATACTATTAAATAATTGTGAGTTCTAAAATAATTTTCGGAAGCTTCAGAATTGCAACTATCACCTAAAATATCATGGTTTGTTAAACTGATGAAGTATACGCTTTTGTAAAAGAAAATGGGAACTGAACCTTTGAAATGCACCTAAAATTTGCATCCCAAAAATGATCTGATCCTAAGGTTGACAATTTTGGCACCTCAAATATTTTTTATTTAAGTTTAGCTGCAAACATTTATAGCAGATGTAAATCTACTTTAGTACATTTAGATATAGTCCTTAAAAAATTAAAATTTTTTACTAAATTGTTAATTATATTTAAACAGGCCAGTAAAAGCAAGGAGCTTACTACTGAAAATTAATTGTTAGTAAAGAACATCAGAAACAAATGTATTAGACCTACTTTTCTTATACATTATAGACTTTTTGAAAAGATATTTGATCATTTCCTCTGTTACTGTAATTTCAGTTGCTTTGCAACACCAAGGATATCTACTTCTAAATTGTGTTTGCAGCTGTTCTCATTTCGAATTCTGGAATATTTACTTCGTCTTCTTTGGTGAAGGAATTTCGGAAAATGCATTTACTAACTCCACTTTAGTGGCACTGTCATCAGTAACATTACCGTCGCTGTCGCGCAGTAAAAGGTACTTACTGAGCCTTTCCGCTGGTTTGCTTAACATGGGACCAGTATCTCATCGGATTTTCCGCCACATTTCTAGAGCGAGTTTCGTTGTGGAAACTATTAAATGCATCTCGCATTGAAATCCGCACCAGATTTCGAGCCTCAGTAAAACTTGACCAATCTTGGAGAGCTTGCGTTCGTCTAAATTATACGTGCCTTTTGCGGTGCTCCTGCAACAGCTTCCTGTCGTGTTTTGTGTACCATGGGGGATCAGTACTGTCTGTTATTAATTTATTTGGTATGAATGTCTTGAGTGCTGTTGATACTATTTCTTCGAACTTAAGCCACATATGGTCTTCATTTACATAGTTTGGAAGGATTAAAGACTATCTCTTAGAAAGACGTCACCCGAATTTTTAGCTGCTTTTATAAATAGATATATTTCGCGTTTAGTGTTGGTGAATTTCTTTGTTACGAAAGTGAGCCTCGCTACGACTGGGTATTCACTAATCCTTGTATCCATCGTGATGCTCAGGATTATTTTTTTCAGCTAAGAGGTCAAGTGTGTTTTCGTAACCATTTACAACTTGAATGGCCTCGTCAAGTAATTGTTAAAAATATTTTTTAAAAAAAAGCATTTAGAACAATTACGGAAGTTGTTTTCTATTTACAATAGGGTATGAAAATGTATTTTTGTCAACATGGGGAAGGTAGATTGAAGTAACTGCCAACTATAATTGTATGAGTAGGGTACCTATTTGTGATGAGACTCAAGTTTTCTTTGAACTGTTCAGCAACTGTTTCATATGAGACAGGGGGTCGGTAAAAGGAGCCAGTTATTAATTTATTCCGGTTGTCGAATATAACCTCTGCCCATACTAAGTCACAGAAACTATCTGCTTCAAAGTCGGTTGTGAGCTTACATTATTTTTCCTTACGTTGTCCTTCTTGTTTCTTTTGTAGTGCAAATAATTACAATTACGGCTTTTCCCTCCAGAACCTAAGATGCTTTCTCTGTGACACTGTAAATACCAGAGCTAAACAATGTAGAACAACAACGTGCGTTACAAGCGTAGCATTCTGTATTACTTCATGTCCTTATTTCTAACATTTTAAAATTGTAAGTCGACTTTAGATGACGTGTCAATCATAGATGTTCTTATCTCTATTTAGTGAACGTGTTTTCAGTTATGTTTTGAACATACACTTTATTAACTAATGTTTTTAGAGAGTAAATTAATATGGAGTATGTCGTTCTTCTTTTCAAACATTCACATACCGGTTTATTCTTTCCCTGTTGTCATTTGAGTATGCAGTTGTAGTAATTAAAGTAGGCACAAATGCAGTGATCAAAAAGAAATGATTAGCGTACATTCGCATTCTCGTTACATCGTTCCTTTCTTGTTGCTACCAGGCCGATGGACTGTTTCTATCGCAATCAGTAAGCGTGAAAGGACGCTACCGTACAGGCAGAGGAATCTATATTTATACTTGGCAGAACTAATTACATACTGACATAATCGTCGGTATTGCTTTCGTTTCCCAAAAGTTATAAATATTTCGGTTTCGGAAAAGAAGCTCTGTATTTGGCCAAGATGTCGAAGAAGAAGGTCCCTTACGTACTGGTTGTATCGAGTAAGATGTGGAGGCGGCGGTTTGAAAGCGGACAGAGGTAGTGCGGGGAAGGGCGTCCCTTACCTGAGGGATCGCTACTCAAGCTACCTGGCGAAGGGGCAAGTGTGGCAAATGTCCGGCATTCCCCTGCACGCGTCAGCGTCGCGAACGTCGCGCTGTCTCAGTAACAGGCGGACATCAGGCGGAGGTACCAGCGGTAGAAGGGGCTGCCACTTCCAAAGGACCTATACGCGTCTACCACACGTGTGACCAGAAAGTAGTGCCGCGAGTATTCCGCCGCCGACCACTATAAAGGTTGGCGCCAGAGATGCGTATGTCACTTCTTCCGGCTTCGAGACCATCTCCTGACTTCTGAACGGGTGCTATTCACTCCATCATCTTAGGACGCCCTCGACGTCCATCGTAGGGACTGAGGCCGTTGTATTCGGCATTCATAGTTGTTTCCCTTTGTGCAATCCGACTGCATCCAGGATAGGTTTTTCTGTTCCTACGTTGGTGTTATCCAGGACAGCTTAGAATATTTTCCATACAAGTGTTTTTATCTGTGAAGATCCTAACCGTGTTACGTGCCTGACTTTGCAATCACCATACTGTCAAGTCTTGATACCTATGAGACACTGTGATCGTGTTTTGTTGTTATCGTCGAAGCAGACGTTTCTTTCCGTGGCCGCGCCGGATTAGCCGAGCGGTCTGAGGCGCTTCAGTCATGGACTGTGCGGCTAGTCCCGGCGGAGGTTCGAGTCCTCCCTCGGGCATGGGTGTGTGTGTTTGCCCTTAGGATAATTTAGGTTAAGTAGTGCGTAAGCTTAGGGACTGATGACCTTAGCAGTTAAGTCCCATAAGATTTCGCACACATTGGAACATTTCTTTCCATGGTCAATAAACTTTTGTAAACTTTGATCACTTTTCCCTGTGTCGGCGTGAGCGACACATCGCATACCATCTCCTGGAATGACGGGGCCGCTGAATATTCTAGTCGTCCGGTGACATAACATCTAAGCCGATGGCCGGCCGGGGTGGCCGAGCGGTTCTAGGCGCTACAGTCTGGAACCGTGCGTCCGCTACGGTAGCAGGTTGGAATCCTGCCTCGAGCATGGATGTGTGTGATGTCCTTGGGTTAGTTAGGTTTAAGTAGTTCTAAGTTCTAGGGAACAGATGACCTTAGAAGTTAAGTCCCATAGTGCTCAGAGCCATTTGAACCATCTAAGCCGATGATTCCCCTGAAGTAAATAAAGGATTTTAACTGATCACTCAGATTATGGATAGTGCTGCTCTCTTCAAAGAAAGCCAAGACCGCCTGAGATGACCTACACGTAGTATTGTCAAGAGAATTCGGACGATATGGAACATATGAAATCGCCTTTACAACTTAAGCATTTGTCTTAGCTTAACACCTTCTGTGAGTCTTTGTTTGAGTTCCATTCTGACAGTTGTATCTCTGCGACCAGTAAAAATTGGACATATGTGATATGGCATGCTCTATTCTATTTAGTCTATACCACCAAGCTACTCTCCCAGGCTCTGCCCGGTGGATGTCCACTGGCCGCCGTGTCATCCTCTGTCGTTCGGCATCATACGCATGCGGTATGCAAGAGCATGTGATCAGCACACCGCTCCCCCGGCAGTTTTACCGGCTTACAAGATCTTGGAGCCGCTATTTCTCAACTAAGTAGCTCCTCAATTGACATCACTAGACTAAGAGCTCAGTACTGGTCCTCCCGACAAGCAAAAGTCCTTGGCTTGACACTCAAGTATGCTGACCACTCAGCTACGAAGGCGGACAGTCTACAGAACCACCTACTACAATGTTTACTATTCCAGCTCAAAAATCCTGATTAGTCGCAAATTCTCCGTCGGCTGCCATGTATTTTGTATTTAACAGAGTGCCGGCAGTCCATACAGTCAGGCAGCGTCACCAATAGAAATGTAGTCTCCTACAGACTATAAAAAGACATGGATTTGATAAGTAACATCACATCAATATTTCTAACGTCTCATTTGATAACAGATTACTGCAACGCTATTTATGTATCTCGTTACAAAAATGTGTGTATTTACAATGACGGGTAAAAGTGGCAAGTCCAGAAATTTATTGATATACATTAATGAAATTAGTTTCGGGAATATATTTATCTAGGTTACATATTTAAGTGATTAACATTGCAAGATCACATGTTAATGAAAGTGCGACATAAGCCATTGGAAATGTGAAATGCTGGTCGACTAATAACCGGTATAATCGCCAGAATGGCGAATGCAAGCATGCAAACGTGCATGCATTGTGTTGTACAATGCACACGTGCATACATTGTTTTGTACACGTGCCGGATGTCAGTTTGTGGGATGGAGCTCCATGCCTGTTGCACGTGGTCGGTCAATACAGGTAAGGTTTAAGCTGTTTGTGAATAATGCTGGATTTGTCGTTCGATAATGTCCCTTATGTGCTCCATTGAAGACAGATCTGGCGATCGAGCAGGGCAAGGCAACATGTCGACACTCTGTACAGCGTATTGGGTTACAGCAGCGGTATGTGAGCGAGCGTTGTCCTGTTGGAAAACACCCTCCGGAACTTCGTTTGTGAATGGCAGCAAAACAGGTCGAATGCCCAGGTTGACACACAAATTTGCAGTTACAGTGCGTGGAATCACCACGAGAGTGCTCCTACTGTCATACGAAATCGCATCCCAGACCACAACTGCAAGTGTAGGTCCAGTGTTTCTAGCACGCAGACGAGTTGTTTGCAGGCCCTTAACTAGCTTCCTTCTTACCAACACACAGCGTCACTGGTACCGAAGTAGAACCGACTTCCACCAGAAAAAACAACAGACCTTCAAGCAGCCCTCCAATGAACTGTAGTTTGACACAACTGAAGTCGCAAATGGGGGTGATTTGGGGTCAATGGAATGCACGCCACAAGGCATCTGGCTCGGAGCTGTCCTTGAAGTAACCGATTTGTGACGGTTCGTTGTCACCGTGGTGCCAAATGCTGCTCATATTGCTGCTGCAGATGAAGTACGGTACGCAGGAGCCATATGCCGAACACTATGGTGTTCCACCTCGATATTGGCATCGTACACTCTCGTGACCACCGCTGCCAACACATCATCCCGCCAAGCCTTTTGCAGTACTGCAGAAGGAACATCCGGCTTCTCGTAGCCGTAGTACACGACCGCGTTCAAACTCAGTGATGTACTGATAATGGCGTTCAAAAAATGTTCAAATGTGCGTGAAATCTTATGGGACTTAACTGCTAAGGTCATCAGTCCCTAAGCTTACACACTACTTAACCTAAATTATCCTAAGGACAAACACACACACTACTTAACCTAAATTATCCTAAGGACACACACATACACACACACACACACACACCCATGCCAGAGGTAGGTCTCGAACCTCCGCCGGGACGATAATGGCGTCTTTGTAGCCTTAAAGGCATTCTTGACTAACGTCTACTCACCACGTCCAATATCTTATTTATTTATTTATTTATTTATTATTAAAGCAGACCTGATCTGTATCCTCAAAGTGTTGCTACTAGCGCCACTCTTAAGCAATTGGCGCGAGATTTGATTAGAGATCATCTTTCAGATATAGGAACACGCCTACCAACTTTAGTTAATGTCGCATGACTCCTTCTGGTGTCACGATTATTTTTCCGTCAGTGTCTCTATCTGTATATGGTTTATGTATGTATATTCAACATCTCCTCCGACAGTGAGGGGTCGATTGCAACCATACTTTATATGCGTATCACTTGCTATCTGGAGAGAAGCGCTGTTGGTGTAAGAACCACCTGCCTCCCAATAAGGAGGGGGCGTGGGTGAAAAAGAAGCGTAACGCAGCGCGCGCATGTACACAGTGACTTTACACATAATTTCAAAACTTTTGGAAGCTTCTTTTCGCTGGCAGCCCGTACAAGATGATGAAAGAAATAAATGTTTATTGCTTGCTACATTTTCGCTGTTCGTGCAGCAAAACTGTCGCATCAAGAATGACGTTTAAATTTTTTCCTTCTTTTACTATTAACTCGGTTCGCAACACGTTTTGCGGACAGTATCCACTTATACCATTAAAAGTACCTGAAAAATTATATCATTATACGACGCATAGTTCAGGAGATAGGACGTCATAGCCTCTGAATGCACGAAGAACTAGGTTTTCTTAAAACGGAGTGAAAATTCCCCAGGCTACGCTCACCCAGTGTTTGAGTGTGAGAGCACTGAGCGACGTCCAACGAACTGTGAACATAATGTCATACATTTTCTAAAATTTTTCTCGCTTACAAGAACATGCTCAACGTCAAAATATTCGACACATTGTGTTATTTGTAAAGTAATCAGAAGTTTGAAGCTCTCATGTACAGGGCCGGCTGCGTTTGCGAGCCGCGGGCGCGCCGAGGCGCGGCCTCCCGCCCGGGCTTGCTCGGTCGTTCTCTGAAGCAGCGCGACACTTCATTTAGCACTGCGGCTTCGCCATTTCACGGTCGGCACAACTCTCTCAGTTCGGCGCTGTCTGTGATATGAAGGACGCTCACAGGTGCAGAGGCTGTTTCGGCAAACAAAGGCACTCTAGCGATCTATTGTAAAAATCCTTTAAAATGAACGGGAATGACAGAAGAGAGGTATGAGAATTCGCAATTCGCATAAGCGACAGGTACTGCTTATTTGCTATGAAACGACATTACAGTATCATGCAGAGAGAATTTAAGCATTTTGATGACAATGAAAGACAGACCGCATTCATTGTTCTGTCCAGCAAGAAGTACTTTGCGCTAAATTAGCAGGCATGGAGCGCTTGAAGAAATTGATGGTACGAATAGTAAAATTCGTGAAGTCGCCGCCATTATTCAGTTGTCAGTTGTATCGGTTTTCAGTGGAGATGAACGAAGGATATGAGGACTTCATATACTGTATTACTGTAGAGTACGTAGGTTAAGTCAAGGTGCATAACTGGAGCGATTTTAACGAAAATTAGAACATTCGGAATGGATTGCAGACTTCCTTTTTTTAGTGGATTTGACTGTACGCTGCCCACAACAAAACATTGCAATGTAATTTCTTTCTGATTTGATGGGGATGCATTCAAAAAGAAAATTGCGTTGTAGAAGGGACACATTCTGACAATGCAGTCCAGTGCCGTAAGTTCACTGCCGTTAACGAAAGCGCGAGGTTTCAATAATTCATAGTGACGTTGCAAGAATTAAAAGGATAGATTTATAAAAGTTTTGAGGACACTGTCAGTCTTACATCTTTTTTCAAGCTGTTTTCGACACCGTTTGCCGTTTCCTTTGAAAGCGCCCAGTGCATGCGCAGATGTAACCGATTGTCCTGAAAGGTAATTTCAATTTCAGTGACACATCTTTTTGCGTTAAACTGTCCAGGACATCTACACTTCCCTCGTCAGGTAAATTTCCCAAGTCTCCCTAATGAGGTTGCAAAGCTGCTAAAATATTGCGATCGACATATTTGTGTGAAAGACCTTTTTTCGGTTATGAAACTAAATAAGTCACAACTTCGTGGCAATTGAGTGCGAAACTCTGTTAAATTTTCTGCGTCTGTCCGTATGCCGGCAGTTTGTACCAGATAAAAATTATATTATGTCTTCAACGCGCCAAAAACAATTAACACTGAAAACTTGTTTTGTTTGTGATCTGTGCTGTTGAGAAATGTGAAATATAAAACCAAGTCGCATGCATTGCGACTGCACTGCCATTTAAATGCGGCGCATTCATGTTTTCCCCTGTTCCCCTTTCTTGAGCTCAGACAGCGTGGCGTGACTGTTGGGAAAATGTGAAGCGAGGCTGAGCGCTTTGGCACTCGTTCCCACCACCCGTGGCTCGCGAGCTGAAATCTTGGCCACATCTGCTTCAAAGAACTGTGGGTTTACCCTGCTTACTATCTAGAAAGTCGCAGAGTGGGAATGAAAAGGGGGTGACACTGAAGCATAATTCAGGCACTCTGGAGCAGATCAACTAAATTTGTTATGTACCTGAATTATTAATTGTATAAAGCTACTGCGGGAGTAAGATTCCTCACTAGCACTAAGGGTGGGGACGAAGGTGAAAAGGAGTGACGTAAAAATGTACTACAACCACCTGCTGGTATTTATTCCTGTATTTAGTTGATCTAGAATACTTTTAAAAGGATGGAGTGCATATTTTTCTCGTACTTGAGCTGATCAGTGAGTTAAGCAGGTCGGAGAATGGGTGCGTCAGCAAGTCAATAATTTTGTCAACGTGTTTCGGGTCCGAAGAAGAAGTCGCAAGGCCGAATACCACAGATAAATTCAACGTCCTCTATGTAGTCGTTTCGTGTAAAACAGCAGGATCTCTTATGCTCCTGGATCGATTCCAACCAAACTAGGTACACATATTACTTACTGTCTGGAAAGATATACTGTGAGAGTAAAAAATCACCAACCTCCCATTGTGGTTTGGGGATGGGAGTGGTAACGGAGTGATGGACAGGGAGAAGATGAGGAGGAGGTGGACAGAGAGGGGCAGAAGGAGATGATCAATAGAAAACTGGTATTAGTAAATACCCGTGCAGCACCGGGTTTCTCAGTTACGTGCCGTACATTGGAATGTGAGGGCAAATGAGACAGTCTGGCACGAAGCAATTTGTGTGTCCGACGAACGGTAGACTTAGTCACATAACTGGATGGTTTGGAAACAACATGAGTCGACTAGAAAATTTAAGTTTCATTTGCTTTATTTCAGTCGAATTGAATCAATTTCACTTTCCCTGCTGTAAGATACATTACTAAGGTTGCAGGCAGCAGCCCTAAAGCTTAGAAAATCTTCTTTGTCCTCAGTTATCATTGTGACTCTGTTTTTGCCGCGCTGGAAGAATGCAGCATAAGTTCTCCTTACTTTTATGTAGAATCATTAAAACATAAAAATCGCGACGAATCTATGATTTATGGGAATATCGCAAAAGGCGACGAAAACAAACAGCAGTGCCATGTGACAGCCACAGATTTAAGAATTATGCGCCCGCGGAATCACTAGGAAAGGTCCTAACCTGGTTTCATGATTTATTCTACAACCTAGCATAAAGTATCCATGAGCTGGAGTACACTATGTGGTAAATGAGAAACAATTTTAAGGAATGCTGTGCGGCTGGTCCCGGGCATGGGTATGTGTGTTTGTCCTTAGGATAATTTAGGTTAAGTAGTGTGTAAGTTTAGGGACTGATGACCTTAGCAGTTAAGTCCCATAAGATTTCACACACATTTGAACATTTTTTGAAATACACAGGAATAGTACGAAATACTCGAAGACTTGGTGACGCTCAACGCTTCCTGCAAGAACTGGCTGTTGACCCTCAAGACAAGGACGTTCAAATTTCAAATGGCTCTGAGCACTATGGGACTTAACTTGTGAGGTCATCAGCCTCCTAGAACTTTGAACTACTTAAACCTAACTAACCTACGGACATCACACATACCCATGCCCGAGGCAGGATTCGAACCTGCGACCGTAGCGGTCGCTCGGTTCCAGACTGTGACGCCTAGAACCGCTCGGCCACTCCGGCCTGCGACAAGGACGTGTAAAGTACTGCACATAAAGCACTTGAAACAGCAGCGATAGAAAAATGTCTAACAGTGTGCACCCGAAGCGATCTAAAGATTACATAAACCGAGTTGCAGATGTAGCAGATGCTGGACAAATTTATTGGAAAGGAACTAAGGGGTATTAGTATTTAGCGTCCCTTCGACGACGAGAACATTTAGAGACAGACAGGAACGAATAGGGGAAGGATGATGGAGGAAATCGACCGCGCTATTTCGAAGGAACCATCTCGACATTCAACTTAATCCATTTAAGGAGGTATTGGGAAACCTAAAACTCGATGGCCGGGTAGGGATTCGTACCACAGTGTCCCCAGTAAGAGCCCTGTGTCGGTGAAGTGCGAGAGCTCAGGGAGACGTTCATGAAACTCCAGTGTCAGACGCTGCAACATAGGCTTTAGACATCACGGAGGATTTTATGGTTATTTTTCAGAAAGCCTATATTCCAAGAAACGTCAAACAATGTGCTACTATCACTGCGCGGAGTGGCCGCGTGGTTAGAGGCGCCATGTCACGGACAGTGCGGCCCTTCCTGCCGGACGTTCGGGTCCTCCCTCGTTAGCATAAGTTAGTTTAAGTAGTGTACAAGTCTAGGGACCAATGACCTCAGCAGTTTGGTCTCTTAGAAATTCACATACATTTGAACACTTTTGAACTGCCTTGCGAACACTTTTGAACTACCTTACGAAATAAGGATAATGATAAACAGGAGAAACTCAGGCTCATACGGAGGCCTACAACAATGGTTCTTCCCACGTACCATTTGCGCATGGAGCAGGAAAGGCTGCATTACGGTGCAGCGTGAAGGACACTCTGCCGTGCACTGCAAGATGTCTCTCGGCATATAGATGTATTTTCTACTTAGACCAAGGTTCATCTTAGATTGTGTTATACGCCAGTTACTGACGTATCTTCCATCGGTTACGAGTCAACTCTAGCCTGCGGGGTGGGACAGTGGTTGAGGTACTGGTCCTGCAATCGCAAGGACCAGGGTCAGTTCCTCGTCTGGATATCGAGATTTATGTATTTTATGGTTTTGCTAATAGCTGATGGCAAATATACCGGAATATTTTGTTCGAAAAGGACACGCTGAAACACCTTCCCTATCATTCCCCAATCCGAGCTTGGACTTAACAGCGCTTCCTTCTTTTTCTCTAGACTACGCACTACTTCGGTCAGTGTGATTCACATTAGGATGATACGATTTCCTTCTCACTGAAACGTTACTGATGTCATTTCGTGTTTTACTCACCAGGGGCCGCGTCTCTTCGTCATCACCGATTTTGTTCAAATTTGTGGTATATGAAGGGCTGGCCAGAAACGAAAATGAAACAAGTAATCCATACGGCCAAACGAACACAAAAAAATATGATAATTCGCGCGGGTGGGGCGAATGATGAGCCATTTATGTTACCATACTTTCCAGGCAGCGGCTGGCGTAGCGGAAAGGGTGCAGAACGGCACACCGAGGGTCGTAGGCTCGAGTCTCTGTGCAGAAATGTTTTATTTTTTATTTTCAATTTTTGCGATAGTTACATTACAAATAAACTCATATAACGCACAGTAGATTCTATTTTTGACGCATATTACTAGGTAGATATCAAGACAAGTTGTTTAACGTAGTTACCAAAAGCCTCACAAAAGTCTTTTCCTAGCAGAATTTGCGAAATAAATCAACATTATCACTTAAATTGTTAAGTTTAACATTTTTCTGAACTAATAAAATTTAAGATTTACTCTCTGTCTCTTACATGAATTTCAGATGCAAGTCTTTGCAGTTATGCGGCAGTCGGTTATTACAGTGATAAGAACAGGATCCTACAGTCGGTAGTGATGACTTGAGAAAGTTATTAACACTTGCAAAATTTAGATTTCTGATCCTAATACGCTGGCAAATCTTTTACATTTCTAAATATCCGTAATGGCACAGTCCTACTTTGGAGTTGATTTTCTGTAGCCGCGTTTCTTTCATTAATACTCTCTAACACTTTTCACATAATTGTTGCACTGTGACCCGTACTATTGCTCATTATCTTCACATTGCCTCGCCCAACATTTTATCACCAACAAGTACACACACGTTAACTTTTACGCGCGCTTTCGCAGTTACTCATGGCTGGCCCCGCTCACTGTCAACGTGCAGCTACGCCGTTTGCGTTCCCGCACACCAACGATGTTATTGCCGTGCCGAAATTATCTTTCGGTACAGATTCTTGCCATACATAGCAAAATTCCTGACTTCGCCAACGTATCTACTGCATTTCTTTGCAATGTTGTTTTTAAACACTTTACAGTAAATTTGCGTTGCTGTACTCCAAATAATTAATATTAACAATGAAATGACGCAATATATACAATTAAAATTTGAAGTTACTATGAAAATTGCGAAAGATGACAAAAAATTGTGTAGTACTGTGTTGTAGTGTTATAAAATGAACTGTGTAATGAGGTGATTCGTTAGAAGCGAAAACAGCATCCATTGTACCTCAAGAAAGTTTGGCAGAACCTTCCTTGTTTACGATACATTCAAACAATCTGACAGACAAATTTCTCAGAGCCTCAGGCTTTTCGAGACGACACAGTTGTAAACAACAAAGCTATGTCGTTAGAAAAGTTTTAGGATCTCATCGCTTCGTGGGAGATGGGGAAGTTAATAGATTCAAATTTGTTCGAGGACTCCTGAGAAAGTGTGATCCTTCGACGAAAGAGTACATTGGCGTTCTCTCTCGCGACCAGTTCTTGAATACTGGCTTCGTACAAAGTTAAATATTCGTAACATATAGAAGAGATATAAAAAAAGAGCTGCGTAATTCGTCAAGCATTTAGTGACCTCGCGAGAACGCCTCAGAAATTCTCAACAAACTCCAGTGGGATACTATACAAGGAAGGCTCTGTTCTCAGTGTTCAGAATATCAGCGTTCCAATCCGAGTCAAGCAGTGGAGGCCTATTACTTCCTCTTGCTTATCTCTCGGATAATAATATTTGATGAAAAATTTCGTTTCATTAAGAGTTTCCTCAATAGGTGCTTCCCTTTCGTAAAATGAACTAGAGCTCTGTTATTTCTTTTCAGCACACTTTCATGTGGGTGCACTTGCGCACTGTGAAACAGATAGAGGCCAAAATATTTAGTTTGAAAAATGGATAATTTCAACGAAAAAGATGGAATAAGAAAAAAATGATCAAATGTTTTGTGAAACGATTTGTCCAAATGGAATAAATAAAATAAAGTCCAGAAACATTTCATATACTTCATTTGCTGTAAATAATTTCGACCGTCATTCAAAGTCAGGTCAAGTATTTTGCTAGTATGTTTTATTTGTTACTTTTACACGGATCATGTCACAAAACATCTGGCTAATTTTTCAATATTTTTTTTAATTCTCAAATGTTGTTCAGAAAACACCATCTTATTGTCACCACTTTTGCTTTCCTAGCGTTTTGTGTTCTCCAAATTCCTGAATTCAGTACTAGATTTGAACGAATCCATTACGACAGTTAAATATCACACCATTGTAACTTCTGATGTGCAAAATAGTGAAATATTTCAGTTTTTACTCAAATCGCTAGTTAAATTTTACTTAATTAGCGTGAATAATTTCAAACAATTAAGTATCTTTTTGCAAAACAAGACCACACGTTGGTCAATTTCATACCCCATTTGTCCTTTTCTCACACTCAGTTTTGCTGTGAAGATGTGGACAATAAACCGTTGCGTAATTTATAGTGTGTCGCTTTTATTTTCGTTCCTCTCGAAAATTTGAACAAAAACTCATGTAAGGCATTTCTCAGGTGCCTGTGCTAAATAACTGCGTTTATCCCTCTTACTTCTGCTCATGGCACATGTCGTATGTTTAAGTTGTTCGCTGTTGACAGACTTCAGCAATTTTTGTTCTCGTTTTGTTGTGTAGTCAGGTGGAAGTCATCTCTGTAAGGCAAAGGATCGAATTGAAGTTAACTGGCCACTAGGAAAGTAACAATTAGCTTAACAGGAGGAAAAGAAATTATTCCATTCTGAGAGCACCACATAAAACGTGTGAACTGTCACGTATGCACCCAAAAGCGTATGGTAGCTACTTAACGTAAGTGGATAGTCCATCTTATATGCATACCACTGCATACGAGCCACATTTTACGAGTTCTGTGCACGTTGTATTAGATCTTTCGTGTGTTGTACAGGTTCGTAATTTTTGTCTGGTAAAATTAAGAAATTACATCGTAGAACATTGACTTTACTTGTTTGCTGCAGAATCATATCTTTGTTTCTTTCTTTTGTTACAGGTAAGTAAATAATTTGGAGGTCTCTGCTGTGCAGTTAACGGCAGTTTTTTTGCCGTCTGCAATTTACTCATGTTCTGAGTCACTCTCCAGTGAGGTAAGTATATAAGATGCATTTGTTTTCTTGGCAGTTGCTTTATTTTGTAATTTCATTTGAGCTGTGTAAGTTGCTGTGATGTTTTTAAAGGTATGTTTTCCGATAGTCTTATTGCATATATTGATCTGTAATGTAACTTCATAGAAAATTCACTGATACCATTTGTGCTTTTATGAAGAAGTATGCGTATTCTAGGAGTTAAAGAACTTCATGTTCAATAACTCACGATGAAGAGTCAGTATTCCATTCATTTATCATCTTGAAAGAGTTCCAGTTTGCCACCACTAATCTGGTAATTTTAGTGACGCGTTTTCATGGTTGCTAGAACATAACTTCAATTCGACATCAGGGCCTGTCACTCTGATTTCTTGTTGACAGATTAGGACAGAATTTCGTTTGTACACGCCGTTAGGAGCAAAAGTATATAACTGTATCTTCAGATGGTAGGATTCTTTGGTTATAAATTTAGTTCATGTTCTCCTAATTACTACTAAATGACTGCTTGTGAAAATATTCAATTTCCAAACATATGGGCAGCCGTTTCTCCAGTCATTGTCATGGGATTCTGACCACTTTGAGATAAGCGAAGTACATATACCCGGCTACTGCCGTAGACTAGTTCTTAAAAGAGAGATGCTGAGAATCTCGCATTACGGGCACAACACCGCGGCGCCAGTCTCACTGCAGAGACCGCGGACTGCGCCTCAGCAAATATTGTCTCTCAGGTCTAATGTAGATGCGCTTTCTGTGAAAGCACATGCTTTTCCTTACTTCTCAGGCGTTTACCGATCTCGAAGACCGTGCTCGACCACACATTCTTAATCTGGTGACTGCGCTCTTGGACTGTTTGCATCAGGTTCGATTAAACTTCCAGCTGTCATAGGTCTTACCACGATTTTGTCCACCCATCGCTGCGTGGGTCAGCCTACCGGACATGTTTCTTGGAGTCTTTGGCTGTACTGAGGCATGCGGGCTGTATAAGTCCTCCCACCTTTATTTCATAGACGATGTTTGGCTGCTGTGTCGATTACTATAATTACTGGCCCTTCCATCTGTTTAAGTCATCCGCATCTCGCATTGGGCCAAAGACCTGCGTCAACATTTTCCCTTAACTACTAACAGTTTCTCATCACTCGAAGTCTCTGTTCTATATAACGCCACTGGCACTATTTTTGCATTGTAATCCTTTAATGTGAGTTTACTAGAGAGCACGTGTGACTTCAGATGTGTTTACGCATAGGCATGTTCTGGCTGCATTAATAGTTAGCTGTTATATCACTAGCTTGCAATGAGATTTTCTACATTGCTGCTTTGAATAGTACCGTAACTGCCGCTTCTCAGCGTTGATTTTCAAACTGACTTTTTTTTTGTTGCGTTTTATGATATGTTCCTCACTGTCTCCACCCTACCGCCTTACCACTGTGCCAGGTCTGTAATGTCGTCGGCATGTTGTAACAAATATGTTCCTCCATTCAGGTCGGCGCCTTTGTGGTCGGTGTTTGTTCCTCAAATGATTTTCTAGAGTCTAATATTAAACATTATGCACAAGAGAGGATCGTATTGTTGTCGTAAGATTGCTGATTCAAGTATGTAGCAAATACGTAGCATGACACAGAAAATGTTGTGGGGAAGGCAACCCTGGTCCGTATTTCATTGGCAGAACACATAGAACATCCAACAGCTCTACTAAAAGAAACTGCCTACACTACTGTTGTCCGTTCCCTGCTGCTGCGCTGTGTGGTATTCTTAACCCATAAGATTGACAGAGGACATCGAAAAAGTTCAAAGAAGTGCTGCTCGTCTTTTATTGTTGCGGAATAGGTTTTAATTATCAGCCTCCTCCAGGAATGCCAAAATATTTTGTTGACTCCTACCTACCATCGTAATAAAATCACAAAAGTCAGAGCTCGCACGGAGAGATTCCGGTGTTAATATTCCCCGTGTGCCGTTCGAGAGTGGAAAGGTGGAGACATAGTCTTATAGTGGTGTGTGTACTCTCTGCCAGACGCTGAAGTGTGACTTACAGAGTAGGCATGCAGATGCAGAACTCTTTGCACGCTCTCGAGGGCGCGCACCTTCGCAGGGAGTGGGATTCCTCGTGGAGGAACCACAATGGCCCGCCGCAGCATTTCCTCGCCGATCCGTTCCGCCAGCGGCGAACCTTGTTGCAAGGCCTCACAGAACATTCGCCTGTCAAAGGGAACTTTCTTTCTCAGGAGAAAAACTTGGGCACTATCGATCTCGAAAAGTGTCTATCCGCTCTTGGTAATGCTCTCGTCGTTCCTTTTCCGGGCGGCCGTATCTCATTTCAAGTTGAGAATTGCTTCTCGCGAATTCAGTACACAAGCCGGTCGCCGGCCTGTTCCAGCGGCTGGCTGCGCCTTTGAGCACTGCGTGACGGCCGCTTAAGGCAGCGCCTCGCGTATAATGCGGTCGCAGCCGGTTCCGCTCCGCACAGAGGGCCGCCCGCTTCATCATCCGTCGTCATTTCTGTTCGCAGATCGGCAAGTTTTCTTTGTCCATCGTCTGCCCTACTTGCCCACGAGCTAGAATTACCGGCGGCGTATTGGTCCGCCGGAAATTTGCATACATATTAACTTACGTTAACGCACCAGAAGCACTCCTTATAAACGGCAATATTAGCCCCTTCCTTCGACTTAATCTCGCCCCCAAGTTCGCGTGCTCTGTTTACTTTTTTCCGCGACAACGAGTTCTAGGATGATTTTCTTTTCTGCCGACTTGTGTTTTTTTATTCTTAGCCCAAGAAGCCATTGGAATTAACTTACCAGACACATAACTAACTTACTCGGAATATTTATTGCCCGCGAAGAAAAAAGTAGTAAAATGGCTGTCGCAGTATTCCCTCTAGGTCAGACGCACTTTTAAAAATAAAAGAACCCACTACGAATAAGTTTTGTAGGTCACAATTAGGATTACAATTCCTAGTAGCTAAGGAAAGTTTGCAGCCCTCTTAAATCGCTCTGGTACTAAATTCTGAACATGTATATAATCAATCTGTAGCATTTTTATGTGAAGTGCAAAATGTTTCATTGATAGTCTATTGAAACATTGTAATCATTAATTTGATTAATGTCCCAGGAGAGAAGATTTGTATTTGTTGCTGGGTGAGGCTAAATAAATGAATTAAAAAACAAATCACCCAAATAGAACGTTCAAATCCACAAGCATTTGTTAAAGTTGAAAAAAGTAATACTGTGTGAGCCAGTGTGCAGCGCAAAAATTCATAGAGACAGCAACGTGCGACAAAAAAATTTAAAAAAAATGTTAATGTAACACATATATTCAAACTTGCCACATATTTTGTCTTATAGGTTACAGAAAGTGGCGGAATGTAACCGAAGAAAGTAATTTTCCAAGAATATCATACGTTGATACAGTTTTGCTTGGAAAAAAGTAGGAACTATAGAACTTCTACCTTCAGAAACTGTGAACTTCGTACATTCACAGATGTATCTAAAAATAATTTTTATATTAAAGAAACAGTAGCACTTCGTACATCTGATACTGATAGAAAAACAAACGATTGATTTGTTAGTTAACCGGTTTAGACACTTCTTTTAAATCGAAAGAAATTAGAAATTATATTTTTCTGTTGTCAAAATCAAAATAAATCAGGAAGCGCTTCAAAAAGAGACTTGACGAGAATGTGAATTATTGTTTTAATGCGCCTAGGCAATAAAATCCCAGTAGACAGAATAATTTCAAGGAAAAGAAATCGTTCAACGATGGTATTGTGCAAAGACATGTTCAGTTGTTCCATTCCGTCAGCACTTTTTTGTGCTCTTGGGGAGATGTTAGTGGGCATGTAGCAAGTAGGTCCTGTGCCAGAGTGGTATACGTATCAGTGACCGAGCCCGAAGTGTCTTGTACAGAATGAGATAATGTTTTCAAGTTTCAGTGGATGGCACAGATCCATTTTTTTTCCAACTAGGCTCCTTTTAGAATCTTTCCCGACACCCCGACAACCTGAATTAGGTCTTTTGTTCAAATGGCTCTGAGCACTATGGGAATTAACAGCTATGGTCATCAGTCCCCTAGAACTTAGAACTACTTAAACCTAACTAACCTAAGGACAACACACAACACCCAGTCATCACGAGTAGGTCTTTTGTGATTTCCCTAAACTTCCGTCAGCGAATGTCGGGATGGCTGCTTCAGGAACGCCGAAGATGACTTCCTCCCTTGTCCTGGATAAAGTGAACTAAAGAAATATATCGATTGCACCGACAGCCACTAAATGTTATGCTTTAACTTTTCTCTCTCGAATCCCATATCCATTTTCTGCCGATTAATGATTAACCGAATATTACTGAAAATAAGCGTAGGCAGCACGTTACGCAGTTTCAGAATTTGGTAAACTGTCGCCCTGGCAGCGTGTTTCGGGAACGGACTTCTGACATTAACTGCATATCTGATTTCGTGTTTGCTGTACGTCTTCGTAAGTGACACAAAATATATTGTTCGGTAGCTCTTTATCGATATCGGTTGCGCTCTAGAGGCTTTGAACCCTTAGACTTTTTCGTTTGAGAGAAATTTTATTTATGTATGAATGGTTCTTGCTAGAAATTCATTCTGCAGAGTATCTGTAACCCAAGGGATAGAGTCGAAATGCCGAATCTGGCTCTAAGGAGGGTTATAAACAAAATAAAAAAACAAAAGTTGATTAATAGTGGCACTTGGACAACTAGAGTCAGTCGGATAACGAGTACTAATTCAACACGTAAATCACTTACACAGTAACATATCGGAAGGAGTCGCACAGTTCTGTCGTCGTGTAGTTGGACATAAATCACGAGATTATCGTGAAATACCTCCGGACATAATCCTAATGGCTGTGATGCAGACGCCATAAATTCAATTATCTGTACGTCCGTGTTTGCTAGCCGACTGTCGGGGTGCACACGCGGAGATTACTAGTCAGCTGCATACTGTTACTCACAGTTAGTGTTGCCGCCGAAGTCTACGGACTAACGTTTTAAACAGGCGAGCCTCATTTGAAGAGAAGAGACGTTCCGTTGTCTTCCCATCGCGAGTGTACCGCGACCGCATCTGGGGAGTGCATCAGGTCACGATGGCCGCTGACTGGCAGGTCGTAAACCTTGCGGTAGCGTCCGCGTGCGGCGCCTGATCCGACGCGATGCGGCGCTATCCAGCAAGTGGCGCGGCCGGGGGATCCGCCGGCTTTGCCCTTCCCTGCCGTGCTCTGCCCTGCCGTCTCCGTATTGATCCAGCTTAAGTGGGATACATTTCCAGATACACTCTGGCGGGTAAACTTGGCCCGATCTCGTGATGCGGCCCGCGGACGGACGCTCAGCTTAAGGACTTGGGTCCGAAAGAGCCCTGCAGCTTCCATCGCGACAAGATGCGGTACCGAGTTTGCAGCCCTAGAGGTTGTTGATCGACAAGTTTGTTACTGCCAGCGCCCTTGCCTACGTCTACATCTCTCTTATAAGCGCGACACCTTGCGTTTTGAGGTGTACCACGAAAAACATGAGGCGCGGATCCAAGGGGTGATATGGGGTCACGAGTGTCGCGACCCGTCCCCTCCACCAACAATACACTACTGGCCATTAAAATTGCTGTACCGAGAAGAAATACAGATGATAAACGGTTATTCATTAGACAAACATATTATACTAGAACTGACATGTGATTACTTTTTCACGCAATTTGGGTGCATAGATCCTGAGAAATCAGTACACAGAACAACCACCTCTGCCCGTAGTAACGGCCTTTATACGCCTGGGCATTGAGTCAGAATGAGCTTAGATGGCGTAAACAAGTACAGCTGCCCATGCAACTTCAACACGATACTACAGTTCATCAAGAGTAGTGACTGGCGTATTGTGACGAGCCAGTTGCTCGGCCACCATTGACCAGACGTTTTCAATTGGTGAGAGATCTGGAGAATCGGCCAGGGCAGCAGTCGAACATTTTCTGTGTCCAGAAAGTCCCCTACAGGACCTGCTTCATGCGGTTCAAAAATGGCTCTGAGCACTATGGGACTTAACTTCTAAGGTCATCAGTCCCCTAGAACTTAGAACTACTTAAATAAACCTAACTAACCTAAGGACATCACACACATCCATGCCCGAGGCAGGATTCGGACCTGCGACCGTAGCGGGCGCGCGGTTCCAGACTGTAGCGCCTAGAACCGCTCAGCCACCCTGGCCGGCCACATGCAGTCGTGCATTATCCTGCTGAAATCGCAGAGATCGAATGAAGGGTAGAGCCACGGGTCGTAACACATCTTAAATGTAACGTCCACTGTTCAAAGTGCCGTCAGTGCGAACAAGAGGTGACCGATACGTGTAAGCAATGGCACGCGTTCACCGCCATGTCGCCAAACACGGATGCGCCCATGATGATGCTGTAAACAGAACCTGGATTCATCCGAAAAAATGACGTTTTGCCATTTGTGCACCCAGGTTCGTCGTTGATTACACCATCGCCGGCGCTCCTGTCTGTGACGCAGCGTCAGGGGTAACCGCAGCCATGGTCTCCGAGCTGACAGTCCATGCTGCTGCAAACGTCGTCGAACTGTTCGTGCAGATGGTTGTTGTCTTGCAAACGTCCCAATCTGTTGACTCAGGGATCGAGACGTGGCAGCACGATCCGTTACAGCCATGCGGATAAGATGCCTGTGATCTCGATTGCTAGTGATACGAGGCCGTTGGGATCCAGCACGGCGTTCCGTATTACCCTCCTGAACCCTCCAATTCCATATTCTGCTAACAGTCGTTGGATGTCGACCAACGCAAGCAGCAATGTCGCGATACGATAAACCGCAATCGCGATAGGCTACAATCCGACCTTTATCAAAGTCGGAAACGTGATGGTACGCATTTCTCCCCCTTACACGAGGCATCACAACAACGTTTCACCAGGCAACGCCGGTCAGCTGCTGTTTGTGTATGAGAAATCGGTTGGAAACTTTCCTCATGTCAGCATGTTGTAGGTGTCGCCGCCGGCGCCAGTGTTGTGTGAATGCTCTGAAAAGCTAATCATTTGCATATCACAGCATCTTCTTCCTGTCGGTTAAATTTCGGGTCTGTAGCACGTCACCTTCGTGGTGTAGCAATTTTAATGACCAGTACTGTATTATCATATAAGTGTTTGTATTTTAGATACATAAGTTCCCAAATTTCTCAACCAACTTTCGGAGAATAAAGTAGCGGAAAATATTACTCTCGAAAATGGCCAGGAATTCCAGAGAATTAGGAGGTTTAACACAAAATACACTCCTGGAAATTGAAATAAGAACACCGTGAATTCATTGTCCCAGGAAGGGGAAACTTTATTGACACATTCCTGGGGTCAGATACATCACATTATCACACTGACAGAACCACAGGCACATAGACACAGGCAACAGAGCATGCACAGTGTCGGCACTAGTACAGTGTATATCCACCTTTCGCAGCAATGCAGGCTGCTATTCTCCCATGGAGACGATCGTAGAGATGCTGGATGTAGTCCTGTGGAACGGCTTGCCATGCCATTTCCACCTGGCGCCTCAGTTGGACCAGCGTTCGTGCTGGACGTGCAGACCGCGTGAGACGACGCTTCATCCAGTCCCAAACATGCTCAATGGGGGACAGATCTGGAGATCTTGCTGGCCAGGGTAGTTGACTTACACCTTCTAGAGCACGTTGGGTGGCACGGGATACATGCGGACGTGCATTGTCCTGTTGGAACAGCAAGTTCCCTTGCCGGTCTAGGAATGGTAGAACGATGGGTTCGATGACGGTTTGGATGTACCGTGCACTATTCAGTGTCCCCTCGACGATCACCAGTGGTGTACGGCCAGTGTAGGAGATCGCTCCCCACACCATGATGCCGGGTGTTGGCCCTGTGTGCCTCGGTCGTATGCAGTCCTGATTGTGGGGCTCACCTGCACGGCGCCAAACACGCATACGACCATCATTGGCACCAAGGCAGAAGCGACTCTCATCGCTGAAGACGACACGTCTCCATTCGTCCCTCCATTCACGCCTGTCGCGACACCACTGGAGGCGGGCTGCACGATGTTGGGGCGTGAGCGGAAGACGGCCTAACGGTGTGCGGGACCGTAGCCCAGCTTCATGGAGACGGTTGCGAATGGTCCTCGCCGATACCCCAGGAGCAACAGTGTCCCTAATTTGCTGGGAAGTGGCGGTGCGGTCCCCTACGGCACTGCGTAGGATCCTACGGTCTTGGCGTGCATCCGTGCGTCGCTGCGGTCCGGTCCCAGGTCGACGGGCACGTGCATCTTCCGCCGACCACTGGCGACAACATTGATGTACTGTGGAGACCTCACGCCCCACGTGTTGAGCAATTCGGCGGTACGTCGACCCGGCCTCCCGCATGCCCACTATACGCCCTCGCTCAAAGTCCGTCAACTGCACATACGGTTCACGTCCACGCTGTCGCGGCATGCTACCAGTGTTAAAGACTGCGATGGAGCTCCGTATGCCACGGCAAACTGGCTGACACTGACGGCGGCGGTGCACAAATGCTGCGCAGCTAGCGCCATTCGACGGCCAACACCGCGGTTCCTGGTGTGTCCGCTGTGCCGTGCGTGTGATCATTGCTTGTACAGCCCTCTCGCAGTGTCCGGAGCAAGTATGGTGGGTCTGACACACCGGTGTCAATGTGTTCTTTTTTCCATTTCCAGGAGTGTAATTGTTTGAATTCTCTATTTTTTCTTATTCTCCACTGTATGTTTCCTTTCACTGGTCCATATATTTTTCTCAGTAGTCTACTTTATTTTCAAAGGTGATGAGTTTTTTCTCTGTTTTCTTTATCAGGGTCCATGGCTCACTTGCGTAGCACACTATTGTCTTGATGATGGTCTGATATATTCTTATTTTTGCCTGCCTAGATAGTAACTTCGATCTTATGATGAACATAGCTCCCAGACATCTTTCCCCAGTATGAATTCTTGTTACTATCTCTTGTTCTATAAAGTTTTGCTGGTTGATGTTGACACCGATATACGTAAATGTGTCCGTCTTCTGTATTCTTAGATTTCCGATTTTTAGATGGTTTGGTTCTAAATGAGTTCTTCTTCCTACCATCATGAACTGTGTTATACCTTCATTTTTCCTTAGGTCTACTTTCTTAACTTCTATCAGCACAGTCCCAATTTCCTCCAGGTCTTCCATGTTATTTCCTATCAACACAATAACGTCGGCAAAAGCCAGGACATTTTTCTTTTTCCTATGGTGACTCCTACACTTTAACATGTTACTATCCTCAGAGTGTTGTTGAGGGTCAAATTGATCAGGGTTGGTGATATGATATCTCGCTGTCTCACTCCTATTTTTACTTCAGATGCGTCTGACTGAGAACCCCCCCCCCCCCCCCCCCCCCCCCCCCCGCCCAATCTGTACTTTCTCTCTACACTTCGATTCCACCACACACATTTTAGTTAGCTTTGTCAGCTTTTCAGGTATCCCACACTCTGCCATTATCTTCCACATTTCCTCTCTTACTATGCTGTCATATGCTTTGTTGAAATCTATTAACAAGCAAAAGGTAACATGAGTGTACTCCCAGTTGTTACGTAATATTTCTCTTAGTGTGAATATGTGGTCGATTGTTGGTTTTCTTTTTCTGAACCCTGCTTGTGCTGTGTCTAATATTTCCTCAATGTAAGGTTTGAGCCTGTTCAGTATAATTCTTGATATTACTTAAAATGTAGCATGTGCATCCCTCTGTAGTCTGTGTCAGCATTTTGTCTCCTTTATTGTATATGGGGCATACAGCAGCAGTTTTCCAGTCCTCCAGCTTTACTTCTTTTCTGCATACCTCTTTTATCAGTTTGGCTAACCATTCATGTATCTTCTGTCCCCCTTCTTTCATGAGCTCTGCTGATACCATCTATGCCAGGGGCCTTCCCATTTTTAGTCTTTTTATTGCCTCCTTCACCTCCATCAGAGTTGGTTCTTCGACTGATGGGTGTACGTTCTGATTCTTTTCTGCCTTGTTTTCATTGTTGTAGGTATCTACCGGGTTGTTCAGCAGTTCTTTGAAGTATTTCCTCCAGTTCTCTAAATTTCCTTAATTATCACAGACTTAGCTCTGTACTCTTTTCTATAGCTGTTCATTATCCTGTAAAACTGCTTACTATTGTTCTGTTTATATATGAATGCTCTTTTCTCTCGTCTTATTATACTCTTCGTTTCTCTCGTGGTTTTCCTGTAAGTTCTTTGGTTTTCATGATTGTTATTGTTCATCATTGCCTGTCTGGCTCTCTTCCTGTCCTGCACTGCTTTTTTACATGTTTCATTGAACCATGCTTTGCGTTTTATATTGCTAGTATTATTATCATCTCCTAGTAGTTCATGCGCTGTCTCCCTCATAGCTTTTGTCATCTTCTTCATTTTGTGTTGATATCATCATCTTCTTTTCTATTGTTGTAATTCTCTAATTCAGTGAATCTGTTTTTAAGTATAATAATATGTCAAGACATTTTATATATTCTGTTGTTACTATTAAACTTCTTGAGATATGTGGCACATAAAAAGAGGGTGACAGCAAATGACATTTAGTGGGGGAAGGAGAAAACAGGAGACTGTCCCCGGTCTGGAAGCCAGAACCAGTTTCCGATATCCAGCTGCAGGCGTCTGTCCAGACTCTAGATGATGGGTCGGTCTTCCCGTAATCCTGCATGAGACTTCTCCAGATGGGTAAGGGTTTCTCCAGCTCTTGTTGGAAAGAAACGTTTGAGAAATCCTAGCAGTAAGCCTTTCATGACTTTGCAGAGAGTTGGTATTAGTGGGAACAGGACGCAACCGACGAAAATGACTGCATTCTGCTCCTGAGGTCGATTAGCTGAAACATAGAGTTTTGAACCGGTAATAAAAATGACGTCCGCATCCACAGGTCTTTTATTCGCATTTGCATGCGCGGATGTTTAATTTTTAAGCTATTTTAACCCTTTCTATACACTGAAGCTTGGGCTGTAGATTTGCCCATGGCCTAAATTAACATTCCATTAACTGAAACGTAGACGTTGATCTCCTTATCACCACCTTTTAATACAATGAAGCTTGTAGAATTTGTGATGCATTTTGATAACTTCAACTTACTGCCATAAATAATGAAACGGATATTTTGAAATATTCTTCGGAACATTTCCGCTACATTGGGATGTCACATGAAGTCGTTTGTACGTCAGCATCAGATAATGCATAATTTTTAAAGTTATTTGAATAGTTCATTTTTCAAATTATTTTTATTCGCCTACTAAGGTTAAGACAAACGTTCATAGATTCTCAAATTTTGTACACAACATTACTTGTGACGTACATGATACACAAAACCCGGATTCAGACTATAAGACGAAGATTGCAATGGCTATAGTGTTCCCACCGGCGCATGTTTTATCCGAAGCATAGTTGATTTGTTTGTGGGATTGAAGGGACCAGGTTACTAGGGCCATCGGTCCTGAAACGCATGGCATTACGACGAATTCGTGAAATGGTTTGGGGGTCTACGATATGGGAGTAACCGATTGGCATCGTTCCGGAACGACTGCGCGTTGTCCCAATCTGAGTTCAGACCTCTCTTAAGCCGTTGTTACGGTTTCGCGACTACGAGAGGGCTTGTCTCTTTTGGAATGTACACTCTCACCTCTTTGTCAGGCACAATAGAATGAGTGGTTCCTAATAGGAAACAAAGATATTATGAAACACCTTTGTAAAGAGATTGATATATGGTTCGCGAGGCATATCAGCTCGCGAGTTCATTCGACGGCCACTCTCAGTAGTCTTAGGGAACATAAGGTATTTTACATTTAACTTCAATTAAGTCGACTGTTCTTATATGCGTAACTCACTAGGTGATCCTCAGCCCCATCTGATAAACTCACTGCAGATAAAACAAATATATTAGAACACAGACAAGCCATCAAAGAATAATCAGGAAATAATTCACGAAGCTTATGTTGGCCTTTTACGTAGTAGTACATCCACTTTCTACTAAAACATTAGGTCGACGAGGTGAGTTCGTTTTAAAGGGAGAACAGAATTAATTCAATAAACACACAGCTGAGCAACGATGTTTACATTGCGTTACTATTAGTCACTTTGTGCACCGCTCTGCAACGTGTTTTTTCAGTAAGCTTGTACAAGATTTGAAGTTTTTTAGTAACAAAATGCAGATTTTTTCTAATCAAGTTGTAGCTGTCTCTCCTAGAAGACTTCCTGTTTCTTACGGGTCGACTTGATTCTATTTTATGCCTATGGTATAGCCTTAAATTAGTGTAAAGCTATGCAGTTCTCTTAATATTTAAGTGCTTTAGATCTACGTGATCGTATTCTTATACCTGTAAATTTCTAAAACTTGTCGGGAAGTACACAAGCTGTGCATGTAAAGGTGCTGGCTAGACTCTCGGATCCAAGAAAATTGCACGATTTATTGGCTACACGTCTAACTTAGGGTGTCGAACTACTCAGATTCCTCGTAATTTGTACCACTAATATAAAATTCTTACTTTTTGTACTGTCCGGCTTTTAGTGAGGTCAACCTGAACAACATGCTTCATAGAGCCGTGTTGTCAGCTATGACTTCTTTGTGTGACGAACAGATCGCCAGAAGACAGCTTTCATTTCGTTGTAGTTTTCACCAACTTTTTTGCCTACGAGGTGTAGAGAATTACTGTTATAAGGTAAATCGCAAAACAATGTTTTATTTATGGGTAGAAAATAAACGTAGTTTTCAGACAGTCATGAATCTTTATTCGTTGTGGTTAGTTTGTAGGAACTTGACAAAGAGAAAATGGCGAGAGTGCCTATAATGTGCAGCTACAAGTTTCTGATATTATGCGGGTACAATTTAAGAAACTTGCTCGTATATTGAGTTTTAAAAAATTCGTGTTGCATTATTAGTGCAACTATAAATGATGTGGTGAATTTTCTAATGGGTTCTTTATCATAAGGGTTTAAGCAAAGTGAAGCACAGATAAATTGCATTGAGTTGTAATAGCAAATCCGAAAAGAAATGGTGGATTAAATGAATGTGCACGCATATAAAGTATGCCTAAACAAACCATTAAGAGCCATACTGAAAGGAAAAACAAAAAAGCAAACGGCGATATGAAAAATTGTGGCCGCTGTAAAGTATTTTCCAACGAAGTTGAAAATCATATTCTTACATTTGAAGATATGATGTTCGAGAAGGCACTACAGAACTCATTCGTAAATCAGGGAAATGAAATAATGAGTTATACGAAAGATTCATACATAGTGTACAAGGGTGGGGAAAGGAATAAAAAAGTTATATTCTAATACCTGTAAATCGTGATGTAAGATCTAATAAGTGGAAAATTTACTTAAAACGTAGAATAACACATATCTTTAAACTCAGGGACATTGTTTACAGGGCTTGTACAGTTTACGCACCTGCTGGCACAAATTAGAAAGCCAGATTCCAAATTTGTTCCACTTGTCGATATTTAGAAAATGAAGTGTAAATTGACTATTTTTCTCAGAATTTCCATTCTTTGAATTAGACAGTAAGAACATCATCCTACAGTTGGGAATGGCATTGTTTAAATAAATTTGTAACTGACTGTCTAACGTCAGTGTTCTCATACGTCGTCCGTATGTTACGCAATAAAATATTTCTTTTTTAGCAAACTTCGGAGTATTGTTTTTTTTAATGTTTTTTCAGAGTGGTGAATTTGAGAAAAAATATTTATCTCTGTAGTGCAATCCGTATATTTTGGGAATGAAAGTGAAAATGCGAGTACCACGAAAAATGCTGTACAATCCATGGTATAACAAGTTACCTCTTTAGTTAAATTAATCTTACAGCTATACCGTAGTTCTAACTTACATGTACGTTAAGGTCGATTTTCTGGTCATCGACAGTACGCCAAACCATTCTATTTGTTTTGTTTTGACAGTGGACGTGTATGCTAACGCTAATGATTCTGTAGAGAAGAAAATATAGAAATTTCTATCAAAGAACCACATTTGTTCTATATGCATTGTACTAACAACAAGACCACAGTCAAGTACTGCGACGTCCGTTGATTGCTTTTTGTCGATACTGAAATAAATCCTCCATATTTGTAAGCATCAAAATAGGTAATCTGCAAAGGATGCCGAAAAGAAGTTATACTAAGCACCAAACCTGTTAAAAATATGTGTAGCACATTTTTAGTGGTTTCCACTCGTCACCTATGTCGAAACAACATCGCTGAAAGCGAACGGAGGACGATTACCGTTTGTCAGGTTTATGGTATTGACAAGGACTTGGATCCATCCCATATTTGCACATTCGCCGTAATCGATTTGTTGATACCATGGACAACCGAAATGTGGATTGTCGCACAGTGATTTGGACCCCGTTCCTTCCGACTGCTAACCTGGTGTCACGGACACTGAATCGGCTCACTCCGTGATGTTAGGTCTGTACTAAATCTACTGCCAAGAGCTTTCTAATACGTAAATTATCTCTTATTCAGTTGCATGATGCATGCCTGGCATTAAGCATTATACAGGAATGACATCCAGCTTATATAAGTACCCGCTCGATCATGCTCGCAAGTACTGTTATTCTATGAGAAGCATCATTTAACGTTTGAATATTGAAGGTTTTTGATTTTTTTTATGTTGTGTAATTTGCACAGACCTGTATCGTGAAGAAACTTGTTACAGATCAAGTAAGTACCCATATGTATTCATAGTATTTAAGCTGCCGTTATTCTGGTATGTAATACCAAGCCTTTCAAAATAACCTGCCAGCCGGAATTGCAGTAACGGAAATAAAGGTCACAAATTGAGCCTTTTATGACAACATGTTTTCATTAAAAAA
Source organism: Schistocerca americana (assembly GCF_021461395.2). Lineage (NCBI taxonomy): Eukaryota > Metazoa > Arthropoda > Insecta > Orthoptera > Acrididae > Schistocerca > Schistocerca americana. The sequence continues at coordinate 157,528,847 of NC_060123.1, forward strand.
ATTTCACGATGGCTGAGCATCCACAAGCAACAAATTTAGCCATCGTATTTTTCCCATTTTTATTTTTAACTACTGAGACAGTTCCACTCAAAGCCTCCGACGTTTTCCTGGGCCACTTTGTTCAGTCCCTGCTTTAGCTCTCTCGTTATTGATCTCGTCGGTGGTGGGATGTTAATCGTTCCTCTTTCCGGCGTGGTGGCATCGCCTTTATGTCTTTAGTTGCTTGACGTCGAAGAATCCACTACTGGTTGTTTTTTAAAACTTGTATAGACATAAAAGAAATAATCTTAATTCTTTCTCGTGTCTGTTTTAACCAGAATAATGTTAGCTTTATTATGCACTGACGGAAAAGAATCGCAACACCAAGGAGGAGTTGTCCGACACAAACGAAAGTTGGTAGGGATGTTTGCACAGCTGAAAAACGATGTGTATTCAAATTTAGTACCAGGCGCATAAGAGTGGCACTAATAGCTCCACTATGTGATGGAAATCAGATTAGCTTTAAGTACACGCTGTAACTGTCGTGGGCGTTAGTTGCTTTTGAGACTGGACGTGATGAGTTGATGTTAGTCATGAATGCTTTTACATCTACATGTACATCTACATCCATACTCCGCAAGCCACCTGACGGTGTGTGGTGGAGGGTACCTTGAGTACCTCTATCGGTTCTCCCTTCTATTCCAGTCTCGTATTGTTCGTGGAAAGAAGGATTGTCGGTATGCCTCTGTGTGGGCTCTAATCTCTCTGATTTTATCCTCATGGTCTCTTCGCGAGATATACGTAGGAGGGAACAATATACTGCTTGACTCCTCGGTGAAGGTATGTTCTCGAAACTTTAACAAAAGCCCGTACCGAGCTACTGATCGTCTCTCTTGCAGCGTCTTCCACTGGAGTTTATCTATCATCTCCGTAACGCTTTCGCGATTACTAAATGATGCTGTAACGGAGCGCGCTTCTCTCTGTTGGATCTTCTCTATCAACCCTATCTGGTACGGATCCCACACCGGTGAGCAGTATTCAAGCAGTGGGCGAACAAGTGTACTGTTGTTTTCGGACTACATTTCCTTAGGATTCTTCCGATGAATCTCAGTCTGGCATCTGCTTTACCGACGATCAACTTCATTCCATTTTAAATCTCTCCTAATGCCTACTCCCAGATAATTTATGGAATTAACTGCTTCCAGTTGCTGACCTGCTATATTGTAGCTAAATGATAAGGGATCTTTCTTTCTGTGTATTCGCAGCACATTACACTTGTCTACATTGAGATTCAGTTACCATTCCCTGCACCATGCGTCAATTCGCTGCAGATCCTCCTGCATTTCAGTACAATTTTCCATTGTTACAACCTCTCGATATACCACAGCATCATCCGCAAAAAGCCTCAGTGAACTTCCGATGTCATCCACAAGGTCATTTATGTATATTGTGAATAGCAACGGTCCTACGACACTCCCCTGCGGCACACCTGAAATCACTCTTACTTCGGAAGACTTCTCTCCATTAAGAATGACATGCTGCGTTCTGTTATCTAGGAACTCTTCAATCCAATCACACAATTGCTCTGATAGTCCATATGCTCTTACTTTACGCGACAAAGATGCCATATCAGCACCTCACTGAGTTTGGAGGAGGTCGTGTAATAGGGCTACGAGAAGTTGGCAGAAACGTAGCCACAATACATGATTGATGGCAGCGGTGGTCACGAGAATGTACAGCAGCAAGAGGACAGGGCTGCGAGGGCCCCGTGGTACTACCGAGAGGGAAGACCATTGTGTCCGGCGTGTGGCTCTGACGCATCTTACTGCATCTGCGTCAGCAATGTGAGCAGCACGTTGACACAACGAACTGCTGTTAGTAATCGGTTACTACAAGGACAACTCCGAGCCAGACAACCCGTAGTGTGCGTTCCACTGACAGGAGGTCGGATGGAGGCCTGTTGCGTGTTCTGATGAAAGCTGGTTCTGCCCCGGTCCCAGTGCTGGCCGTGTGTTGATAAGGAGGAGGCCAGTTGAGGGCCAGCAAGCGATTTATTTGCTTGCTAGACGCACTGGACCTACACCTTAAATTGTGGGATGGGATACGACTTTGTATCGCAGCAGGAGCACTATTGTGGTTGTCTCACGCACCCTGACTGCCGAGTTCTACGTCAGTCTGGTTATTCCACCTGTTTTGCTGCCATTTATCAACCGCGTTCATTGTGGCGTTATTCAACATCATAACAATTGCCCTCATACCGCTGTTGTAACCCGACGCTCCCTACAGACTGTAGACATGTTGCCGTGGCCTGCTCGATCACGAGATCTGTCTGCAGTCGTGCACATATGGGACGTCACAGAATTACAACTCCAACGTCATCCACAAACAGCATTAACCGCATTGTATTGGCCAACCAAGTGCAACAGGCATGGAACTCCATCCCACAAACTGGCATCCGGCGCCTGAATAACACAATGCATGTACGTTTGCAAGCTCGCATTCAACATTCTGGCGGTTACAGCGGTTATTAAAGTACCGACATTTCACATTTGTAATGCTTTATCTCGCGCTTGCATTAATCCGTGATCTTGCAATGTTAATCACTTAATTATCTTTTGGCGTTGCGACTTTTTCCCTTCTGTTTATTAGTTCGATGCATGAATTTGTTGCATTTTTCCATATGTTTAACAAACACAATTGATACACAGAGACTTTAGTCGTTGATTGTACACTACTGGCCATTAAAATTGCTATACCCAAAAGAAATGCAGATGATAAACGGGTATTCATTGGACAAATATGTTATACTAGAACTGACATGTGATTACATTTTCACGCAATTTGGGTCCATAGGTCCTGAGAAATCAGTACCCAGAACAACCACCTCTGGCCGTAATAACGGCCTTGATACGTCTGGGCATTGAGTCAAATAGAGCTTGGATGGCGTGTACAGGTACAGCTCCCCATGCAGCTTCAACACGATACCACAATTCATCAAGAGTAGTGACTGGCGTATTGTGACGAGCCAGTTGCTCAGTCTCCATTGACCAGACGTTTTCAATTGGTGAGAGATTTGGAGAATGTGCTGGCCAGGGCGGCAGTCGAACATTTTCTGTATCCACAAAGGCCCGTACAGGACCTGCAACATGCGGTCGTGCATTATCCTGCTGAAATGTAGGGTTTCGTAGGAATGGAATGAAGGGTAGAGCCACGGGTCGTAACACATCTGAAATGTAACGTCCACTGTTCAAAGTGCCGTCAATGTGAACAAGAGGTGACCGAGACGTGTAACCAATGGCACCCCATACCATCACGCCGGGTGATGCCAGTATGGCGATGACGAATACACGCTTCCAATGTGCGTTCACCGCGATGTCGCCAAACACGGATGCGACCATCATGATGCTATAAACAGAACCTGGATTCATCCGAAAAATGACGTTTTGCCATTCGTGCACCCAGGTTCGTCGCTGAGTACACCATCGCAGGCGCTCCTGTCTGTGATGCAGCGTCAAGGATAACCGCAGTCATGGTATCCGAGTTGATAGTCCATGCTGCTGCAAACGTCGTCGAATTGTTCGTGCAGATGGTTGTTGTCTTGCAAACGTCCCCATCTGTTGACTCAGGGATCGAGACGTGGCTGCACGATCCTTTACAGCCATGCGGATAAGATGCCTGTGATCTCGACTGCTAGTGATACGAGGCCGTTGGGATCCAGCACGGCGTTCCGTATTACCCTCCTGAACCCACCGATTCCATATTCTGCTAACAGTAATTGGATGTCGACCAACGCGAGCAGCAATGTCGCGATACGATAAACCGCAATCGCGATAGGCTACAATCCGACCTTTATCAAAGTCGGAAACGTGATGGTACGCATTTCTCCCCCTTACACGAGGCATCGCTACAACGTTTCACCAGGCGACGCCGGTCAACTGCTATTTGTGTATGAGAAATCGGTTGGAAACCGCATTCGCGATAGGCTACAATCCGACCTTTATCGAAGTTGGAAACGTGATGGTACGCATTTCTCCCCCTTACACGAGGCATCACTACAACGTTTCACCAGGCAACGCCGGTCAGCTGCTGTTTGTGTTTGAGAAATCGGTTGGAAACTTTCCTCATGTCAGCGTGTTGTAGGTGTCGCCGCCGGCGCCAGTCTTGTGTGAATGCTCTGAAAAGCTAATCATTTGCATATCACAGCATCTTCTTCCTGTCGGTTAAATTTCGGGTCTGTAGTACGTCATCTGCGTGGTGTAGCAATTTTAATGGCCAGTAGTGTATATTCTCCTTCACTATTCGCAAGTCTGCCAACGCTGAGGTAAATGTTCGATTCTGCGACTATAGAAATCACGTGGTTTTTAGGCTCAGAACTGATAGAGCCATGTTCGGAGCGCATATTTATGCGAGAAGAAAGTTACTTGAAGGCTGTGCGATAGTGAGCGGAAAATGTGAAAATCTGATGGCACAAGACAAGGTGAATAAGGTCGGTGCTGAATGATCCGGTGAAGTGTGGAATACTTACGTCGGGACGATGGTTACCGTGCAGTGGCGTCACTTCTTGCATTCTTCCTGGCAGTGGCGTCACTTCTTGCATTCTTCCTGGTCTTGTTCTTGGATTGCGTCTGCAGTTGGTGACAATAAATGTCAGCAGTGATGGTCACACCTTCCTTGGGGAAGCAAACCACACCATTGCTGTTCCACCAGATAACGTTATCTTTTGTGAACGCGTGGGGTCTTTGTACGAGGAATTGCTGCTTTGTTTGAGCTTAAGCTATCCTTTCTTTCCCTTATGTTGCCATAGTCACACCATTTCTCGTCACCAGTAACGATATAGGATGAATGACAGTTGTTGTTGTTGACGAACCAGTTGATGACGAGCAACCAGAGATACACATATGGCGACCCACTGATTTTTGTAATTTTTGGCTTATAGCATGTGGTACCCATACACCCTATTTTTGAACCTTGCTAATTACTTACCAGTATCACCCAGTGGTCGAATGATCGCAATTCATCTCATTTGCCAGTTCTCGAGTACACTGACGTTGATCATTGTGGATTAATGCGTTAAAACGATCTTCATCAAATACCGAAGATCCTCCTGACCGTGGAGAATTAATAATGTCAAAACGATCCTCCCTTATACGAGAAAACCATTTTCTTCTCGCAGATGTTCCTGGCTTCCTCCGTTGCTGTCACTCCTTTATTGAGCTCAGAAAGAAGAATATGTCGGAAATATTCTGATTGCTCCTCTGGGCACCCCATTTTCTAGCGTCCACAGTTCCACTCACTATCTCCAAATGATAATAAGATAATAAGTAAACTCAAATAGTAACATTGAACTACAAATAAAAAGTACAGTCGATAAATAAAGCTGTAGCAACCGGAATAGCAACATGTAGAACAAATAAGCTACGAACTTGTGTACCAACAGAATAATTAGTCTTGGATCACAATGTTCACAATGTTTAGTTGTAATCATGTTATTAATTTCGGTCGATAATGACCATCTTCTGGCCCAGAAAATATAAGCGCATAGAGGTAGCTTAATTTTTAAAACGTTCCTAAGTGAGTAAAAACGTGTTGCATTACACATTATCACGCCACTGCATGTTGTAATGCAGTCAAAATCATTAGCCATTTGGGCTTCTTCAAACAAATAATACTATGGTATTAAAAAGTACCACTGAATGGTACAAAACTCAGTTATACTTCCGTGCAGCAGCCAGAAACGTGCCTCCACCCCAAGTCCGCTAGATGCCGCCGCTGCCTCGTCGGCTTACATGATTTCAGAAAAGTGCATTCCTTGTACTCAAGTATATAAAGACTTAGTTCACGTTTTATAAAAGAAAATATAAAAGATAGAACGGAAATGATTGCGTTTACACGTCGTATAATAAATTTAATAGGAAAGGAGGCTTTATTAAATCAAACACCTGTGTTAGAAAATTACACAGTCTCTTCAGAAACTGAACCAATGTAATTACAGAAAGAATTATATCTCACTAGTGGAAACATTATCAAATGTGGACAGCGCGCTCACGCAACCCACCCGTAACACGGGAGCCCGCAGTAATTTACAGGCACAACAGAAAAAGGGAATAAAAATGTCATTGGACGCCACAGCATCACTGCTACACGTCACCCATGTAAAACTATTATTACAAAATATCCATATGTTAAAATAGGTGTGATAAAATTATATAGCCTAAAAGATACGGCAACATGTGTACCGCATCAGGAATCGCACGCCACAGTACAGTGTAGCCGAGCATGACATTTCAAATTTTTGGCTCGTAAATATAACAAATTTTTAGTGGTTAGGCTGCTCTCGTGCATTCACTAACTAAATTAAGAACGGATAAAATGGTTCTAAGAAAAGCAGTGCGACGGCGTAATAACATTACTGCGAAACGTTATTATCTATTCTTGTGAGCATGAATAGTTTTTTATTATCAGTTAAGTTGAACAAATTTGTATACTGGGCACAATATCTTTGTGCAAGCAGTCAGTATTAGAATACATACAGAAAAGAGAGAGGAGAATGGAGAGGAAAAGAAAATAATGCTCTGCTTTCTATGCCATCAATTTTGACAAAGATCAACGAGATAGAGATTGGATCCTATGAGCACTGAATGGTTTTTAAAGTATGCAGTTACTTTAAAGCTTTTGTGTAAAGAGATACCGACGAGAAATACATAGCGAGCCGTAGTAACTGAGAGCGTACCCGAGCTGAAATAGATCGCACATTGTAGTGACGCCGGCAACAGTTTCCAAAAGTGAAGGCTATGTCGTAGCGACTGTAACACCCTTAGTAATACACAAGTACAAGAAGAACGAGAAACAGTGCGCAATGACCTATACGACACATAAACGTGTACTGTTTACTGCCTCGCGGTATTCTCCATGACGAATTCATTCCGATAATGTACATTTTGTCCGGTCTCTCTCTCCCTCTCTCTCTCTCTCTCTCTCTCTCTCTCACACACACACACACACACACACACACACAGCATTTAGGTGCACGTGGTTTCACAGTAAACGAACACTAAAAGTATGTGCGAAAAGTAGTGTGATAACTAGCATCATATACTCTTCGTACAAATGGTAAGTTATTCTTTCTTGTGAACGTTAAGTGCACGTAAACACTGCGTCTGTGTAAGCTGGCAACATGCACATTATCCGAATGAATCTGTGCTGGATGCCAAGATACAATGCAGTGAATGTCACAAATTTTGCGTTATTTGCACCTAGTGTCTAGCTGCGCTTAGTCGTAGATAAAACATGACTGTAATACTTTCATCTGATGATGAGCCACCAATTTCTGTTTCTTTCCTGTAGTTCCTTTAATATCAAAATGTTTTGTGTTCTTAAACATCGTAATTCTTTGTCATTTCAATTCTGTGATATGTTCAGAGACTTGTTCCATGGAAAAGAAACAACAAAGAAAAATTATTTACGCAAATAGCATAAGAAGTTTCATGTGCCTTCGAGAAAACCATTAGAGTTTGCATAATATTTCGTAATCTCCAACTTTCAGTTTGTTTTATCTCCAGTACACGACGTCTGAGGCTGCCGTTGTCCCCGTGCACGTGATAGGAGAAGATGTCCGCTACACGCCCCGTGGGCGGTGACAGCAGGTGGTAGTCCTCTGGAAGCCTTTGAGCCGCCAAGGTAGCTCTTCAGGGCACGCCCCCGCCTCCCTCCATGACGCCACTGTCCAATACACAAGTGTCCGCGACCGGTTTCCGCACCTGCTCACCTTACTATTGGTCGCTACCGCATTTCTCCAGGCGGAGGAGACGCACTACCCCCACCCGCACGCGCAGCTGCGGCGGAAGCGTTGAGCCACTCACCTTTTGTTTGCTTTTGGCTTCCCTTGTTTGGCCAGTCACAGGTGCCAGAATACTGTTTCGGGAGGCAACCACTGAATTCTGACGTCCCATATATTTGTATCGTTTTTGCTTTTATTTTCTGTTGGTACTATTGAATTCTACGTTTCTTACACGGAGATTCAGATTACCTAACTACTAACTTATCTTTCGCTTTGGAAAACCCATGATGGAATAATGACAATATTATCAAAAGGATAGATTTCTATTCACCATTTTGTGGAGATGCTGAGTCGCACAACAAAAAGACGGCCAAACAAGCAAGCTTTCGGCCGGAAAGCCTACACCCGAATTAGACAAAACACACCCACACGCGCGCACATACAAACACAATTCACACAAACATGGCCTTGGTGTGTGTGTGTGTGTGTGTGTGTGTGTGTGTGTGTGTGTAATTCGGATGTAGGCTTTCCGGCTGAAAGTTTACTTGTTTGTCCGTCTTTGTGTTGTGCGTATCTGTGACTCAGCATCTTCGCTATATGGTGGGTAGCAATCTGTCCTTTTCGTAATATTGTCGTTTTCTTTCACTTAAGTAATAGTGTCGCAGTGTAAGTTTTCAAGGTCAGACAATAGAATGTAGATATTCATGGGAACACAATGTTAGCCACACAATTAGATACAAATTTATGTATTATGCAAGGGGCGGTTATGTGCATACACTCACGCCAGTGATGTACTGTTTCTAGTAAGAGCAATTCAATTGGTATAATCGTTCTCCTTGTCTGCTTGTACTGCAGTGCACGCGACGATGGTACTTACCTCCAGGTTTCTAACACATGTCATAAACATGAGAGAAAATAAACTTTCTTGGTGATGTCATCCGTTCGACAGTGATATTTATTTGTTGCCTATGTCAGGGCAGAAACAGATCCGCAAGCAGGTGATGAATTTTATCTGAATGTCCCTGGACTCTTTAACGTTTTGTGGGAGAGCCACTACCGTGCGTTTGGAGTAACGCTTGGAATAAAATCATGGACAATTTTCTCGTTTCGTTCCATTGTCTGTCTTTGATCCATACGGAAAAAGTCGCTTGGTAGGATGCAAAGAATGTTACAGGCGAGGGGAAACATATGTCTAATGAGGCTATATATAACGGCGGCTAAGGTGTTTTTTTTACATATTTTTCTCTCTGTGGTTTCGTTTAATGGCCTCGCTGCTTTGTCGGACTTCATCCTCGCTATAGTAAACCTTATACAACTGCTAACTTTTGCAGATGTTATCTTTTATGTGACATTCTTTGACTTTACCGCATCAGGTAGGTCGTTTTGCTCTGCAGACTCGAAGAACTCCAGCAAATGGTGGAAGTTGAATGCAAGATTATTTTTTGTCGTTATGAACAATATTGTACTGTTGAGAAATCAATTTGACTCCACCAACGTGTACATTGTATGTGGAATCTTACGTCAAAAATATGTATTATGAAATCGAAAGTAAACTGTACCGATTGCTTCCTAAATGGAACTGGAACCCTTGATTAACGTCTGCATTAAATAATTCTGGGCTTCGTGGTTGGGACGTTCAGACTGTAATGATACCGGCGGTTAGTGGACAAGAAACAACTCGACTTGATGTAAGTGAAGTGGTTGGTGAAATAATCGTTTCTATTACGTCTTGGGATTCTGTTTCTTCTTTTAGCTCAGAGAGACTGTTTAGCACTCGTGCTGTGAGGAACCACTGTAACAGCTCTGAGACTGACGCAAGTGTTAAATAGTGCCCTGGCCCTGGAAGTCCTGTTTACGTAAATGAATTTCCCTGTTTTGTAGCCGAAATAAGAATATTGATTCAGATGAGAGATATGACATATACTTTCTCCCACAACATATATTGTCTATGGCACTTGAACATTACCATCTAGCAGAGCAAAGGATCGAAGTAATTCATACTGAGCTTGTTCAGTGTCCCGACATTTAGGCTGCCCCAAAACAAATCACTCTTCCACAGAAGCCGAACCCAAATATACTCGTACCGTTATCCTATACATAGGTTTACTACCATGCCAAATGACACACTTCTTTAAAAAGAATATTAAAATCAGCTTCTCTGCAAATAGTAAATTACGACTAAACGTAATCCATTATGTAAATCCTTCCAAGGCCCTCTGCACTAAATCAGCATATGGTCACGCGCAAAATTCTACATTAGTTATACAGGCAGAAGTTTTGAGACGAGACCAGATACAAAGAAGACCTTGATGCTTTAAAAATAAGACTTACCGACTTGAACAAATCTACATTTTCAACCCATATTGCCGAAGAAAATCATTCAGTGGCGAACATTGAGAACAATATGAAAATATTACGTTTAGCAGGAAAACGAGCGACTGTGAATCTATTACACACACCTCGCCAGACAGTGTCCTTAATAAGCAGACTCATTTGGTTAACACTTCTTTCCTGAAAACCTTTCAAGTAGTACTTCCCACATTCCAATATAAATAATATTTGTACACCTATCTGAAGATCAAGTAACAAATCTTATATAGCACTGTATATATCTGTCACGGTCAATAATTTTCATGGCACTAAATATGAACAAATTTTGATGTACTGTCATCATCACTGTTCATATAGCACAGAAGGAGTTCACCAACTTTCTTCTCCACATTTACTTGTATACCATTTTGTAAAATAAGTTTGTAACTCTATAATTCACAAAACGCCATTATTCTTTCTGTATTTAATGTCCTAAATTAAATGTAAAATACTTTATCCGTTTAACGTAACAGTAATATACTCTTCCTTTTCCTAAATGCCATATCTTTGTAATATATCATTGTATCGCAGCATCTTGGACAGTCATGTGATTTGTAAATACTCCTTACTTGTTTCGACGCGTTGTGGGTGAGTCAAAACTCGTAGTACGCATTGGAAATATGCTTTGTGACCAAACGAAAGTGTCTGAATAGTCATACCGATGTATGTGAGTGTGAAAATACAAATATCATTAGGAGTATGATTCGTGCAAAGAAAAATGTGAAAACAAATGCTCCAGACGGAAATTTCACGCAAGTTGCATTCTGACGTAATTCTGTTGAGCAACGATCTTTATTACACGTTTATGACTGTTAATTGTTGATTATCCTGGAGCAGTTCACCAGTAAAACAACGCATCATACGTTTTACGAAAGCATCAAACCTGACTGATGATGGATTGTATATATCTGAAACCTGTAGCAGTAGTATTTGAATAAAGTAACATAAAACAAATTTCTGTCCAGTTTCTATACACCATCAATAATTTATTCAGTACCATTTATGTCTCTGTAGCATGTGATATTCCTGTAATGTTGATGGTATGTCGAAATAACACACTGACCATTGCGTAATTCCAGGAATTTTACAGAAGAAAGCTCCTAAGGTTAAGCAAGATGAACTGATACATATTCTGTTAAAATTGTTAATAATGACCCTCATTGAGTTGCTAGTCGTTTTTACAACTTTTATTGAGTAATTAAGAAAGGAGGGAAAACTCGTTGCTGGGAAATAGTCTGCCTCCTAAAAAAAGCACCCAGGGCTTCACGTCGCTCATCCGATGATTGAACGAACCTCTGTCAATAATGTTTCATGCCTTAGCTGAAAAAATCATGTAGAGATTTAGCAGTCAACACAGGGCCCTAGAGCACAACCTGACCTCCAAAAATTCACTGACTGAATAAGGTCAACCAGGGTTCCAGCATTTAGCGATTCCAGTCATGGAGTCAGTGAAGTACAAAATTATAGGTGATATCTAATAGAGCCTTGCGCGAATCGTTACAGAGAATATCTTGAGGTTACTGGACAAATGAAGTTAAGAATAGACATGGTGTTTCAAAGTCTTAATGACAAACGTATAGGGGTAACAGAAAACGTCATGAGGAACAACTTTTTTTAGAGACAAAACGTTCGCCGGCGTATCCCGGCGACGTTAGGCGTCTTTAAGAACTGGTTATGCCCCTGAGAGACGTCGTAGCGTAGTCACTCTGCGGCGTTAGTATGTAATTTGTGTTGACTGTAGGCCAGTCACGTGGTCCGCGTGCATGGTGATAGGCCGCGCTTCTAAAATATCTTTCTCCACCTAGAGACACACGTTCTCAAGGTTTTCTTGTTGAAAATCGCACTGTAAACTTTTGGGGTGGATAGTATGCAGATGCAGCGCTCCTGGTTAGTAGACACTGCTAGTGCGGTAAAATCTTGTCCCAGGGCCTGAAAACTAAAAAAAAGAACGCCTGACGTCGCTGAGAAGTGTAAGCGCAACATTTTGTCATTTTATCTTTAACAAGATTTGTTTCCCATTGCGTGATCAGTCACCCATGGACGTGTGTCGCAAAGACCTTGAAACACCTTGTTTATCTAACTGTTGTTTGGAGATCAACAGATTTTCGTCAGTTACGCTGACATCAGGAGATTACATGATCTCGGTGAACATTGAACGTTATGCCACAGAGTATACCGTTGTACTGTGTACGTCCCTCTCCGTAACTGGAGGGACCACTACCATCATTTTCGCGACTGCAGTTTGGATAGCCACCAGCCGAAATCGCGTGCGGTGACTGTTGTGGCGCCGGCCGCGGTGGCCGTGCGGTTCTGGCGCTGCAGTCCGGAACAGCGGGACTGCTACGGTCGCAGGTTCGAATCCTGCCTCGGGCATGGGTATGTGTGATGTCCTTAGGTTAGTTAGGTTTCAGTAGTTCTAAGTTCTAGGGGACTTATGACCTAAGATGTTGAGTCCCATAGTGCTCAGAGCCATTTGAACCATTTTTGAACTGTCGTGGCCGTATATTTTTTCAGTGCCTCGAGAGTTTGGATACCATAGTGTGAATGTTGTTCTTACTTGCAACCAGGCCGTTTTGTCCTTCCGTACGACCTGTCGCCACTTCCTGTTACCAGTGTGAATGGTCTCGATTTTCTCCTGAGTAAGAAGTCGTCAAGAGCAAGCCTATTTTCTTCCTTATTTTTATTCGTTCGCGTGCCGCTTTTTTTCGGCTGGTCGTTAATTTGCATTCATTAGCGTGGCCGGGCTGTCGGCAGCGCCGCTACAATCGATGCAACTCCGTATTCAGCCAGCCGGGGCCACTCCTCCAGTGGCGGCTGCGACCCGATAAATGGATTATGAACCGCGAGCAGTTGCGAAATCACACTCTGCCGCGTTCCGTGCCCAGAATTGTAATTCGTTCGCAGAAAGAACGCAATAAATTGGAGAGCGTTGCCAAAAATCTGAAAGTTTTTAGAGTTGCGAATCGCCGCACTTTTCGCGCTCTTCTTTTACGGACAGCTAGCGCGCACACAGCGCTGAAGAAGTATTTGTGTAATGCGGTGCAGGGTCTTCTTTGTGCCTCAAATGTCTCATTTCCCTGCAATGCCGACTTTCTAGACTTAGCTGTTCGGTTGGAGAGACGCTTCCTAGATTTTTTGGACCGTCAGAATTGAGTGATGACTCCAACTCCCGACTTCTTCCCTGACTTCATCTCAGAAGCTGACGGTCGTAAATGAAGCTGCCGTGGAAAGGTATTGCATGATACCTACAAAGCATCAATTAGTGTAGGACATCGTTGAAAGCTTGAATTACCATACAAACTAGACCCGGCAGGAAATTCGAAGAGGTTTTAATTAGCGTCTCTGTTGCGTCGATAGTTTTTCAGCGCTGAAAGCTATGAAGACCTATAATCGGATAAAGATGATCACAACAAAAAAAAAAAGAAATGGTTCAAATGGCTCTGAGCACTATGCGACTTAACTTCTGAGGTCATCAGTCGCCTAGAACTTAGAACTAATTAAACCTAACTAACCTAAGGACAAGAACTAATTAAACCTAACTAACCTAAGGACATCACACACATCCATGCCCGAGGCAGGATTCGAACCTGCGACCGTAGCGGTTGCTCGGTTCTAGACTGTAGCGCCTAGAACCGCACGGCCACTCCGGCCGGCTGATCACAGCACTTTGGCTGCATGACCACTATCAGCATCAAAAGTTGACAGTTATAGCAAAACATGATTTTGTCAGTTGTCGGTAATTGACCAATAATTTTTCGACATAGGTTAAGATTATTTCCGTAAAGTTTAATTGTGTTATTAACTATTTGTATAAAGAATTCACACGTTGTTTTCCAGTAGACTAGGTTAGATATTGCGTACGCTGATGTGAAAGAACATGCAACGCCAGTCAAGGAAACAAGCTAAAATGTACGTAAATGCAAATTAGTGCTGAACTCCCTGTTGCATCTGACGATATATTTGGTAAATCATAAGCCGCTGAAAGCGAACGACAAACCCACGTACTTAAAAACTAATTTTTTGACGTCAGTAAAAAACGAATTAAGTGTCCGAAATATTTTCTGTTGGTTGCGATCTGCATCTTTGAGTTTAGGAATTACTTCATGTAACATCGTAAGCTGCCGTTAAAATATTTCTATAAGTTCGGTCAAAGTTCATTTTTCAGCACCTTTGTCATAAATGTAATGAGTGCAAGGTTCAAAATGGTTCAAATGGCTCTGAGCGCTATGGGACTTAACATCTATGGTCATCAGTCCCCTAGAACTTAGAACTACTTAAACCTAACTAACCTAAGGCCATCACACAACACCCAGTCATCACGAGGCAGGGAAAATCCCTGACCCCTCCGGGGATCGAACCCGGGCGCGGGAAGCGAGAACTTTACCGTACGACCACGAGCTGCCATAAGTTCAAGGAATCCAGGTGAATATGTATGTTTCAAAACTGCAGCAAAAGTACAAACAATAGTCTACTTACAGTTCTGGTTAACAGCAAGACTTACTGATAATGATTCTATAAGGAGAAAATTAAAGTTTATGAAAATTACGTAGTGTTCGAAATACTTACTCGTCTATGTTGGGTCTCCTTCGAGCAGTCGCTTGTAGTATAGCATTTCTATTCTAAAACAAATTGGTAAAAACGTAAGCAAAATAAATTCTAGTACGTACTTGTAAAGCGACACTGGGTTGGTTTTATTCATACATTGTAAATGCTTTGAATTTGAACTGATTTTGAAGCGAACTCATTGTTTAATATTTGGTGCTTTCCATCGTGTCCTTTCATTTCAGTGGTAGCCTCATTTATTATGTCTTCAAATTTGTATTTATTAAGGACGTCAAAAAGATCAGTTATCGTTGATTTATCAACAGAGCTTAGGGGAAACAATATAACAAGGCAAATAAATTAATATCAATTAATTTTTGGACTGTTGAAATCAGTATTCTGTACACACAAGTGAATATAAAAATAGCTATATATTTGATAGCATGCATTTTGCCTTAGTTCCTAAGCTTTAACGTACCGACTACAGACTGGGATGTCTACGGATTCATTGGATAGGGTACAGACAGACAGTCTTGCGAAGTACTTTTGAACGCATTTTCCAAAAACTATCTTGAGCAGTTAGTTCAGCAGCCCACACGCAATAGAAATATTTCAGATATTGTACCTTCGGCGGACATTGAGTTGCTATCATTTAGATCTAGTACACTATGTGATCAAAAGTATCCGGACACCCCTAAAAACATACGTTTTTCCTATTAGGTGCATTGTGCTGCCACCTACTTCCAGGTACTCCATATCAGCGACCTCACTAGTCAGTACACATCGTGAGAGAACAGAATGGAGCGGTCCGCGGAACTCACGGACTTCAAACGTGGTCAGGCGATTGGGTGTCACTTGTGTCATACGTCTGTACGCGAGATTTCCACACTCCTAAACACCCCTAGGTTCACTGTTTCCGATGTGATAGTGAAGTGAAAACGTGAAGGGACACGTATAGCACAAAAGCGTACAGATGGACCTAGTCTGTTAACTGATAGAAACCGCCGACAATTGAAGGTCGTAATGTTAATCAGCAGGCATCTATCCAGACCATCACACAGGATCCACTGAAAGTACTATGGCAATAAGGCGGGAGGTGAGAAAACTTGGATTTCATGGTCGAGCGGCTGCTCGTAAGCCACACATCACGGCGGTATATGCCAAGCGACTCCTCGCTTGGTGTAAGGAGCATAAACATTGGACGACTGAACAGTGGAAAAACGTTGTGTGGAGTGACGAATCACGGTACACAATGTGGCGATCATATGGCGTTGTGTGGGTTTGGTGAATTCCTGGTGAACATCATCTGCCAAAGTGTGTAGTGCCAACAGTAAAATTCGGAGGCGGTGGTGTTATGGTGTGGTCGTGTTTTTCATGGAGGGAGCTTGCACCCGTTGTTGTTTTGCGTGGCACTATCAGAGCACAGGACTACATTGATGTTTTAAGCACCTTCGTGCTTCCCACTGTTGAAGAGCAATTCGGGGATGGCGAGTCATCTTTCAATACGATCGAGCTCTCGTTCATAACGCACGGCCTGTGGCGGAGTGGTTACACGACAATAACATCCCTGTAATGGACTGGCCTGCACAGAGTTCTGACCTGAATCCTACAGAACACCTTTGGGATGTTTTGGACCGCCGACTTCGTGCCAGGCCTCATCGACCGACGTCGATAGCTCTCCTCAGTGCAGCATTGCGTGAAGAATGGGCTGTCATTCCCCAAGAAACCTTTCAGCACCTGATTGAACATATGCCTGCGAGAATGGAAGCTGTCATTGAGGCTAAGTGTGAGCCAACACCATACTGAATTTCAGCATTACCGATGGAGGGCGTCACGAACTTGTAAGTCATTTTCAGCAAAGTGTCCGGATTCTTTTGATCACATAGTGTATGATGCACTTAGAGGAATTACGGGCAAGATTTACACAGATTATGAATCGTGTCCTGGAGAAGTACGAGTGTGTGTCTAGTAGGTGGGTTAAGGACAGAAAAGACCCACCGTGTTTCAACAACGAGGTTCGGAAAATGTTAAGGAAGGAGGAGCTGTTGCACTCTTGGTTCAAAAGAGAACAAGCAAATGACGAACGCAAATGTTAGTAGAATTCTTGCGACTGTAAAAAGATCTACGCGCGAAGCAAACAACTACCACCGTCGTCTCTTAGCAGAAGATCTGGCTGAGACCCCGAGAGAATGCTGCTCCTAAGTTAAATCACTAATTGGCTCTAAAACTTCTATCCAGACACTCGTTGACCAGTCTGGTTTGGAAGTAGAAGATAGCAAAAAGGAAAGCTGAAGTTTTAAATTTTACCTTTAAGAAATCGTTTACGCAGGAGAATCGTACAAACAATCTGTCGTTTGACCGTTCCACAGATTCCCGTATGGACGACATAATAATAGGTATCCTTGGCGTAGAGAAACACTAAAAGAGTTGGAAAAAAATAACTCGCCAGGTCTTGATGGATCCCACTTCAGTTTCACAAGAAGCGTCGATCCCTTACTTAGCTTGTATTTATCGCGAATCTCTTGCTCAGCGCAGAGTCCCAAGCGACTGGAAAAAAGCGCAGGCGACTCCTGTGTATGAGAAAGGTAAATGAAGGGACCCTCAAAATTATAGACTAATATGCTAAAAGTATCAGTTTGAGGAAGCATCGCTTGTGCGAAATACAGTTTGTCCTTTTCTCGCATGATACACTCCGGCCTAACGACGAAGGGCAACAAGCAGATTTCATATTCCTAGATTTCCGAAAATCGCTTGTACGGTGCTCCAATGCAGACTGTTAATGAAGTTACAAGCATTTGAAAGAAGTTCCCAGATATGCGAGTGTCTCAGAGACTTCTTAAGCAGTAGAGCCCAGTACGTTATCCCTCATGACGAGTATTCATCAGAGACAAGGATATCGTCAGGATTGTCCCAAGAAAATGTGATAGGACTGCTGTTGTTCTCTATGTACATAAATGGTTTGGCGGCCAATGTGGGCAGGAATCTGCGATTGTTTGTGCTGATGCTGCGGTGGTGTCCTGCTTGGCACAGTCACGTCGTGTCAGTATCTGCGTGTAACGTTGCAAAGCAGTGTGAGATGGAAGGAGCGTGTGAGGATTGTGTAGGGAAGGTAAATGGTCGACTTGGGTTTATTGGGAGAATTTTGGGAAAGTTTGGTTCATCTGTAAAGAAGACTGCGTATTGGACAGTAGTGGGACCTATTCTTGAGTAGTGTTCCAGTTTCCGGGTTCCGTACCAGGTCGGATTAAAGTAAGACATCGAAGAAATTCAGAGGCTGGCCGCTAGATTTGTTACCGACAGGTTCGAGCAACACGCAAGTGGTACGGAAAGGCTTTGGTAAATGTGTGTCCCTGGAGGGAAGGGGACGTCCTTTTCGAGGAACGCTATTAAGAAAATTTAGAGAACCGGCATTTGATGCTGACTGATACTTCTTGGTCATTTTATGGTCAGTGGGCATAAATTTGTGCAATCTGTTCCATTTTTAGCCTAGGAGTGTAGGAGTAATATTGAACGGAAAACTAAAATGAGCTAAAGACTCCGATGATTGATTACTCCCTAGGTGGAAAAGCTGAACAGCACGACTTGTTCGTGCTATTCTAGGCGAACAAAATGTATAGCGGATCGGGTTCCACGCTGTCTCTTCTCTGCCATCATTAACAACAACAACAACAAAATTACTCTCTATGTGCACTACTTTTAGCCCTTACTACTGTTACATGTCTGAAACATCGCACACTCCGTCTGCTGGAACGCCGACCAGTTTTTGTTAATAGTACTACTTCACAGTCACGAATGTTTCTGTTATAACAGAAAGTGTCTCTGTCTTAGGTGTACTTCAAGCTGAATCAAGTCATATTTTTATATTACAGTTACTATTTATTACAATTATAATTATTATAATTATGAGTACTATTATTATTATTATTTGTATTTGTATTGTGACAATTATTATTACTGATCCAAAATTTAATCCAAAAGTTTTTTTCTGTGTGTTAAACACTGGTCTGATTTAAGAGAAATAACCAAACAAAAAATAAATAAATAATTAAAATGTAAAACTGAACTTAGATTGCCCTTCCTTAGAGCCCTACGTTTAGATTTGTGATCAGTTGAAACTTTAATTAAAATAGTCTAATGCATATCCGACGCAGTCCCCTAATCGTTATTAATTCATAACAGCGCAAGGCCAGCAGTTCTACTTTTCGCGTCTGTTCATGATACGCAGGTGTATTTTGGAACTGAGACAAAAATTCTGAAGGGCATTTGTATTCGTTTTCTACTGTGTTCGTTACCCGAAGAGTCGACCAAAAACGAATAGCCAAAGGCCATAATTATTGATCAGAAGTACCCAATAGCTTCATCTCTTTTCCTCCGAATCGCGACACGTCACAGTGCTGCTCTTATCGCTAGGCTGACGTTTACCTGATCTGACAAAAACCGTGTAATTTGATTAAATATATTTATCTGTTACTGTACACATATTAAAGACACGAGATGTAAAGATAGTCGTTATTTTTAATATGAAACAGGTATCATCATTCCTCTGACGCAATCTGTGCAGCCCTCTTAGATTGTTTGCAGATGATTCTGTCGGTTACCATCTTGTAAAGTCATCAGATGATCAAAACCAATTGCAAAATGGTTTAGACGAGATATCTGTATGGTGCAAAAAGTGGCAATTGACTCTTAATAATAAAAAGTGTGAAGTCATCCACATGAGTACTAAAAGGAATCCGCTTTATTTCGGCTACACGCTAAATAACACAAATTAAAAGGCTATAGATTCAGCTAAATTCTTAGGGATTACAATTATGAATCACTTAATGTGATGGGGAAAGCAAACCAAAGACTGTGATTTCTTAGCAGAAGACAACAGGTCTGCTAGAGAGACTGCTTAAGCCACTCCTTTCCGCTCTCTTCCGGAATATTGCTGTGCGGTGTGGGGTCCCGAATCAGACGGGAATGACGGAGGACAACGAAGATCTTCAAAGAAGGGGAGGTCGTTTTGTATTTGATTGCGAAATAGGGAAGAGAGTACCACGCAGATGATACTTGAATTGGGGTGCCAGTTGTTAAAACAAAGGCGTGTTTTCCGTTGAGACAGGATCTTCTCGTGAACTTTCAATCACCAACTTTCTCCTCCGATAACGAAAATATGCTGTTGGCGCCCACCTACATAGGGAGAAACGATCATCATGATAAGGTAAGCGAAATCAAACCTCACACAGAAAGATTTAAGGGTTCGTTTTTCCCGCGTGCTTTTCGAGAGTGGAGCGGTAGAGAAATGGATTGAAAGTATTTCGATGAGCCACTTGCGAGGTACTTAATTGTGAATCGCAGAGTAATTATGTAGCTGTAGATGCAGATTTAGATTGTATGTCCAACACAGTACAGTGTTAAAGCTGCAGATGTCACTGAATAACAGGTCACCTCTATCGCTGAACATTCGTGGCAAAGCTTACAATAAGTAACTGAGTTGCAATTATAACGTGAAAAGCAAAAAAGACGTACTCTTCAGAAATGTCCGTAGAGCAAAGGATTCCTCAGACTCAGTTCCATCCGATCTGCTATACTGTACACTCAGTGCGACTCCTTCAGCTTAGGAAGCTGTGCTAAACTGTTTCGAAAACTGCTGGTGACCACGATAGTTCTGTTAAACCGGAGTCCTGTGTTCCCATTACTGTGGACGGCTGCAGAACTTGACATTGTAGAGGGGATGAAACATGGCGCCGACAGTTACGTTACTCCTGGAGAGAAATGTGTCCAAGTGTCTTAATTTCCCCCGAGGCGGGCGGCATGGCGTCGTCCGTGTCACACTTACTCTCTGACTGTAAAAGAGACGGGAGAAGAGTTTCCCAACGAAGACATCACTTCAGGATAAAATTTGTTCATCGTTACATTGTCAGAAAGAACAAAAGGTAATTACTGTGTAAGTCGCTATGTTAACTTGGACGTAAACCACTATGGAGCTTGACACCGAACGAAAATTATTTAACCCTGTCAACTATGGCAACAGTGTCAAAATAAAATTTATCTGATTAGACAATTAAAGGTGTATTTACAGTTCTCTCCGTACGAGAAATAACCGTTGTTCCACCAGGAAATTTCTGGTCTAGTCAGTGAGGCGAAAGGCAGAAATTTGGCTTCCGTCGTATGCACCTACCCACGGAAAGCAGTGTGGATCGTCCAGACCTAAATTAATCATTACAGAGCGTTATTAGCTGCTGAATAAAATTGCGCACATAAACTTCAATAATGCTAGCAACAATTACTTCTCGAATGTTTGTATCAAATCCATTGATAGGTTTTGACTGTTAAGCGTCGAGGATCTACATCTACATCTACATCTACATTGATACTCCGCAAGCCACCCAACGGTGTGTGGCGGAGGGCACTTTACGTGCCACTGTCATTACCTCCCTTTCCTGTTCCAGTCGCGTATGGTTCGCGGGAAGAACGACTGTCTGAAAGCCTCCGTGCGCGCTCTAATCTCTCTAATTTTACATTCGTGATCTCCTCGGGAAGTATAAGTAGGGGGAAGCAATATATTCGATACCTCATCCAGAAACGCACCCTCTCGAAACCTGGCGAGCAAGCTACACCGCGATGCAGAGCGCCTCTCTTGCAGAGTCTGCCACTTGAGTTTGCCAAACATCTCCGTAACGCTATCACGGTTACCAAATAACCCAGTGACGAAACGCGCCGCTCTTCTTTGGATCTTCTCTATCTCCTCCGTCAACCCGACCTGGTACGGATCCCACACTGATGAGCAATACTCAAGTATAGGTCGAACGAGTGTTTTGTAAGCCACCTCCTTTGTTGATGGACTACATTTTCTAAGCACTCTCCCAATGAATCTCAACCTGGTACCCGCCTTACCAACAATTAGTTTTATATGATCATTCCACTTCAAATCGTTCCGTACGCATACTCCCAGATATTTTACAGAAGTAACTGCTACCAGTGTTTGTTCCGCTATCATATAATCATACAATAAAGGATCCTTCTTTCTATGTATTCGCAATACATTACATTTGTCTATGTTAAGGGACAGTTGCCACTCCCTGCACCAAGTGCCTATCCGCTGCAGATCTTCCTGTATTTCGCTACAATTTTCTAATGCAGCAACTTCTCTGTATACTACAGCATCATCCGCGAAAAGCCGCATGGAACTTCCGACACTATCTACTAAGTCATTTATATATATTGTGAAAAGCAATGGTCCCATAACACTCCCCTGTGGCACGCCAGAGGTTACTTTAACGTCTGTAGACGTCTCTCCATTGATAACAACATGCTGTGTTCTGTTTGCTAAAAACTCTTCAATCCAGCCACACAGCTGGTCTGATATTCCGAAAGGCACATTGGAAGTCTCTGTTTCAAAGATATTATGAGGGGAAATAACGGAATTCGTAGCTTTTCTTGCAGATTGGATTAGACAATTTGTAATTTGCTACGAGAGGAAAGTAGTGCAACTTAAATGAAAGGAGTGTGCTATTTCAGCGAGACCATTCTGAAAGTTAACGGAGAAAGCAATTCATTTCGGTGAAACCTGAGCCCATTATACCCTTGTTACTTTGAAGTGACATGTGATATTCCGTATTTAATGCAAAGTCTTATGTACTTTCCTTACAGTACTGACAGTGGCACTACACTACGGCTCATGTGCGTTGATGACAGTATTATCGTGTTTTTATAAATTCTGACGGTGACAGATTTGGCTACAAGTTTTATTAGTTTTGCTTTTTAGTTTAATGAGACATATGAATCTGATGATAATTTATTTTTTAAATTATTTTGCGTTTTTATTACTATACAGAAGAAAAATTAATACAAATAAAACGTACAAAAAATTTTAAAAAATAGTCAACATAATGAAACTACACACACACACACACACACACACACACACACACACACACACACACACACACACAGAGTCCTCCCACGACCTACCCTTCGTCCTTTCACATCCCAGCATCCTAGTCCACTCCAACCCTCTCAGTATACTCTACAGTAACTGAGCAAGACCACGTGCAGTGTGCAATGATTTTGTGAAGCAAAATGCGATAGTGCGACATATATCAATTGAAAATTTGTACTGTATTCATCTTAGTGGCTGCAGAAGAATGAATGGACGTATGAAAAGAATAGAAAAATGAGAGCAAATGACCAGTGGAAAAATGCTTCTATCGGAGAACAAAAAGGCGAAAATGCTCCTCTCTATTAAAGAACTCTAACAGAAAGGGGGGTACCAACTGCCTCGTTCCACCTTCCTCAGCTTCTTTAAAAATTGTCGCTAAAATATTCGCGCTTTTTTAACATGCAGTTCACCCCTCACTCCCACAAGCTGCACTATCTATAACCCGCTCGCACCCTGTAGCCCAGCGCTGTGAGTCTCTCATGCCCATCCACCCCAGTTACCTACTCTTACCCACACATTCGGCCCAGCTCATTGTCATTATCTCTTTGTAAGTCTCGAACTGTCACTGTCTCCCGTCTCAAAGCCACAGACTCCTTCGTTATGCCCTACTGCTGCTCCTCTCTCGTCTCACTGTCACTATCTCTCTCTCTCCCTCGTCATTGTCATAGACTTTGTCTCTCATTAGCACTGTCACTCACTCACTTCCACTTTCTCCATCTGTTTTTTTCTCTTTCACTGGCACTGTCTTCTCTTTTCTTAGCATTGTTCTCTCACTGTCTACTATGTACCGCTGCCACTGTGTCCCTCTCTTTTCTCATACTGCAATTTTCTCCTTCGCTCCTTCTATACCACAGCCACTGTCTACTATCTTCCAGTATTTATTATTTCTCCATGTATTTACCTCTGTCTCCTTCTCCCTCAGCGTAAAACACGCGAATAGGTTCGCATGCCAACATTTCTCTGAAAAAATTTAAGTGGTGGTAAGAAAGGTAGAATGAGGAACTGGTACCCCACTTTTCAGTCTTTTCAGTAAGAGTCTTTTAATAAAGAGGAACATATTGGCCTTTTCTGTGCTGCTGTAGGAGCATTTTTCCGTTGGTTCCCTTCTTTTCCGTACCACAACAGGGCATGTCACTCGTATGAAAAGAACATGATGATTCAATAAAAGTTTGATAATTTACTTATGTGAAAGAACGCAAAGCTAATTTTCCGCATCTGACCGTATTTTACGTGCACAAAAATTTTGCATGTGCTTCAGTACTATAACGTGGAGTTCCCAAAACCCTTCTGATGATAACGAAGGCACTTCACATCATATTTCTCCGTGCTACGTCACTTTATAAACTACGTTTTCGACTCGCACCGCATTTTACCTGCATATGTAGGGTAACCTTGAAACCCTGTGTTTAGGATCTTAGATGTAAATTATAAACATTTCAGCCATTAGCTGTGCATAGCTATCTTGGAATCCCCTACTGAGGTTTGGCCCGCTGCTGACGGCGAAAAAAAATGTGGTGAAATTTTTTTTGTATTTTTTCTTAGGAACCGCACATAGATTTAAGCAAATGCATCATTCATTCATTCATTCGTGGGCATACGCGTCAGTTGAATTAAATTACGAGTTTATCACGCGTATGCCCGTGATTAGTCAATCTATTTAATTATTACGTGCATATTTTACTGGCACGAGTAGGATCACGTTGAACCTCTGTATAGGAATAAAGAGATCAATAAAACTGTCAAAATTATTCGAGATCGGTATCTTACGAATATATCGTAAAAGTCTCAGACATTTGCTGCGCGTGGTCTTTTTGGAATCCTCGTCTGTGTTTTGGTCCGCTGGTGATTATGAAAGTACAGTAGAAAACTTTTTTTGGCGGGTGAGGGGTTCCTTGGAACCATCGATGAATTAATGGTGCCTCTATAATTTCCATCAAGCTCACCGTCGACCACATCGAATGCAAAAAGAACCAACCGATTTGCTCCATTTGCGTAAGCAGGAGGAAGTCTCTAATATTCATACTTTGACCCTGTACTGTAGGATAGTGGTCCTAAGGCGATCCTTCTATTGAGTACCGAAAAGTCCCGGTTTTATGCACGGTGTTTTGGAATCTATCAGAAAGCATGCTGTCGCATGCATGCTGATAAATCACTACGCTATAATTGTAAATAGTTTGGTAATTTAAATGTGCTGGCAGGAAATACTACAGATCTCATAAAATTTGTTAATTCAGTAATGTTCATTATATTATGGATTACTGATGGAGGACACTTAGAATTGGTGAGACATGTTTGGTTAAAAACGTGGCTGCAAATATTATCGATTTAATGAAATACTGACTGATGGTGTAGATTTAGTGTAGCTGCTGCATACACCAGTGCCCGAGTGTAGCAATCGCAATCCCTTGGCGGGGCGAGCACAGGACAGTGTTAACTCGCGCCGACGGCACCGTGAGGGTGGCTTCTGCGGAGCTGCGGCCCCACTTCGGGGCTGCTTATCCCCAGGCCAGCCCGCCCGCCGCTGTGCCTGCGTAATAAAACGCAGGTCTGCTAACTCTGTTGTAAACGCTGCGCGCAGAATGCCGCCCCGAGTTATTGTTCCATTGCGGCGGCGACTCGGCGCGCTGCGCCGCCCTGGGAAATGCCGAGCCGAGTTACACCAGCGCGAGAATGTGTAATCCACGAGTCAGAGTTCCAGGCCCGGGAAAGGGATTAGGCGCTGCCCGTGACTTGTGGGGCAAGGTCCGCGTATGTCTTCCCTGCGAGCTAGCTGGCAGGCTCGTTTTCTCACTTCTTTCCTCTCTCTCTGCGTTGAACAAACATTAAACGCAACACACCGCGCACTCCACGAAAGACTAAAAACATTTTCTCGCTCTCTCTTCCATATTCGGCTCGAGCGGTGTTATTCGTTTTAAACGTAGTTCATCCCATAGCAGGAAGCTGCACAAGTGTTAGATCGATAAAGAAAGCATGAAATACAGCAGCAGAGTCGTATCGGCGTGGGTTGGCCCAACAGGAGGCGTAACTGTAGTAATTTTCTCTGGAATAGGTCAACAGAGTGATGTATGTTTCCATGTGTGTTGTACGTGGAAGCAATTTCGCTGTCAGGACCGAAAAATTTCAACATGACACTGTCAGCAGGACAGGGAATTCGGTTTGGCCGCAGTTGTCCATATACATCCAAATCCACTCTAGTATCCACCTTACTGTGTGCGACGGAGGGCACTTTTGGGATTTCCATATTGCCAGTTCCGTTTGCAGATGGTTCTTGGGAAGAACGGCAGACAATAAGCTGCCTCTTTGGTTTTCTCAACGTGGTCATTTCTCTCTCTGTCCATCTCCCACTCCCATTCCATCTCATTCTCCCTCTCCTTTTCAATCACATCCCTGTCTGTCAATCTCCTGCTCCCCTCATTCTCTGTCCATCTCATTCTCCCTCTTCTCTTACTGTCCATCTCCTCTCCCAAATCCACTGCTTAACCATGCCCACCCACATGTGTTGCCCCTGCAAGGCATGCCAATACTACACATACAACATTCCTCCTCCCCCCCTTTCTCTGTCCATCTCTTTCTACCTGCTCTTTCTGTGTATCTCGTCTTCCGCCCTCTCTCCCTCAACAAGCAGGTTGTGCAGGCCAGCCACGTCAGGGGTTGTACACACTTTCTTGCATGTATCTTCGCTCCTGTTGGAGTTAGGAGGTTGTAACCCCTGCAGTGCTGATTCTCATATGGTAAGCAATATGTATATCAAATTTGGTTGAAACCGATCCAGTGGTTTAGGAGAAGATGCTGGACAGTAATGGGCCACGTCTCACTACCTTGGGGTACTTCCATTATTATCTTTACATCTGTCGATTTCCTCGTGTTCAGAACAATGCGTTGAGTTCTATCTGCTAGTAAGTCCTGAACCCATTCACATGTGTGGTCCAATACTGGCGAAGCTCGTATATTGTTCACTGAACCAAAATACAGAACTGTATCGAATGCCTTCTGGAAGTCGAGTAACATGGCATTAACCTGGGCTTCTTTACCCATGGCGCTTTGTATTTCATGGACAAAGAGACAGCTATGTTTCAAAATCTCTGTACTGTAATTCATATGAGCAGATTTTCCTTCTCCAAAAACTTCGTATATCATATATGTGAATGACATTCCATAATATTTGTGCAAACTGACTTCAGTAGCATAGGCCTATAGTTATGTGTAACATAATCTGACTGAAAGATACGTAACAGAAGTTGTTACATTCGCTTATTTCCAGTAATATCCTGTTCTAGAAGCACAGAGTGTAATGGAAAAGTGCCGCACAGAAACCACGTTAATTTCGTTTATATAATATTCTTATTTTATCGCCCATTTATTCTGATTTTGAAGATGTCACTTGTGAGGCAGCGGCCTGTTTCAGGCCTTTCAGCTCAGAGTTTATCCTATTTGCGTACTGAATTTGCTTATGAGGCACCCTTTCTTCATTTACTTTCCAGTCCAGTTTAATTTGTTGACTTTTCACCTATACTACGTGCTGATAACGGAGTGGGTACGGGTAGTGTGTACCAATATAGGTAACCCATCCCTCTGCACCTAATCCAACATTTCATTCTTGTAGTAGTTTCTTCTGTGAAATGCATCTCGTCTTGCACAGGAGAACTCCTTTTCGCTGAGGAGGAAACGGGGACAACTTTCGCACGTTCTGGAAGAGCTGTCGATGACTTAGGGTCCAGGGTTACAGGCTAATGGGCCGCATGGACTGTCGGACGAGCCTTTGCAGGGATTTTCCTCCTGGCTCAGCTTCCGCGGACAGTGAGCATGGGAACAGTATACTGGTGGCCTCTATACCAGAACCGGAAACCACTGTTGGAAGGGTCAGAACTCTACTTATAACGCCTATACGTACGTTGTGCCAAATATGACCTTAACATACATTAAGTGTTACCGTCTGTGAGGAATTCTGAATTGTTTGACCGTGTGTTAACCTAATTGACAGAGGGTGTCGGACATAAATTTCGTTACTGTGGCAATTAGTAGAAAGCAGAAATACTTTAATTTTGTAAGAAATGTAAGCAATAAAGTTCCCTTAAATGAAACAATCAACGGTCGCCAGCCTAATTAGGCATAATAATGTGAAAACATTATTTTCAATGGATTTAAATATACTCTTGCAAAAGGGACTTTCATAAATTCTGTCTTAGTAAAGTGCAATGAACACACACGACTACCAGGCGAAATGCACAGTGGATAGCAGTAGCTATTAATATCATAGGTTAGCAATCACAGAAATGTAAGAGAGACTTTACTCCTGTTAACTGTAATTACTACCTCAACCAGTAATTATTTCAGCATAAAATATTCTCAAAAACCTCACAAGATTAGGTGGCACCGGACAAGAGTTGAAGTTTGACTAACACATACACATCACAAATGCAATAATTGAACACTGTACTAAGATATTTCATGTTCACTCTACTGCTGAAATGTTCCAGAGTTCAATAGCAAGAACCATATTCAAATTAACTTTCTCCTGCTAGCAAAGATTAAAGTGGGGGCCCTTAAACTATCCCTTCATTTATACGCAACTATGCACGCATTTCAGAAACAGTTTCCATCACATAAAAGCTGAACTACAACCCCACGTAAGATTATTTAGCCCACAATGCTTTATAACAATTTATACTAGCAATATTCTTATTTAGATTCGGAAATAAATTCAAGTTCAAATTAAGTTTTCAGTAGGTTCAAGATTATGTGCTTCTTTTACTACTTATGAAGCAAGTAGTTTTAACTATTAAAATTTATACCCTTTAGCACTAAACTTTGGCACAATCAAAGTAGTAGCAATTCAAAGCAAAATAAAGCTTTTTAACAAGTTTAAAATAATTTGCCTCTCTCTTTATCTATGAAACAAATGATTTAACTAGCATCTTTTATATACTTTAAAAGTGACACTTAGGCACATTTAAATAGAAACAACTTTGCATTTCATCATAAATAGGATACTCGGTCTTTAGCACTTTTAGGATAGGACCCTGCTTGGTATCATGAAGAGGACAGTTTCAGAGTTCAAACACAAATTTTGCAACACTTGAATTATTGTTGCAAAAGCACACAAAAGCACACTGGTTCATACTGGCATACATATCTGTTTTCCAAAGTAGGTGAAGCAGTGGGGCTATAGAGGTGGCAAGCACGTGGTGGCTATCAGGTCTCCTTCTGGCGGTTTTAAGCTCCATTTAATTCTTCCTGGCGACGTATGCATCATTTTTAGAGCCTTTCCAAATGTGAGAGCACCATTTTACAACCGGAACCACATTTGAGGCCATTCCATCATAGATTTGGTTTCAGAACGCCTCACTTGGCACCTGCGGTGTTGACTACGTGACTGTTGGCCACTT
Source organism: Schistocerca americana (assembly GCF_021461395.2). Taxonomy (NCBI): domain Eukaryota; kingdom Metazoa; phylum Arthropoda; class Insecta; order Orthoptera; family Acrididae; genus Schistocerca; species Schistocerca americana. The sequence continues at coordinate 157,557,825 of NC_060123.1, forward strand.
ACTGCCTAACATGCTCTCTCTGTTGCCGCCAAAATTGACCGCCACTTCCACCTTTTCTCGCGCGCCAAGTCCCTTCCGTAGTGGAGGGGGTTCCCTTCGTCTTTTCTATTTCACAAGTAAGTATGAACCAGTTTTCTACATACAATTTTGTTCTCAAAAACAGACATATTTAATAAATTTTCATTATTTTAGCACACTGTTAAGTTAAAACAAATTATGCATCACAATTTTCCATATCCCTCCAACAGTGCAAAGAACATAGGCGTAAAGAGTAAACACATCACCGTTATATACACTTAATTGCACTGTACTAACCACTCATAATCCATAATAGTGTTACATGTTTCGCTGGTAAAGATCGCATGATGTTCTCAGCTCTCCACTTTCCGCTGTGCTGCTGTGTATGGTTCCCAGATACGTTTCCTCGAGCAAAATGTGTAGCCACTCGTGTGTCTGCAAAATTTCCAAACTTTGCCATTCCCATGGGAACGATGTGCAAGGCTCAACAAAATTACCAGAATTTTTCACACACACGTTTGGACGTGTGGCAATGAGGTGACACTGATTTCCAGTTTCCATAGACACTTGTCTCATTGGCGGATGCATTTTAACTTAATGGTGGGAACTAGTGAACGGGTTCCCAGATTCCTGATTAGAGGAGCTCTTGGGTCCTTTCTGGAATTGGCTAGAAAAGATTGTGCGGGGTGCATTTGCGAGGTCTCAAGGAAGGCTTTCAAAATTCAGAGAAGCATTCGTATTCGATTCATATTCGTGTTCTGATTCGAACCCCTACTTGGTGACTCTACTTTCCTAGCTCGTATGTGTTTTTCTTGATTCGGACGTCTCTCAAGTCTTTGAAGTTTCACTTTAAAATTACGTTCATTCGCGACGAGTAATCAGAAGGATGACAAGATCCGCGATCACAATGGCTCAGCCAGCAATAGTTATAAGCAGAGGCCGGCATTTCGGCGCAGCACGACTTGTCCGCAGAGTCCTCGACGGCAGCCATGTTAAGACCGCTTCTACAGTGCGCAGTCTAGACTTCGAAAACCGCGATGCAGTGGCGGAAGACAAGTTCTTAGTCTTGTTGCACTATCTCAACCGTAATTGTGCAACATCGTGCCAGAGGCGAGCCTAATAATCATTCCTTTCTTATCATTGTTCTATTTTAATTGTGTAAATTCTTTCTCAAATTGTTTTATGACCTCGACGTTTGTGAGTCCTGAGTAATTTTTTACACAGTGTTTGAATAAATATTATTTCATCAGATCAAACTCTATCATTCAGCAGCCATTAAAGTAAATTACATAGAAATGCCCAACTCCTCCAACCATAAGCAATGGGCGAGGCCTGACGATTTGAAGAACTTAACAAAAAACGTTTTCCATGTGCACAGCAGTTGATTTTTCAAGCAGCCTCTTAGCTTCATGGGGGTAATCAATCATTTTATACGATCTAGGGTGACAGCATTAGTCTAATGTGCGTGCATACCAACGGAGCACCTAATGAGCAAGATGTCGCATCACAGCACACCCGGCTTATGGCACACTTCGTGAGTCTCTCCGATTCCATATTTTTTTTGTCGACATAGGATCATTCTCAGTATTACGCTCGGCTTCTTATAGAAAGTAGAAAGAAGCAGCTGCCATTATTAATTATCATATTTATTGTAAAAAAAGTGCCATTTATAGTTTCAAACAGACGTGTTCCAATGTTCCCATATATTTTGTGGTACTGACATAGTACTGTGAAGTGTCTCAGGGCAAACAGCGAGTACGTTGAAAATCATGTCTCTGTTTTTTGTGGTTGATTTTCGTGTGGAAGGCTTCATATTGCTAGGAAAAAAAAATGGTTCAAATGGCTCTGAGCACTATGGGACTCAACTGCTGAGGTCATCAGTCCCCTAGAACTTAGAACTACTTAAACCTAACTAACCTAAGACATCACACACATCCATGCCAGAGGCAGGATTCGAACCTGCGACCGTAGCGGTCTCGCGGTTCCAGACTGTAGCGCCTAGAACCGCACGGCCACTCTGGCCGGCAGCTAGGAAAAATAAAGCAGAATACTCACTTTTAGGATCTCCCCCCCCCTTCCTCTCTTTCTCCATCCCCCCCCCCCTCTCTCTCTCTCTCTCTCTCTCTCTCTCTCTCTCACACACACACACACACACACACACACACACACACACACACACACGAGCACGAGCGCTACATGGACATAAATATCACGAGAAGCTGGCGAGATGTGAATGACAAGTATTTGCTCAACTTATAAGAGTTTTGTACATTGATAGTGCGTGATTTCGATGTTATGTAATTGAACTAAGGGAAGATATTTTCTGAAATTCTCTCATTGTTTTTGCAAATAATGTGAGAGGCATTATTTTGGAAACCAACTATGAATTATTGATGTGGTACAGTTAATGTCATAGGAATTGTGGTACTAGAATATTTTGTAAATTACTGACAAAATCTTTCTAAAATCCTTAGAAACGCTAATTTTATTTTGACAGGATGTACATTTAGGAGCAAGCGCCATTTTCAGGGCTTTGTGAGTATTATAAGACTGTCACTTTCATGTCAGTACGACAGAAACTTGTTGGTGGTTGTAGTGTAGTTTCATGCAAAAAAATGCATGTAAACTACAGCACAACACTTGAATTCTTACTTTCATGGTCGGAAACCAAATCAGATCGAATGTGATAACATTCGGGTACTGGATGTAACTTTCAAGGAAACGTTTCTCAGAGATCTACTTTGCGTAATTTTGATCTTGAATTTTCATTATTTAAAGTCGAAAGAACCCGCTTGGTTTCAAAGTTAATTGTTAAAAGTCATGCTTCGATAACTAACTCTACAGCAACAACATCGAGCGGGGTGGCGCATTGGTTAGCACACTGGACCCGCATTCCGGAGGACGCGTCCGGCCATCCAGATTTAGTTTTTTCGTTATTTCCCTAAATCGCTCCGGGCAAATGTCGGAATGGTTCCAGTGAAAGGGCACGGCCGATTTCCTGCCCTATCCTGGACACAATCCCAACTTGTGCTTCGTCTCTAATGATCTCGATGTCGATGGGACGTTAAACCAAGTCTACCTTGCCTCCAAAACAACATAAAACATCAAACTTTTTTGCTGTTATAGCCTAACTGTAAAGCCAAATCAATACGTATTTGGTCATGAGTCTGCCATAATATGTGGTCGTATTGAATACAGACACAGTTTACATGGCTGACAGCTGTCAGATTCAAAATTCCCACGTATAGCGTGCCTTGGATCAATGATGGACGAGCCACCTAGATGTGATTGGTCGGCGTTTGGAATTTAGTGGCGGACACCACAGCTAACGCGGAATACCACATACGAAAACGAAACACGTAATTGCGTCTGATAAAACTTGCACATTTATATATTCCTCCAAAATAATAAGTAAACACATGCAATAACAACTACAATAAAGTAAATGAATAACATAGCGGTGGTAAATAGCAAAATGGTTCAAATGGCTCTGAGCACTATGGGTGGAACTTAACATCTGAGGTTATCAGTCCCCTAGACCTTAGAACTACTTAAACCTAACTAACCTAAGGACTTCACACACATCCATACCCGAGGCAGGATTCGAACCTGCGACCGTTGCAATCGCGCGGTTCCGGCCTGAAGTGCCTACAACCGATCGGTCACAACGGCCGGCAGTAAATAGCAACTGTTAATAGTAGGTGAACAGTGTCGACATAGATATCAAGCACACTTCACAGAAATTACATTTATTTCTAAGGAAAGCAAATATTGAGAAAAGCTTGTCACAATAGAAAAAGACGTTACATTTGAAACTAGACGAAATGCTTCAAAGCTTTACAGGAGGAGGACTCATCTGTTTGTAGGCGGCACGTTGTTACGTCGACGGCGGCTTGTAACTTCATCGTTTTTGAAATTACAACGAATTTGTTCTCTTGTTTGGAATATGATTCTCTAGACGATACAGTAGTATTACTCTCCGTGATATTCCTTGTGTCACAAGCCATTCGCACGTAATCGTTGTTCCATGTGTGCACGCAAGAACGTGTCTTGCACACACGATTCTGTTATCAACATCCCGTACGCAGTTTTTAAAATAGTGTAAAACTCACTTTGACTTGCCTAACGCTAAACTACAGCCCATCCGCTTTAAGCGATCACCATCTCGAATTCACAGTTCAGGCAGAAAACAGAAACGCACTTAAACTCTCCACAGCTACAGTTAATGTTTTAACGCGAGCGACAGCTGATTAAGTTACACACAAGATACTAAGGTCAATATACATTAGTTCGTGCAATTCTGTTACGAATAAAGCAGTTCGGCTCTAATCACTATAGTCACAGTCCATTCGCTTAAGCATTGTCACTGCTGTTTAACAGTACTCAATGGAACTCATGGTATTCACAGGCTCTAACCTTTTGTTTCATAACATCCACGTCGAAATTTAGTTTAAACCGTGAGCTAAATATAAGGAGGCGGCCATAAATGTACGTGCATTCCTGTCTACCACGTTTGCACGACGCGCACACACGTACGCCCCGCCACTGTACACACATGAACACAACTGACTGACGCTGTTCGACTTCCATGATCGTTATCTCTCGCGCGTCACAGTTTATACAACAGTGCTGCATATTAAATTTAGTTTCACATGGTGCATTTCGCAAAAGCATTACAAAGAAGATCAAACATACGAGGGCTGTTCAATAAAAACTTATCATAATTTTTATAGTCATAGTTTCTCGCGCTAAAATTTAATCTTATGATATTCTGTTAGCTTAATGTGCAACGAACACACCGTAGTAGTTTCTTTGTTTGGACTCCTGTTTCCCGCCTGTGAGAGGCAGACACGGTCAGACATGTTGAGTATCGCCTACCGCTGCATTGGAGGTAACACGCGAGGAACAATATGCGGATTTGAAATTCTGATTTCGTCTCAACAAATCTTTAGCTGATGCCTATACAATGTTACAGGAGGCCTATGGAGAGTCAGTTCTTCCCTACAGCACAGCTCGAAGGTGGTTTAAAATGTTTAAAGAGGGGAGACAATCAATTTCAAAGGAAGTGGACCCGGTACTCCAGTTACTGCTCTTACGGAAGGTAACAACAACATTGCTGCTGTCATTGTGAGAGAGGACCGACTAATTGCCGTAAGATCACTTTCTGAAACACTGAACATTTCATTGGGTGCCACCCACACGGTGGTGACAGAACATTTACACATGACACGTGTTTGTGCGCGATGGGTTCCAAGACTGTTGATTCTCGAACAAAAGGACATTGCCGTGCAGCATGCAGTTAAAGTTGATGTTAGAGGAATGTAACCACTGCCGATGAAGTTTCGCGACATCATTTTGATCCTGATAGCAAACAGCAAAGCTCAGTGTGGAAATCACCTTCATCACCAACCCTCAAAAATGCAAAAGGGGTTGCTTCTACTGGGAAAGTTATGGTCATCTCATTCTTTGATAATCATGGAATGGTTTATCAGCATTTTGTACCTGTACACACGTCAGAAACTGGAAAATACTACAGGGATGTGCTGAAAACATTGCAAGTCCGTATCAGGCGCAAAAGACCACATTTCCGTAAAACAGGCTGGATGCTGCACCACGACAATGGGCGGCCGCAATTGCCAATGTTGTTGCTGAATATCTTGCAAAAATTAAGGCCGGCCGGAGTAGCCGTGCGGTTCTAGGCGCTCCAGTCTGGAACAACGTGACCGCTACGGTCGCAGGTTCGAATCTTGCCTCGTGCATGGATGTGTGTGATGTCCTTTGGTTAGTTAGGTTTAATTAGTTCTAAGTTCTAGGCGACTGATGACCTCAGAAGTTAAGTCGCATGGTGCTCAGAGCCATTTGAACCATTTTGCAAAAATTAACGTGAAGTGGATCACTCACCCTCCCTAAAGTCCGGATTTGGCCCCATATGACTTTTTTCTATTCCCTAACATGACGAAACGCCTTCGTGGGAGGCATTATCAATATTCAGAAGCTGTGGTGAAGGCTGCAGAGGCGATTTGGAAGGACCTCTCAAAAAATAGTTTTCAGCATGTATTTGAAGACTGGCAAAAACGCTGGTACAAGTCCATCGCATTCATGGGAGACTACTTTGAGAAGGACCGTCAAAGTTATGAGGATGAGTAAAGGTATGTTGTCAAAACAAAATTATGATCATTCTTTATTGATCCCCGATACATTGAAGATTTGCATACTCAGTTAATGGGAAAATCATGTAGCGGTATTAATAAAGCAAAACATAGTTACATTTACTAGTATATACATTTACTAATATAAAACAAAAGAAAAAATATTGTAAGCCGTAAAAAGAAGCAAAAGAAGAAGAAGAAAAAAATTGCCCTAGCAATATCTTCACATCACTGGCGTGTATTACGTTAGGCTATATTGGAGAGGTGATCGAAATTATTAACCCACTTTTGCCCGAGTAATTTTTTTTGCTTTAGTTTGTGCAGCCATTTAAAATGTAATTAAAATAATTTGTTTGAACTATCCTTATTATAATTTTTGATTTTGCTCCATTACTTTCGGCAAAATACATTTTTCCTAAGTGGGAACACCAGGAGGGGTCGCAGAAGTAAAAAAGAAAAAAAAAACATAATTTTTTGAGTAACATTGATTTATTTAGTAATACAAAAGCTTTAGTACAAATATTTATGACATATATCGTCCCAATAGTTAATTCTTAGAATGTTAATGATAATCCTTGAAACAATGCTCATGAACAATTATTTTACATGTTTCGCTTGCCTTTCCGGCTTTTTTGTTTTCTTTCAAACAGCACATCTTCTCGGCTTGGGTGCATTTGAAATACAGTGGCCAATATTTTCAAAGCGTATTGTCTCTATAGTCCTCTTTAGTAATTCTTTTGATGTCTTCGGTATCAAATTGGTGGTCTACCGTGTTTTTGGAAATATGTTTGTACTATGTTCCTTCTAAATGAGAGGCTGTCAAGATTCTGATCATTTATATTTTCCTGGTAAAGTCTCCAGGCGCTTTGAATTGACACATCAATACAGAAAATAAATATTAGCCACCACCATTTTCTTTTATCATACAGGTGTCCGATAATATGAAGTATCTTCGTCCTTCCGATCTACGCCGCCCATAAATGATTATGTGCTTGGACTATGTTCGTCTCCTGAACTGCTATGTTTTCCTTTTCAGCCTAGAACCATCTACAGGCTTCTCTGATGGGGTGAACAGGGTCACACGTTGATGTAACGTGAACTGGTCGGTTGTAATTTCAAATAGCTGATCCAGAATGGGCCGGCCACTGTGGACGAGTGATTCTAGGCGCTTCATTCCGGAACCGCGCTGCTGCTACAGTCGCAGGTTCGAATCCTGCCTCGGGCATGGATGTATGTGATGTCCTTAAGTCAGTTAGGTTTAAGTAGTTCTAAGTCTAGGGGATTGATATCCTCAGATGTTAAATCCGATAGTGCTTAGAGCCATTTAAACCATTTGATCCAGAATGTTTTTTTCTTCTGTAGTCGAAGCTACCGCGAGGGGATTTCGCTATTTTGTTTGGATCATTTATAGGACCCTTCTGTGTTCTATTCCTCATTATTGTACATGCGAATACCATTCCATTTTCTCTTAGTTTTTTGGCCAAATAAATTGAGGAAAGAAAGCGATCTGCGTAAATTTTATATGGAGCTGGTAGCAAGTCTTTGAGTATTTTCAGAACCACATGTTCACCTAAGCTAAGGTTTTTGATCAGATCAATATGTTTTCCGCTGCAGAGAAAAAAATTGTACGTAGTATCCAAGTGGCTCGCAGAGGCGCTACATCTTGAAACGAAATTTGACGGGCTTACCCGTCAGGAACTGCTTTGCTCCATGCCCCCTGTAATGTGGTACCATATTCTGGGCAATTCATAGTTATTCACCTAATTGAACATGAGACAAAAAGCGATCATGAAGAAGCTTTTTTAGGGGTTAGAATTTTCCAAATCTGTCACCTGATGGTATTTTGGAGTTACCAGCACAGTGCACATATTGTCTTATGGTTTCAAATCTGTTGCGTCGTATTGCTAAAGTGACAAATGTATTGCATGTCTTTGTGTCGACTTTCCACAGCATTCTCCATCTAGGAACGGTTAGGTGTCCTGATAGAATCGAGACTGTCGAGAAATATCTCAGTTCGTCACACGAAATTGCAAAACGGCGTTCACCTTTCTGGTAAGCATATAGCGTAAAAATGTCTCGAAGATGATGCAATGCGCCATCGTCAAAAAATAGTTCAAAGCACTCGGAGGTAATTTCAGACTTCTCCCTGTCATAATAAGATGAGCTATGTCGTGAGCTTCGTTTAGGACAACTTTCATATTTGTTATACTGAGATTATGGTTCAGATGAAGCAGTTCTGCCCATATACTCTGTTCAGCACCGTCTGATGACTTTTGCTTCAGCAACTGCTGAAAGCTGTCGACTAGACAAATTGTCAGCAGTACGGCATGTTTCTTCATCTCTGCTGTCTTATTCTCTCCCCCACCCATGGCAGCTCGTGGTCGTGCGGTAGCGTTCTCGCTTCCCGCGCCCGGGTTCCCGGGTTCGATTCCCGGCGGGGTCAGGGATTTTCTCTGCCTCGTGATGACTGGGTGTTGTGTGATGTCCTTAGGTTAGTTAGGTTTAAGTAGTTCTAAGTTCTAGGGGACTGATGACCATATAGGTTAAGTCCCATAGTGCTCAGAGCCATTATTAGCCCCCACCCATCGTCCAGAGGATCAGTGTATATATTTGTCTCTGAAAAGTTTTTATTTTCCTCCAAAATGGCTAAAATTTCACCAGCATTGGTATTTACCATTATATGACTTGAAATGAACACGAACTTAAAAGATATTGTTCTCATTTCGAAACACCGGGCAATTGGATTAAACAGGCCAGTTATTTCAATCGGAAGGGAGAGGGTGCGAAAGTGAAAAAAATAGTTCAAATGGCTCTGAGCATTATGGGACTTAACAGCTGAGGTCATCAGTCCCCTAGAACTTACAACTACTTGAACCTAACTAACCTAAGGACATCACACACATCCACGCCCAAGACAGGATTGAGACCTGCGACCGTAGCGGTCGCGCGGTTCCAGACTGAAGCGCCTAGAACCGCTCGGTCACACCGGCCGGCTGTGCGAAGTGAATGATACCCAGATTCCCATGCCAGTCTGCCACTTCGATGCGGTAGCAGCAGCGGACGAGAGCAAGCGGCAACACGGCCGTTTGCGCTGGAGTTTTGAAAACTTGAGATGTCATGTCTTTGTGGGGGAACGCACAGAAATTTAATTTTTCTACGGTTATTAGCGAGTCAGTGCGTGGAATCGAACAACGCCCTGTTGATGATCTCCGCCACAGACTGGAGTGAAACGTTGATATTCTGTAGATACACGTTTGACACGACGCAATAGTTCGTAATATTTTAGCAAATGTGAGATGAAGAGTTTTTAACTTCCATTATGTACCTGAAAATGTTGTTGTTTTGCTGCGTTTGAGATTGTATCGGGTTTCCTCCTTATGTTGTTTATTCTATGGACCACACCCTGTCTGGCAGACACTTTTCAGAGATGACGTACACGTAGAAGAAGAATGAGCAGGTTGTTTGTTTGAAGAGGACAAGACATAACGACTAGACTAATTTTCAAATAATTGTGAACTGTCATCATTATTTTTAATGTCTACTTTGGAAAGTTTAAGTGTGTGGTGCCTGCATTATTTAATCTTCCCTCTCTATATTAGATTAGATATACTTTTTTATACATTGATCAGCTGTGAGGAGATCCTCAAGGGAAATACCGTAAGAAAGAACACGTAATTCATATTTACAAAGAAAAGAGACATTTTAATACCTGCCCCACAGATCGTAAGTTAAATGTTCATCCTGTATGTATTTTTGCTTTTAAGAGGTAATAACAGATTTCTCTCTGAATATGTAAATGTACTGAGTATACAGTATATGATAATACTCATGCTATTGTAGGCAAGCATCAAACAGAAAGCAGTTTACAACACTTATTTACATTGAAATGCACCGAAGAGCCGGCCGCTGTGACCGAGCTGCTGTTACGCTCGCAGGTTCAAATCCTGCCTCGGGCATGAATGTGTGTGATGTCCTTAGGTTAGTTAGGTTTTAAGTAGTTCTAAGTCTAGGGGACTGATAACCTCAGATGTTAAGTGCGATAGTGGTTAGAGTCATTTGAAGCATTTGCACCGAAGAAACGCAGAAGTCAAATTTTATGAAACACGTTGGTGTTAAAAATATACTCACATCAGTCGGTTCTACTAACAAATGCGCCAATGAAATAGAAGAATCTGACCAACAAAAAATCGCTTAGGCTCCTCTTAAACTGAATTTTCCTGTCAGTTAAACGTTTTATGGCTGCTAGTAAGATACCGAAAATGTGTCTTCCTGAATAATAGAAACCGTTCTGAGCCATGTTAAGTGATTTTAAGCTTGTATGTAGATTATTCTTATTTCAAGTGTCGATTCCTTGCGTTGGCTTGACAAGGAGGTATGTTGTTTGTGATGAATTTCATTGAATAATATATTAGAAAGCAGTAGTAGTTCCGTAGCATTTTAAGCACCGCATGTAAGGAACGTAGAGAAAAACCACGTCCCCAGAAAAGAAGAGTCGGCAAGAAAGCAGAGCGCAGGCGCGGCGTTTGACTTGAGACGGAGCGGTCGCCGGCCTGCCCCAGGGCGCGGACTTTAATCATTCAGCGCTCCGCTTCCTCAGCTTTCTTTGTTCTCTCGCCGCTACACTTCCGCGTGTCCCCCTTAAAGGCCAATGAATGCCCCTGGGCTGTTTTATTATGCGCACTAATCACTATTCAAATTTTATGGACTTTCATTGGGACCCCTGCTGGGGCTCATAGAGTGGAACTGCAAAAGCTAAAACGTTTCCGGAAACTTTAAATTTATTGTAAGGATTTGCTTGGCTTTCTCTTAGAGTGAATTTTTTGTATCACCCCTTGCAGACAGCCGTAAGTAGCAGTACACAAAATCACAAAATTTTGTCACCCTTTGAAGGCTATAGACCGGTAATATTTCGTAAAGTAACTGAGCTTTCCTTATAGTTGAAATCACGATAGTAAGGACAATGAGGCGTTAGGCACTTACAGAATGTGTGGAAGAGGACTTTGGCACGAAACGCGGTATATTTTGAAGTTTGTTAATAAGCTATTCAGTTTGCTACTCTGTATTGTCTGATCTTCATTGTCAGTGCTACCGCCCCTACCTTTAGGTGTAAGCCACAATGAGCTTGCTACTCTGTTTCGGATGATACGTCGCAGTTCATGTCCGCGCGTTGTACTGAAATTCTTTAGCTGCCATTTCTTACAACTAATCCCAACACTGTGATAAAAACGTACGCATTATCATAAAATGTGTTTCTTGATACATTTAATGGTTACTAACTTTCTTAATGTCATTTCGATGTATCAAAATAATACTAATTTTATTAAATGTCAAGGGACCTTTGTAGAGATTTGTGTCAGGTTTTTTAAATTTTTAAGTTTTATTTCATGCATTTTAGACGTTATATGTTACTAATAGACACGGTACGATCGCCACTCTATCCTCAGATTCACACAAGTGCTTTCCGGGACGCAATACGAAATTGTCTCGCCAAAATCTGCATATTCTGACAACAGATGTATTTTCATGGGTATTATTACATTTGCCAGATTTTGGCAATGCAATGTCACTCTTGTGGTTTTGAGTTTCAGCCTGAAATTATTATTCTGACTTTTTTTCTTTTCTTTGATATTCTGTTCGCTTATGCGATTTACAAGTTCCTTTTTGCGATTCACACATATATTCATTGTCTATGTTTCAGTATACATTTAGCTAATTTAGGTAATCAAAGCAGTAGCGGTGGCGATAATTCTAAATCAAGTCGGAAGAAAATGGGCTGCCAGTGCGCTCCGTTGCGGTAGGGTGCCTAAGCTGTTGACGTAGTACCTGCAGAGCAGGTCTGCGACAGCTTCCCGAGCACGGGGTCCCGGGTTCGATTCCCGGCGGGGTCAGGGATTTTTCCTGCCTCGAGATGACTGGGTGTTGTTGTGTCGTCTTCATCATCATCATTCATCCCCGTTACGGTCGGAGGAAGGCAACGGCAAACCACCTCCATTAGGACCTTGCCTAGTAAGGCGGTGCGGGTCTCCCGCATCGTTCCCCTACGCTCTGTAAAGAAGCATGGGACTTCATTTCCATTTTTTCCAAGTGATTTATAGCTTGGGTTATCAGAAAATTTGTGCCCGTTCCACGTTCGCTGACCGCAGACGACGCTACTCAGAAAGTAATCTCCTTTCGTAGCCTTTTGCAGATATTCCGAAATGAAGAAGACGATTTTTTTAATGTATACTGTGGCAGGTGATAATCGCTGGTTCCGTCATTGTGTGTCTGAAGCAAACGCCAGAGTAATGCAAGACACCGTTTGGATACACCATCAAAGAGAGAGCAAGGTCATCGCTATGTTTTGGGAACGTTTGTCCGACAGAGTCGTCTGGGATCCAGAGGGATAAAGTCTTGTCGATTTTTCCAATCAGTACAGACCGCAAACGCTGTCCTCTACCTCTATACACTTCTTAAGCTCCATCTTTCGTTGCACGCTAAAAGCTCTGAAAATAAGATAATCCTGCTATGACAATACACGCGGCCTTACACTTCTTGTGTCAGTTTGGAGAAAATTGAGACATTTGGAGGCTTGGCACCCTCCGAATACCGACTCATCAGTTGTGTAACAGAACAGGAGCGAGGCGCTGGAGGACAACCCGTAAAGCGATGTCTCACTCTGTTCTGGCAACTGAAACAGACACACTTTCATCGCAACGATGGGAAAACGTATGCAGGAGTGGAGAAGATATTGAAAACTGACAGAAAAGTCTTTAGACAAAGGTGAACTAGGTGTTTCGTCTAACAAATAAAACGTAGTGTTCTTTACAGTGGTTTACCTATGACTTTCAATATGAGCCCCGTACGTCTTCTTAGAAACCATCGCGTCACCTGCCCAGTAGCCCGGTATTATTTTGAGTCTATAACTGACAAGGAGACCGCGCCTATTCGTCATCACCGATATCGTATAAGTTCATGGTATATGCTGGACCTGACCAGAAATGAAACTGACGTAAGTGGGAGCTACTGATTGGCCAGTCGTTTAGAGAAAATAAGTGCGATTCGAGCGAGGCAGGAGCCATTTATGTTAGCGAAGTTTTGCAGGCAGCGGTTGGCTCAGCTGAAAGAATATAGAATGGCTGTCGGGTCGTGGGGTCGAGTTCTTATTCGGAAACATTTTTCATTTTTACTTTACTTAGGATTGTACTTACAGCGTCCACGAGGACTCTGCAAATAACATTCCAAGACGGGACTTGCATTAAAGTGTCCGATCAAATTAAGTAAGTTGACAAACTCATTCGTCATATAATTGTAAATATTATCACTTCACATACAATAAAATATTTACACACATCTTTTGGATTTCCAGGTGCGAATATCAGTCGAGTTATAACCGAACCATGGACCGTCGATGAGCAATAGTATTTCTCATGAATCGACTAGATATGAACGAAGTAATTCACTCGTATACAGCGCAGTACGCTACAATACTTCTGGAAAATTATTTCCAACTGTCTAAGTGTTCCTAGTAGAGAGTGCTGGTTTAATTTGATGGAGTATTCAGAAAACGGTGGATGAGAAGGCGTCAAAGTATAGGAATGTGGTCATTACCTCTCCGGAATCTGGGAAACTTACAACAGCCTTATACAAAAACGTTTTGACTGATGTGATGAAGCCCTAGGCGCAGGAGAACCAATTTTTCCTTTTACGTGACTCGTGGGGAAGACAAACAAATCTATAATACATGTAACACGCCAGCCTCAGTTGCAAATAGAAACCAATCTTTACCCAGGAACTACTAGGCAGCTCTCGCGGCCTACCGACCTCGTCCGCGCAGTGGGGCCTGCTGTTTCTCTTCAGGCCAAGTAATGTAGATTTATGAGATTTATGACAGGTTACTACGGTGCTACAATTTTATACTTGACATGGCCAAACTTTGGCATGCTATAGTTTAGTGTTACTGGCTTCTGAAGAAGGCCAAATTATTTTGGCTGAAACCTGGGTAAAGATTGGTTTCTATTTGCAACTGAGGCTGGCGTGTTACATGTTCAATTATCACAGTTGTTGACAGGGCTGCACAATGTTAAAAATTCTTAAATCCACAATAATACGAAGAGATTTTTCAAGATGGAGGAGGATTGTAATTGTGCAGTATTAAAGCGATTCCTCACCAAGTGCACTCCGCTATTGCAATCCTGCGATGTCTGTAGTTAGGTAAAGAATTTGATAAAAAGTTTCAAAACAGCTTTTACGTCATCGAAAAAAAAAACACATCTAGAGAAGAGTAGCTACCCTCGCCAATATCTGGCTAAATAATGCTTTACGTGTGCTTTGCTGCCAAACTGTGCGATGACAGGCAGCTTTTTACGAATGTAAACCTAGTTTGTTTATCTGTAGAAACATTAAAGCGGCTTTGTGATTGTAAAAATGCGGAGTTTGTATCGTGTGTGAGTGGCCGAGAAAATTTCTGCTCCCCTGCTTTCGCGGTGGCTATAGCCCAGCACTTGTGTACCGTCAACTGCAAAACAATAAAAGTGTCTAATTTTATGTAAGTAGTTCTCATAAACGCCGTACATTCCCTTCCTGGGAGTTTATTTGCAAACTCACACTATCATTTATTTTTCCTTTTCATGGTTTTATGAAAGTACTAGCTGAGTACCCTGCGTTCCCCCCGTATATAGTTATTTCAGTTCTGTTGGCCAGTTTTCACCTTAGCCCTCTCCCTGTCCATCTCCTCCTCCTCCTCCTCCTCCTCCTCCTCCTCCTCCTCCTCCTGCTGCCGCCCCCCCCCCCCCCCGCCCCACACCCTCCCTCTCTCTCCATCTCCTGCTCTTACCTTCCTATGTCCATTTCCTCTTCCCCACCGTCCGTGTCCATCTTCTATTCTTCCCTCTCTCCCATCTATCTCCTCCCCCCCCCCCCCCCCCATCTTTCTATGCCGTGCAGTGACGTAATTTTGTAGGTACATTCAGCGGCATATACTAGATATTGTGTGTTAAATGTGTTGCGAATAGAGTTAGTATCACAGAAGTAATAAATTCGAACGCTATACACGAAGCGGCAGATTTACACTCATCCCAGTGTTTATGACGTCATATCTTCTGAACTATGTGCCGCAAAATAATACAATTTTGCACGTATATTCAGTGCTATACCAGGAGTGCTATACAAGGTGATTTTTTTCCACCGTGTACAAACTCTAGGGACTGATCGAAGAGAGGATACGGAACAAAAAGGGCCTAATGAACGTATGTCCGGAAAGGCATGGTTACCATGCTAGAGACCATTTATTGGGTTGGGTAGGGTTGTTTGGGGAAGGGGACCAGACAGCGAGGTCATCGGTCGCATCGGATTAGGGAAGGATGGGGAAGGAAGTCGGACGTGCCCTTTCATCCCGACATTTGCCTGAAGCGATTCAGGGAAATCACGGAAAACCTAAATCAGGATGGCCGGACGCGGGATTGAACCGTCGTCCTCCCGAATGCGAGTCCAGTGTCTAACCACGGAGACCATTTATTCAATCATATATTGTTACAGAGATTGCACTGTACGTTGCAGCCACAGTTATGGTATCCATGTGCCTCAACACATGTATATAAGCGCCATAGCGTATTCTGTCTCACACGTTCACATCGGCCGGACTGCATCTGAACAGTGTAAAGAGAGCATAAATAAGCTGCTCCAGTGTCTGCACATCTGGAATGGGCTCTGAATACACGATACTTTTGAGATGGACTCATAACCATAAATCGCATGGGTTGAGATCCGGCGAATGAACAGACCATGAAACTGGACCCCCTCGTCCGATAAATCGACCAGGGAAGACACGACTGATATGCAGACACGACTGAAATGCGTCCGGACGTTAACAGCGAAGTGGGCTGGAGCACCATCAGCGGCACTTCTTCCAGCGGGGGAGGCAACGTCACCCCCAAGAAACTCCGATAGTTCCGTCCTGTTAGGCAACGTGGAAGGAAGACTGGTCCCAAGATACAGACGCCAATTAAGCCGGCCCAAATATTCTGGCTGCACCAATGCTGATGATTTGCTGTCACCATACCACGGGGATTCTGTATACTATCCCACATATGACTGGTATGAAAGTTGAAGATATCTCTCCGCGTTAAGGTGGCCTCATCTGTGAACAGGATGAATGACACAGGTGCCTGAATCGTGGTTGCCTGATGAAGACACCAGACACGGCTCCCGAAATGGAAAGTCTCGCTAGTAAGCCCTGCACATGCTGTAAGTGATAAGAGTAGTAACAATTGTCATGGAGAATGCTTCACACACACGTCTGGCTTACCCTGTAAAGCGGGCCAACTAACTGATACTGACACGGTGGTCGCCTTCCACAGTGGTAATCACACTTTCCTCCAAGTCTGGCGTCCAAAAATTTCGGGTACGTCGATTTCCTGCTTCCTGTAACGACCCTGTCTCAGACAAACGGCGAAACACTACTGCAAACACTGAATGCTGTGGTTGTCGGCGGGAGTAGGTCTCCTGTTTCAACACTGCTACCCGCCGGCCGTTGCCATTTACCTTTACGCAAGTAAAAACCACTTCGGCAAGCTCTCGATTCGGTCACGGAACCGTTGTGTACAACTCTGTATCACATCCACTACAAGGTGAGTCAGCGAGAGAAGTGAATCGTACACAAAAATACGCATTACTATGGCAGGAGAGGGCGCTAGGACATGACATATAAGGAACAGTACCACCCTCTAGGAGGAAACCATGCATACTGTAACTGTGGCTGCGGTACAGCGCATATTAGACCGCAGTCTGTGTAACAAAGTGTAATTGAATAAATTGTCTCTAGCATGAAAAACCATGTATTTCCGGACATTTTCATGAGACCTTCTTTGTTCCGTATCTTTTCATCGATCAATCCCTTGTGTTTGCACTCGGTGGAAAAAATCACCGTTTATGTGAACATTGTTTACAAAATATGCCGTGAATCCAGTTAGTAATAAAGAAGTAATAAATTAAAACGTCATGTTTCAGCGGCAGGTTTACTGCATGGACACCGAAAATGTAGTAGTTGAGGAACTTTTTCGCTTTCATCATTATGTGGGGCGTGTCAGCGAAAAAAATTTTGTAGATGTTTGAAATTATGTGTAAAACTTTTTGCAAGTCAGTCAGTTCTCTTATCTCAATACTGAAGGAAAAAATTAAGATATTCGCGAGTCGTTGCCTGCACTTGTTTTTCATCGCCATCCTTATCTCTTCGTTAGGTAGGTAGTTCTTACCCCAACAGCGATTCCTTCCAGGCGGTGGTGATATGTGCACCAAGTTTGGTTGAAATCTGTCCAGACATTTCGGAGGAGATGTTGAACATACATATGCACATTTTTATAATATGTATGAATATATATTTTTACGTGGTTCGATTTTGATGGAATATAGCCCAAACGGTGCCCCTGGCTACGCTGAAGCCAGCAGTGAAAGCCCCATAAAAATCCGTCTAGTAGTTTTGAAGATCAGCGTGTTCAAAGACAGACAGACAGACACGACGGTCTTACAGATTTATTATTAGTATAGAAAATATTAAAAGAAATGTTCAGTCTACGTCCATCCCAATGTTCGGTAAAGTATGGTGCAAAAAATTGGAAGTAAATCCGTCAAAAACTCTTCGAGATTTTTTTGTAACAACATTTTCCCTTTGTACACTCAAAAGAAAGGACCCACTCGAAAAGGGCGGAAATCAGAAGATGTCATGTGTATGTACAGACTAACAAATAATTACAGTTCCAGAAAGAATTGATGAGTTATTCAAGAGAAAGAACTTTACAATTTTAGCAAGACAGTGATGCGTTGGTCCACGCCTAGCCCTTATGCAAGCAGTTATTCGGCTTAGAATTTGTAGATGGATTTGTTGAATGCCCTCCTGAGAGATATAGTGCCAAATTCTGTCCAACTGGCTCGTTATATCGTGAAAAACCCGAGATGGTTGGAGGGCCCTTCCCATAATGCAGCGAACTTGGACTGCTGTGGAGAGATCCAGCGAACTTGCTGGCCATCATATGGTTTGGCAAGTATGAAGACAAGCAGGAGGAACGCCGTGTGCGGGCGTGCATTACCTTGCTGAAACGTAAGCCCATGGTGGCTCGCCATGGAGGGCAACAAAATGGGTGCAGGGTGCAGAAACCAAACTTCTCTGGGATGTATGTATTACACTTCGCAAAATGGACGTCGTCGACATTCAAGAAATGTTCAAAACAAACCGTTAAATTGCACAGAATGAAAATGGCGCTGCACAATGATCACAAAGGTTCGGACCGTCAAGATTGAACTCCTTGGGAGTTGCAAACCGTACGAGACGTTCACCTAGGTATCCACTCTTAAAGAAAGCTTGTGAAATCATAATGGTGTAACGGGGAGATGCGAACTGATGGAACGTGATGGCGTGCAATCGAATGCGAAACAGTCTGTTGTGGAGCTTATCGTGAAACTTGTTATGCTTTAAGGCGTAGCTACAGGTAATGCGGTAATATGTTTTATAGGCACTGACAAAACAAACATCCGGAGGCTGAGTTTGTCCAGTCGTTCCAGGTTGTATAACTTGCAATGTCAAACGCTTTTCAAGAGGGATAGTTTATTCTAAAGGAATATGATTTTTATTCGCACACCAGGCATCAAGCATAAGCAAGTTATTTTGACCAGCTATTGGCCAAAAGCAGTCCTCATACCATAGTTGTAGTTCTCGTACGCCTATTTTACGACTGTTGCTTGCTGTGACATAAATATTCCCTACTGCCCTTGCAAGAAAACACACACGAGAAAGAATCGTAGGAGGCCGAGCAATACAGACTTTTCGCAGCACACTAAATAACTTTCCTGCCAGGTTACCATCCAGATTAACGGCCAGCATAATTGTATACTAATGCATTAAGGTATTGATGTTAGTTGGTCTTGATAAAACTCTCTTGCTATCTCTGATTTCCAGGGTTCCTTTCATATGCATGAGTTGCAGACAAATTCCGTACTGAACGGCGGGATAAATTTGTTTCTCATCTGAAGATTTTCTGGCCGATTCCTCAGTTTGCTGTGCATCGTCAAGTTGAGGCTTTGCTTGAAATTTCGTTATTTTACGTCTTCCAATTTTGCAGCACTGTCTGAGGTTATGCAGCCAACCACAACTTCCCTCGAAATCGCTGTGTCGCACCCAGTCTAACGTACATGACGTTCTAGTTCACTGTCATGCACATCTTATAAATTGTATAGACGCCCTTGAAACGCGCAGACGCCAGTTTTTGTAAAAAGTGCGCCTTGTTCTCCCGTGAATATACGTAGTTTTTCTTATGAACTACACGGTTATATTGCTGCGGACTTAAAAGAATCTGTTCATTGCTATTTTTTTACTATGCGGTGGATGATCTTCCATGTACGTAATTATGTTTAGTACCCCTTCCTTGGACAACGGTTGTCCTTTACTACGTTTCACTAGAGACGGGATTTGTGGCTCTCTGTCCGACAAGGATGATGAACTACATGGCTCGACATCTGTTTTAGTATCACTTTCACTTATTAACCGCGAATTGTTATCATTTTACTGCTCATGTATTTTGGCCGCATAGTCGAACGCACGTGACACCACACATTCCACTGAGTTATTGTTGTGTACATAGTTCCGCGTAGTCAGCGCGTACACAACTTTCCCACTAGAGCGCGCCCCGCTAAGCACAACAGCGCAGGTGCAGCGCTCGTCCGTCTCCGCACTACGAGATGTCGCTGTTGTAGAGACGGACCAAATTCTGCTTCCGCCGATCCGCGTATTAATATGTCTCGCAGCCAATGAGATTGCTGCTAACGTAGAACCTTTTCTCCTCGCGGATCACACTCGCGCAGTGATACCTGAACGCTCGAGGTATTACAACGAGTGTACAGACCTCCGATTAGTCAGTCTGCATTAGTCTGCTTTTGTCTGTAGTCAAGTTTCAGTCTGCGCCTAATAAGATTATCATATTCCTGTACATAGCCATGAAGAGAAATGTATAGACACTTTGTCAAGTATCAGAGATATGTGAGAATAAGATTAACGTACCAAGACCAAAGGAGCTTCAGATTGTCAATTGTAAACAGCATCCAGAAGCAAGTTACGTAATGTCTATGCTTTTTATTATTTTAATAAATGTGTGTGAAAATTAATCAAGTTCTGTTTAAAGTTGGTCACCGTCAATCTGCTACCCTAAGCGTTCAGGTGGCATTTCTATCGTCTGGCCTAACGGCAGAAGATAAACACGCCACGCCCGCATCTCGTGGTCGTGCGGTAGCGTTCTCGCTTCCCACGCCCGGGTTCCCGGGTTCGATTCCCGGCGGGGTCAGGGATTTTCTCTGCCTCGTGATGGCTGGGTGTTGTGTGCTGTCCTTAGGTTAGTTAGGTTTAAGTAGTTCTAAGTTCTAGGGGACTGATGACCGTAGCAGTTAAGTCCCATAGTGCTCAGAGCCATTTGAACCATTTTTTTGAAACACGCCACGATATAAACACGCCACGATAAGACCACGAGACATATTGCTGACACTCGCCTACTTCGTTAGAGCGACAAGTCAAATAATCTGATGGTGTGTGTACCGAAGGTCTTACAGTACGCACACCACAGTTATCTTGCAGGGACGCTAATATTATCTGGCGTCTCACCTTTTTAAATTCCTTGGGTTCCTTTCTGATGAAGTTTCAACTTCAGGCACTGTTGTAGATAAAACGCAGTGTTTCCTTTGTTTAACGTTGCCATTGCTCCGTTTTGTATCAACACCACTAGCTCTGCAGCACTGTTGTAAGTTACTCGTCGACTAAACAGTTCACGCTGTGCTCACTCACCATTGGATACCTCCAGTCCCGCCTCCTGTTGTCATTAGCAGCCAATATTGCGGTTGCGTGGTGTACAGTATGTGGGGCGTCGAATGCCGTAAGCATCATTGGCCTTTTGCGACCTCGCCCTCGAGGGTTCCTTGTTAGAACATTATTTTTAAAGACAAAAACGTCATATTTGAAGCGAAACTACTCTAGAGCTTTTATTTTCGAGGCAATGGCACATTTAGCTCTCAACTTCCGCCATCGATTCCGTCTGCTCCGACAAACTCATTGTGCAGAGTAGCACAGCAGATGGCAGCTGCAGTCCGCCGCCACAGTCGCTGCGGGCGGGAGGGCGGCACGGCTGACGTCACCGCCGGCAGAGGCGCCAGAAACGAGGTGGACGCTGTCAGCAGATAAGCGACTAGCAGAGCCGATAACGGCCCACCTCAGCGTCCTGCGCTAATGAGGCGCCGGAAACAGGCGTCGCGACCGTGCCCCAGTATCCGGGCGGGACCTCCCCGTCTCTGTCTCTCTCCCTAACAGGCTGCCATTAATCACGCAGCAAATTTACATACCGGGGTTATCAATTTTTCATTGGATTTTTATCCAATCTGTCGGCTCGAGCGCTGTTTCTGGCCGAGTACACAAACAGACAAACAAGGTGGCCAGAGGAGGACTGGAGAGGAGAGGGGAGGGGCGGGGGAGGTAGGGGGAACGAGAAGGGGAAGAGGAAAGCCAGGGGGGGGGGGGGAGGGGAGGGGTTATCCGTGTCGCGCCACCTGCGACTGTGCATCGCTGCCGCTGGCGCGCCCGGCGCTTCATTTAAATATTAGATCTGCCGGCGCGCAGCCGCGGAATAACCGCGGCCGCTGGCCCAGCGATGGCACAATGGGACCGGCCGGCACACAGCCCGCCAAAATTCCAGGCTCTCTTTTAAGCAAGGCGCATTCATGGCGCAGAATGCATTAAACGGAATAGTGGCGTGGGCTGCGCGGCCCGGTCACATTCTGCTAATGCAATTAATTACGGCCGCGCTGACGGATACACGACCGCGCCGCAGTTACAGGCCGCACCGAGCTGTGCTGTGCTATGCTGCGCTATGCTGGCTGGCGCGCTGGCTCGATCGTTCTCGATCGTCAGCCTTCCCCCGCGCTGTGGATTCGTGGCTTAGTGTACAGCACAGTGGGCCGCTCAGAATGAGCTATCCCTCACCACTGCGTCAGCCGTACGAGGTGAAGCTGGGTGTTAAGTGACTTTAACGCTACTGTTTTTTTTTCCACTTCAGGGAAATGTAGCACCTCACTCAGGAAATGAGTCACTTTCACATCGAAACGGAAGGTTTACCGTAGCGCCAGTTGTAAGCTCCGCCGCGTGTCGTTGATGGTAGCGACCTTCCTGGTGCAGCTAGCGCGCTCGCTCGCCCGTCCATACCCCAGTGTGCGCCAAGTCGAGGTAACAACACCACAACAAGTAGCTCCAATTTCATTACTGCTGTGCGGCGTGATTTTCATCGGTAGCACGTGTTACGGCACTGCAATGGTGGGTCGGCATTGTTCGTGCTGATCTGGCGTTGTGCCAGTGGCCTTCAAGTCGCGTCATCTCACGGCGTGGAATTTTTTTCCTTTTTCTGTCGATGTTTGTGAGAGACTCGGCCTGTGTGCCTTCCCTTCCAACAAGCTTGGGTGAAGTACGATGCTGCATACTATCGCCAGTGAATGCAGCAACTCAGACATGTTCGCAGAAGTATGGCACAAGTGTTACTACATTCTGGATGTTTGTCGTGAGCTCGGTGGAGGGCACACTGGACATTTGTGAAAGGTAAATGAGAACTTTGAGCCGGCCGTTGTGGCCGAGCGGTTCTAGGCGCTACAGTCTGGAACCGCGCGACCGCTACGGTCGCAGTTTCGAATCCTCCCTCGGGCATGGATGTGTGTGATGTCCTTAGGTTAGTTAGGTTTAAGTAGTTCTAGGGGACTGATGACCTCAGAAGTTAGGCCCCATAGTGCTCAGAGCCATTTGAACCATTTTTTTTAGAACATTGATCCCAAATGTAATTGTGGAAAACATATGTCAGTGCCTGTAAAACACATATCCTCTTAAAATCGGACGGTTCTTCTGAAAATAAAGCTTCATACTCGTAAGCATAAATTAAAACTTACCCCAAATTTGTATATCTATTCATATAGAAAGCATAGTCTTGCGAAATAGAATAATTCATTTTGAAACACCGTGTATTATGGCAATCAAGATCATAGGACAGGTTTAAAGATAAATAAATGTTTCAACAACGGTGCCGTCAGAGGCAAGGCCTTCTCCTGCACGCAGGCGCTCAGCATTAGAGATTAAGTGCTAAACATCCCTTACAGAACACGAAACAGTTACCGAAGAGTATTGAGGTGGAACAGTTTTAAGGTGGAAATGGTTTCTCCTGTGAACAACAAATGTAATCTTGACGAGATCTACACAGCATTGCATTTGTACACTTGCTGTAAAATAGACAACACTTCTGTTATTTCGATATCATGCTGATCGCTGACAACCGGGAACAAGTTACTAAATTCTAGAGACTAAAAAGATAATGTATGGTACTCGAAGTAAAACGTGTATTAGGTAGTTTTACACATCGCCCTCGAAGCTCGAGTTTTATTTCATCTCTGACGTCGAACAAGTTTTTCGCCACGTACTCGCAGCATTTACATTCGAACTTTTCATTGAATTTTGTTAAAAGTATCAAAAGCAGATAAATTTGTGCGTTCCTGCTCAGAAATAAGGAATAATATGCTACAAATTATTTCGTTAAAATATCTCTCCTCAGTGCTAATTAAGTAAAACATCTCTACCAAAGTGTTAAAACATTTTCCGAACAATTAGATTTTATATGATGACCATCTTCTCTCTATATTGTGATATTTGTACATTAAAAAGACAGTGCAAAGTGAAACGAGACTGAAAACAATGGACGTGCATGCAGTCAACCATCAGCGACAACAGGGACTCTAGACGCATAGCCAGTTAATTTTTATTATAAAATCAATAATCTTTAAATATTATGACTGGTTGCCGTACATACACATAATCCCCATCGAATAATGTACAGCAGAAGTGGATTTTTGAACACAGCAACTATGACACTGTAATTAGCAGTGCTATTCTATTGCTATTTTTTTACTACCGAGATCAGATGACGTCTATCGTAAATTCGAAGATGACTATCGCCCGTACCACAGAGTGCTTAGGGCTGTTTCGAAATACACAGGCCGTGCGAAATTAGCCGAGCGGTCTAGGGCGCTGCAGTCATGGACTGTGCGGTTGGTCCCAGGGGAGGTAAGCATAGGGACTGAGGACCTTAGCAGTTAAGTCCCATAAGATTTCACACACATTTGAACATTTTTTGAAATACACAGGAATAGTACGAAATACTCAAAGACTTGGTGACGCTCAACGCTTCCTGCAAGAACTGGCTGTTGACCCTCAAAACACGGACGTGTAAAGTACTGCACGTAAATCACTTGAAACAGCAGCAATAGAAAAATGTTTAACAGTGTGCACCCGAAGCGACCTAAAGATTACATAAACCGAGTTGCAGATGAAGCAGATGCTGGACAAATTTATTGGAAAGGAACAAAGGGGTATTAGCATTTAGCGTCCCTTCGACGACGAGAACATTTAGAGACAGACAAGAACGAATAGGGTAAGGATGATGGAGGAAATCGACCGCACCATTTCGAAGGAACCATCTCGGCATTCAACTTAAGCCATTTAAGGAGGTAGTGGGAAACCTAAAACTGGGTGGCCGGGTAGGGATTCGTACCACAGTCGTCCCGAATAAGAGCCCTGTGTCGGTGAAGTGCGAGAGCTCAAGGAGACGTTCATGAAACTCCAGTGTCAGACGCTGCAGCATAGGCTTTAGACATCACGGAGGATTTTATGGTTATTTTTCAGAAAACCTATATTCCAAGAAACGTCAAACAATGTGCTTCTATCACCGCGCGGAGTGGCCGCGTGGTTAGAGGCGCCATGTCACGGACAGTGCGGCCCTTCCTGCCGGACGTTCGGGTCCTCCCTCGTTAGCATAAGTTAGTTTAAGTAGTGTGCAAGTCTAGGGACCAATGACCTCAGCAGTTTGCTCTCTTAGAAATTCACATACATTTGAACATTTTTGAACTACCTTGCGAAATAAGGATAATAATAAACAGGAGAAACTCAGGCTCATACGGAGGCCTACAACAATGGTTTTTCCTGCGTACCATTTGCGGATGGAGCAGGGAAAGGCTGCATTACGGTGCAGCGTGAAGGACACTCCTCCGTGCACTGCAAGATGTCTCTCGGCACATAGATGTATTTTCTACGTTGACCAAGGTTCGTCTTAGATTGTGTTATACGCCAGAGACGGACGTATCTTTCATCGATTACGGGTCAACTCTAACCTGCGAGGTAGGGCAGTGGTTGAGATATTGGTCTTGCAATCGCAAGGACCAGGGTCAGTTACTCGTCTGGATATCGAGATTTATGTATTTTGTGGTTTTGCTAATACCTGATGGCAAATATACCGGAATATTTTGTTCGAAAAGGACACGCCGAAACTCCTTCCCTATCATTCCCCAATCCGAGCTTGGACTTAACAGCGCTTCCTTCTTTTTCTCTAGACTACGCACTACTTCGTTCAGTGTCTTTCACATTAGGATGATACGATTTCCTTCTCACTGAAACGTTACTGATGTCATTTCGTGATTTACTCACAAGGGAACCCCATCTATTCGTCATCATCGATTTTGTTCAGATTTGTGGTATATGAAGGACTGGCCAGAAACGAAAGTGAAACAAGTGCTTCATGTGACCAAACGTACAGAAAAAATACGATAATTAGCGCGGGTGGGGCCATTTATGTTATCATACTTTCCAGGCAGCGGCTGGCGTAGCGGAAATGGTGCAGAACGCCAAACCGAGAGTCGTAGGCTCGAGTCTCTGTGCAGAAATATGTTTTATTTTTATTTTCAATTTTTGTGTTAGTTACATTACAAATAAACTGAAATAATGCACAATAGATTCTAGTTTTAACATATACTACTAGGTAAATATCAAGACAAGTCGTTGTTTAACGTTGTTACCAAAAGTCTCACAAAAGTCTTTTCCTAGCATAATTTGCAAAATAAAGCAACATTGTCACTTAAATTGTTAAGTTTACCATTTTTCTGAACTAATAAAATTTAAGATTTACTCTCGGTCTCTATCATGAATTTCAGATGGAAGTCTTTTCAGTTATGCGGCAGTCGATTATTACAGTGATAAGAACAGGATCCTACAGTCGGTAGTGATGACTTGGGACAATAATTAACGCTGGCAAAATTTAGATTTCTGATCCTAATACGCTTTCAAATCTTTTACATTTCTAAATTCCCGTAATGGCACAGTCTTACTTTGAAGTTGATTTTCAGTAGCCATATTTCTTTCATTAATTCTCTCTAACTCTTTTCACATAATTGTTGTACTGTGTCCCATATTGTTGCTCGTTATCTTCACATTGCCTCACCCAACGTATTGTCACCAGCAAGTTCACACGTGAAGTTTTACGCGCACTCTCGCAGTTACTCATGGCCGGCCCCGCTCACTGTCAACTTGCAGCTAAGCCGTCTGCGTTCCTGCATACCGATGTTAGTGCCGTGCCGAAATTATCTTTCGGTACAGATTCTTGCAATACATAGCAAAAACCCTGACTTTGTCAACGTGTCTACTGCATTTCTTTGCCATATTGTTTTTAAACACTTTACAGTAAATTCGCGTTGCTGTATTCCAAATAATTAATATTGACAGTGAAATGACGCAATATATACAATTAAAATTTGATATTACTATGAAAACTGCGAAATATGACAAAAAATGTGAAGTACTGTGTTGTAGTGTTATAAAATGAACTGTGTAATGAGGTGATCCGTTAGAAGCGAAAACAGCATTCAGCGTACCTCAAGAAAGGATGGCAGAACCTTCATTGTTTACGATACGTACAAACTATTTGACAGACAAATTTTATATTTCTCAGAGCCTGAGGCTTTTCGAGACGACACAGTTGTAAACAAGGTCATGTCGTTAGAAAAGTGTTAGGATTTCATCGCTTCGTGGTTAAGACGTAAATAAATATAATGAATTGTGCGTAAATATATATGACGCCGTATTACCGTAACATCGGAGATCAGTCACTATAACTGTCACGAATTGCGTGTCGCCAGCAATTTGAAATTGATGGAACATTTAAATCTAGAGATGGGGAAGACAGTTGGTGGATTCAAATTTGTCCGAGGACTCCTGAGAAAGTGTGATCCTTCGACGAAAGAGTCCATTGGCGTTCTCCTCGCGACCATTTCTTGAATACTTGCTTCGAACAAAGTTAGATTATCGTGACATACAGAGGAGATATAAAAAAGAGCTACTCACTTCGTCAAGCATTTAGTGACCTCGCGAGAACGTCTCAGAAATCCTCGACAAACTCCTGTGGCATACTATACAAGGAAGGCTCTGTTCTCAGTGTTCAGAATATCAGCGTCCCAACCAGAGTCAAGCAGTGGAGGCCTATTACTTCCTCTTTCTTATCTCTCGGATAATAATATTTGATGAAAAATTTCGTTTCATTAAGAGATTCCTCAATAGGTGCTTCCCTTTCGTAAAATGAACTAGAACTGTTATTTCTTTACAGCACACTTTCATGTGGGTGCACTTGCGCACTGTGAAACAGATAGAGGCCAAAATATTTAGTTTGAAAAATGGATAATTTCAACGAAAAAGATGGAATAAGAAAAAAATGATCAAATGTTTTGTGAAACGATTTGTCCAAATGGAATAAATAAAATAAAGTCCAGAAACATTTAATATACTTCATTTGCTGTATATGATTTCGACCGTCATTCGAAGTCAGGTCAAGTATTTTGCTAGTCTCTTTTATTTCTTACTTTTAGACGAATCATTTCACAAAACATCTGGCTAATTATTCAATATTTTTTTATTTTCATATTTTGTTCAGAAAGCCCCATCTTATTGTCACCAAATTTGCTTTCCTATAGTTTTCTGTTCAAAGTCCTGAATTCAGTACTAGATTTGAACGAATCCATCACGACAGTTAAATATCACACCACTGTAACATTTGGTGTGCAAAATAGGCAGGTCTTGAAGAGCTGAACTTTTTGACACCTCATTTAAGTAGCTAGCTGCATCTTTCCGTGAAATATTTCAGTTTTTACTCAAATCACTAGTTAAATTTTACTTAATTAGCGTGATTAATTTCAAACAGTTAAATATCTTTGTGCAAAACAAGACCATACGTTGATCAATTTCATACCCGATTTGTCCATTTCTCACTCTTAGTTTTGCAATGAAGAACTGGACAATAAACCGTTGCGTAATTTATAGTATGTCTTTTATTTTCTCTCCCCTCAAAAATTTGAAAAAGCTCATGTAAGGCATTTCTCAGGTGCGTGTACTAAATAACTGCGTTTATCCCTCTTCCTTCTGCTCATGGCACATGTCGTATGTTTAAGTTGTTCGCTGTTGACAGACTTCAGCAATTTTTGTTCTCGTTTTGTTGTGTAGTCAGGTGGAAGTCATCTCTGTAAGGCAAAGAATCGAATTGAAGTTAACTGGCCACTAGGAAAGTAACAATTAGCTTAACAGGAGGAAAAGAAATTATTCCATTCTGAGAGCACCACATAAAACGTGTGAACTGTCACGTATGCACCCAAAAGCGTATGGTAGCTACTTAACGTAAGTGGATAGTCCATCTTATATGCATACCACTACATACGAGCCACATTTTACGAGTTCTGTGCACGTTGTATTAGATCTTTCATGTGTTGTACAGGTTCGTAATTTTTGTCTGGTAAAATTAAGAAATTACATCGTAGGACATTGACTTTACTTGTTTGCTGCAGAATCATATGTTTGTTTCTTTCTTTTGTTACAGGTAAGTAAATAATTTGGAGGTCTCTTCTGTGCATTTAACGGCAGTATTTTTGCCGTATGCATTTTACTCATGTTCTGAATCACTCTCCAGTGAGGTAAGTATATAAGATACATTTGTTTTCTTGGCAGTTGCTTTATTTTGTAATTTCATTTGAGCTGTGTTAAGTTGCAGTGATGTTTTTAAAGGATGCGTTTTCCGATAGTCTTATTGCAAAAATTGATCTGTAATGTAACTTCATAGAAACTTCTCTGATACCATTTGTGCTTTTATGAGGAAGTATGCGTATTCTAGGAGTTACAGAACTTCATGTTCAATAACTCACGATGAAGAGTCAGTATTCCATTCATTTATCATCTTGAAAGAGTTCCAGTTTGCCACCACTAATCTGGTAAATTTAGTGACGCGTTTTCATGGTTGCTAGAACATAACTTCAATTCGACATCAGGGCCTGTCACTCTGATTTCTTGTTGACAGATTAGGACAGAATTTCGTTTGTACACGCCGTTAGGAGCAAAAGTATATAACTGTATCTTCAGATGGTAGGATTCTTTGGATATAAATTTAGTTCATGTTCTCCTAATTACTGCTAAATGACTGCTTGTAAAAATGTTCAATTTCCAAACAAATGGGCAGCCGTTTCTCTGGTCATTGTCATGTGATTCTGACCACTTTGAGATAAGCGAAGTACATATACCCGGCTACTGCCGTAGACTAGTTCTTAAAAGAGAGATGCTGAGAATCTCGCATTACGGGCACAACACCGCGGCGCCAGTCTCACTGCAGAGACCGCGGACTGCGCCTCAGCAAATATTGTCTCTCAGGTCTAATGTAGATGCGCTTTCTGTGAAAGCACATGCTTTCCCTTACTTCTCAGTCGTTTACCGATCTCGAAGACCGTGCTCGACCACACATTCTTAATCTGGTGAGTGCGCTCTTGGATTGTGTGCATCAGGTTCGATTAAACTTCCAGCTGTCATAGGTCTTACCACGATTTTGTCCACCCATCGCTGCGTGGGTCAGCCTACCGGACATGTTTCTTGAAGTCTTTGGCTGTACTGAGGCATGCGGGCCTGTATAAGTCCTCCCACCTTTATTTCATAGACGATGTTTGGCTGCTGTGTCGATTACTATAATTACTGGCCCTTCCATCTGTTTAAGCCATCCGCATCTCGCATTGGGCCAAAGACCAGCGTCAACATTTTCCCTTAACTACTAACAGTTTCTCATCACTCGAAGTCTCTGTTCTATATAACGCCACTGGCACTATTTTTGCATTGTAATCCTTTAATGTGAGTTTACTAGAGAGCACGTGTGATGTCAGATGTGTTTACCCATAGGCATGTTCTGGCTGCATTAATAGTTAGCTGTTATATCACTAGCTTGCAATGAGATTTTCTTCACTGCTGCTTTGAATAGTACCGTAGCTGCCGCTTCTCAGCGTTGATTTTCAGACAGACTTTTTTTTTTGTTGCATTTTATGATATGTTCCTCACTGTCTCCACCCTACCGCCTTCCCACTGTGCAAGGGCTGTAATGTCGTCAGCATGTTGTAACAAATATGTTCCTCCATTCAGGTCGGCGCCTTTGTGGTCGGTGTCTGTTCCTCAAATGATTTTCTAGAGTCTAATATTAAGCATTATGCGCGAGAGAGGATCGTATTGTCGCAAACCGGGACGTTTCTCCCTGGTATTTCGCCCTTACACTTGTTTCTATTCTTCTGTGCATGCGCTGGTTATGTACACGAAATTCTTCGGCACACCACATTCCCTCAGGATGTCGCACATGTTCAGCACTTGGACGCCATATATGCCTTGAAGTAATCTGTATCTGATGCCAGAATGGGCCTGTTGAACTCGCAGTACTTTTCCCAGATTTTCCTCGCGGTAAATGTTTGATCTGTTGTTGATATTCCCGTACAAAACTGTGTCTGATAACCACCTTCTCAATCAACAGCATCAAATTATCCAACTGGGTTTCCGAAAGAAATTGTTGTGAAATTTCATTATTACTGTCATTTTGCTAATACTATGAGTAGCAGTAAGTACAGATGGTTTCCCAACATATACAGTTTTCTCTGCAGCGTTTTGCTCTTGTCTTCAACATCTCTGCAGTTATTTTGTGCGCAGTGGTGACCTTTCTGATTTTCAGTTTCCCAATCTCTGGCCGGCCACGTTGGCCGAGCGGTTCTAGGCGCTTCCGTCTGGAACCTCGAGACCGCAACGGTCGCAGGTTCCAATCCTGCCTCGGGCAAGGATGTGTGTGATGTCCTTAGGTTAGTTAGGTTTAACTAATTCTAAGTTCTAGGCGACTGATGACCTCAGAAGTTGAGTCGCGCAGTGCTCAGAGCCATTTGAACCATTTTGCAAAAATTAACGTGAAGTGCATCACTCACCCTCCCTGACCTCAGACGTTAAGTTCCATAGTTGTCAGAGCCATTTGAACCCAATCTCTGCCCTTACATTATTGTGCGCTTCCGTGCTCCATATCTGGGAAACTTTTATGTGGGCCCTCTGACCTCACGAACTGCTGCAAATATTTATTCCACGTGTCGAATATTATCTCCTTGCTTGTGAGCATCTGTTCGTCTCTTTGTTAGTAATTATGAGTTTTTTGTTCAATGTAAAAATTGGAAATTTGTGGTGAGGACTATGGGACCAAACTGCTGAGGTCATCGGTCCCTAGGCTTACGCAGTACTTAATCTAACTTACGCTAGGGACAACACACACACACACACACACACACACACACACACACACACACACACACATGCCCGAGGGAGAACTCGAACCTCCGACGGGGGGAGCCGCCTGAACCCTGACAAGACGCCTCAAACCGGACGGATACGTTCCGTGTGTTCTGTTATTCTCCATGGACGTCCTCTCATTTTCTGTACTATACCCAAATTGAAGTTCCTTCTTTCAGTGTGTACAACTCAAGCTGCTTACTTTTAATTTTTGAAATCATCCTTTTTTGCTATTACTGTGATTGGTTTGCGTATTATGTCTTTCTTTTCTTTTGGATTTCACAGCCTTCTTATCTCTGTGAACTATTTCTTCTTTGGTCTTGTTTTATTTCTTGTGCTGCCCCGACCAGAGCTGCTACTCTATCTGACAATTTGTCGTTAACGTTCTTCTTCCTTTCCTTTAAATCTTGTGTAAGATCTTCGAAACTTTTCGTACTACTGCCACTGGATTGTTGGTTCATTTCTGGATTTGTAGCCTTCGAGTATGGATTGCCTTTACGTCTTTGATTTTTCAGTCTTCTGAAGCTCATTTTAGGCTACATCATGTTATTAATCAGGAGATGTCTGTGTCAGCATCAATCCTCTGAATGGAATTACATCTGTAATGTCTTCTTTGTGCCTCTCATCTGTCAATATATCAGCTGTTTGGCTGGTCGTGAAGCCGTTAGATGATTTCGTTTGTGCACTGGCGGGAAAAAAGCGCAACGCCAATTAGGAGCTGTGCGGCATAAACGAAAGTTGGTAGGCGCTTTTCTACATCTGAGAGATGACGCCTATTAAAATTTTGCGCCCGTCCCATAATAGTGGCGCTAGTATCGTCTCTATGAGGATGTAAATCAGATTTGTTTTACATACACACTGTGACGGTCGTGAACGTTAGTTACGTTTGAGATTGGACGTATTGACTTAATGTTAGTCAAGAATGACTTTAACGGGACAAAGACGCCATTATCAGTACCTCACTGAGCTTAAACGAGAACGTGTAATAGGGCTACGAGAACCTGGATGTTCCTTCTACGATATTGGAGAAAGACTTGGCAGCAATGTAGTCACTGACCGTGATTGCTGCCAGCAGTGGTCACGAGAATGTACGGTCGCAAGGAGACCGACCTCCGGTTGGTCACGTTGCACTACTGAGAAGGAAGACCATCGTGTTCGGCGTATGGCTCTGGTGCAGCAGCAATTCGAGCAGTAGTTGGAACCACAGTAACAAAACGAACTGTTACAAATCGGTTACTTCAACGACAGCTCCACCTAGAGCCCCTTTAGCGAGCATCCCACCGACCCCAAACAACCGCAATATGCGATATCCGTGTTGTCAAGCAAAAGCTCATTGGCGGTCAGGGTGGAGGTCTGTTATGTTTTCTGATGAAAACTTGTTCTACTTCGGTGCCAGTGATGGCCGTTTATTGTTTTAGGAGGAGGCCAGGTGAGGGCATGCAACCAACCAGTCCGCATGCTAGATACACTGGACCTACTCCTGGAGTTATGGTCTGGGTTGCGATTTAGTTTGACGGCAGGAGCACTCTCCTGGTTATTCCACGCACCCTGACTCCAAAACTGTACGTCAGTCTGGTGAATCGACCTGTTGTGTTGCCATTCATTAACAGCGTTACAGGGGATGTTTTCCGGCAGTATAACGCCCGCTTCATACCGCTGCTGTAACCCAACATGTTCTGTGGGGTGTCGACATGTTGCCTTGGCCTGCTCCATCACCAAATCTGTCTCCAATCGGGTACATATAGACCATCATCGGACGAAAACTCCAGCATCATCCACAGACAGCAGTAACTGTTCTTGTATTGACCGACCAAGTGCAAAAGGCAAGGAACTCCATCCCACTAACTGGCATTCGGCACCTGTATAACACAGTGCATCTTGCTTTCAACATTCTGGCGGTTAAACTGGTTATTAATGTACCAGAATTTTGCATAATGCAATGGCTTATCTCGCACGTAGATTAACCTGTGATCTTGCAATGTTAATCAGTTAAAGTGTTACCTAGACAAATGTGTGTTTTTGGTAGTGCGATATTTTTTCCGTCAGTGTAGAGATGAAGGCAGAGCTCACCATCTGCAGCATCGTTGACAGAACCGACTGCGGACCTTTGGTGCAGAGCTGGGTGGAGGGTCTGAATCAGAGGCTCAGACGGTTTTGCGACCGTGTTGGCTGCAGATTCCTTGACTTGCGCCATAGGGTGGTGGGGTTTCGGGTTCCGCTGAATAGGTCAGGAGTTCACTACACTCAACTGGCGGCTACACGGGTAGCGGAGGCTGTGTGGCGTGCACTGGGCGGTTTTTTAGGTTAGAAGGCCTCAGGAAATAACGGGGTGGGCTGCAATCTCAAAGGGTGCATGGCAAATACAGGACGTGCATGGATCAAGGAACAGTCGGAATTGTAGTTGTAAAATGTTGTAGTCGTGCTGGGAAAGTCCCTAAGCTACAAGCGCTAATAGAAAGCACAGAAGCTGAAATCGTTATAGGTACAGTAAGCTGGCTAAAGCCTGAAATAAGTTCTGCAGAAATTTTTACGAAGTCTCAGACGATGTTCAGGAAAGGTAGATTAGGCAGAATTGGTGGTGGAATGTTTGTGTCTGTCAGTCGTGGTTTATCTTGTAGTGAAGTCGAAGTAGATACTCAGTGCGAATTGGTATGGGTGGAGGTTATACTTAACAGCCGAACTAAGTTAATAATTGGCTCCTTCTACCGACCCCCAGACTCCGGTGATATAGTTGCTGAACAGTTCAGAGAAAATTTGAGTCTCGTAACAAATAAATACCCCACTCATACGGTTATAGTTGGTGGGGACTTCAACCTTCCCTCGATATGTTGGCAAAAATACTTGTTCAAAACCGGTGGTAGGCAGGAAATATCTTCCGAGATTCTCCTAAATGCTTTCTCCGAAAATTATTTCGAGCAGTTAGTCCACGAACCCAAGCGAATTGTAAATGGTTGCGAAAACACACTTGACCTCTTAGCCACAAACAATCCAGAGCTAATAGACAGCATCTTGACTGATACAGGGATTAGTGATCACAAGGTCGTTGTAGCTAGGCTCAAGACCGTTTCTTCCAAATCCACCAGAAACAAACGCAAAATAATTTTATTTAAAAAAGCGGATAAAGTGTCACTAGAAGCCTTCCTAAGAGACAATCTCCATTCCTTCCGAACTGACTATGCAAATGTAGACGAGATGTGGCTCAAATTCAAAGATATAGTAGCAACAGCAATTGAGAGATTCATACCTCATAAATTGGTAAGAGATGGAACTGATCCCCCGTGGTACACAAAACAGATCCGAACGCTGTTGCAGAGGCAACGGAAAAAGCATGCGAAGTTCAGAAGAACGCGAAATCGCGAAAATTGGCTAAAATTTACAGACGCGCGAAATTTGGCACGGACTTCAATGCGAGATGCCTTCAATAGGTTCCACAACGAAACATTGTCTCGAAATTTGGTAGAAAATCCGAAGAAATTCTGGTCGTATGTAAAGTACACAAGCGACAAGACGCAGTCAACACCTTCGCTGCGCAGTGCCGATGGTACTGTAACCGACGATTGTGCCGCTAAAGCGGAGGTATTGAACGCAGTTTTCCGAAATTCCTTCACCAGGGAAGACGAATGGAATATTCCAGAATTTGAAACACGAACAGCTGCTAGCATGAGTTTCTTAGAAGTAGATACCTTAGGGGTTGCGAAGCAACTCAAATAGCTTGATACGGGCAAGTCTTCAGGTCCAGATTGTATACCGATTAGGTTCCTTTCAGATTACGCTGATACAATAGCTCCCTACTCAGGAATCATATACAACCGCTCGCTCACCGATAGATCTGTACCTACAGACTGGGAAATTGCGCAGGTCGCACCAGTATTTAAGCAGGGTAGTAGGATCAATACATCGAACTACAGACCTATATCATTGACGTCGATTTGCAGTAGGGTTTTGGAGCATATACTGTATTCAAACATTATGAATCACCTCGAAGGGAACTATCTATTGATACGTAATCAGCATGGTTTCAGAAAACATCGCTCTTGTGCAACGCAGCTAGCTCTTTATTCGCACGAAGTAATGGCCGCTATCGACAGGGGATCTCAGGTTGATTCCGTATTTCTGGATTTCCGGAAAGCTTTTGACACCGTTCCTCACAAGTGACTTCTAATCAAGCTGCGGGCCTATGGAGTATCGTCTCAGTTGTGCGATTGGATTCGTGATTTCCTGTCGCAGTTCGTAGTAATAGACGGCAAATCATCGAGTAAATCTGAAGTGATATCAGGTGTTCCCCAGGGAAGCGTCCTGGGACCTCTGCTGTTCCTGATCTATATAAATAACCTGGGTGACAATCTGAGCAGTTCTCTTCGGTTGTTCGCAGATGATGCTGTAATTTACCGTCTAGTAAGGTCATCCGAAGACCAGTATCAGTTGCAAAGCGATTTATAAAAGATTGCTATATGGTGTGGCAGGTGGCAGTTCACGCTAAATAACGAAAAGTGTGAGGTGATCCACATGAGTTCCAAAAGAAATCCGTTGCAATTCGATTACTCGATAAATAGTGCAATTCTCAAGGCTGTCAATTCAACTAAGTACCTGGATGTTAAAATCAAGAACAACTTCAGTTGGATAGACCACATAGATAACATTGTGGGGAAGGCGAGCCAAAGGTTGCGTTTCATTGGCAGGACACTTAGAAGATGCAACAAGTCCACTAAAGAGACAGCTTACACTACAATCGTTCGTCCTCTGTTAGAATATTGCTGCGCGGTGTGGGATCCTTACCAGGTGTGATTGACGGAGGACATCGAAAGGGTGCAAAAAAGGGCAGCTCCTTTTGTATTATCACGTAATAGGGGAGAGAGTGTGGCAGATATGATACGCGAGTTGGGATGGAAGTCATTAAAGCAAAGACGTTTTTCGTCGCGGCGAGATCTATTTACGAAATTTCAGTCACCAACTTTCTCTTGCGAATGCGAAAATATTTTGTTGAGTCCAACCTACATAGGTAGGAATGATCATCAAAATAAAATAAGAGAAATCAGAGCTCGAACAGAAAGGTTTAGATGTTCGTTTTTCCCGCGCGCTGTTCGGGAGTGGAATGGTAGAGAGATAGTATGATTGTGGTTCGATTAACCCTCTGCCAAGCACTTAAATGTGAATTGCAGAGTAGTCATGTAGATGTAGATACATTTGTACAGGAACATCGCTGAGTTAGCTAAAATATTATTCTGGCTTGCTGCAAAATTGATTAACTGAAAATATTTCTCAATCTCCATCCCAGCGTTCCGTTTTAACTCGTCGAAATAAAGTGTCATGCCATGCTGCTGCTGTATTTCATAGACTTCTCTAGCTCTTCATTAAAAATCTTTCGTCTCATACTCGTCACTGACTTCGGCAGACCGCCCGCCACACAGACTATAACTCGTCACCAGTAACAGTATTGCATAGGAATGCTCAACGAGCCACCTGATGATGTTCAAGCAATACTTCAATAACAGTCACTCCATTGATTTTTGTTGTTTCGAATTAGAGCATGCAGTACTCCTACAGCAGAGTTCTGAGCCTTGCCTGTTGACTGCAAATGTCGCATGATGCTTAAATGGTAATCCTTCACATGTATCAGTAGTCGAGACTTCCTTAATGTGGAAAATCGTTCCTGCCTGAACGATCTTTGTTGAAACAAGAATATCTTTTCTAGCGTATTTTTTCCCAAAAGCACTCGCTCTACACGCAGTTCAAATCTTTCGAGCTGCCTCCTCTGCATTCATCCCTCTATTATATTAAAAGTAAATATTGTGTTGCCGATGCTACACCTTTTTCCACTTGCGGCCCAATTTTGCAGCGCTTGACCTTAGCTCATGATTTCCAAGTACGCCAAATCCAGTACTTAACTGCAAGGTGATAACTAGAACTTCAAATTCGAAAACGACAGTTGATACATACACTGACAGCGTGAAGCCTCGTTCACCTGTGCGATGTCCGACTTTAGGCGGTGGTTGGCGTCCAGCCGGTGGCCGGTAGCCGCTGCAGTGCAAGGAAACGCTCGAGCGTAAGCTGTTCTGATCGCGATGCAGCCTCGAGCTGTCCTGTGGTATTTTTTCTGGAAGTATTTGTTATTACTGGTGGGTAGAATGTGAAACGAATTATCTTCGATGATCTAGCAGAGTCGTAACTTTAGACGATGGCCGAGATATGGCAAATAAATAAATACGGTTGGACGCGAACACGTAACTGTAAGTTAAGAAGGCACGACGATTACCAATAGACCACGGGCTCACACCACACAACATCTCGGAAGTAGACAACACTTCCTCTTGACACTTCCGCATCCTACAGTGTTGCCAGATTGTGCAGATGGCTGGACTTAGCGTTGTCAGGAGCGGTCGGTTTTATTGACCACCTCAACTGAACGACTCGGACTTAGTCTGTGTGGCGGTCGTCCGGCGGTCAGATTTTATGTCTAAGACTATACATTCACAAGTGTGAATATCTCAATATTTTTGCACTTTGGTAAGACACGAGATCTATTTGTTGATTACACACAATTGCTTCACTTGTCAGAATTCGGTCTCTGGGTACAATGCCCTTTCCAAATTCGTGTTTGTCATTCTCCATACATCTTCCACGCAATATTAGAGATCGAGTGTCTATAACTAGTTCCTAGCCATTCCAGCCATGAATAGCAGTGACATCAACTCCATATCTCTGTAGCTCTGAAACCATAGATCAGTTAGTTGCATTTTTCGTCCTGTAGTTGATCATTTCATTCCATGGCTTGGTGGCAAACTGTTGGTGATTGACGTATGCCCTGTCATGGATGGTGTACAGGGTAGACCCAGTAGTGGGGTCTCCGGGCCAGCAGGGTTTGTTGTTGGGTTTTTGACCTAAATAAGTTGGCGTCACCATCATTCTAGAACCCTCCATGCCCCAAGATGTGGGCCGCACTTCGTCTAGCTCTGCCATCGAGGCCTGTTGTGCTTGTGCTACCTTACTGGTAGTTCTGTTACTGTTGGGATAGCCGACGATTTCACTGTAACATGCAAACCCCCGACCCCCAATCCTACAGGAAAAGTCTCTTTGACAACTGGTTTCC
The DNA here is from genome assembly GCF_021461395.2 of Schistocerca americana. NCBI lineage: Eukaryota > Metazoa > Arthropoda > Insecta > Orthoptera > Acrididae > Schistocerca > Schistocerca americana. Next base: position 157,596,544 of record NC_060123.1, read on the forward strand.
CCAAGGAAAAAGGAAGATGCACAGCCTATCAAGTTATCATATGTATTTCTGGGAGATACTGATAATTTGACATAAGTTTTAGAATATTTGACATAATGATAGCATAAATCTCTGCTGTGGGAACACTTAAAGCTATATTATTGTCTAGAAATGTAAGTAATAATCTGAGTCTACTGGTGTTTACATTTAGGCATCGTTTGATGAGCATGTATTGTTTTCATTTTATAAGGGGCGATCGAAAAGGTTCCGTTCGAAGTCCGTGCAGACCACAATAGGTAGTCCAACAAGGCAAAATCGTCTTGAGCATTGAGGCAATCGTCGTAGAGAGGCACCAGGTTGAAGATACCCATTTGGTAAATTATCATGTGCTGCTGCGTGAAGAAGTTCTTCACTGGCTGCTGCACAGTCTCGTCCAACAGCAATTGTCGGCCCTACAAGGCCCGTTATAAGTGACCGAAGGTGTGAAAGCAGAAGTCTAGGGTGGGTGCTCGGGTGTCTACCACTTGAGTTGGTGTACTTCCTGCGTGAGGTGGCCTACCAGATCGACCGGCGTCTTGTGTCGAATTGCGGCCAGCACGGAACCTGGCGCACCATTCCACAACGGTGGTTTTCGACAGACATGCTGCCCCATACGCATTCTTCACTGTCCGGCGGATGTCTACCCGGTGTTTGGCCTTCGGCAGCCAAGAAAAGGAAACAGCATGTTGGTCCTATTTGGGCGCGTATGACAATAATGTTGTCATAATTCACGTTTCCGCATTTACAGCACGCACGTTGGTGAAGCCGAATGCCTCACTAGTCTTTTCTACATTTCGGTGCTTATATAATACCTGCATTGTTGGCGGAGAATGTCTGTGATGCAGTTGCTTGTTGCTCTAAAACAGAGCATAGATTTCCAGTGCTGTCAAAACGGAGTTTCGGGTGAAGTAGGAGAGAAATCAAACCGCGACCGAACAGAGTTAGTAGTGCAATGGGACACTCTTGTCATTACAGGAAACGCGGCCTTTATTGCAGCACGACATCTCTACCACCGTGAGCACCTTACACATAAAGACGACTGTAAAATAAGAGGCTATAATCCTTTATTGATAAACAACGACAAGGTGCGTGAAATGTCACGAAACCTTTGTTCCTAATAATAACAACAGCCAGATTTCAAAGCGGGAAATACATAGTCCAAGGCATACATTTTCTCGTCCGGTCCATCGAAACCCAATGTACTGTAAATAAGTGAAGACTCTGAACTGTTTTACTTTCTTCATGATAAGCTAATGTTGCATCGTTTTTATACATCTTACGTTACGTGAATGCATTCCTCTGTCTGGCAAGGAATTTTTTGACGCAGTTACGAAATTGTGTTCTCCTTCTGGTGTCGAAGTGCGACTGTGGAAACAATAAATTGGAAACGGTGGTGGAGCTGTGAAGTCGCTCCAGTGGCCTCTGCTGTACAGTTTCTTACAACAAACCTCGTTCGGCGAGCCCGAACAGCCGGCCGGAGTGGCCGTGCGGTTCTAGGCGCTACAATCTGGAGCCGAGCGACCGCTACGGTCGCAGGTTCGAATCCTGCCTCGGGCATGGATGTGTGTGATGTCCTTAGGTTAGTTAGGTTTAATTAGTTCTAAGTTCTAGGTGACTGATGACCTCAGAAGTTAAGTCCCATAGTGCTCAGAGCCATTTGAACCATTTTTGAGCCCGAACACTGACGACTGGTTTCCGTCCGTTGTTCCACCCGAGTGATGATGTCTGTGCCGCCATCGAATCTGACATTGTTGCTCTCGACACATGTGACACACTGGCAACGTTGGATAGAGCTGTTCCCGCTGAACGTTGTTTCAGACGTTGCTTTTGTTGCAAGGCCGTCATCCATTTTGCCTCGCTTTATTTGGTCATTTGAACTGGCGAATACATTTTAGGTGACCTAATAATACTTACCGCTAACTTCCGTAATTGCAGCATGAAGTGACTGCTTCAGGCGCATGAGTGGTGAATGTTTGTGGCCGCATGGGCCTCGCACCCGGAAGCCTACCTTCCGCTGGTACAGAGCTACTGAGCACACTGTCTCAGCGCTCCTCAAGGGTCCACTCCAAGCTGCCACTGTCAAACTCCATATCGCACAACGAATGTTTTACAAACGTTTAGAAGAATTTCACGCAACATTTTTTTTTTTTCCTGGGGCACAGATGTTCGATTCTTTTCACGACACCATGTGTGCTCACTTTGAAGAGTTTGACGTACGGTGCGATGTGGCGGCCTGCAACCGGGTTTCCACCACGTAAAATTATCGTCTACCTTTTTAAATTATTTTTTTTATAAATCCACAACCATTGTTTTAGAATGGGAATGTCACCTCAAAATGCCGTATACAAATAAGGGAGTTGAATATATCTACTCACTCTTTGGAAATTAAGATGTGGTTAGTACAAAATAAATGTAGTTACCAATCTTTCTTTATTGTGGGTTCATTGTATGTAATCGAAGTGGTCTGCATCAACAGCTAACGGCTGCCGAATTGCTGAGCAAACTGCAGCGCCTTTACTTTCATTGGTCTGTACCGATAAACTTCCCTCCACAAGCGAAAATCGAGAGAACTGTGGTAGGTAATCAGTGGAAGTTCTTCGATCTGTCCATTGACTTTAAGTAGTTCTAAGTTCTAGGGGAATGATAACCTCAGATGTTAAGTCCCATAGTGCTAAGAGCCATTTTTTTTTTTTTTTTTTTTTTTTTGTTCACTGACCAGGTAAGCGTGTCATCATGGTACAAACCGACGTCTCAGTGTTATTTAGATAGAGCACCGCCGTATTACTGGTAAAATCTTTTATCTGGTGGTGGTGGTTAGTGTTTAACGTCCCGTCGACAACGAGGTCATTAGAGACGGAGCGCAAGCTCGGGTTAGGGAAGGATTGGGAAGGAAATCGGCCGTGCCCTTTCAAAGGAACCATCCCGGCATTTGCCTGAAACGATTTAGGGAAATCACGGAAAACCTAAATCTGGATGGCCGGAGACGGGATTGAACCGTCGTCCTCCCGAATGCGAGTCCAGTGTGCTAACCACTGCGCCACCTCGCTCGGTTTAAAATCTTTTATCTCCAAATAGCTCTCGAAAGATAGGAAAAGTCCACCACACCTCAACCAGATAAGAGTAATTTCTTTGTTTACGTAAAAGTGATGACTGAAAAGGCCGTCATTGAACATTATTGTGGTAGTTTATAGTTTTCATCAGTTTGATTTGCGGTTTTCAGACGAGACTTCGTTTTTTGCGTATTCGTCACACTCGTTAACCCTGCCTCCAAAGCACTATGCGTACTCAATACAATCAGCGTCGTCGTCTTTTTTAGCGTTTTGGAATGAACGTTTCGCATTTAGCTGCCGTCGGAATTCGCCATGTACCTAATCGGCTTACCCTACTTTTCGCTTGAGCGCTGATCCACAGAGATTTGCGGTGGTGTTGTAACATTGCACTGCATGTTATTCGTGGTCGCCCAGCTCTTTGCTCATGGGCATCATGAGCAGTGCCGTCGGCTTTAAATTTTTTTCGGATACAGGTAATTATTCGACGTACTGGCGGCTCAGTTCCAGTCTCATTTCGCTGTTTTCGTTTCGCCTGTGCTTTCACACTTACAGCCGCAATTCGATATAGCCTTTGGCTCCTCCAAAAAGAAAGAAAAATCCTTATTGCAGCTACTCTTGATACAGTGTCTTATGCGCTTAGCACACACGCATACTATGTGACTATCACGATATGTTGGACAAACATTTATCTACGTATGAATCTATATCGTTACAGGGCTCATGGTCTACTCAACACTCATTCCATTTTTTTTTGTTCCATTCATGGATGACACGAAGAAAGAAAAATTTTCGGTACCTCTCTGTAGAGTTCAGATTATTGCTGTGATGGGACGATTGCAGTCCCTTGTCATTTTTCTGAAAATTTCAGTCACAACTCTGCCTTCGCCATACCGAGAGTTGTGAGATCCTTCCTCCTCGCCCCGTAAAGGAACTCATATATATTGGCGAGTATGATTGATTGGGCACCTGTTTATGTACAAGTATGTTCAGCAGCTAGACTTCGCATCAAATAGTGGTCGTCTTCAGATTTAAGGCATTTTATAACAATTTTGTATCGTCGCGTATTTTCTATTTACCACTTCTCCTTCTGTGAACAGAGTGCGAACACCATTGTTTGATGTATCGATCAGGTTTATAGTCTAAACGCGGGTGATTCTACCACACTTCCTTAACTCGCACAAATCGCTGTTTTCGCATCTGTCCAGTAAGAACGACGCACTGGTTTCTGTTTTCTAGCAGATATTCGTTCCAATCTCCTTACATTCTGTAAGAACGCATTTTGTACACTAGTTAAAGGTGTAGGCTGTATCTAACAGTTTTCAGAACTCGGGGAACACCGCAGCTAACTGGATCGTCGAGCAGAGCCAGCTTCCAGACTGGCGTTGCATGCGGAATCAGCCGTCGTACGCGAGCATAAAATGTATTCCGTATTTCTAAAACAGACTGACGTCAGTGAGATTGTTCTTTCGTACTGTGCCCCGTATTACAAGCTACAATCTTCCCTTTTTTTCCAGTCACGTGCGACCCTCGTTGTTCAGTAAGAGGCGCGTATTGATCTTCTTTGGTAAAGCGATTTCGGAAGACACATTTTAGCTTTCATTTCAGTGCGGTCTTAACCAACAAAGGTCCGTAGACATCTCGCCTTGAATTATTTTACGTAGGATCAGAAATTTTTAGTGTGCTTTGGCAAAGCAGCATGTCAAATCATGATTTACAATTCACTGAACGTGTCTCTCATAACTACCCTTCCGCTTGCTTTGATTTACATTTCGTTTCTCCATACAGATTTGACTTCGCTTGACTGAACTTCTCGTTCTTCGAAGTGCCGTCAGGCCGCTGGTTTCTGTTTCTACGTTTACCGAATCGAAATCTTCGGTTACGTTTATTTCGTCTGAATCGAAACCATCGGCTACGTTTCTTTCAGGCATGGCGCATTCGACACGTTTCCCATGCGAGTATCTTGTACGCCCTCACAGTTCAAGATAATTTAATCGAAAACACATATAGTTCATTGACATGAGCACATGTTACTGCTCCGGTTGTACACCCTTGCATTTCTCCGTCTGCAGCTGTCATATCGAAATCTCCTGTGTTATCACGGCATAACGGGTGGATAAAACTATTACACGAAGCATTCCACCACACCGAAACTTGGTTCAGATACATCGGAATGTTGGATATAGATACAACATTCGAATTTTTATGTTAGTCTAGATTCTCTCTCATCCTGATCCCATATTTAATTCATTAAGCCATTACACGTTATTGATTTTTTTATCGGAAATAAATATGTCGCCACCTTTCTATTTTTACAGTATAGTTTCCGTTCGAAATTTAAGATTCCTTGCCAGAATCGTAGTGACATTCGGTTTTATTCCAAATTTACCGATCTTCCAGAAGTGCACACACGCTTGCTAAAGCACCTCCACCCCAAGCAGCCACCTGGATCCCAGCACCATAGTGGTCGTTGTGTTGGTTTATCATAAAAGCTTTTCGATTGTTGCATCGTATTAAATGTCATATATAACGGGTGTGTCGAAGACGCTGTTCAGGAAACATAATAAATTTGAGTACCCAAAAGGTTTCATAGTAGTCCCCATAGCTTTTGTTACCGAGCGTGACAATATGCAACGTATCATCATTATTTAACGTGGCCTTAGGGATCGCTATTTAAAGTGGCCATAGTGACACGTACGCGTGCAAATGAAATGTGTGTGAAATCGTATGGGACTTAACTGCCAAGGTCATCAGTCCCTAAGCTTATACACTACTTAACTTAAATTATCCTAAGGACGAACACGCACACCCATGCCCGAGGGAGGACTCGAACCTCCGCCGGGACCAGCCGCCGTACGCGTGCCTCCTCTCGCGAAAGGACGTAGTGTATTCGAATTGAATGAGTTCTATTTACTTTGTCACTTATTCACCGGATGATTCAGGATACTCCTTAACGGACACAGAAAATCAAAGGCCAAATAACAGTTACCATGTCCAGCTTTTCCAGGCCCACTTCCATTTCCAAAATAAATTGCACACTGCGCACCTATCACGGAATTTTGTACGATATATTCTCTTCACACTCCTTGCTCTGCATTTTTCCGTTGACGCAGATCAGAGATAACTTTCAGATCACATGTTATGCCTCTGTTTTTAATTTTTCCTTTCCGTGTTTTTTTTTTTCTATTTCATTGTAATCCATTCTCAGATGAGTTTGACTCCGAAATGACGTCTTTTTGAGATGTTACGTTGCGATCTGCTGCTAGAGAACTTAACAGAATGAAGAGCGGTTTTGTATATTGTTGGTCGGAACTTTTCACGTGTTGTCATATCTTCTGGCCTTCAAGCGTTGATTATTAAATTCTAGCGCCGCACCCGAAGTTAACGTGACGGCGAGCAAGCAATTAGCATACCAATTTTAAAGTTAGGCGCCGGCGATGACGCGCCCTCGGCCGACTAACAAGCGCCTTTTAGCTCCCGCAATTTGTGAGTTCAGCTCATCCGGCGGCGGGGGCGGCGGCAAGCGGCCGGCTCTTCCCGGAGCAGCTGTCTGCAGCAGGTGCAGGCGCGACAATGCTGCCAGTAAATTTGTCTGCTGTTCTTACCAGCAGGTCGCTCAAATTTTTCCAAGTTTCCAGACTTCGCAAATATCTTATTCGTGCTACACGAAATCCTCTCACGTACTTGGCTAATTATTTGTCGATATTTGGTAACGATGAAATTATAGTATAAAGGCTGAAATTTTGACGTGGTATCCAAAAGTTCCCAGAGTGTATTAATTAGAATTATTACGTCTTGAAGAGATGTTATTCTGCACCACAACATGCGAGTTAGTCCCTCTGAGAGCGAATACATCGATCCAAAAATTCTGCCACTTATAAAATGCATCCTGGGAATTACATTGTTAGCATGTTAAGTAGACTTTTGAATTCCGCTTGAATCCCCTCGAGTGTTTCCATTTGTCGCCCCTCCAACTAGAATTTCGATTTGGGGATGAGGAAGGCCGCGCGGGGTTAGCCGAGCGGTCTCAGGCGCTGCAGTCATGGGCTGTGCGGCTGGTCCCGGCGGACGTTCAAGTCCTCCCTCGGGCATGGGTGTGTGTGTTTTTCCTTAGGATAATTTAGGTTAAGTCGTGTGTACGCTTAAGGACTGATTACCTTAGCAGTTAAGTCCCATAAGATTTCACACGCATTTGAACATTTTTTGATGAAGAAGTCGCACTGAGCTACGTTTGGCGAGTACGGTGGATGGGACAAACTTTCTTTTTTCTTCAGGGAGACTATTTCTGAGTAATATGAGCCCTGTGCAGTCGTGCATGAAATATCTAATCGTTTGTACACCATTTTGGTGGACTTTCCTCCTCATGTCCTCCCTCGAATGTCTTAGAAAATCGCAGTTCTCTTTATTGATCGTCTGCCTAACAGGAACGAACTATTAATGAACAATTTATGTAAGTATCAGCCTGTATCTGAAGATGATCCAGAGTGATCGAAACGTGTAATCCAATTAACAATCTGCAACTGAGACGGAACGATAAATCAGAATATCTTAAATGTCTATACAGCTGCTGAACTCACAAGACGCTTATGTTGACTACAGTAACAGCATGAATTGTTGCAGTGTTGTTTCCCGTCAAATTTATAAAAGGAATTCCCACACAAGACGCCACTGTATCAATGGAATTTTCCATTTTGGCTTAGCCGCTCTAGCAGCGTGGTGCGATACTGTGTGGCGGAGCTTCTGTGTTACCGAGAATCCAGACATGTACTTGCAAACAAACAAAACGTTAATTACGTAACTTTATTTTTTTCGAGCTGATAATTAAAACGTTGTTAGTACCCCTACGCCTCGGATATCTATATTAACGTTTCCTGGCAGAAACTTAACAGCAGTTGGACAAAAATACTGAAACACCGCTGGAAATGCACGAAGGAAAATAAATACAGATGATAGCTAAGTCTGCAGGTTGCGCTGTTGTATTTTACCTGTACAACGTTTGTGCAACGCCCTCAGTTCGTTGCAAGTGTCAGTCTGGGTCAGCACGAAAACAACACTTAAAGAGCTAGATAAGTTGGGAACTGCAGAGTGAACTGGAATTCCAAACCGAGATAACGAGATACAAATGCCTGTGAGAGGAGAACGTTGTGCCGAAGCAATAAAACCTGGGCTACAGAATAGTGGAAGAAAGTCATTCGGTGGGATGTGTTTCCGTCCAAAGAGTGAAAGATGGCGGGTGCTCGGTGATAATTTCGGCAACAATGTCGTGATTTTCCACAGCCCCCGTGGTTACTCTGCAAGGTCGCATTACTGCCAAAGATTATGTGACCATTTGGCTGCTCAGGTGCCTCCCGCGGTACAGTGTTTGCTCCCTATTGGCGATGCTGTGATCCAAGGCGACGGGACCCCTGTGCACACAACTCGTATCCTCCAGGACTGGTTGTTTGAGCACGAAGATGAATTGTCGCACCTTCCCTGGCCACCACAATCACCAGATCTCAACATTATTGAGGTTTTGTAGCCTGCTTTGGAGAGAAGTTCAAAAATGGTTCTGAGCACTATGGGACTTAACGTCTGTGGTCATCAGTCCCCTAGAACTTAGAACTACTTAAACCTAACTAACCTAAGGACATCACACACATCCATGCCCGAGGCAGGATTCGAACCTGCGACCGTAGCAGTCGCGCGGTTCCGGACTGAGCGCCTAGAACCGCTAGACCACCGCGGCCGGCCTTGGAGAGAAGTCTGCGTGATCTCTGTCCACCTCGAACATCGATATCTGAACTTGCCACAATCGTGCAGGAAGGATGGTATGATATTCCGTTCAAACTGTGCAAAACATATGCGTATTTATCCACTCCTAGTTGTTCTGAATGCTAGCCGTTTTCCTACGCCGTGGCTCTGAGCACTATGGGACTTAACTTATGAGGTCATGAGTCCCCTAGAACTTAGAACTACTTAAACCTTACCAACCTAAGGACATCACACACATCCATGCCCGAGGCAGGATTCGAACCTGCGACCGTAGCGGTCGCGCGGTTCCAAACTGTAGCGCCTAGAACCGCTCGGCCACACCGGCCGGCTCCTACGCCGTATTACGCATGTTAATGTGTTATGTTATTGGTGTCTCCATATTTTTGTCCACCCCTTGTATACATCGGATTGCGATCCGCAGTTTCTAGAGTACGTGATGCAGACAGGGTAAAGCTGTTCGTCGCTGGTATTCACTTCCGTGGTTGTGCCTACCTTTGTGTGTATGTGTTATGTGTGTGTGAGAGAGACAGGCAGTTTGCGTATTTTGTTTTGTTTGCCGGCCGGTGTGGCCGAGCGGTTCTAGGCGCTTCAGTCTGGAACCGCGAGACCGCTACGGTCGCAGGTTCGAATCCTGCCTCGGGCATGGATGTGTGTGATGTCCTTAGGTTAGTTAGGTTTAAGTAGTTCTAAGTTCTAGGGGACTGATGACCTCAGACGTTAAGTCCCATAGTGCTCAGAGCCATTTCAACTTTTTTTTTTGTCGACCCTTGAATACCTGTCATCCTTTTCCTCCTCTAGAAGTGTGTATTACATAGTTTTTTTGCTTTCGGCATGTGCACATGTTAATTGACATTGTATTATAACATCAATAGCGGTGTTGCACAAAATTCTGTGTTGTTTCTGTGCTGGGAGAAGAGTATATGTTTTTTGCTGTAGTAAACAGTCGCTGATCGGAACTTGGTGGTGTTATTTGACGCTGCATCCTGAAGTGCTGTTGTAGTAAAATGTATAGTTTAGCACGCAGCCGGCTAAAGTACGCGTTTAATTAAGTTGTCAGGATCAGTGCAGTCCGGGCGTAACCCGCTGAACGTGTATGGTCTTCAGCAACGAGGACACGGTCGTAAAATTAAACCAATTAAGGACACGGCAGGACTTGCCGATATCGGTTAAAGGGCCGCAGACCTGGAGTGGAGGTGAATCCCATTAGCCGGGTCACGGTGGGCGGGAGCCGCCGCACACTGCCGGCTCACCTGCCCTGCCTGGCCACGCCACCCGTCACCTTGCTCTCCCAGCCGCTGGGTAAACTCTGTATTCAGTTCAAATCTGAGCTTTTAAATGAACTGTCACGTAACGTAACTGTGGCACTAGCATTTCCCCGCAATCCACTGCAAGTACCTTACACAATGAAACTAATGAGTCCGAATCTGTACTACTATACCGTGTGAAACACTTGAAACTTGCACAACAGATATTGTGGAAATGGGAAGTGCTATTGATACGCGGATTTCACAGAATGGATTGGTAGTCAGAGGCTCGTTTTGTTAGCCAGTCAACAGATTATAATAATACTTAGAAAGTACGTTTCTTGTGCAAACATACACTTTTGTAAATCGAACAATACCGATTGGCATTTAGAGACTAAAAGTATAATAAATCAGAATGTCAATGACATTTGTTGCAGGATTATAGTTGCTAGTGTTTATGAGATATCACATTTTGAAAAGTTTCCGCACCGACACGTGTTTGTGCCATTCAGCCTACGCAGTTGCTAGGTGCGATGTTCTCATGTTTCGTTACAGTGTGCTTGTGTGTTCCTTGAGTGCAGTGCGACTTGCGAACTGTGCTCTTCCTACATTTTCCATACACAATGTATCGGCTCTTTCTTCATGGGTAAATCCCTTCGTCCATTGTCGACCTACTGCTTGAACTGTCATACACTAAGCGACTGGTAAGTCGCAATGCACACTGTAAGCAAACAAAACGAAATCGTACCTAGCAACTATGCAAGTCGAATGGTACAGACAAGTGTCTGTGGAAACTTTTCAAAATACAGTAAGTCGTAAACGACTCGCAGTAGGATCCTGGAACAGACACCACTGGCATTGTAGTTTACTCTATTTTTAGTTTGCAAATGTCAGTATGAATCGTTCCATTCAAAAAGTACATGTTTGCATAAAAAATACACTTTCCAACTATTATTATAGCCTGTTTATTGACTGACAGTAAGAGTCCCTGACTACCAACCCACTCTGTAAAAACTGCACATCAGTAGCAGTTCCCATTTCGCAATATTCGCGGTGCAAGTTGTAGATGATTCAACCTGTATAAAGACAAGTCGTTGTTTAACTTTGATGCTAAAAATTTCAAGTACTTGACTGAACATTCCATCGGATGTGGGCGTATATTTTTTGTAACAACAATTTCAGATTTTCTTTTAAAACCGACTGCCATAAAGAAAATGCTTCGCTCTGCTTTGATCTGAAAATAAGCGGGTTCCTTCCCTACCTCGCAGTCAGATAGGAGGACAAATAAACAATAAGACACATTGTCTCTTCCATTTATATTATTTCTCCTTATACATATTTTCGAACAAAAATATATGCACAACAAAGTGCTGTTTAGTTTTCTTCCTTCCGGGCAGTTTTACACAAATTTGTATTTATGGCTTATCCGCTTATGATTAGAATACTGTTAGCAAATCTGAATTTTCCGAAACTTTTTCACCGATTAAAACTATCCGAAATTCTATTATTGAGGATACAATCCTCACACATGCAGCGACAGGAGAGGTGTGTTGCATAGCCCGTTACTGATGATCCCAATCGATTTACCCATTCGTTTTAATCGACTTCAATTCCCAGTCAACATCTCGTCTGCAATAACAACAAACAGGCTCAATATCAGAGAGACGAGTTAGAGGACAGAAGGAGAAAGGATGAAATGGACTTAGAGGAGGGGGGGGAGGAGGGGGGCAGAGAGAAGGGGGCTGGGAGTTTAGGACGAATATCCAATTCTCATATAAATGTTAAGCGATTGCGAAGCATTTCTGGATTCGCTAGAAATAAAATAAAAACAATCTTGTCATTGTCTTCTTAGTGCTGTCTTCTGCTGCTGTTAAAAAGACATGATTGTTTCCTATAAAATATTCGGGTTTTTTCGCTTTAACACCATTTACAAATAACCAACTAATAATCCCATTACTGTTGATTACACACTACATTTTATTTTATTAGTAGTCTTCATCCACTACGGGACAAGACTACACTGTTACTAACTTCGTCAAATTCATAAAAATCAGAATTACATTAAATATCTGCATGATGCTGAAAGTGGCAACTGGCCCTAAACAATAAAAAATGTGAATTCTTCCACATGAGTGCTAAAGAAATCCCTTAATTTTCAGTTACATGGTATATCACACAAATTTAAACCTTACTATTACGATTACAAACAACTTAAATTGGAATCATCCCATAGAAAATGTTGCCGGGAAGGTGTAGGGGAACAGTCGGGTTGTCTAGTCTGAATGTATTCTAATTAGTCCTGTTATATAACTTGAATTAGTTACAAACCCTCCTGAATAGTGAAATCGGAATTCAATGTCTTCTAAATGAAGCAAGAGACACAATGAATTCCATTTTTCACGTTAAAGTAACTCACTAAACATCTGACAAGCATCGATAATTCTAAAGTAAAACCTTGCCACGTTTGGCTAAAGGCTCCAAAGTAAGATTCTAATAATCGCGTGTAAAAGTGAAACAGTTGCAGTTGCAAATTTGTTCCGTTACTGCCGGATGTTAGTGTGAAAGGCAGAATAGTACTAGAGAAGGGAATACATTGTATCTGTGGCTGGAGTTGGATGCAAATCGCTCATTGGAATCGGAAACCATGTCTTCTCAATGTCCCTACGAATCATCTCACTGTCGCGGCTCGATCTTACCATGTTTATCTGTAGGCGGAGGTGGAAGGGGCTGCAGATTCAGTCATTGCTGTCACTCCGACAATCCGTGCTTGCGGCTAAGTTCGAGTCACCTCGATATCCTTCTAACAAGGGAACCTCCCCATCGCACCCCGTCAGATTTAGCGGTAAGGTGGCCCAGTGGTCAATCCGTCGGAAACTGAACTCAGATCAAGCATGAAAACATGAAGAAGGTGTAATGAACTGTGAAAAAAAGAGGAACAGTGAACTGCCCAATCTTAACAAGTACTCCTATGTTAACAAGTGTAAAAGTCATGGTGTTGAGGCTTAGTAGTCACAGTGTTGAACTGGGAAGCGGACGAGCTGGGTTTGAAACCCGTTCGTCCCATTTTATTTTTGTTATTATTTTTTTCACTAGTTTATGAACTGTCCATCCGGTCATTGAAATGTTTGTTATCTTTTTGTAGTCTTGGCAGTTTTATTATACAGTGGTTACAGAATACGAGTCATACGGTAAAAATATATTACCGTCGCAAGTAAATGTGATGAATAGTGAGAGCACTCGAGATACCACATAGACGTCTCACAGAAATGAAAACAACAAATAAAGGGATGTGGACTATTTTACAACAGAGGAATTCAAGAGTAAAAACTTTCAAAACGGAACACAACTTCAAAAACGTTAAAAACTTTTGTTTCGACAGAACACAGAGGAACTTTGTGCTTATGAAACTGTTGCGTTCTTTTGTTGCAGCTTATATGACAAACTATTATGTTTTCATGATTTTCTTGAATGATCACATTCACATTCATACAAACATTTAAATCGGGCAAGGAAACATGTCTCACTCATATACCACGCGTACAAATAAGTTTCTGTTATATGACAAACGTACTGTCACTGATGCCATGTGTGACACGCCAGACATGTTTCCCGTTGGAGGGTTAGGGTGACTTGTCATCAAAGTTTTGTGGTTTCCATTCGAAAGTCACTTCCTTTCTGCTGCCAGTAGAGTAGTTGTGCGGAATCAACTTATACGTCTCTTCCTTACACCTCGCTGTTGCAGACGGACATTACACGATGACACAGATACAAATTTGAATACAACGAACATCGAAAAAAAATTTTAAAGAAAGGCCACGATAGAGCTTTGAACACGGTTCGCCCGTTTTGTAGTCGAACACAGTGATCATTTAACCACGACGCCGCCGCTTCTTTTATTCGCTCAATGTTGCACGTATTAAGCTTGGATTTGCCTTTTTTTCCAATTCAGTACACCTTCTTGTTATTTTCATGCTTGATCTGTGTTCGGTTTTTGGCGGGCTGTCCACTGGGCCCTCTTACCACTAAACCTGAAGGGGCTGCGATGCGGAGTTTCCCCTGTGAATCCCACAGTTCATTTGCTCAGAGATGGACCCTAGTGGTGAATATGGTTGGTGAGGGACATGGCTCCTGGTGGTCAAGCAAAGAAGTAGTCGAAGTCTCGAATGAAACTGTACGCGCTGATTGTTAAAAAGGAAAACACGTATTTCTGTGTTTCGCGTCCTTTACGTTGCACGGATTGGCTGGGCTACAGGTATCTCAAGTGCCAGTCAGTAAAAAGATTCCTTGAAAGAGAAATGGTGTACATCCTTGATCCTTCAGGTGGTTGACCAGTGACACGCGTTCTGCCATTTAGTGCCGAAAAAAAGGCTTCTCACTCTCTTTGTCTCTTTCTGTGGCGAATGAAGTGGGACCTCGGCAGCACAGTTCCAGTTTATTTACATCAGTCGATCATGGGAGTTCTTATATTGCGTAAAAATTTAGTTTTTGTGGATCCAACATTTGTCAGTGTCCCACACTTAAAAAGACGTCCCAAACTATGGGCTGTCACTTATTTTTCTAGATTTTATTTATTTGTGCGTCCAGCTTGTGGCAAAGAATCACAGCTGTCTACATATTGTTCAAAACAGCGTGTGTCTTGGACGTTGCTAAAAATAGGATATCTCATCTTTCGAACTTCGATTTGTAAAAACAGTCGCTCCTGGAGGCCTTATACCAGTGGAGATCGTATCTATGTTGCCTGTGGGGTGCCGGCGTTTAGTTGCAGCAATTTAAAGGAAAATATAAATAAGCTGTAGACATACTAACTATCTGTTAATCAGACATTTAAATGAATCAATTTTACGTTATTAGTGTATTTCCTACTTTTATACTTTGACGATGGCGTCATATTATGAACGCTGATTGGCAGTTGTGAAGTAGTGTGACAGGAAGTAGGCGGAGCCTCTGCATATTTAAGCTCGTGCTCAGCACTCATAACCACCAGTTGACTGCGTAGCAGCGAGGAGAGCTCCGCCTACCATCCTAAGGGAGCCATGGGTATAATTAATTTTATTTTATCTTGTTAAATTTTGACATCATTAGGCACTTTCATTTTATTTAAAGATTGGTATCTAGTATTTCTTAAAATTTATCCACAGGTCTGATGATGGTTTTGTAGAAAGAACCGAAGCCGGTTATCTATATCATTAAAGCATACATGATGTGATCAAGACTGAATTTTAGTCAAAATATATTTAAAGGAAAGTCTGGTGAAGCAAGTGGCAGTGCGATCCATTCCGCACATCCTTCTGAGAATGCCCCATGCGGTGGTGCCCCTGCAAATAAATGTCAATTAAAATCTAAATTAAAATAATTAACTACCAACAATCACTACTACTAATACGCATTTCGTTTCTTGGTGTGGATTAATTATTCCAGTCAAGTGAGTCTTTATAATCTGATTTTATATCACTTATGAGACAGTTTTCGAAAAAAGGTTACATAACGTTACCTTTTCGTGCAATATTTTCAAATTTGTGCTGATGCAGTAGTGCTCAAGATTTGTTAAGGCACAAATGCATGAAAGAAATTTAGGGCCTACGTGGCATTGAGATTACTTGCTCAGTTGAAATACTGTATCATATTTGGATATTGGCAGGGCTACACTTATTACATTTTTTATTAGGTTCCTAATTAATCTACCAAGCCATCAGACCGTTATTTTTCTACTGTGCTGAGGTAAGTTTAACTTGTTTTTTATTAGACATTGTAGGACATTACTGTGTCAGTTTACACTCATCCACTCTTCAGTAAAACTGGCATTACAAATTATATATTGTTAACGCATGTTCATACTTAAAGACTTTATAAACAGTTTGAAATTAGGTTGATTGCTGATTCACATATTGGTGGCTTGAACACAGTCATCCGTTCCATGTTTTAAACCGTGATTGGTTCTCATTTTACTCTGAACAGTTTTTGGTATTGACCTCAGCCAAACTCTCGTAAAACATGTAAGATATAGAAGCACGACAGAACTCTAAAATTTTATATCAGCACATAATAAGATGGAGAATAAAATACACTCAAGTCAAAACATAAAATAATTTAAAATTCAAACAAGTACATGATACAGGATTGAAATAAAGCAGAAACATAGAATAACAAGCTCACAGTAAATATTATCAGTTCAAACTGAGCTATGAAATTCGTATCTCTGTGGAAGTATACGAACTACACATGTGTCACTGTGTGTGAAATGAAATACAAGTCTATAAACAAGATTTCAACTGGAACGTTCAGTGTTAATTTATAGTCTAGTTTAGTTGAGTATTGCCACGAGTCGGTTCTCTATATAAAATCATGATTACATAAGACAAACAGAACAAAAGTTCAGAATTCATAATGTTCGTTCGTAAGACCTACAAGTCAGTTTTTGTTCTACAAAAAATATATATATAAAATACAGAAAATACAGAAGTATAGTACCTGAAAAAGAATCACACAAATACTAATGTCGAATCGAGGCGCAACAAGTTTCTCAGACGTGAACTGCAGTGTCACATACTTAGTATGAGCGGTACATACCTAATGTCTGTGATCACCTTCCTTGGAAGTACACTTATTTCATTGTCGCAGAGTGGCCATAGTTTGACAAAAGGCACACTGACTACGATGCAACTTCGTCCACACTGTAGTGTTTTTTCTTACTATCTTTGTTGCGAGCGCACACACACACACACAAACGGGATGTGAAAAAATGGCTCTGAGCACTATGGGGCTTAACATCCGAGGTCAACAGTCCCCTAGAACTTAGAACTACTTAAACCTAACTAACCTAAGGACATCACACACTTCCATGCCCGAAGCTGGATTCGAACCTGCGACCGTTGCAGTCGCGCGGTTCCCGACTGAAGCTTGTTAGTGTAAGGAAGTGGTCGGACATCTACTGTTGCACAACACAGTTTATATGTTCATTTGGCATGAAATCACAGTCTCGTTGATCCTTAAGCACGGGAACACAGTCTTGGATTGTCTGCGTAATACGCAGCAGTTTGTTGACAGGCTAAGTGAAGTTTCCCTTAGCGTCATAAACAGTGCGTATCCAAATAGCGCTGCTGGCGCTTGCCCGATTTTGTAGTAGTGAGGCTGCGGAACACAGTGCAGTGTAGCCGCCAAAGCGGTGGGGTTCTGGCAGCACCTTGGCGTGGCAGCTTGCATCATGAGCCTCCCCTTCACTTGTCGACAGGTAAGTCCTTGACGCGTGGACGCTGCAGGAAGCAGGCGGGCATTGAAGTAAGCCACGCGCCTCAGCTATCCAGCTTGCTAACCCAGTGTTATATGGTGTGTGTGTGTGTGTGTGTGTGTGTGTGTGTGTGTGTGTGTGTGTATGTGTGTGAGCGGGCGGGTGTAGGCTGTTTGGCTGCGGTTCAGCATCCATCCATCTCTCGTTCCACCTCCCGTCTGCATTTGTCTCGTACCTCCATCACTCGTGTGAATGTCGTGACTTCAAACAATTTTTTAAGATATTCATTAACAATACAATTCACGTAAATACGAATACAATCTGTTTGTACGTGCATTTTCCAATAATTTTTAGAATGACTTTACATCAATATATAACTAATACGTTACACAGATTTTTTCAAATATTAATTTAATTTTACATAAAGTTATGTCACTGTGACTTTGAGTGAGTTTACTCAAACACTAATTTAAAGTCCATTTGTAAAACTAAATATGTATTAACTCATGTCGTTTTACTACTTTACTTTTACAAGATTAAATTGCCTTCTTACTGAATCCTGACGTTTAGCATTTGCACGTATCAACAATTCATTGGCTCATAGAAAGTTTTTAAAACACTGCACAAAATTGTTTTGGTTGGGAGCTCAGGTGAGGTTACGTTAGTTATTTCTTATTCACGCAGTTATCTCTGCGGCCACAATTCAGTTACCAAATTTCTTACTATTTCTTGATATTTCAATTCATTATTACGTCTCTTAGTTTGAATCGTCTGTTCACGCATCATGTCAACTCATCAGCTACTCATATTGCGGGTTCTCTTAAAATTATAGACCGCAAAACTATATCAAAAAGCTCAAGCGTATTTTGACTCTCGACATATGTGGAATTCACTCCACACCAGTTCCTTTTATTTTCTACGTCTTTAAACTACGGTGATTCTTTACCTTACCTCCTTACATGTTACCATAATCCACATTTTACCACGATTCGTGGTATATCTCACTATTTAGTGGTAGATCCAAAAATTTCAAATATTCCTTCCTTCGATATGCGTCATATATCTTTTATTCTCTCTTCTGCTTTTACTTTTGACATGGTTTCTCTCAATAAGTCAGCTCTCTATTCAGTCAACAATTCATGGAGGTACACTCTAAGTCAAAAAGACGCACCACGAAAGAATTATCGGGATGGGAAGGAAATCGGTAGATGTAACGTACATGTACAGATAAGCAAATGATTACAGTTTCAGAAAAATTGGACAATTTATCCAAGAGAAAGAGCTTCACAAACTGAGTAAGCCAATAACACATTGGTCCTCCTCTGGCACTTGATCCAAGCAGTTATCTCACTCGGCATTGATTGAGTTGTTGGATGTTCGGGAGTGGAATGGTAGAGAGATAGTATGATTGTGGTTCGATGAACCCTCTGCCAAGCACTTAAATGTGAACTGCAGAGTAATCACGTAGATGTAGATGTCCTCGGGAGGGAAATCGTACCAGATTCTGTCCAGCTGGCGCGTCAGATCATCAAAAACCCGAGCTGGTTGGAGGTTCCTAACAATAAAGCTCCAAACATTGCCAATTGAAGAGTGATCCGGCGACCTTGATGGCTAAGGTATGATTTGGCAAGTACGAAGACAAGCAGTAGAAACTCTAGCCGCGTACGGGCAGGTATTATGGTGCTGACATGTAAGCCCAGGATGGCTTGTCATGAAGGGCAACAAAATTGACCGTAGAGTATCTCGACGCACCGCTGTGCTGTAAGGGTGCTGCAGATGACAACGGGCCGGCCAGAGTGGCCGAGCGGTTCTAGGCGCTTCAGTCTGGAACCGCGCGACCCGCTACGGTCGCAGGTTCGAATCCTGCCTCGGGCATGGATGTGTGTGATGTTCTTAGGTTAGTTAGGTTTAAGTAGTTCTAAGTTCTAGGGGACTGATGACCTCAGATATTAAGTCCCATAGTGCTCAGAGCCATTAGATGACAACGAAAGGATCCTGCTATGAAATGAAGTGGCACTCCAGACCATCACTGATGGCTGTCGGGCCATATGGCGGGCGGCAACAAGTTGGTATCTCACTACTGTCCTGGGCATTTCCAAACCCGTCTTTGCTGATTGTCTGGGCAGAATCTGAAGTGGGACTCATCACTGAAGACAATTCGGCTCTAGTCAAGGAGATCCCAGGATGGATACATGGGGAAGGACCCGGGCTCTATTCCCTGTACCTCCTCAGATTCTTGTAAGTTAGGGGGAATGGAATGGAGTTTACTTAGCCTCATAAAGCGCAATGAGGAGCTCCATGAATAAAGACGCAACAACATCACGAGAATTGATCTACTAGCAATAAAGGCTGGAGGGATTGGCGACACAGTGATCAGATGTCCCACGATCGTAGAACGTCGCACTGCCTTGCAGGCAGCAATCAGCCATTCGGAATGGACCTGAGGTCTAATTCGTGAGTGGTGCTTACGTTTCATAAAGTAAGAGAAATTAGAGTTCCCACGGAGAGATTTAAAAGTTCATTTTTCCACGTGCTACTCACGGGCGTAACACTTCAGTGTGAATTTCAAAGTAATCATGTAGATGTTATGTGGATGTAAAAATAGGTATTCGTCTCTCTCAAGCTGAGTCCAAAAATCAACTAACTTTTGGTAAAAGTTCTCCTACCTTTGCGAGTATGATAAATGCTCCTCACCAGCTGTGCTAAATGTGTGATGTTTAACCGCACAATTTCTTCTCAGAGGTTCTCGCACCATAAAATCTGGATGACCAACGTAAAGCCTGTGTTCTCCTCGCATTATGTTTTTTTCAGAGCCACAAGTGGTAGTCAGACCGCTTTAAGGGACTCAGGACACAAATTGCTGACGACTATCTACCTAAAACTTTTTTATCATAACAGAAACTACGACATTAAGTTTCTTTTGATGCAGTGTCTACGATAGAGTAATCGGCGTGCTTCGAAACATGTTCAGATGTTGTTTCTCATAGTGCTAACTCATACTCCCATAAGAAAACTGCTGCGCAACCTCCAGCTACAGTGAGAGTCGTTTCATGTCATCAGACTCTTGATGGTGGGTTGCGTTGTCGCCCTAAACGGGTACACGAGAGACACGCTTTAAAAGCGGGAAAAGCGGCGTCTTTCTAATTCGGTTGTGCGCAGCGCGCAGCTGGCAGTCGGAACTTTTTGCGGAATGCGAAAGCAGGACGGCGTAATTTTTACACTTTGGCGTTGACATTTTACCAGATACGTCAGATCCCCATTTTCCGCCTTTCTTTTGCCAGTGTCGCTGACGCCCGAGCATTTAGCGAAATTTAATTGAATTGCGTTAGGAGGGAATTGAGGCGTCAGAAGCGACGGCCAGCCTCGGGGACGACGATGTTCCCCGTCCAGTGGCGCCTCCGGACTGCAGTTAATACCAGCGCCGAGGGCGTCTTTGCGAGAACGAGGCGCCTCTCAGTACACTGCATTCCGTCTTTTATTTGAGAAAGAGCGGTCCATGAGAACTTCCCTCCGATGCCACTAGTCGATAGATGTTTGTAAATTTTACCTTTTTGTTTCTTACTTATTTTTCACTGAGCGTTTATTTTTTTCATTACACAATGTTTCTCAGAAGTCAAAGATCATTGTTTCTATTTAAGAGGAACTGGCGTGTGAAGAAGTTTAATCAATTCCTCAAAGTTATTTTCATTGTCTTTCACCTTATGCTCATTTTTTGTGTCCTGTCTAGTTATGCGTTTGATCGATAACATCCGTCGTAAACTTCGTAGTGTGCACCATGTCAGTAGAGCACAAGCTTTTCACATTTATTAAAAATATATATCTATAGCATTACATACTGCCCAGTACGGATTCTGCTTGTGCTTCTTCGGCTTCTCCCATCATGACGGCACAGTTCACTGAATGACAGCCGGATGTCAGTGTCCAAGCGGCACCAGTATCCCGGCAAGCAACCGCCTTGCCGTCTTCAGGTGCGCTCATGAACATACTGATTAGGGTTCGGCGCAGCACTTTCATCTCTTATCCCCCCTCCACTTCCTTCCACCTGCTGCTCTGTCTGCCGTCTGTGACAGCCGTAAATCAGTCAGTTCATCGGTTGCACCTGATGATGGCAACGTCGTCTCCTGTCGAAATGTTGTGCCCGTTGGACACTGACGTCCGACCGTTCACACGTGAATAATTTTGTCAGATTCTAATTGTTTACTTATTGTTCCCAAAGAATGTTACTGCTCACGTTTCACTTCCATACAAGACTACGTACCAGTTTAATGCCTTCTTCATAGAATACTCCCTAACACTTAAATTTATTTTTGATGTTAACAAATTTCTCTTATTCAGGAATGATTTCCGTGTTGTTGCAAGTCTGCGTTTTGTATTCTCTTTGTTTCGGCTATCGATAGTTATTTACCTGTCAGAATAACAATACGCGTTTACTGATTCTAGTGTCTGATTTCATAATCTAATCTCAGTGAGCACCGCATGATTTAACTTAACTAACTTCCATTACTTTTGTTTTACTTATTTTCATATTCGTTGTACAACCTCTTTTCAAGACACTATCAATGAGTAATATTTTCGTGTGCGTGTGCGTGTGTGTGTGTGTGTGTGTGTGTGTGTGTGTGTGTGTGTGTGTTCGTTCGTGCGTTCAGTCCCTAATTTTCGGATAGGATAGTATACTTATGGTATAATTTTTTATATCAGTATAAAGTACTTCTAACAGAGTCTGAACTTCTTTTGTCTTAAAGAGATTTTTCCAGCTAGCTGTACCTTCCTTTCAGGAACTATACGATACTGAAAAAATGTTACTAGTAACTTTTTTGACGAGGGGGAGGCTCGATGCGACGCTAGTTTAATCGGTATTATAAATGTTAAGTACCATCTAGTCAGTGAGATCGATGTGAAGGAATAATTTCTAGGGAATGAAAAATATTGAAAATGTGCTTATATTTCTATATTTTATACAGAATATCATAATTAATGTTGTGAAAACAGACATGGGTGAAAGTACAGTAGAAGCAAGAACGTTGTAGTAAACGTGGGTCTCAAAAGGAGCTGTTTTCGAGATAATACTGAATGTGTTGTTTGGTTACGAGGCACCACAGATTTGAGTCTCAAGTATTTCCCTAGTTAGCTCAGATGCATTTGAATTTGAGGTTAGGATCAGATTTCCCTCGTGACCTATTGCAAGAAATTCTACTTCAGCACTCTCGCACATGCTGAAAGACGTGTTCCACGAGTCGACCTCTTATCTGCACAATATGCTTCACTCATCTGTGCAGTGAGTTACGAAATCTTTCAAACACCTACTGATCATTTAGGAAATCTTGGCGAGATTGTACAGTTCAGTATTCCAGTTCCTCAACCGTATCAGAGAGAGTGTCGTACACTTCTCATTTGGAAGTGACCCCAGATAGAAAAGGTCCGCAGGGCAGGGATCAGGTGATTATGGCCGCCAAGCTACACACCCTGACCGACCTGTCTATTTGGACCATACTGGCGCGTTAACAGTCGTCGCACACCAGCACCAGAATGGGCCGGTGGCCGCATCATGCATGTACCACATTCGCCAACCGTGGACCACGGGAAAATTTGAGTCCGGTTAGGTGAGTGTTTAACTGATTATTTAATGCAGTTGAATTAGGGTGAGATAACTGATGCTACTCAAAAATGCGTATAAAACGGAATTACTTCCAGTTTCAGAACAAGTGTTATAGTCAGTCTTTGGATTCAATTTCGATCAAAATTTTGCACAGGAAGAGTCACTGAATTGTAAAATGAAGTACTGGTTCAGATATGTCAATGATGTGCTATGTTTGTGAACCGGTACCACAAGACAGTTACGTACATTACTACAGCAGTTAAACTCGCAACATAAGAACATTCAGTTTACAACGGAGCCGGGAGGCTCTTCTGTAGATTTCTTGGACTTAGTACAGATATTAGTACAAGAAAACAAGTATTTAGTATTTACAGGAAAAACGTAGCTGCTGATACAGTAATCCCTGCAAGCTCCCAGCATCCAGACAGTTACACAGTCATGGTGCATCGTCTCATATCTTTTCCATTATCCAATCAGCCTTTCAAACAGAATTACAAACCATGAAGCAAATCCCATCCAGCAATGGCCATAGATCTGCCCTGGTTGATTATATTCTGCGAAAAATATGTGTTCTGGCCAACGGCCATCACTCGTCAGTTTCAAAGCCTGGTGCAAAATTCCATATACTCGCAACGTTTCAGACAGTTTTGCAAGAAAGTTTAAGTATCGCAACTACAGACTTGCATTTTATAATACCACTAACATTTCAACACTTTTACTCTATAGTAAAGACATAATACAACCCTCGGCACAGAGTGGTGTATATAAAATCACTTGCAAGCAATGTGGAAAAGTGCATATTGGTCAGTGAGGCAGAGCTGTGGCAATTAGGCTACGTGAACATGAGAGAAACTGGCGATTAAGGAAGGGAGATTCGACCTTTAGATCATCTTTTAGCATCGATATGATACAGAATGTGAAGTTTTACGCTCCGTCAAAAAAAAAGCAGAAAGATGACCGTACTGGAAATAATGAAAATCAACGAACACATGATGCAGAATGCCAGCCTAGTATTAAATGATCAGACTCGGTTTCCATTTTCCTCCCTGTTAATTTAAGTTTCCGTTACAAATACTGGATTCAAACTGTAAATTCATTTTATTTCTCATCATTTGTCATATGTATCTCCACATAAAAGTTTTGTTTACTCTTTTTTAGTTAATGAAATTATTGTAATATTTTTCTGTGTAAACACTTCGTCATTTTTGTATCTTCTGTACAAATATTATTATCTGTGTAAGTTTTGACCTCAGAAGTTAAGTCGCATAGTGCTCAGAGCCATCTGTGTAAGTTTCACATCATGTTTATCTCTGTTTGCGACATTCAGTTGTCGCCTGAGAAGCCGAAAGCTGGTTCGTGACCAAATAAATATAATTTTGCAGAACATGAGGAAGAGTTTTCCTTTTTCACATTATTTAATTGGAGAGTTTACATTTCAAGTTCATTTGTTCTAATTAGGACAATATTTCGTACTGAAGTTATTTGCGGCTCGCAGGGACACGTTCCCAATTACCTCGAAACCGCCTCGTTCTACGGCGCCGCTTTGACTGCAACGTTTCCGCATCCACCATCGTATACTCTCACCCCTGTCAGTTTTCGCTATTAATTGTGATAAATGCTGTGTATTTGGACGTAGAGGAAACAACTGTAGTTTCCGCACAATTGTGACGAATTTGGCGCTATTAAATACCCGCTGCGCTGGTCTCTAATCACGAAACGTTCCCTGCTAATTCGTAGACTGGTGGAGTGTTGCAGTGCGCGTGCCAGGTGACTTGGAGCGGACCGCTGCGTTGCGTCATTAGGTCGTGGAGGCGCGGGCGGCGCCGCCGTGACTGACGTAATTTACGGGCGGGCAGCGACAGCCGATGGCGGGATCCATCACGGCCGCCATTGTAGTCGGCGCGCTGATTGCGATGTATGGCCCGGCGAGCGCTGTCGGCGCCGTTCATGATTCACGGCTGCTGCGCGTTTGATTGCTCCGCTTTCTTCCGATTCCGACTCCGCTATCGCCTCTGATAAGAGCTGCAATTCATCTCGCCACGCTACGTGAGCAGTTGACTTCTTTTTGTCTGGCCCGATTACGAGCGTTCGTTCAGCGGGCTTCTCTATTAGCTTCCACGCATTTCAAAATGTTCCAGCAAATATGCGATTATTACGTTCCGCTGCCAAGCGTGGCTGTAAATTTGGTAACAGGGATTCAAACCACTTTTTATGTGAATAAGATGGTCTTCATCTACATCTACACGTATAGTGTGTCCCTGGTATAGTGGTCAGTATTCAGAAATAAGACAGGAACGATCATTCGAAGAAAAAAAGTCAAGTAAACATGGGCTCTGAAATACATACCTTAACAGCTATGAGCATTTGATGTGTGCACAGTAGCGAAAACGAACAAGTGCTCGTAGATCTGAAAGTATGTATTTTAGAACTCTTGTGTACTAGAGTTTCTTGCTTTGAATGATCGTTGCTGTCATATCCCTGAATAGTGGCCATTCCTCGTGGGACACCCAGTATACTCCGCAAGTCACTCTTCAGTGCATCCTTCCTATCCCATTCGCTGTTTTAGCGAAAGCCTCTGTACTCACCGTAATCTCTATTATTCTCACGATTATTACGCGAAATAATCGATACTGGCCGCTCAGTGTTTTTCCAATGCAGGTGGTCGAAATTTATCCAGTAGAATTTGCGACAAGTAATCTTTCTGCGAAGGCTGCCCATTTAACTGACCAGGGCACTTTTTTCGTGTGGGCTATATCGATCTGTTACGTCTATGAATTCGTTCGATGTCGGCACACTGCCGTGCCTACTTTATAAGGATTCCAAACACTGGATTAGTACTCAACAACTGGTCGCACTAGCTTCTTGTGTGCGATTTCGTTTACAGGTGCATTACATTTTGCCGTAACTTTGAGTCGTCATTTTGACAATGCATTTAGTATTCTTCGACTGACAAGAACTGATCTCGTAAGATTCTAATGTAGAGCCCACTCGGTCATTTTCATTTTTGTGTCTCAGTGTTCCTCTGCGCTACTGGGGTGTACTTGGCTGTAATTATTGACACCTCGAATTTATTTGCACGTAATTGCAGCGAGCACCATTTACAGTATACGACTTCTTTGTAAGTTTTAGTCATTCTGAGTTTATATCTGCATCTTGTACACACTCCTAAAAGCTACGGCATGACCATACCGGGAGGTTCTTCGTCTGTAGTTTCCTGTGTTGTTCGCGTGTGGAGCGAGGCGAACATGGCTGCTGCACTCCCCTGTGAACGCCATAATTAACTCGCCTTATTTTCAAGATCCGTGCGCGGGATATAAGGAGAAAGCAATATATCTCTTACAGTGTTACTCAAATACTCGTTTTCTAAATTTCCCAATGTTGTTTCTTCCAAATGTTCCTAGACAAGATCCCAGAGCATCTTTGTTCCATTTTTGTATGGGCTGTTCCGATCTGCCTCTGGATTTGTCGAAGTCTACTGCCATATCTACTTGATAAGACATCCGAACATTAGAAAACTGTCATAGGATTAGTCACTGTTATCTCTTATGTATTGGTTCCTTAGTAGATCCGCCGCACTTTAATCCAAAGAAACCAAAGCCTTCCATTCAGTTTTACAACTAGTGAATTCACGCATTCGTTCGATTTCATGTAGCCTCTAAGTACTATCCTTAGGTAGTTAGTTTGAAGTTTATTAATTGCCACATCATTTCAATAAACGAATCGGTCAAATGATCTATGGAACATGTAACTAACTAACTAACAGACTTTTGAAAGCGCAGTTCATACCTTGGTTCTCTAAGAATATAAATCATAATATTGGATTATAGCTTCGGTGGGATGTACTGTAGAATGAAAATGAAAAGTGAGAATTAACAGAAACGATAAGTAAATATAATGTGCGTAATAAGAGCTGGATATCAAATAAATATGTTGTTAGCAGTAAGGTCGAGTAGACAGGAAGCGAATTATAAAAAAAATCATTATATATATGTGGTTCCTTTGCTCGAATACTAATACGAAAATCGATGTTTACCAATCTGGTGGTACATATAAAACGTTTGTATCAGAGCATAAAAAGGGCTGCAACAAAAATCCGTTTTGCAGCATTGAATACATTTTCTTCTTCATAGCTGGACAGGCAATTATCGCTTGTTTTCTTTTATTAATACTTAAACTAGGTGTAGAATTCCAGTTCCTCTTCGCACAGTAGTAGTAGTGATTTTGTGTGTGCGTGTGTGTGTGTGTGTGTGTGTGTGTGTGTGTGTGTGTGTGTGTGTGTTTGGTATGAATGTGTCGCGCAAACTCCATACTAAGTGAATTACGGTCGACGAAAGGGAACGTCCCAGTTTCCGTCCGGACGCCACATTTGCTGGACACACCATAGATATGTAAATCCCTGGAGAATGCTGTGCATCAACTTGATTTATGGAGAATATGTGCGGAATTAAGCAGTCTGAGAAGCTCGCAAACTGGATTATATGGCCGTTAGCTGCAGGCGGGCATGCGCTATTTACATCTGCTTGCAGCTGATGGTGCTTCAATATTGAAACTACTCTCCACTACGCGGGCTTTCTTACTAATTGGCTGCGTCCTCTGACAGTTGAAGCAACTCTTCTGTTTGCGCTTGAATTTGCGTGAAGTGCAAACAGAGCTTGATTACTTATCGTTACTATTTAGTTAACCGCCTCGCGACGTAGATTCTCCTTTGTAAGCACCTCGTTTCTTATTGGGTTAATTAAAATTGCGAACACCGGGATGCAACGAGAGATGAAACTTGGCGCCGTATCCGCGCCTAACGTGCACTTCTGCGTAAGTTCGCCCTAACTTTTGCCAGTTTGTTTTACTACTTAGAGACGAAAGGACGAGAGACAGGTATTGGAATATTTAGTTATGTCGTCTACACTTTATCACACTGCTGCGTCAGCAGTTTTTCAGTGCTGTCTCCTATAGATACTAACAATAAAGACATTTAATGTCAACCATTAGGTTGTTTCGTGTTACCTCCGTTGGGTTGTTGGTGTCCCTATCACACTTCATCTTGATGTGTTTTGTGCCTTAAGAAGCCTTTGTACTAACCCACACGGTTGAACGTACGTTAAGGAAGTGTTGTTTCCGAAGTATTCTCAGCAGGTCACAGACCACAGGTTGTTTTACTGCTTTCGCGGCCCGAATGCGAGACTAAGAATGATATATCTATAGCCAGTGCGCCACAGCTGTAACGTATTTTTTGAAAGTCATGCTGGAAAGCACACCAACAGCCGGTAAGTGAACCCTCTATTGTGTTCTAGTTTCGATGTACAAAATCGTTGTAAGGCCATCAAAAATCGCGTTAGGAAAGTTGTGTCTAATCAGTCATGATTTCGTTGACAAAAGTGTTTCTAGCATGTGGTTAGAATATGGAAGTGTTAGAGTGGGTAATGGCTTTTCTAATTAAGCCGACATATACTACACATACGCTCAACTTCTGTTCATTCCTCACATTTTAATGATAGAAATTCAGAAGTAGAATTGACTTTCCACATTTTAAACAGAATTGTCATGAACAAAATCCTAATCGATTCTACAACCACTAGTAAACCTCCGATTCTTTAAAGACTCGAACACCCATATATAAAACAGTTTCAATCCTCTGATTACTTACAAATGAATTAGTGTGTACAATATTTGACATTAAGCATGCAAGCGAGAAAAAGCTTAGAAAAGATTTAAAATCATGTTGAAAGTTGTTTGGAAATTGCGAAGCGTGTCGTGAATGAATATCAGAGGTTTATTGCGCCGCCAATTAGGTAGACTGAAGACAAACACGAATTCTGTCTTATCTTATTGTGATAAACTTTTAACGTAAGATTATACCTCTTAATGCTTAGATTATGACAGCATTTTTAATTTTTATATTCGGTCAATAATTGCGCGAAATACTGAAAATCAAATCTTCGATGCCCCTCCAAGCCGTTAGACATGCTACACCCAGCTTGTATGCGGATCCGGTTTCCGGGATAGTTGCTTAGTAATAAAGATATGCTAAGGTGATACTTTGTGGCCTGATGATGAACTTGTAGATCGAAATTCACGAGCAGCTAATAGCGCAGCTTCCAAAAAGGCCATCATAAATCTCAGCAAGATCTCGCTTTCTGAAAGGGATGCACAGATATATAACTAGTAATTCAGTGAAAGATGTTTGAAGAAGTGATTCATCCCCCCCCCACCCCCCCCCCCCCTCTCTCTCTCTCTCTCTCTCTCTCTCTCTCTCACACACACACACACACACACACACACACACGCACACAAAACCATAATTGAATAAAAAGTAATGGACATCTCTAGTCGAATAAAACTCGTTCTCTTCCGTTTTATGATTTATAGCCATCTAAACATCAAACGATAAGCAATTGTTCAGCTATGAACGTTAGTGAAAAACATGTTGCGCTTTTTCTAACACACAAATAAATTTTGGACAATCACGAGCCCTTAGTGAATAATAAAACTTTTCCGTAGATGATAATTTTGGTTGATGGCCGTTTCTCGCGTGGTTTAGTTCCATTACGACTACGTCGCCTCCTTATTATGTTCCCATTCCCTCTTTATTCGATAATGCAAAGCGCACAGGTATATCTGGCCGTCACGGCAAGGCGATGTCGGTGCCTCAGCTGCAAGTACTTTTCCAGCTAATATTGCTGCTATTCGTATTTTATTTTTTATTTTTTCTGTTGGAAAGTGGGTCTTATTACTGAACTTCACGAAAATTTACAGTTGCTGGGAGTAAGTTCTGACTCGTTCTTGCCGTAATATAAAACATAACACTAACCTGAAAAAGATAACAAAAATTAGTTTGCTTTATCTGAGAGACAATGGAAATTTCTGACTATGGTCTTCTAGCTCGATTGCAAGATTTTTTATAGTCAAACAAACTGGAAACATTTTCAAGTGTAATTTGTATATTTTATAGCTTATTTTTCTGTCAAGCGAGCTGAACTCCTGCAGTGATATCTTCCTGTTACAAAGATTTTATATGTTACCTTTCTGAAAAATGCAAATCATAGATCACAGAAGGAAAATGGGAAAACTCCGAGAATAACGCAAGGGAAAAGATAGGAAATGCGTTTTTCAGCTTTAATATCGGATAGTATCGAGCAGTCACCACAGTATTACATTTCACTCAGGGTGCACATGTTTATAAGCAGAGCTAAAATAGTTGATTGGTTTTGAAACGTCCCCTTAGAAAAATTATACATGACTGTGCTTAAACTGACACACAATATTTTTTTTTGGCGCAACGCAATCTGACTTTCAATAGTCCCTACAAAAGAATGGCCCTGACTAACATTAACCTATACCTTTCACAAATCACTTACCTCACAAAAATCTTCGTTACTCGAACTACTGCAACACAGCGAGCGCCACTACTGCCAGCTAAATTAAAGGTTCAAACTACGGAAGGCACTAACTACTGATAGGCATAGTTAGCAAGTGAAAGATTTTAATAGAGAACAAACAATGTATTTACCTTAATAGTCATAATATATATAGCAGTTCATGACATCCTTTCTTACAAATGTACTGTTTCTGATGGACACACCTCCAAATTATCCATTCTCAAAAATCCTCCATCTCACTTCCCCACATTCACCACTGCTGGCGGCTCACCTCCAACTGCGCAACGCTACGCGCTGTTAACAGCCAACTGCCCAACACTACAATGGCGAATATTACAACAATGCTAACCAGCCACAGACTGCACACAGCACAGCCAGTGATTTTCATACAGAGCGCTACGTGGCGTTACCAATAAGAAAACCTAAACAGCCTACTTACAGTTTGGTACATTAAGGATTACGCAAAGATAAAGTTTGTTGTGGTCGATGTTATTTCTCGTGTTTTGTATTAAAGTTTTACGACATTGCAACAGACCCTTAAAATAGCACCATCAAGGTAATTTGATTTTATGCAGCGGCAGGTCTACAATATTTGTTAAGTATTTAATATTGTCAGATTGCATTATGTATAATGAATAACGTATTTCGTGTAGTACATTTGTTTCGCAGTTTCTCATTTTCCGTAATCATTTAAACTGTAAATATTCGTATGTTATTGAAAACGCCTATGGAAAATTGGGTCTCTGTTTCCAGTACAGCAGGCAGGATAACTAGGTAGAGATGTTTTACGAGATATACTCCACTTTTACCAGCTTTTTTCCTGTGTTTTTATACACTGGGAAAGTAAATAGAGCAATATGTTATTGGAGGAAAATTGTGTACGTACATTGCTTTTTTTTTTTTTTTTTGTTCTTCATCAGGTACCGATTTTGTGTATCGGCTTTTTATCTGTAATGCTAAAATAACATTTTCTTTGTGTTTTCTGTAATAGATGTGATATTTTATTTTATTAATTTGCTGAGTTTGTATGAAAAACTTGACAGTTACTGTGTGTGAAGAGCCAGTGGTTCGTAAAAATAATTTTGTTCACGTTTACTTTTGTTTGCAGTGTAGTCACACTTACAGATAATACCTATGGTTCAAATGGCTCTGAGCATTATGTGACCTAACATCTGAGGTCATCAGTCCCCTAGAACTTAGAACTACTTAAACCTATCTAACCTAAGGACATCGCACACCCATGCCCGAGGCAGGATTCGAACATGCGACGGTAGCGGTCGCGTGGTTCCAGACTGTAGCGCCTAGAACCGCTCACGGCCACACCATCCGGCGATAATACCTATGTATAAAATTAAAGTAGAGAATGGTGTTACACATTTGTTCTCTGACGTCAGTGAACGAAGATTGCAAAGTATTGCTGGTTTTCGTAAGTGAACATTGTTTCATTCTTTACTTTCATCGGCCGGCCGAAGTGGCCGTGCGGTTAAAGGCGCTACAGTCTGGAACCGCAAGACCGCTACGGTCGCAGGTTCGAATCCTGCCTCGGGCATGGATGTTTGTGATGTCCTTAGGTTAGTTTGGTTTAACTAGTTCTAAGTTCTAGGGGACTAATGACCTCAGCAGTTGCGTCCCATAGTGCTCAGAGCCATTTGAACCATTTTACTTTCATCGTGCCGTCCCAGCTCTCCGTTGGAGGTCTGTTAAGTTTGCCATGGGCGTGCTGAAACGCCAAGAATATTACGTTCCGGAAAGATGATGCAGATTTAACATTATTTCTGCTTTCACTCGTAAGTACGTCAGTAGCCAGAATATTTGAAGTCGCGTGAACTGGGATCAGTATTGCAGCGACTGAAACAGAGCTACTTGTACATTTGGATATAAGACCACAGAAAGAGACTTTTCTGGTGCCGCTGCAGCAGGTGCGGAGGCGCGAGGCTGTCTGTGCCCGGCGGCTCGGCTCGCTCGCGGCGCGGCCTCCGCCGTCACGTAGTGGCGCGCTCGCCTCGGCCCCGGCTCTTCTTCGTTAAGACCGCCGACCCGCGCCCGAGCCGCTAATCTCATTTACAATCAGCAGGCAGGCCGGCAACTTGGCAAATTTCTGCGCCGGCGAACACGCGCCTCGCGTTTTCGACGGTCTAGGGCCCAAAACACCCAACTCTATTTCCCCCCCCCCTTTTTTTTCACCCCTCCAAAGGTGGTAAGAGCTCTGGTCTTTCGTAAATTTGATGTACGTTGCCGTTCCCTGTTTTAATCCGAAACTGTGATCTCGTGTTTTAAAGTCGAAAGAGCGCAGCCCACGCGGACGCCTGGCTACACGATATCAGACGACTAGTGCAGCTCCTGCGAGTGTACCTACAGCCGCTGGGTTACTCGAAACCCGACATTCGTTGTGCAAACGTTCCCTCCCAGTGCTCCGCTTTTTTTACTATTTTTTGCGCGGTCTATATTCTCTCTGCACCACTAGAACGTACAAATCAGCAATCAAATAAGCGATCAAAGTTTATAGGTACGTCTTACAAAAACAATATGCATCTTATAACAATACGTCAACTAACAGTTAATTAGTTCAAAAATTATCACGTCGCGCACTCAAAGTATGATCTTTTTATTGCGCAACTAAAAGATCTTTAACGTGGCAGGTATTGCTACATCAATTGATTACAGTCGCTGAAGAAAATTAACAATAATATCACCTATCTTGTATTTGCAATCGAACGACGGTCTCGCTGTGGCTTTGGCTCGTAATTAAAAATGTTGTCTAGGTAGCATGACTATCGCTGTTGGTGCGAAAGGCACTCGGATGTTAATGCCGCCGACCTGAAGAACTTACGAAGACAATCTTTCAGGATTAATCTGATGATTTATGTTTTTCATTGCAATGTGCTTCATACTTTTTTAAAAATTGGTCACTTGGAAATAATTCTTGACACTCACTTTTTCACAATAATTCACATTTATTAAACTTTTTATACTTTCGCATGTTCAAAACATTAGTTCATCATACAATTTCTTAGCCGTTACTGCTCGTAATAAAACTCACAACATTTTTCATTCTCCACAACTCAGACTCATCTTTTCATTTCTAACACAAAGTTAAGACTGTTCAAATGCAACACAAAAACTTACTTCTCTGTACGCTTCCGTGTTAAAAGAAACAAGCCCGCCTCAAAGATAACAATAATTACAAAGTAGTACCTGTGAGGGCGGGGCGTGAGTCGTGATTGGGTAGTTCAGTTGGTAGAGCACTTGCCCGCGAAAGGCAAAGCTCCCCAGTTCGAATCTCGGTCTGGCATACAGTTTTAATCTGCCAGGAAGTTTCAGTAAGTACAAAGATATTCACATTAGATATTATATTGATTTCAACATCTCAAAATATCGACGTACATACATACAAAAATGAAACCAAATTTGAATAGAGTGAAAAATATGAGACAGTACGTAGAAAAATATTCATTAATCTACGGTATCGAAAAATAGGGTTGGCGGGTGGCAAATAAAGAACAATAACAATCTGCAGTGATGAGTCACCTGCTTAATAGCGTGTTGCTCCACATTTGCAACGCAGTGTAGCAGCGTTTCTGGGAAGCATGGATTTTACAAGTCCTCGGTAGCTTTCCGCACTTCAGCGGCACTAGGTATCTACTCACAGTTCACGCATTTGCCGTAAATTACGGATCGTTGGTTCGTGGGCGGGAAGCTGGCGTCCGATAACGTCCCAGATGTGTTCCATCAGGTCCAGATCAGTCGAATTTGGTCGCTAGTACGAGAAGTGAGTTCACCACCATCCTTTTCAAATCACTATACCACGAATCTAGGTTTTTGACATGGACCGTTATTCTGTTGGGAAGTGACATCGGTAAGGGGAGGGGAGGAGGGGGGGGGGGCGTAGAAAGTGATACCAATAACGTTCACATACTCCACAGCTGTCGTAGTGCCGTCGATTACTACCATAGGTCCCATGGAGGCCCGGGTGTACGTCCCCTGTAGCGTAATAGTGCCCCCACAGGCCTGCGTCCGTAGCGCGGTGCCGTTCGCCAGGATGACTGCTTATCCGTACAAGATGCCGATCCATTGTAGGAAGAGATGCGATCCATCCGGCCAGGCGACCATATTCCCACTGATTCACATGGCCTCGCGCCCACTGCAATCCTAGTTGGCGATGTCGTTGGATCAACATCTGAACATGTAGGGGGTCCTCAAAAATCTACTCCGCGCGACTGCTACGGTCGCAGGTTCGAATCCTGCCTCGGGCATGGATGTGTGTGATGTCCTTAGGTTAGTTAGGTTTAATTAGTTCTAAGTTCTAGGCGACTGATGACCTCAGAAGTTAAGTCGCATAGTGCTCAGAGCCATTTGAACCATCAAAAATCTGCGGTGAAGAATGTGTGCCTTAAAACACTTGCGCATGCGCCATCCGTCGTCAGATGTGCCGCGTGTCCTGCTGTACAGAGCAGGCAAGCCTCCCAATTCCTCGTTCTGTGATGTGGCGCGGCTGACCACCGCCTACTAGGGGTTCCATCGTCCTTTTAACCACTTTCCACGCAGATGCTCAAGGCAACAGTGCGCGGACAGCCTACCAGCTTCTCCAGTCGCAGGGGCTGCGAGCAGTCGCCGTTTGCCGTCAGTGGATTTCCCAATTTACGGCCAGTATCGTCGGTAGAATGACCGGCCATTCGCCTCTGCTCCTCTTGTATTCCTCACTTAGAGCGTCACGCGCCCGCAACGTTCAGCAGCATTCACTCCCGCGGTGGGCGGTGGTCACAATGTTTTGGCTCCTCTGTGTACAACGCTCTGCAGCTTAAATGCAAAGTAAAAATATTTTTGTGCGCCAGACTTCGCACGTTTATTGACACTAACCGACAATTGTACGAAACACAGTCGTAATTTGCCGAAGATTTCGGAATTGCAGAATCTGCAGAATGTTTGACTGGTAAAATACGAAGCGCTAGTTGTCGACATTGAAATACTTGCTAAGCGCAAACAGATAACCATCACTTATAATCCGAATTCATAGTCAAAATCGAATAAATATGTAAACAGCCTGTAAAACAAAACCTTCAGACTTCAATTAGTTTTTTTCTTAATATTATATTTGAGTTGGTTATCTAAATGTATCATACTTTACCTTCGTATAGTGTTTCTCATACCTTTTATTATTTAATAAATAAAATTTCAGTTTGTAAATAAATTGTTATTTGCGGAGGAGGTACTGTCAATAACGTTTTTACAAATTTTGATATTTTGAAGTGTAATAAGACAGAGGAAACTCTCCATGAATCTATAGTACGGGTAGTAGGGGTCAAAATTGTCGCTTTGAACCGTCATTCATTGTTAATGCGCAAGAGAGAGTGTCCACTGGTGAGACGCTGAGCTGTGCCGTGCGCCTATGGTGAAGAGGCGGCGTGGTCGCTGTCGCCCGTGGCCGTCCTGGAACATGGCGCGAGCAGAACCTGCGATGGGCACATCACATGCTCACCTGTCCGACGAGTGGTTCCACCAAATTGAGGCGGGAGATGCAGATAAGCGGACGTACTTCATCGTTGCAGTGTTTGTGGTAATGCATTGCCTCGGTACAGTTTCCGGGACCCTGATTAGATTTTTTGATTATAAGCTTGGTCACATATTCGTTTATAGAGAGTAAAAGTAATATACGAGGTCTTCCTTTCGTATTCGCTATCTCCGCACCACACGTATTTCAGCTGCACTTTCGCATTTCCTGGGACCAGGGAGTTAACTTTTGCCCAGTGGTCCTACATTCGTTTCCTGTGCAGCTCCTTCCCCGCTTCAGTCCATGTTTCGCCAGTTTTTACTTACTGATTTTCTTGAAACCGAGTTGTTCTTGGAGTTTGTTCTTGAGCGGAATGCGTTTACGGATGACCTCCAGTGTTACCCTCACTTCTTGCAAAACCGATTGCCAACCTTGTAGGACTAATACGGACAGTGTGCCCATAGAGAAACAGTCTTCCGCCTTTGAACGGGGCCTGTCGTCTTAGCTACGTGTGTAAAGAGTTCATGGTTATATCGTCTGCTGAATTCACCACTTTGACTGCGCCTAGGATTCTGCGTTTCTCTTATTTCTAATTTCTCGATCAGACATTTTCGATTCCTAACAAGGCATTGTTTGCCTTATAGAACGTCGACTCGTATATCATAACTTCGCATTAATAGCCAATGATTTCTTTTTATAGACCTTTTGGGTAGTTGATACTCTGTTTTCATTTTTCTGATGCGTATTGTAGAGTCTTCTTTCTCAGGCGTTTTTCGTTCTATCCACTCACCTAGATATCTGAACGTCTCCGTCCGTTTGATTTCCGCTTCTCGTGCCTGTACTATTTCGAGTGTTGATGTGATTATCACAATTAAGTCAGAGTATGTCTGCAGTTAATTTATTTCTTCTGTAACTGCGGCTTCCGAATCAGAAAAAAACTCAGTTTACGAAAGAAAAATTTGTGTCCGAGTACAGAGATTCACCCATTAAAAACTGCTAGAAAGGGCATACCGGATACACTAGTAAAAGCTTGCTGAAGATACTTTGCGCTGCATTGCACTGAGAAAATATTAAGGGAGAGACTCTAACTTCAACATTGCACTGTAATTGCTGATTGCTGAAGTTCTTAATATTACGTTGATGTTTCTAATTTCTGTATGTTTATGATTAACAATGAGGTCTAACTGTGGTGTTACAAAAGCGTTAGCGCATGAGTCCTGTTTCGTTACCGTGTCAGTTCTATTTCGTGAAAATGGTACTAAACTAGAAGTGATTTCACAGCGTCACTCGGACATGTGGTGTTCCCACCAGCAGTGACATTGAAATTGTGTTGTGCATTGTTGCCAATGAAAATTTTAATCACGCTATCGCAGGTAGTTTGTCATTATTTTGTTGGGTGTAAATTTACATAAATATTGATTTCGTTACGCCATACTACCTGCAGCTTCTTAATTTAATTCTACCCACCATCAGTCCGATTGCCTATTATTGGCAATTGTAGACCTTTTGAGCGTTAGGATTGACGTCTTAATGTGTATCTGGTTTGGAGAAGTAAAACGTGGCACACATGTTATATATTCCAGTTCCGAAAATGGCACGTGCTGACGTGTGTGAATACTGCCGAGCTATCAGTTCAATAAGCCATATTTGTGATATATTGTCACGAATTATGGTAAAGCTGGTACAAATCGACCTCAGAGAATATCTTTTTGTGTTCCGGAGAAATTTAGGAACATGGGAGGCAATCGTGATCATTCAACGTCTCAGAAGATAGGTTGAAGAAACGCAAAGCTATGTTTAGGCATTTGTAGGTTTAGAGCAGGCTTTTGACAGTGGTCACTGGAACACGGTAGCATACAGGGACCGGAAGGTTATTGACAACTTGTACAGAAATCAGAGTGCTTTTATAAGAGTCGTAGGACATGAGGACAAAACAGTGGTTGCGAAGGGAGTGAGATGGGTTTGTAGCGTGTCCCCAATGTTATTCAGTCACTACAGTGAGCAAACTGTGAAGGAAACCAAGGAGAAAATTGTAAAGGGAATCTGAGTTCTGAGAGAAGAAATAAAAGTTTTGAGGTTTGCAGATGAAAGTGTAGTTTTGTCAGATAGGAAATGACTTGGAAGAGCATTTGAATGTAACGGATAGTATCTTGAAAACAGGGTATAAGGTGAACATGTACAAAAGCGAAACAAAAATAATCGAATGTAATCGTATAAATCAAGCGATTCTTGCGAATTAGATTATGAAATGGGAGAGTAAATTTAGTGGATGAGTCTTGGTATTTGCCAACAGTTTAACTGGATATGGCCGAATAAAGAGGATATAAAGTTCTGATTGCCAATAGCACGAAAAGCTGTCACTCTGACGCTTCACTGAAAACATTCCAGACCTTACTTTTCTTCATTTACTTCATGATAATATGCATCCATATCGACATATAACAACTGGTACGCTGCGAAGTAAGATTTCTCTCTGCACACGCCAGATAACGATCATAATTGCATTTCATGAGCTGGCTAAACAAAAATGGTTCAAATGGCTCTGAGCACTATGCGACTTAACTTCTGAGGTCATCAGTCGCCTAGAACTTAGAACTACTTAAACCTAACTAACCTAAGGACATCACACACATCCATGCCCGAGGCAGGATTCGAACCTGCGACCGGAGCGTCGCTCGGCTCTAGACTGTAGCGCCTAGAACCGCACGGCCATTCCAGCTGGCTGAGCTGGCTAAATGTTTGTAGAAGCAAGTAGGCAAATCGGAGTAACGGTTTCGACATGACGACACGGCCCAAATCGGACTCGTATCGAAAAACGTGATAGTAACGAAACGTATTGGAGATGACCGAATTAGTACTTGGGTTCCTGTGAAATAGCAGTTACTAAATAACTTCTTCGGACGAAGCAGTGTGTGCGTAGTGGTTTAAGCTGTAGGCGGGCTTTACATCTTTATTAGAAAAATATTTAAACTTCGCCTTGTAGCTACGTATTCGTGAACGTCATCCTCCGACCGATATTGGAACCATATCGGCAGCATATTGACGAGGCATTCGTCTTCCTGCACGACAATTCGCGCCCCCATCATGCACATCTTGTGAATGACTTCCTTCAGGATAACGACATCGCTCGACTAGAGTGGCCAGCATGTTCTTCAGGCATGAACCCTAACGAACATGCATGGGATAGATTCAAATGGGCTGTTAATGGACGACGTGACCAACCAACCAGTCTGAGTGATCTACGCCGAATCGCCGTTGAGGAGTGGGACAATCTGGACCAACAGTGCCTTGATGTACTTATAGATAGTATGCCACGACGAATACAGGCATACATCATTGCAAAGGACGTGCTATTGGGTATTAGAGGTACCGGTGTGTACAGCAGTCTGGACCACCACCACTGAAGGTCTCGCTGCATGGTGGTACAACATACAATGTGTGATTTTCTTAAGCAATAAAAAGGGCGGAAATGATGTTTGTGTTGATCTCTATTACAATTTTCTGAACAGGTACCGGGACTCTAGGAACCGGGGTGATGCAGTACTTTTTTGATGTGTATATTTGTCAGACAGAGTGTGTCCTAGCATTGTAGCACAAAACAAGGCAACGGTAGTCAAAAAGAGTGCGTTACTTGTTTTAACTGAGTCTTTTCAGTTTGTTTAATTTCTCACAGTTGGTTTGAGAACTGATTATCCTTCCAGGTTACATAAAATAATGTCTAACCCCCCCTCCTCCCCTTCCCCCGAAAAAAACGCTGTAACTATTATCTGTGGATGAGAGCGGAGCTTGTGTTGGTACTTCGGGCGAGGCGTGATGACCACACGCCAGTGAATTCTGTTTCGTTCTCGCGGTGGCATAGGGAACTCATGTCTCGTCAACAGTCGCGCTTTTGTTCAGTAGACAGTCTTCTTCCGCATCGTAACCAAAAAGGGTCTGAAGAAGAAGTAGACAACGTCGAGCTTTATATTTTTGAGAAACACCAACCTTGTGGTGCCCTGATTGTAGAGCGAGACCACGGCGTGAGTACAGTAAGCACGTTCATACCGATCCCGTCTCTTAACCAGATCCTACCTCGGTCATCGTCAGTTTTTGTACAAGTTGTAGATAAACTTTCGTTGCCTTTTATTTTAGCCCCACTACCTTCATAACTTCGAAGAATGTATCCAGTCAACACTGTCAAAATCTTTCTCCAATCTATGAGTTCTATAAATGTAGAGTTTTCTTTGTTCAGAGTACTTTCTAAGCTAAGTTCAAATGGGTCAAATGGCTCTGAGCACTATGGAACTTAACATCTGACGTCATCAGTCATCTAGAACGTACAACTACTTAAACCTAATTAACCTAAGGACATCACACACATCCATGCCCGAGGCAGGATTCGGACCTCCGACCGTAGCGGTCGCGCTGTTCAAACTGAAGCGCCTAGAACCGCTGGGTCACAGGGGCCGGCTCCAAGGTAAGTCGTAGGGTCAGTATTGCCCCGCGTATTAATTATTGGTGGTATTTTGTAAACGACACTTATTGAGCTGCTGATTTTGTAACATTCCTACATGTGAGATGCTGCCTTCTGTGAAAGTAAAACAGTTGCATTGTCCTTCAAGTGCGAGGTTATTTCGCCAGTCTCATTTTGCAAAAGGTCTCTTCAGGCCGGCTGGGGTGGCCGAGCGGTTCTAGGCGCTACAGTCTGGAACTGCGCGACCGCTACGGTCACAGGTTCGAATCCTGCCTCGGGCATGGATGTGTGTGATGTCCTTAGGTTAGTTAGGTTTAAGTAGTTCTAAGTTCTAGGTGACTGATGAGCTCAGGAGTTAAGTCCCATAGTGCTCAGATCCATTTGAACCATTTTTTTGGTCTCTTCAGTTTTCCTGTAGGCGGCATGTCTCCATTCCATAGTCACGCGTAATTCTGCAGCTTTCCATTTATCCTCTAGGCACTCCTATGCCATTTTTCACTTTCTATCAGTCTTATTTCTTAGACGCCTATATTCTCTTTTGCTAGTCCTCACAAATTTCGTGATGAATTTTCAATAACTTTGACAATTTGTTACACTAAAATCCGTATTAAAGAACAAATTTAAATTTGGCATCATTTCCTACTGATAAGACTCACTCAGTTTGATACTGTAAGCGAACGAGAAACTGCGTGGTTTTTTCGCTATCGCACCTCTTAGTACTACAGCATCAGACAGTATAGCAGTTGTTCCATCCACCTCCACGGGACAGATGAGAAAAAGTAAGTAAAAGCTTTATTGTTTCAACAGCAGTCGCCACAACTGTTAATACATTTATTCCACTGTGAGACAAGATGGTCAGTTTTATTTATTTGTGATTCATTTATTGCAAATTTAAAGACATGTTACTTGATATAGGAAATCAGATCGTACATATTACAGTTTTCGTTCTTCATCTTTTTTGTTTGTTTTTAATCTGCAACATTTAACACACAATAAATTCTAGTTTAAAATAACAAATAATTCAAATATAAATAAAATTTGGTTGTTTTTAGAAGAATGTAAAGATATGACACCATAGAGGAGAGATTTGTCCCATCACCGGATGTGGCTGGCTGTGAATACCTGTGAATGGTTTCTTCGAGCCGTTGACCGTCAGCCACAACAAAACTGTTTATAGTTAATAGTAGAGAAATGGTATTGCTAGTCCTATGCATTAAGATTAGGTTGATTCATGTACAACATTGCGCGCTTTCTTGGCTAGTCTCCTAACACTTTACGGCACATTTACTGTAGTATTCGCTATCCTTAACTGTTATTTGACTGATATGTGCAATTTGCCATTGCTTTTTGGCATGTTATATCTGCTTAATAACTCTAGGCGCCTTATTTACTGCCCAGTGTCATCTTCTTATTCCTCATCTTCCTCATCATCATCTTGAGTGTCACTGTTGTCGCCGTCATAAAAATTCTTTGCTTAGTGTAAATAATTTGAAGGATATGTTGGTAATGGTAAAGCTTAGTATCAACATTAGTACTGCGTTGTAGCACATGGAATTTAGAACAATAAAACCTTCCTGAAAAAAATATGGCTGTGTACGTATCGATTTAGTCTTGTAATCACGAGGTTACCAGCTCAATTCTCGATGGACACTTTTTTTTTTAACTTTTACTTGAATTGTCTGTGTGTTTACTGATTTTAATTATCCGATATTGGATCACAATTTTTGATAAAACGACACCGGCCGCTGTGGCCGAGCGGTTCGAGGCGCTTCAGTCCGGAACCGCGGGGCTGCTACAGTCGCAGGTTCGAATCCTGCCTCTGGCATGGATGTGTGTGATCTACATCTATACTCCGCGAGCCACCTTACGGTGTGTGGCGGAGGGTACTTATTGTACCACTATCTGATCCCCCCTTCCCTGTTCCATTCACGAATTGTGCGTGGAAAGAACGACTGCTTGTAAGTCTCCGTATTTGCTCTAATTTCTCGGATCTTTTCGTTGTGATCATTACGCGAGATATATGTGGGCGGTAGTAATATGTTGCCCATCTCTTCCCGGAATGTGCTCTCTCGTAATTTCGATAATAAACCTCTCCGTATTGCGTAACGCCTTTCTTGAAGTGTCTGCCACTGGAGCTTGTTCAGCATCTCCGTAACGCTCTCGCGCTGACTAAATGTCCCCATGACGAATCGCGCTGCTTTTCGCTGGATCATGTCTATCTCTTCTATTAATCCAACCTGGTAAGGGTCCCATACTGATGAGCAATACTCAAGAATCGGACGAACAAGCGTTTTGTAAGCTACTTCTTTCGTCGATGAGTCACATTTTCTTAGAATTCTTCCTATGAATCTCAACCTGGCGCCTGCTTTTCCCACTATTTGTTTTATGTGGTCATTCCACTTCAGATCGCTCCGGATAGTAACTCCTAAGTATTTTACGGTCGTTACCGCTTCCAATGATTTACCACCTATGGCATAATCGTACTGGAATGGATTTCTGCCCCTATGTATGCGCATTATATTACATTTATCTACGTTTAGGGAAAGCTGCCAGCTTTCGCACCATGCATTAATCCTCTGCAGGTCCTCCTGGAGTACGTACGAGTCTTCTGATGTTGCTACTTTCTTGTAGACAACCGTGTCATCTGCAAATAGCCTCACGGAGCTACCGATGTTGTCAACTAAGTCATTTATGTATATTGTAAACAATAAAGGTCCTATCACGCTTCCCTGCGGTACTCCCGAAATTACCTCTACATCTGCAGATTTTGAACCGTTAAGAATGACATGTTGTGTTCTTTCTTCTAGGAAATCCTGAATCCAATCACAAACCTGGTCCGATATTCCGTAAGCTCGTATTTTTTTCACTAAACGTAAGTGCGGAACCGTATCAAATGCCTTCCTGAAGTCCAGGAATACGGCATCAATCTGCTCGCCAGTGTCTACGGCACTGTGAATTTCTTGGGC
Source organism: Schistocerca americana (assembly GCF_021461395.2). Classification (NCBI taxonomy): domain Eukaryota; kingdom Metazoa; phylum Arthropoda; class Insecta; order Orthoptera; family Acrididae; genus Schistocerca; species Schistocerca americana. Next base: position 157,639,705 of record NC_060123.1, read on the forward strand.
AAATAGGGCGAGCTGAGTTTCACATGATCTCTGTTTGCGGAATCCATGTTGGTTATGATGAAGGAGATTTGTATTATCTAAGAACGTCATAATACGAGAACACAAAACATGTTCCATTATTCTACAACAGATTGACGTAAGCGAAATAGGCCTATAATTATTCGCATCTGATTTATGACCCTTCTTGAAAATGGGAACGACCTGCGCTTTCTTCCAGTCGCTAGGTACTTTACGTTCTTCCAGCGATCTATGATAAATTGCTGATAGAAAGGGGGCAAGTTCTTTAGCATAATCACTGTAGAATCTTAAGGGTATCTCGTCTGGTCCGGATGCTTTTCCGCTACTAAGTGATAGCAGTTGTTTTTCAATTCCGATATCGTTTATTTCAATATTTTCCATTTTGGCGTCCGTGCGACGGCTGAAGTCAGGGACCGTGTTACGATTTTCCGCAGTGAAACAGTTTCGGAACACTGAATTCAGTATTTCTGCCTTTCTTCGGTCGTCCTCTGTTTCGGTGCCATCGTGGTCAACGAGTGACTGAATAGGGGATTTAGATCCGCTTACCGATTTTACATATGACCAAAACTTTTTAGGGTTCTTGTTTAGATTGTTTGCCAATGTTTTATGTTCGAATTCGTTGAATGCTTCTCTCATTGCTCTCTTTACGCTCTTTTTCGCTTCGTTCAGCTTTTCCTTATCAGCTATGATTCGACTACTCTTAAACCTATGATGAAGCTTTCTTTGTTTCCGTAGTACCTTTCGTACATGATTGTTATACCACGGTGGATCTTTCCCCTCGCTTTGGACCTTAGTCGGTACGAACTTATCTAAGGCGTACTGGACGATGTTTCTGAATTTTTTCCATTTTTGTTCCACATCCTCTTCCTCAGAAATGAACGTTTGATGGTGGTCACTCAGATATTCTGCGATTTGTGCCCTATCACTCTTGTTAAGCAAATATATTTTCCTTCCTTTCTTGGCATTTCTTATTACACTTGTAGTCATTGATGCAACCACTGACTTATGATCACTGATACCCTCTTCTACATTCACGGAGTCGAAAAGTTCCGGTCTATTTGTTGCTATGAGGTCTAAAACGTTAGCTTCACGAGTTGGTTCTCTAACTATTTGCTCGAAGTAATTCTCGGACAAGGCAGTCAGGATAATGTCACAAGAGTCTCTCTCCCTGGCTCCAGTTCTGATTGTGTGACTATCCCATTCTATACCTGGTAGATTGAAGTCTCCCCCTATTACAATAGTATGATCACGAAACTTCTTCACGACGTTCTGCAGGTTCTCTCTGAGGCGCTCAACTACTACGGTTGCTGATGCAGGTGGTCTATAGAAGCATCCGACTATCATATTTGACCCACCTTTGATACTTAACTTAACCCAGATTATTTCACATTCGCATTCGCTAATAACTTCACTGGATATTATTGAATTCTTTACTGCTATAAATACTCCTCCACCATTGGCGTTTATCCTATCCTTGCGGTATATATTCCATTCTGTGTCTAGGATTTCGTTACTGTTCACTTCCGGTTTTAACCAACTTTCCGTTCCTAATACTATATGCGCACTATTTCCTTCAATAAGAGATACTAATTCAGGAACCTTGCCCTGGATACTCCTGCAGTTTACCAATATTACGTTTACTTTTCCCGTTTTTGGTCTCCGAGGACGGACATTCTTTATCAACGATGATAATGATAATGCCCTCTCTGGTAAGCCGTCAGGTATTTTATCGTTTCGCCCAAGGGGGGGTCCCTCTAACCTAAAAAACCCCCGTGTGCACGCCACACGTACTCTGCTACCCTAGTAGCTGCTTCCGGTGTGTAGTGCACGCCTGACCTGTCTAGGGGGGCCCTACAGTTCTCCACCCAATAACGGAGGTCGATGAATTTGCAACCATTATAGTCGCAGAGTCGTCTGAGCCTCTGGTTTAGACCCTCCACACGACTCCAAACCAGAGGACCGCGATCGACTCTGGGCACTATGCTGCAGATATTAAGCTCAGCTTGCACTCCGCGTGCGATGCTGGTTGTCTTCACCAAATCAGCCAGCCGCCGGAAGGAACCAAGGATGGCCTCAGAACCCAAGCGGCAGGCGTCATTCGTTCCGACATGTGCTACTATCTGCAGCCGGTCACACCCAGTGCGTTCAATAGCTGCCGGAAGGGCCTCCTCCACATTACGGACGAGACCCCCCGGCAAGCACACCGAGTGCACACTGGTATTCTTCCCCGACCTACCCGCTATTTTCCTGAGGGGCTCCATAACCCGCCTAACGTTGGAGCTCCCTATAACTAATAGGCCCGCCCTCTGTGACTGTCGGGACCTTGCCGGAGAATCGGCCACTGGCCCAACAGGCGAGGCACCCTGTGGTGGCTCGGAAACGATGTCATCACCACTAGGAAGCACCCCGTACCTGTTGGAAAGGGGTAAGGCAGCCGCCACGCGGCCAGATCCCACCTTCGCCTTTCGGCCAGGCACGCGCGAGCCCACCACTGTCCGCCATTCACCCTGGAGTGATGGCTGACCGGTAAGATGCTCACTGCCGGAAGACGCAGCGACATCAGGGGTTCCATGTGATTCCAAGGCCTTAGGTTAGTTAGGTTTAAGTAGTTTTAAGTTCTAGGGGACTGATGACCTCAGATGTTAAGTCCCATAGTGCTTAGAGCCGTTTGAAACATTTGATAAAAAGCACTTTTTATTTTTTATTACTAATCAAATGAAAATTCGAAACATCAAATAGAAAATACAATACCCTTTTTGTTTCTAGAGAGTGCGAATAAGTACAAACGTAGTATTAAAAGCAGTGTTGCTGAGGTAATTTGACAATGAGACATTTCGCATGTTTTTAGCGAATAACAGTTTAATATAAATATTAGTAATCTCACGCTATAATTGTTAAAAATTAAAGTACGTTATTGTGTTTGGTAAATAGTGTTTCAGTTTTTGTTATTTAACATTTCAGTATGATCATGAATATAAAATTCAAAGAAGAGTAAAAAGAATGTATCTAGCGAGAATCAAACAAGTGACGTCACGAATGCAAGACTAGAGTACTAGGCACACAAGCGTCCGTGTTAAATGAAGAAGCTCCAAATATTTTGAACGTAACAGCGCTCGGATCTTAAAATCTTCTATGTCTTTTGCTTCCCAGTGTTTTTGAGGTGTGCGTTTTACTTCTGCACTAATTGATGTCCCGAATTTGACCGTAAATTTTCATAAGGATGAAGATAATCGAAGAGAACTAGTCCGCAAGGTCCGTTGTGAGACGGACACACGGACGTAGTGGCGTTCAGGAAAGAGAGGCAGGCAGACAGGGAGGCGTGGCTGTACGAGGCGCCGTCCCTTGGGTCGGCAGCGGCGTGGTGCGTAAGACGCTGGGCTGGGCTAGGCTGGGCTGCTGCGCTGTCTGTACGTGCCGCTGCGTCGCCAGCCAGCCAGGCAGCCTAGCGCGCCGCGTCACGATTTACTGCAATGCAGAGCTGCTGCCTGCTTCCTTCCTGGCCGCCGACATCGCAGCGCCGCTCTTGAATTATGAATCCCGCGCCACACGTGCGCCGCCCTGCCCCGCCCCCGTGGCACTTCGCCGCCCGTCGACTGCCGTGTCATCACCGTTGCTGCACTCCGGTGCCAACTGGACGCTGACACACTCCGCTCGTAAGAGGACGGCCATTCCTCAAAAAATGTAACTCACGCACCATATTACTTTCAGTCTTCGTGCTAGAAATGAGCCGACTGCGACAATATGAAATGGAAACTGAAATGGGCACTATATGTCGGTAGAACTGCGACTGTGATTAATTCACAGGAAAGCGAGTAGAATAGTTGCACGCTTCCTTTTTTCCGGAAGCTGTTTCCAATATTACTGTACTAGACAATGATCTTCCAACAGGTAATAGGCTCTTCAGTTCTTTTTCTGTTTTACGAGTAGTAGTTTTAATTGTTACCTCGATCAAATAACGCTACGTAATAAACTGTGTGTCTGTTTGCACTCCTGGCACGCTTCGGAATACTCGTGCCGTAGTACCACGGTGATAGAGGAACGAAAATACAGTGGCGCAGTCAATTGATAAATTAAATACTTGAAGTAGTCCTTTATCGACGGCAGCGGAAATTTTCTAGCTGACTGAGGCCAATCAAGATTACATCGTAAGTGTCCGGATTACAGTACTCCATTCAATGAGAGTAACGTACTACCCGTTTCTTATTTTGTAGTCAACAACTCAGCTGTATATATCTTTTGTAGGTTCTTACCTGACGAGACTACTACTACCACCTCCACCGTCAGTGAAGAGTAGTATTCAAGGTACTTGCTCAGCTGACTGACCCCCTTCCGGTTAATACTCGGTTTCTAAGCCACAGATGGTTTACTTCTGTAAATATACTCCCCAGTTAACCCGTACATGGCGAATGATAGCCACGGATGCAATGTTTAACAACAGTCAGAACGACATCACTTCAAGCCCCGCAACTTATTACTCTGCACTGTGTACCTGTCGTTGTATTCACATCACTTCGATAGTTACATCGACCATATCTGCTAAAAACTTAAGAATCACTTGCCTACGTTCTCTTTATCTGTGGCAGACGTTGATCACAGAACTGATTTATAGTTTGGTGGAAGACAGCCCCCACCCCACCAGTTCATTTAGCAACTCAGTTAATCAGGATCCGCCGACAGGGTCGGTGTAACCAAGCAGCTCCTCGATTTCGCTCGTCTTTTGTGCGATTGTACTCCATACTTAAATGTAACAAACGATGGTCTACTTTTCTACAAATACAGTTTCAAAGCTTTACCGGCAAGCTGAATCCCATGCGAGAGTGTCAGTCGTCGAGCAGCGGTGTTAATGCAACCGCATAAGGCGGCAGCGAAAATTTCGCTCTTGCCGCGTTTCATGTCTTCTGTTCCACCCAAGTGTTACATCGCTATACTGAACCATGTTTCTTCCAAAAGGTAACAATGATAATCGTAGCGCTACGTTCGTACTGCGGTATATATTGCTGCATTTTTGAGCATGTTAAAAAGTTATCGCAGTGAAGTAATGACACATATCATTCTCTGTCATTATTCGGAGGTCAATAGTATTTGAGGTGAGACCTCCATTCTCGAATCAAAAGTATTCCAACACATATTCCGTTCAGAAAGAAACGAGCTGAAGACTGTAAAACGAAAACCGCTGAAGGGATGGTGCTGAGTTCTTTCACTGACTTCTGCCATTTTTAATGACATTTAGTGGCGTCTTGCAAGTTCGACAGGCCAGCTTGCCCAGTATAAGCTGCTCCCGGTCGAGAACCCTGCAACTACACTTGTGAGCTTGCTTAAGGGTAGGCAGATATTGCTGAGGGGCTGCAGTGAGCGGACAAGTTAGTTACCGGGCAAAATCTGAAGCGAGCAGACGATTCTCTGCCAGGCATGCACCACGGTGACCGGAATACTTTGTATTTCGCCATACGTTAGAATAAGAGTTAACTCGGAGCCTCCAATGTGAACGGAAAGATGTCTAAGCGAGGCATGTACCACACTGAGCGCAAGGCATTTTATCTTGTTACGTTTTAGAATAAGACGTAGCGCGGACACTCTGCAGCTCGTAGAAGTTTGCCTCGATAAGCCGGGGCCCGCAACTCGCGAGCACTTTGTAAAGTATTACGGAATAAACGTATTTTTATATAATAAGTTGTATTACATCTTATCATTGATGTGGAAATAAGGGAAGGCTAATGAGTTCTCGTTCCATAGCCTCACTACGTAAATGTACCAATGCAGTACCAGAGCCCTGTGGGGTTAATTGCGTATAGATCGTAATGTCATTGCCCACGGAAGAGGTTGTGATTCCTGTAAGAGCTGCGAGACCCCAATCTCGCCACCAGAGAGGCATGCGCGCACGCCCGGCTGATGACAGAGCGAGCGTATGCACGCATCGTCCATCCAATGCACTCGCTTAAAACAGGGGAATTCAGGCTTCAAAACAACAGCAAATAGTTGCAGTGCTTTTCCTGGCAGCGGAAACAATACAGGGAAGAGAAATTCATCTGAGTGTAACTGTCACCCTCAGTTGAGGAGGTCGGTGGGAGTCGAGGCGGTGACGTTACAAGTGTCGGAGCTCGAGCTATAGGGCCGGCGAGTGTCTCAGTCTTATGCCTGAAGGCGCCAATGAAACAACGTGCCTGTTACAACATTTTATTAACGTAGCTGTTACAATTAACTTTGTCTTCTTTGGCGCTCTGGGAACGGGCGGGCTTGCTTTCTCAAGCGACGGCGAGAAATGCAGCCTAGAGACGGCACTCCGGCACGTAGCTCGCGGCAGTTCAGGCGCACTGCTTGACGACGGGGCGCCGCCGTGTGCAGAAGTGGCAGCCGGCGAGGAGGACCGCGGACGCACTTCTGTGGATACAATGGGCCTCAGCGCACTCACAGATGGACTCGTGCTTACGTCTGTATGCACAGCATCTTCTGAATGGCGGACGTCGTGAAGGTATACGCAGCGTACAGCCAGGTAGCCGGTGCACGTGCAGCCTAGGACGCAGCGCTCAGGTGGCCACCCAGCAAGCAGAAGACGGCAGCTTGCAGCCAATCGGTTTGGCTCTTCACCAGAAAATTGAAGGCTCAGTAGGTCCGCGTCTTCTTCTATATCACGTCCGTGACCTATCGGTAGCGGCAGCGTGGACCGATGGAAGTCCATCCACAGCCAGAAGGGTGCAGTCTCAAATGGCTCTGAGCACTATGGGACTTAACATCTGTGGTCATCAGTCCCCTAGAGCTTAGAACTACTTAAACCTAACTAACCTAAGGACAGCACACAACACCCAGCCATCACGAGGCAGAGAAAATCCCCGACCCCGCCGGGAATCGAACCCGGGAACCCGGGCGTGGGAAGCGAGAACGCTACCGCACGACCACGAGATGCGGGCTGCAGTATCATTGAAGAATTCTTCAAACCGGCAGCAGGCAGCACATAACTGTTCGCCACCAGAATTAACCGGTAACTAGCGAGACTGTCATTCCGTAGAGATTGGTGATGCAGGTGGAATGACTAGACACTGAGGACGAGATGTGTCAAACTGCTATTTAAAACCAGACACCGCGTAGTTGTAGCAGATTAGGTGGCCGTTTGCCCTCGTTTAACCAGAGGTGTCAGTCGATCTGTCCGCACCGTGGTGTCTCAATTACGAACGGTTTCTCTGCCTTTGGATTTCTCTTCAGCACTAGAACGCCACGGAGTGGCGGAGGTGGAATGTTGCATGTTATTACTCCGTATTGTAGAGTTTGCAGAACGACGTTCTGGAAATTGTTGTACTGAACCGTTTGCGCTCCTTTCTGCGACTCTGTTCACGGTGTGGCAGTGAGTTACGATCGTTGCCCTGTTCTTGCAATATTGGCACTCGTTACTTGCTCTAGATTCTGATTGTGACACAGTCTACGTCAGACTTGGTTCTTTTACCGTCTGTGCCGAACAGTAACCTCGAGAATGTATTAGTTCACGTGGCATCAGGGTTACTGTACAAGAAAAGAACGGCACAAGTGCAGGATGAGCACTGCAAGTCCGTTACAAGGGTCAAGACGTGGCACAAGCAGTTCGAGGAGAAACAGACGTCATTGGCCGATGACACACGATTTGGAACGTCACACCGCATTACCGTTTGTGTAGCAGGTGGATGCCCTCATTATTGACGACTGGCGAGTTTCAGTGACAGCCATTGCCCAGAGGTCTAATTGAGTATCGGAATCGCAACTTAAATTCAGCGCTCTCTGCGCAGTTGTGCCATTCGTCGATGAATTTTTGTTCCCTGCAATCCTTCCGCTGTAAGGAAAGGCACTACACCGCTTCGGTCATCTTTTGAATCTCCATTCCTCCATTTTTAGCACGACTGATTGCAATGAACGATCGACGCGTGTACGTGCTCGCTCTGTCATCACGTGGCTGTGCGCCCGTGTCCCGCCGGCAGAGAGTTCGGGACCTCAGCACTCTTTCTGGGGCCACACCCTCTTCCGTAGGGAGTGTTATCAAGATTTCCTTCAGCCGTTTTCATTTTACGGCCCTCGGCTCGTTTCTTTTTGTAGGACGCTAATAATATAGCTGGTGTCTACACTTCGCCTTAATGAGTGACTGAAGTCTACTCGGAACACATTCAGTGCGGTGTCTGAATGTCTGCGGAGGAATGGCAGCTTAGTTCGAGAAGGTATTGATGTAAAACGCTGGGGTGTGGAGCGAAGTCGACATTCTGAATCATCACAGAGCTGTTCCCTGGGCTTCAGGTCGGGCCTCTGGTCAGGCTAATCCATTTCAGGTAGGTTGTTTACCACAAACCATTGCATTAAGTATGCTGTTTTATGTCAGTGTGCATTGCCGTGTTGATGCAGTCATCGTCTCCTAATAGTTCCTCTACATTACACAGTGGTATAAAATATGTTCATATCGTTCCGCATGTAGCATTTTCCTAAGCACAGTAAGGAGACCACACCCCAACTACAAAAACACGCCCGTACCGAAGCAGCACCTCCTCTGTACTTCACTGTCAGCACTACACACAATGGCAGGTAACGTTTCCCAGGCATTCGCCAGAACCCAAACTCTTCCACCGCACTGCCACACGGTATAGCGTGATTTATCAACCCAATTCCCACGTTTCCAGTCACCCGCCATCCAGTGGCGTCCCTCTTTACACCACCTCAAGCGCCGCTTAGCACTGACTGCAGAAATGTGTGGCTCGTGAGGAGCTGCTCCACCATTGTGCCACTTACTGTGCACGCTCATTGTTTTAGATGGACTGCTGGTAGCACTTCTGAACTCACGCTTCCAGTCATGTAGATGTCGACGTAGAGCGCCCGTCCTCAATGATCAGCGTTCTCTGTTCATTAGGAGGCCCTGCATGAGGTCTGACTGATCTTCGTGGTTGTTCCTCCGCGTGTGCACGTCAGCCACGTGACCAGCAGTCGACCTGGGCAGTTTTAGAAGATTTTCTTTCGTGTTTCGGAATTTCCGTAGCGTAGCGGTCAGGAGTCACGCGTCCAGTACTGATTTTGCGACGGACTGCTCGGTAGATTTAATCAGAAGCTTTTACTGGCGGATGCGGATAACCCTCTGTACTCCTGTAGTATCCAAACAGTTTCTGTATGTGTCACCAGCCTCGCTTTGACCCGGAAGACAAGTTTAAACTTCTCACTAGTCCAAAGTGAGTAATTAATAACCCTAAAATGATCCAACCACTTTCAAAAATATTCCGATACCACACCACTGGACTGGAATACGTTCATCGCCAACAGTTCAATAAACCGCCTGTATCTGTACGCCAGCAACATGTACCGATAATTTCCGCTACAGCAAAACAGGAATGCAGTTTAAAATCAAAAGGAAGAAGTCACACATAAACACCACACTAAAACGGAAAGAAATATAAATTAGTGCCTTTTTTCAAACTTCACTGAAACATCGATTGGCCAACTAGCTACTTGCCTCCGAAAGTTGGTTTGAGGTCTCCCAACTCAGCATATGCTTACTCGCTGAACGACAACACGCTCCTACCAAAACCTTTGGATACACCACATCCACGCACGCAAAACGCTCTGGCCTTTTCTCTCTCCTTTTCGTACTGGAAGAAATACTTCGTGGAGCATTATCTCCGAATACAGAAATCAGTGATAATCTCCATTCAGAACATCCATAGCGCCAGTGATTTCAACACACGGATGTCTAACGATTGGCGACATCTCGATCTTACGGGTCCAGACAGCTGGACGAAATTATTTAAGATCCTTACTTTTCGCCCAGACGGACTCAATAGCCACGTGCAGGCAATTTCAGTGGCCATTTTCGGCTCGCGCAAATCCGCTGTAAAATATTGCTCTCTACTGCAACTTTCCAAAAGTCTAGTGCGAACAGGCGGCTGGAAACATGCGCCGTCCGGGGAGAATCAGTCGCCCTTGAGCCGGCCCCTTAAGCCTCCAACGCAACACATTTAGGAGGGTTAAAGGTAAGTGAAACTAATGTACATTGGTAACTGCTAGAGCTACGAAATAAAAGACTGCGAACCCTTACTCGTCGGCGCAAATAAACAATTTCGAAGGTTATAGAACATTCCATTTATAATTTGGCCACTACATGAAATGGAAACACCATCACAACGAAACACCACTTAAAAATGTACTCGTTATTATACTGTATTTGTTAAATGAGGGTCGCTTAACAGTGGAAGAAGCTGTAGGAAGTAGGGTTCGTAAATGAAATCGGTGGGATAACACCAAAAATTTCCTCAAATTCAAAACCAACATGGAAACGTATTGCTCTGTGACCCCTAAAGGGAAAGGAAAGAAAGAACCAACCAGAAAATTAACGTAAAATACTGAACTTGATTACGTGGGACTTCGATTTATATTGTAAAGAAGACTGAAAGAAGGTCCAAGTCATAGTTACTCATCTGCAGAACTCGCATTTTCGAATAAACAAGAGAAGAAAAAAAAAAGTGAACTTCCCATCCTCGATGCACACAGAATCAGTTAAATTGCTACCTGCTCAGAGTGCGAACTGTGAAGAATGCAACTAACACCTCATGCTATAACGAAACACGACGCTTACCTGTTCAGACTGCAGCGTCAGCAAGGGACAAATGCGAGAACTCTAATCATCCGAGTGCCAGGTAGCGAATGGTAGTCATCACGAAACAACTTCCCAGAAACGAATGACAAAAATGCCGAGTTCTCTGTATTCAGCCTAAACTCTCTTTGGAGGGTTTGGCATCAACTGTGCAGCCATTGTGACGAATGTACATCTGCCTCGAAGTCTGAAAATAGAGGGGAACGTTGCAAAATTTTCCCTGGTATAACATACAAATATGCATAGACAATTTCTGAGTTGCTACCAAATTCGAACTATACCAGTGTTTTACTAGTGGTTGACGAAGCGTACGCAGTGTCTAGAAGGGAGACCACACACAGGACTGACGGAACAGCAATCACATTAACTTGAAGCCAGGATTCTTATTACATCCATGCTGATGAATATATACTTGCTACATCTCTAGTGGGCACTTGGTGTCTGAGGCACTGCTGTCAAGTATTAATTGCAACTCCAAAACATGCGTAGGAGGCCTTGGAAACCACCGCGGCACTGTCATGTGACTTGAGCAAACTCCACAGTATTCACGGGAAATTCCGGAATCCGCAACTTCGCTTGAGAATCTTTCAGCCACCACCCATCAGTCGGCAATGCCCGCTTTGTATATGTAGTAAACTGTAACTGAACCGATAAAAGATCGAGAAGCGATCTGTACTAGTCACGAGACAAAGGAAAAACTAGTCCTTATCTCCGGGCTGGAGAAACCCTCTTTCCATCGAAATCAGCTCAGTCAACAGACGTCTGCGTGGCCGGGAAAAGGCGTCTTACACCTTCCGTCTACATTTACCTAAATTTTGATAATGACTGCTTTAATCCACCTGGTTTCACTCAATATTCTTTCTGCGTTCCATCGCGCCACGGTTCAGTACTCGACCCTCGGCTCCTACCTACCTAGTCGTACTGGCTACTTAGAAACGCACGCGCGCTCAGTTCGAAAATTTCGCGCTGTCGAGACGACAGTTTGCAACAAAAAGTCCGACTCCCCAAAGAACTTGCCACCCCGGTCGATATGGTACCATAAACGTAGCTACTGGTGTGAAAGTGTAATGCGTTCGCTTGCCAACAGTTTGGAAGCCAATGTCAATCGGGCTGCGCAGTCATCGCGTGGCAGACGGCCGCGTCTCCGGCGCGGTCGGTCTCGTCAGTATGTAGGCCTTCCCGCCGGCTGTTAGCGGGCGCAGGCGGCGGATGTGGCCCGGAATAAATGAGCAGCCAGGGGCCGGCGCCGGCGCTGCAGCCCGAGAACAATGCCTGCCGCCTCCACCTCCGCCGCCGCCGCCGCCGCCGCCGCCGCGGGCGCAGCCACCTTGCACATCGGGCCGCAGTCGATAAGCCGGCCCGCGACCGCGCCGCGCCGCCACCGCGACATGCTCGGAATCGCCGCCGAGCTGCGGCCGCTCCGCCATCCCGGGCACGCGCCTCCAGGCCGCTCCTGCCCCCGTCGGTCTGCCTGTCCGTCTGTCTCACTGCTTCGCCTGCTCTATTTGCCTCCTCAGTGCTTGTTCTACCTGCACACCTAGCTATCACCCCTCCACACACACATCGCTCCCACCCTTCCTTCCTCCCCATCACCTCCCTCGCCCCTTCCCTCGCTCTCTCCCACCCCCGCCCTCTCTCTCTCTCTCTCTCTCTCTCTCTCTCTCTCTCTCTCTCTCTGGAACAATACACAATACTAGTCCGGCTTGCAGGGCAGGGTAAGGTGTTCCAACGGAACCTGGTACGGAACGGAACCTGGTACGCCCCAAAAGACTGCATCGACCGCTTCGACGTTTCCTTTTAGAGACAAAGATTCCATAAGGTAATAGAGTCGTACACAAATCCCTTATGTTAGCTTTCATCGATTCCCAACTCGTGCAAAGTTACCAGAGGTATCGTTGCTGTTTCTCAAAAACTGGAAGCTACGAAACATACACTGAGGTGACAAAAGTCATGCGGTACCACCTAATAGTCTGTCGGACCTCCTGTTGGCCGGCGTAATGCAGCAACTCGATGTCGCATGGACTCAACAAGTCGTTGGAAGTCCCCTGCAAAAATATTGAGCTATGCTGCCTCTGTAGCGGTACATAACTGCGAAAGTGTTGCCTGTGCAGGATTTTGTGCACAAACTGACCTCTTGATTATCTCCCATAAATGGGATTCGTGTCGGTGGATCTGGGTGGCCAAATCTTTCGCTAGAATTATTCAGAATGTTCTTCACACCAATCGCATGGCACATTGTCATCCATAAAAATTCCATTCGTTTTTGGTAACATGAACAGTAAATAGGCCTCCAAGTAGCCGAACATAACCATTTTCAGTCAGTGATCGGTTTAGTTGGACTAGCGGACGCCTCCATCTAAACACAGCCCACACCATTATGGAGCCACCACCACCTTGCACAGTGGCTTGTCGACAGCTGAGGTCTATGGCTTCGTGGGGTCTGCACCACACTAACTCTGCCATTACCTCTTACCAATTGAAATGGGGACTCATATGACCTGGCCACGGTTTCACAGTCGTCTAGGGTTCGACCTATACGGTCACGAGCCCAAGAGAGGCGCTGCAGGCGGCGTCGGTCGTCTGCTGCCACACACCGTTAGCGCCAGATTTCGCCGCACTGTCCTACCGGATACGTCCGTCGTACGTTCCACATTGATTTCTGCGGTTATTTCACGCAGTGTTGTCTGTCTGGTAGCACTGACAAATCTACACTAAACCCCGCTACTCTCGGTCGTTAAGTGAAGGCCGTCGGCCACAGCATTGTTCGCTCTGAGAGGTAATGCCCTAACTGTGCTGTTCTCCGCATACTCGCGGCACCCCGGAACTTCCTAACGAATTCCGAAATGGAATGTCCCAAGATTCTAGACAATTACTATTCCGCGAAAAACGTCTGTTAAATTCCCGTCGAGCAGCCATAATCACGTCGGAAACCTTTTCAAATGAATCACCTGAGTACAGATGACAGCTACGCCAACGCATTGCCCCTTTTTACCGTATGAGCGCATTACTTCCGCCATCTGTATGTGTACTTATTTCTATCGCATGACAGTGTATTAAATGGTGTAGCCTAGTTACTTCTCGGTACTAAAATTTTTATTTACAAAGTATCCTCCCGTGCACACACAAATTTTCTAAATCGGTCCATTGAAGTCGGCCGATGAGGAAGGTTGGGTATTTGGCGTTGCAGATAAAGTTTAAAAAAAAATCATCATTAATTATGTCAGATCAACACCATCTGCAAAGCTACTGAACTATTTACGACAGCCTTCTCTTTCGTGACGGATAATACGAGTTTCATGTAAGCTCGTATGTGTCGGTTAAAGCACTAATCAACTGCTGAGTACCAAGCAGCCTACTTGTGCTGTGGGCAATAAAGATGTATAAGTCACTAAAGTTTTTAAATAATCATTACGAGTTGTATTTACCTAATTAATTTGTTTTTGATCGAGAAATGGTAAGCCACCAGCACGTTTTCTGCTATGCATGTGAGATCGTCATTATCTGCAGTGCCGAAGCGGAGGTGTCTTCGAGACCACATCTGGATGCGTCCGTCAGACAAAAGTACAGTCGCGGGGTGTTTTGATACAGTTTGGCAGAATCGAGCCTTTACATTACCACCAAACTGTTTTTATTACGACAGTGATAAGGCATTTGACTTGCAGTTCTACATACGTAGTTCCGAAATCTTCATAATCTGAGGCGACTGAACGTAGAACCTGTACCTACATTCATCAAGGTATATAAAGAGAGCGCTTATTATAATCGAGCACATTGCTGAAGGACAGTAGGCACGATGAGTAATGATTTACTTCTCCTCGTCAAGCTGAAAAACTCGGTCACGTAGTCAAGTGATTTTTGCAACATTGTTGTACATTCTTGTTTACGTTTCGATGCAAGTGACTACCCAGATTGGTATCAGTTGCTCTGGGTACCAAACAATTTGTAAGTGCTCCTTGATAGACGGACCATGGGATCTAGGTGACTGATGCACAATTGTCGCAACCGTCTGCATTTGTTTCTGTTTGAGAAGAACCTGAGTGACGAACGTGGAGGATAGTGGAGGGTTGACAGTTGGAACGAGACGTTGGCTTTTCCAGAAGAAGTTGCATTGTGGACCACCTGCCGTCCTGATACAATTAATAGTCATGCGGTTTAACGATTATAAAGAAATTCATTTGGTGCAACAGTCTCATGCTTGTTACTGGTGCCCAAATTTTAGTAAAACTTATACTGAATCCTTTCCTCATAATTTCTGGTAACCATAAGATTTAAATGTTTCATGTACGTCTCAAGTAAACCGAGGCGTCAAGTGGAAGCAAACAAATGCGTGCGATCCCAGTGGCGTAGGCAGTCGTTTGGTAAACACCAGTTGTGTCGTGTCCAGAGACTTCGCCGCAGAGCTGTGTCATTCGGACCTGGCCCTCGCAATTGTGTCAGACTTGGACCGCTAGCTTGCCATCTGATTACTTTATTTGCGTTGCTGTGAAACAAGTTTATTTCACCCCTCTTCACGAAAATTGTGTATTTTTCTCGCAGTTTACAAAATACATAGGCGGGAATTAATTGTCCACTGCAATATAATTTTCAACGACTCCCTGCATCAAACGCTATTGGAGAGCTGGCACAATTCGCCTGTTTCGTAGTCGTGGGTATCACGCTAGTCTTGAATAGTTTCAGGAGGAATATTATGTTGTCGGTCATGCAGAGTATAACTTACTTTCACCAACAGTGACTGAGATCGAAGCTGCACCGGACACTCATTTCTAAAACTGTAAGTGTCGCGTAAATTACAATTCACATCTCTCAAAGATGCTTTGTTCCAGAATGAACTTGTTTGTTTTCAGACGAAGCACTGTTAAACGATAAAGTGGCGTCGGAAGGCATGGAAAAAAGCCACTGCACGTCGTCTCTGTGCGTACGTAATTGACGAAATTTAAAGTTGGGTATCGCTTGATTCTAGCGGGGAAGGCATGTGTCTCTTGTTCTTGTCTGTGTGCTGGGACCACAAAGGGGCACAAAATTACTGAGATGCTTACACAGTCCGGGAATGAGGGTTTGATATGTGAGTGCATCCACCAACACCACCACAATGTGCCGTCTCTGGGGACCGCAGCTCTGCTGATCCAGAGAGCTGACTGGAATTGAAAAGAATATTTACTGCAAGTCATCGAATATCGTCTCCCAACCGAATCTCAAATATCCTGTGCTGCCTAAAATGCTCAGTATCCGCATAATCTTCTAATTTACCAGCAGAAGTTGCCCCGAGAGAGAGAGAGAGAGAGAGAGAGAGAGAGAGAGAGAGAGAGAGAGGGGGGGGGGTGTTATAAATGTAAATAGTGATCAAGACACGTACTATAGCCTTGTAAAAGGTTTATATTTGCGAACAAACTTTGTTAGAAATTTACTGTTGTGTCCGGGTGCTTGTTACCTTACTGCATTATTACGTCAGTCAGTCTGTTTGTTTGTTTCTTTATGGTAAGGTCTTATGGGCCCAAAGTACTTAGTTCACCGGTCCCTAAGCCTACACACTACTTGAACTAACTTACGCTATGGACAGCACACACGCACATGCCCGTGGGAGAACTCGATCCTCGAACGGGGGGAGCCGCACGGACCGTGACAAGGCGCCTCAGACTGCGCGTCTACGTCAGTCTGTAACATTGGTAAGGATATATGTCATATTCCGTTTGCCATTTGATGACGTAATTTCATGTAGTGCCTGTGTACTTCAGTCACGGGTTACGATTAGTTTGTTACACGATCCATTTCAGTCGCTAGATTCTGAAGACTTGTACTGACGACTTTTACTTCCATTGGGCTGTTATGGCATACAAATTTTCGCTGTCTTGTGACCTGGACGCTTTAGTAAATACCTCTCTCGGAACACGTTATATTCTTCATATTATACTCGAAAATTTGTTGAGGAGGAGAAGAGAAAATAACATGAATATAATCATTGAATCGATTCAGAGTTTTAGTTTTCCGGTACTGAAATCAAAAACCTCAGCGAAAGTGCTGCTCAACAGTAAGATATTTAGTTTTACTGTCTAGTTGTACTAACATAGGAATAAATCAGAAGAGAAAGCCCTTGTCAGACTGACAGCTCTAAAGTTTATGGTCATAGTTCCTTTGGTTGTAGTAGTAAAATTTAATTGTACGAGCTATATTCCTGTAGTAAATGTCAGGCTGTCTATAGTTTCCATGTTTAAATATAGTACAACACCATCCAAATTCGATGTCATGTGCGACAGCTGTGATAGATCGTAAAGTAATTTAGTTTGCTGTAAGGTTATTTGTCTAATAAAATGTCGACGAAATTTTCGCAAACAACAAATCATGTTTTCGAAATTGCAGTGCCTGTGTTATTTCGAATTACTGTGCAATGTCCCTGTGGACACGCATTTATGGCCAAAGCAACATTGCATCGTAATTCGGACTAACACAGGCACTGCAGTATCGTATTTATCCGCCGACACCGGGCAAGCGACTCGCAAGTTAAATATCTCACCTGTATGGGAATATGCATAATGGATGTCCGAGTCCAGGTCGTAGACACATGGTTGGGTCTGACCGTGAGTCGTGCTCGGATAGTGTAATGGTAAGGCGACCGATCGCAATAAGCGGGAAATTCGGGTTCGGGTCCCGGTCCGGCACAAATTTTCATTGTCGTCATTCCATTATACGGTTGATGGTTGTCCATATTCGCAGTTGAAAATAAATTTCATGTAAATTATATTCCCTCTTACAGGATAAGAGTATTTATGAGATACGCGGGTAGTATCTTGTTTCTTCGGATGTATCTACACTATCCAGTACAAGGCATTCATTCAAAATCAGGTCCTGCTGAAATGATAAATGTATTGTATCAACGTACGTGTTTTTTTGTTTATTTGTTCCTAGTGCAGTTTTCTAACTTATTTCGTGTTTCGTGATTCTAAATTCAATTCTTCCCAGCTACTGAGCCACCACTTTATGCCATGAGCCATTTTAAGAAATTCTCGGTGAAATGACAGGAAATTAACTTAATTCTAGCAATTAGTTGATTACATAATTTAGGCATCATTGTTATATGGAGCATGGAAAGAAGCTGGCCGTATTGAGACGTAGTTTCAATATCTATTTACTAGTATTGCAACTTGTATGTGTCATGAGTGTAATAATTTTTTGTTAATATTAGGAGGAAACTTCCTGGCAGATTAAAACTGTGTGCCGGACCAAGAAAAGCAAAGGTCCCGAGTTCGAGTCTTGGTCCGGCACACAGTTTTAATCTGCCAGGAAGTTTCATATCAGCACACACTCCGCTGCAGAGTGAAAATCTCATTCTGGAATATTAGGAGGGCGTGTTGAAAAGTAATGCCTCCTAATATTTTATGTGAAAACTCATAAAGCTTCTCAAATAAAACAAATATTATCAACGTTCTACATCTTTATGCTTGATATCTACGTATTTACGAATATTTCTTAATATAGTCACCCTGGCAATGAACAGCAAGTTGATAGTGTCACAGTAGAACGTGAGCTACGACCTCAGCTTTGCTTGCGCCGCTTCGTCAATATTAAAGTGAAGGCGTTCTTTAAGTTTTGGAAACGGATGGGGCTGTACGAAGGATGGTCGATGAGAGTGGACCCAAGGCGTCGGATTGCTGCATATGTCGCAGCGCTCGTACGTGTGGTCTGGCGTTGTCTTGCTGCAGGAGAGGCTTCTCCATGTGTGGACGAACTTTTCCAGTTTGTACTCCCAGTTTTCTGAGGGTCTCTCGCACACCAACATAGTGAACGTTACCCGCTACAATTCGGAGCCCTCTGGCGGCAGAGGGCTGCAAATATCTAGACATGAAGAATAAAGACGTGAAATGTTAATAACATTTGTTTTATTTAAAAAGCTTTAAGAGTTTTCACTTAAAATATTCGGAGGCATTACTATTCCCGTCATTATAAGTAACTGACAAACCTAGCGTTGCCCGGTGTTTATAGCCGTGTCCGAGACGTCGTACGCTTGGATTTTATTTTTGACTTATAAAGCTGTGTATGCAGTAACAAACTGCGACAGCGACGTGGAGCTGTCACAGCTGTCAGAGATGAAATGATGGTGTGGCATTGATGGCCGGTAGGCCCCATCCGGGGAAGTTCGGCCGCCGAGTGGCAAGTCTGATTTCAGGTGACCCCATATTGGGCGACTTGCGTGTCGGTGATCGTGGATGATAATGACAACACAATGGATGATGATGACAACACAACACACAGTCAACGAGCGCAGAGAAATCGCCAACCCGGCCGGGAATCGAACCCGGGCCCGCTGCATGGTGTTTTTTTAAATTGAGTAACCCACTGGCTTGAACTGTAAGGTGGGTCGTATGCATCTGAATCTAATATCAAAGACTTCTCATTGTTACAGTCTTATTGCTGTACAGTTGTTAATGTTTTTTTTTAAATAATATAAAGAGTCGAGGGGCATGAAAGGGAAGCAGTGGTTGGGAAGGGAGTGAGACAGGGTTGTAGCCTCTCCCCGATGTTATTCAATCTGTATATTGAGCAAGCAGTAAAGGAAACAAAAGAAAAATTCGGAGTAGGTATTAAAATCCATGGAGAAGAAATAAAAACTTTGAGGTTCGCCGATGACATTGTAATTCTATCAGAGACAGCAAAGGACTTGGAAGAGCAGTTTGACGGAATGGACAGTGTCTTGAAAGGAGGATATAAGATGAACATCAAGAAAAGCAAAACGAGGATAATGGAATGTGGTCGAATTAATTCGGGTGATGCTGAGGGAATTAGATTAGGAAATGAGACACTTAAAGTAGTAAAGGAGTTTTGCTATTTGTGGAGCAAAATAACTGATGATGGTCGAAGTAGAGAAGATATAAAATGTAGACTGGCAATGGCAAGGAAAGCGTTTCTGAAGAAGAGAAATTTGTTAACATCCAGTATTGATTTAAGTGTAAGGAAGTCATTTCTGAAAGTTCAAAAATGGCTCTGAGCACTATGGGACTCAACTGCTGTGGTCATCAGTCCCCTAGAACTTAGAACTACTTAAACCTAACTAACCTAAGGACATCACACACATCCATGCCCGAGGCAGGATTCGAACCTGCGACCGTAATAGTCGCACGGTTCCGGACTGCGCGCCTAGAACCGCGAGACCACCGCGGCCGGCCATTTCTGAAAGTATTTGTATGGAGTGTAGCCATGTATGGAAGTGAAACATGGACGATAAATAGTTTGGACAAGAAGAGAATAGAAGCTTTCGAAATGTGGTGCTACAGAAGAAAGCTGAAGATTAGATGGGTAGATCACATAACTAATGATGAAGTATTGAATAGAATTGGGGAGAAGAGGAGTTTGTAGCACAACTTGACAAGAAGAAGGGATCGGTTGGTAGGACATGTTCTGAGGCATCAAGGGATCACAAATTTAGCATTGGAGGGCAGCGTGGAGGGTAAAAATCGTAGAGGGAGACCAAGAGATGAATACACTAAGCAGATTCAGAAGGATGTAGGTTGCAGTAAGTACTGGGAGATGGAGAAGCTTGCACAGGATAGGGTAGCATGGAGAGCTGCATCAAACCAGTCTCAGGACTGAAGGCAACAACAACAACAACAACAACATAATATATAAAGATTTCTCTGAGGTTACAGCGAATTGAATGCTTAACAGTTGTTAAAATGGTTCCATATAATTTGTTACTACATAGTTGCTGAAAATATAATTTATACAATGCAAATGCCAAAGAAAAATAATAAAAAGAAACTGTAACACAATGAGCGTGGTTAAGATGGTTCAAATGGCTCTGAGCACTATGGGACTCAACTGCTGAGGTCATTAGTCCCCTAGAACTTATAACTAGTTAAACCTAACTAACCTAAGGACATCACAAACATCCATGCCCGAGGCAGGATTCGAACCTGCGACCGTAGCGGTCTTGCGGTTCCAGACTGCAGCGCCTTTAACCGCACGGCCACTTCGGCCGGCGAGCGTGGTTAAGAATAATTTGTAAAATATAGAGGGAAGTGATATGTTGTATGTATGGTATGCAAGCACGTTACCTCTCAGCTAAGCAGGCGGACCCAGCTGTCGGAGATCGATCCATAGCGGCAGCCTTCTCCACCGGTGGCGCCGCGATCTACGAGCTGTCTCTTCAAGCGGTGCTCTGGGAAGCGGCCGCTTCCCCAGGGTGGGACCCCGTGACCGCCCACCAGCGACAACCGCGCGCCTGCGCCTCTTGCGTGGTCTCTTGATGGGACTTTCACTCCACGGGCCGCTGCCCGTTGACGACATTTGCTTTGTTTCCGGACGATGCGTGCATTTCGATATTGCCCGGCTATCTTCTATTTGTGTAACACCAAACTTACAGTTTATTGTATTACTGAGTGCCTCTACTGTGTCAGTGTATGTCGCCCAATAAGTAGCACTCATTATTGCAGACTTAAGCATCGTATACAATGTTTGAAGTAGTGTGATTGAAGACATGAGCGAAGAGCTTGTTTGCTTCAGTGAGATGGGGGAGAGCCCCGTAGTGTTGACCGTGCGAAAAACCACTTGCACTATGGTCCACGCCCGCAAAACACAGCATCTGGCGTAGGGCCTTGTTTACGGTCATGGCATAACATAAAAGAACCGGGAATTGAACACGTATAAAGCGAAATGGTGAATTGTTAGGAATAAATGGGATTCGCGGTATAAAAACTTGCTCGCGTGCGCCACTTCCCGTAAAGATTCCCACTCCTATGATGTTGTGGTGCAGTGTGACGTTAAGCCTCTATGAGTGAAGGGCTCCAAGGAGTAAGATAATGCATGGAATTCTCGATCCGAGTTACATCGCACCTCACTTTCGGAAGGAGTTTCCAAAGAGCGAGTTAAAGTCTGATGTTCTCGAGCTGCAGCAAGCCTCGCCTCACGATCTTCATTGGATTCTCGAGACTGCGCAGCCCTCACTCAGCCTTTCAGCCGTTCTGGTGTATGCAGAAAGACTCCACCGTTTTCTAGGCATTCTTATTCGAAAACAAAAAGAAGTAAAAATGGAACGAGGGGGCCACCCAAATCACAAAGCAAGCTCTAGAAATCCATTTTCCTAGCAAAGAATATAAATAAAACCTCTCGAAAGAAGCAAAGCAATCTCATTAAGTTAAATTCGGTGTTAATTTGTATTCGTAAAGGTAAAACTGCAGCGTTTAATTTTATCACTGACTGGAACTTTCGCAAATACATCTGTCACTGAGTTAAAAAAAAAAAAATAAAGGTACTAACACCGCCATCTATGGATTCTTTGGTGTATTATGAAACTAACAGCACGATCTGTTGTATCTTTAATGTACTACGCCGTGATGATTAAACATCTGAACTATTAAGCTGAGTTGACGATTTTAGATAAAGTTTTAAGTTACCAAACTTTTCTCGACGTGTTCCGATTTTGATAAAATAAAACCTATATTTTGCGTCGCAACGCCAAAGTTACCTGTGAAAATCTCACGAAAATTCACCCAGTTCTTTTGGAGATTAGCATGTTCAGACAGATTGACAGACACATGTTTTGTTATTAATACACATAATATTAATGATGTACTTGCAAACTGGATCATCAGTTTTGCCCATGGCATGGAGCAGCTTCAAAAGAACGAAAGACACCGAAAATTTGATCGTACCGCTGAGAGTTGTAAGTTAGTGGATAAGCTGAAATAATTCACACGGGTGCTGGCCGTGCCCGTCGCGACAAGCGACGTAAACATGTCAGCCACCATCTGTGAACAAGCCGTACAAAAGGCGCCGCTCCGCGACAACACGTTGCATTTATGCCGTCCTAACATCGTTAACCAGCGAGCAGGGCTACGTTAACGTTAGTACGCGAAGTTCCGCACCGACACCAGTTCACTTTGCGGTGTCAAAATAATTTACTTCTCGTCATGCTGGTTTACCGCGTTAGCCGCGAATTTGGGCAGAATTAAAGCTAAATGTTTCTTTAACGGAAGACACTGTCACAACTGCGCTCTCCGTAGTTGTTCGCAATTTCTCAGGCGGTTGTCTTACTATTTACACAATTAACACCCGCTCTCAGTCGTCATTTTTCTGCACTTTCTGTATTTCATTTGTATCTAACCTTTCCGAAGAAAACTTTTTCGATGAGTGGACACAGTTTAATTATCCTAGAACACTAAAGGTGGGCGGGGGGGGGGGGGGGGGAGGGGGCGTTACATTGCTACTAAACCATCGTATTACTACTTCACATATTATTCAGAGGAAGACATAATATATAGGTTATCCTTTAGCTGATAACTATTATTAGATCTCCAATCGTAGGTTATTTGTGTAAAGGCAAACCGTCGAACACATCCGTCATTGTTACAGGAAGCACATACCTCGATATGCTTCAGAACTTTCTCTTCCCACAGTTGGAGACTAATTCGAACGACTTCATTTACGAACAGGATGGAGCACCGCCACACCGGCATCTGGAAGTGCGGGAATTTTTAAATCAAAGGATTACGGAACGATAAACGATGGATCGGTCGCACTGGACCAAATGGCCTCCCAGGCCACCGTACCTACCGTATGTGATTAATTCTTGGCCGCGCGGGATTAGCTGAGCGGTCTAAGGCGCTGCAGTTCTGGACTGTGCTGCTGATCCCGGCGGAGGTTCGAGTTCTCCCTGGGGCATGGGTGTGTGTGTTTGCCCTTAGGATAATTTAGGTTAAGTAGTGTGTAAGCTTAGGGACTGATGACCTTAGCAGTTAAGTCCCATAAGATTTCACACACATTTGAACATTTTTTGATTATTTCTTGTGGGGCTTATAAAAGACTCTGTTTATGTGTCTCCGTTACCAACAACAATGAATGAACTGAGATATCACATAACTGCAGCTGTGAAAGCTGTAATTCAACACATGGTCACTACATTGACATACGTCATCCATCTCAAGAGGGGCGTATTGGACACCTATGAAAGGGTAGTTTCATTGTATATGTTTATTAGTTTCAGAAATATAGAGGTGCCAAATCAGATGATTCTTTTTTATACACCATGTATTTTTACTCTTCAATCGAGTATATGGTACGACAGAGACACGAGAAAAATTAAAACTGAAGTTGGAACATTTGGAGAGGAAGCTTCAAGTTCGTCCTTGAGGCGCCTCCGGATTGCGTAATTGGTAGCGTACTGTCGGTGAAAGCCATCAGAGTTAATATTTCGCTACGGCACACAGCATTAACTTGTCACCGATGTCAATGGGCGTAAGTGCTTTGAAGGCAGGTTCGACGTTTATGGTCACGGATGCAGGCTTCCGTCTATGATTTGTGGATATGTCTGCTACCCACTCAATAAGGTTCAGAATAAAGGCGGCCACCATCTTGTGAAGTGGTGTGTTAGCCAGCAATTCTCTGGCTAGGGATGAATTGCCATACCAACATTAACGAATATTATTGGTCTTTGTATGTACACCGTTTGTATTTGTCTGAATCCCTGGCTTGGATTATTGTCGACGGAAGTGCGCAGTGAGTCATTACCTCCAGATACATCACATGAAATGAATTATCGGTCATCAGTTTGATGTTCATTCAGCCTGAATACGCACTTCAGTAATATAAGTAGGAGGTCTTCTGTCACGAAATTTCCATAAATAGTCATTTTATTTGTATTACATCTTTTCTATACTGTCATGCGAAGTTCATGACAGCATATAAAACATGTTTATCTTCCTTACAAAATTGCGCTGGAATACAATAAATTAAGGCTTACGGTAGAATGGAGCAGTTCGTCGTAAAAACAAAATTACATTAAATAGGAAACACTTCCTATTGTTCTGCAAATTCAGAACACAAGGAAGTGTTTCCTATTTAATATTATTATGTTCCGCCATTCGCCGACGGAAAATTCAATTAACGGTACAGATAAAAGTCTACCTGTAAAATTCAGGGTTAACACGTGATTGAGGCACTGTTGTATCTCTCTCACGTTGCTAAAAATATAGAAAGTGAAGAAGAAAATATTGAAATACGGGTCTACGAGTAGTAAATGAAAGTATACGGTCTACTGTTTTGAATGACTGAGTTACTGCAGCCGAAGATGACTAATTTAGAAAATTAGTGGAGGAATGCGATAAGTGGTGTATGGAGATAAATGTTGTAATAACTCAATGTACGCTTATACAAGAGGAAGGGCGTAACGTAAAACCGAGAAAGGCATTACTATCAATACATCTTTATGTAAGTATATCGCTGGCACAGAGACAGCAGATAGAAGGTTGGTTGCTTAATTTGGGGGAGGGGACCAAACAGCGAGGTTATCGATCGCATCGGATAGGGGAGGGATGGGGAAGGAAGTCGGCCTTGCCCTTTCAAAGGAACCATCACAGCATCTGCCTGAAGCGATTTAGGGAAATCACGGGAAACGTAAATCGGGATGGCCGGAAGCGGGTTTAAACTGTCGTCGTCCCGAATGTGAGGCCAGTTGCTAACCACTGCCGCCATTTGGCTCGGTAGGATAGAAAGATGTTCAAATGTGTGTGAAATCTTATGGGACTTAACTGCGAAGGGCATCAGTTCCGAAACTCACACTACTTAACCTAAATTATCCTAAGGACAAACACACACACCCATGCCCGAGGGAGGACTCGAACCTCCGCCGGAACCATCCGCACAGTCCGTGACTGCAGCGTCCAAGACCGCTCGGCTAATACCGCGCGGCCGGTAAGATAGAAGGGATAACCAAGACGTAAATAAGTAAAGAAGGAAAGGAAACGTCATATCTAAGCAGCTGTATTCAGTTTTATGGAGTGGCAGTATCTCCAAAGTAAAAAATCAGCGACTATATAGAGTTTTGTGGAAAGTTCAATGTCCTTTGTTATCACTATTCAAGTAGATTAAATTTACTTTCTAACTCCTCCTGGTCTGTACGTCGTTAATATACACTGATGAGCCAAAACGTTGTTAGCAACTGCTTAATTGCTTGTTTGTCCGTCTTTGGAACGACGTACATCAATGATTGTATCAGAGATCCGACAGTTTGTCGCTAGTTTTGTGGAGGTATGTGGCATTAGATGTCTACTGCCATGTAATTCGCGTAAATAACGTCCGCTGATTTACGTACGCGGTGATGGCGCCCGATAGCAACCCATATGGTTTTCGAAGGATATATATCAGGGGAATTTAGTCGCCGAGACAACAATGTGAGTTCGCTATATGCTCCTAAAACCATTGTAGCACGGTTCTGGCTCCATTGGTCTACGGTCGAATCACGATGGTCCAGTGTCCACCACTGCTATCGTAAATGACGATGTCGTTGGGTCAACATGTGAACACGTATGGGCGGTCTGCTGCGGAGCTCCATGTTCAATAATGTACGATGAACGGTGTGCTCCGAAACACTCGTGCGTGCACAAGTACTGTGCTCTTTCGGGAAAGAAGTCACAGATCACCATCTATCCTACTTTGCAGCGCAGACAAGCCTCCGAACCCCACGTTTTGTGAAGGGTCGTAGACGTCCAGCCATTTGGCGCCTGGTGGTAGTTCCACTGTCCTACCTCTTTGTGTACGTACTCAAGACAGTAGCACGTGAACATTCGACCAGCTTCGCCGTTTTCGAATACTCGTTCACAGGTTCTGCGTCATAATAATCTGCCCTTTGTCAGAGTCGCTTATCTCGGTGGATTTCCCCATTTGCAGCACATATCCTCGCTAGGCTGATCCACCGTCCGTGTCTCCTCCGCTTACATACTTTTGTTAACGCATCTCGTGCCCTAAACGCCACCAGGAGACTTCAAAGTCGCGGTCGGCTGTGGTCATAATGTTTTGGCTTATCAGAGTAGATATTGATTGATCGGTAAAGAATGTACGTACTAATTCTCTTAAATACGGTTTTACGTTTTACTGTAATGATATCGTACTTGGTTGAAAAACTCCAACAGTGAACGTGATTGTGCTGCACTTTTCTGTGAAGCATGGCTGTGGTTTCATACAGTGCCGGTCCACGTAACGAAATTCTTAATAGTGGTTTGGCATAGCTATAGCTACAGCCATTGTCTCTGTTTCCTCGTTGTTCTGCCTTGGAAATATTTGGTAACTGTGAGAATTTCTTGAGCTATATTCGTTGCAGGACGTAAACAGGGGTCTTACGAGCAGCCTCCATCCCAGTGCTCCTGAAAATCCGCAGAATATGATTACTTTTCTATTCAATGTTATAGGCCTCTGTTAAATAGTTGGACGCAAAAGTGTAAAGCTTTATAATGTTGTTGTTTTTAATAATCAAAGCACGCGATACACTGGTGTAAGTTTTCAGTTTAGCTGAATCAGTGTGGGCCTACAGAGATTTAGGTCGCCCCCGAAACTCAGCGCCTGATAAAAGCTACGCAGCGGATCTGACTGACGCAGTCAACGGGGAAAGGGTAGCCCTTCCTGGTTACTGTAGTCCCGTAATTTGCTGTTCACTAACTTCATCAAAAGGATTTACTGATTACAAAGCAAAAGCTTGTTCCGGGTAAATCCCAGCATTTATTACAATTCTTTTCGTGCACCAATTTACAATTGACATTACAAGGTTTCTAACGGAACAGACAGGAAAAACATCAAAAATGAGACAGGAAAGAATGTTACAATAAGCAGTGGTGTGGTTGGCAAAGACAATTTGACAGGGAAAAGGAGTTCGTGCAAGTCAAACTGCTCACTTGTTAATACCGTAAAACACAACTACCAAATGAAACCAGTGTTTGTGTAGTCATGCCGGAAAGAGAACATGACATTACGTGCAAATTACTTATCCGCCTGTTCATTGAAAACCGGCTTGAATTTACTGAAATATTAACAAATATTTAACTCCGTTTCAAGGTAACCAGCCTTTGCAGCTACATATCCTCACCATCATGTGCATGTGGACGTGTATACTGAATGTTGCAGATAGATTTCTTGCCTCATTCTGCTCTGTAAATAGACTTCGTCTCTCTATTTCTAAGTCTGCCATCCAAGAGCTGTCTGCTGCCAGAGTTGACGTCCGCCGCCGGAGAGAGAAAACTGCTGCTCACATGACAATTTCCACGAGACTGCTCCGAAAGTGAATGCTACAAGAATGAATGCCAGAATGCTACTAGGGTGAAGGCCAGATTGCTACTCGAATAAATGAGAACGTACCTCTCCTTGCTTGCTTTGTTCAGAGTCTCTCTCGAAACCACATTGTCCACCAATGAGCGGATGTGCTCTTGGGACTAGCCAGTCGTGTAATTTTTTGTGTTGTTAAATTCTTCGAACATGGACTGCCTAAAAATCGTCCTCCAATCGCCCACTCTCCCGCCCGTACCCTTCCGAGAATCACGGAACACCATTCCGGACCTCCTCTCAAAAAAATTTGGAAAGCGGTCAGTGACCTCCGTTTCTTAACTGTCATTTTCAGAACAACCATGTCATACCTTTCACGACTTGTATGGAAAAGCTTTCTCTCACTCCACTTGCCCTCAAGGAACTCGACGGCCAGTCCCTGTAGAAAGCATGCTGCACGGAGGGACCTATTGCAAAACGTCCACCATGCGGGACACGAGTCGCTGCGGGCGTGTTCGCCGGGACCACGAGCAGTTCTTCACCTTCCAAATCCCTCGGTAGTCGACTGCTGTGCCGATCAACGCGACTCCAGCAGAACAGTACATTGCCAGAGCACCTGCCCTGTGAGCGACCAGGAGCGCCTCCGCCTTCAGTCAGCGTCCCGCCTTTAAGTTTCGTGCAGACTCCCGTGGGAGCGGCACGGCTGGATGTGGCTCGCTTCCTCTCGCTCTGTTAGCGCTAGCTGTTCAAGGCTTCGATCTGCGAGCGAATATTCTGCGTACGTGCATCTATTCCCAGTTACCAGATGGAAAGGATATTGATGAGGGTGGCTCGATCCACACGAGCATTACTGTAATCCTCGTCATTTGAATAAAAAAAAATGAGTTTTTCGGCCTACACATCACTTTAATAGATGCCAGATGTGATTTTCGTGTAAAAAAAAAAATGAAAAGTGTCAGGCTGGGAATGGCTTGAAGCTTATCAAGCACAATTTCGTAAATTGTACTTACGTACTACGACTTGATTGACTTCAAGTAAAATGTACCTTTCACAAACGCTGTATAGTGATGATTGAACAGAAATATTGAGAGGCCTCACTTTGCCTTTTTTGTTTTGTCGGAATAGGGGTTGCTTTCGACAGGGGTACTGATTTGACTGCTTTTGGACATCTGGATTCGATCAGTGGGGAGGTGCATTTCAGATACCCGCCCTACGCCACCCAAATGTGTCTTTTCCGTGGTATCCTCGGAAGCCTAAAAGAAAATTTCGGGATGGTTCCTTTAGAAAGGAGACGGCCTATTTCTTTTTCCATCTTTCCTCAACCTAGCTCTTTTTCTGTCCCTAGTGACGTCTACTCCATAGCAGTCAAAGCCTTACCTTTCTTTCCTCATCGAAACTGATTTTCTCCGTCCACTTGACTACAACGCATTAAGGTATTGCACATGGTTAAAAGTGATGACCATGTAAAGCGACAAATGGTTCCACTGTATTATTCCATATGACGTTTCAACAGAATTTGCATATTCCAGTATTTGTGTGTTTCCTGTATAACTATGTGCTACGTAAACAATAGAAAGAGCATTGGTGTGTTTTCGTTACGAAAGTATAGTGATTGGTTTGGCAAATATTGAATGTGAAGATTCCTACATTTTTTAGATACAGCAACGACCAAATAATTGCGCTGTTTACAAGGTTTTATTATTGCATTCAAGTATCTCTAATGCCATATTTTACTGTTTGATAGTTAGATCTTTTTTATTTTCCGCTAGTTGTGTGTACTTGGCTCTCTGCCGTAGGACCTCCTATTGTTATAAATTACTCTGCAGATGTTTGCACGCAGTAATTGAAGGATCTGACCAACTTTTGCGACACAAATTCCAAACGTCTCCGTCTTAGCACCCGGAAATTGTGTGTCGTTACACACACGCAGAGTGCGCTCCAACCGACGCCTGCTACTGTGTATCGCGGTCGTCCGCGCCTGCTTATTTATACAGAGCACGTCACCCACACGGCTCGATTGCTGCGCTGTGGCCTTTAAGTTCAATAGGGCAAAAAGTGAGTGGCGCGCTGAATAGCTGCGGCCAGACGTATTTGTCCTCGGAGCATTACTTGTTTTACATTTTCGTCCGCCGCCGATAATCCACGATTGGAATTCCGCGGCGCGCGCGCCGCCGCCCCCTGAATACGGAACGAGAGCGGCCGCAGGCTAGGCAGCTACAGGGCGACCGGACACCGCCTCTGAGGCGGCCGCGGCGCCCCCTGCTGCGCTCTGCACTGCGCTGCGCTACGGCTGCCTCCTTCAGATAAACCAGTCTCAGGAAACCCGAGAAAAGGCGGCTGAGGCGGACCGGCGCCACTAGGACACTACCGCTGTAACCGACGTACCACATACGGCACCACGTTTCTTTGACATTTGTAACATAATACACGAATGGAAAAATTTGTAGAAGCCTACCTCTGGGGAGATCATTTTGGATTTAGGAGAAATTTAGGAACACGCGAGGCAATACTGATTCTACGACTTATTTTAGAATATAGGTTAAGGAAAGGCAACCTACGTTTCTAGCATTTGCAGACTTAGAGAAATCTTTTGACCATATTGACTGGAATACTCTCTTTGGAATTCTGAAGGTAGCAGAGGCGAAAGGTCATTTACAACTTGTACACAAATCAGACCGCAGTTCTAAGTGTCGAGGGGCATGAAAGGGAAGCAGCGATTGAGAGGGGACGGAGTGAGGGTTTTAGCCTATCCCCGATGTTACTCAGGCTGTACGTTGAACAGCCAGTAAAGGAAACAAAAGAAAAATTTGGACTTTGAATTAAAGTCCAGGGAGAAGAAACAACAACTGTTCATAGACACCAGACTACTTGGAAGAGCAGCTGAACGGAACGGACCGTGCCTTGAAAGGAGGATATAAGAGGAACATAAATAAAAGTAAAACAAGGATAATGGAATTTGGTAGATTTAACTCAGGTGATACTGAGGTAATTAGATTCCGAAATGAGATAGTTAAAAGTGGTAAATAAATGTCGTGTGACTAGGGCCTCCCGTCGGGTAGACCGCTCGCCGGGTGCAAGTCTTTCGATTTGACGCCACTTCGGCGACTTGCGCGTCGATGGGGATGAAATGATGATGATTAGCACAACGCAACACCCACTCCCTGAGCGGAGAAAGTCTCCGACCCAGCCGGGAATCGAAACCGGGCCCGTAGGCTTGACAGTCTGTCGCGCTGACCACTCACAGCTACCGGGGGCGGACAGTTAAAAGCGGTAGATAAGTTTTGCTGTTTGGCAGCAAAATAACGGCTGATGGTCGAAGTAGGGAGGATAGAAAACGTATACTGGCGATTGCAAGAAGAACATTTCTGAATAAGAGAAATTTGCTGACACGGAATATAGATTTAAGTGTTAGTAAATCCTTTCTGAAGTTATTTGTGTGGAGTGTAAGTATGTATGGAAGTGAAACATGGACTTCAAACAGAAGAGAATAGAAGCTTTTTAAATGTGGTGCTACACAAGAATGTTAAATATTAGAACGGTACATCGCGTAACTAGTGAGATGGTACTGAATACAACTCAAGAGAAAATAAATTTGTGGCACAGCTTGATTAATGGAAGGAATCAGCTCATAGGAATACATTCTGAAACATCAAGGGATCACCAATTTTGGTACTGGAGGGAATTGTGAGGGTAAAAGTTGTAGAGGGAGACCAAGAGATGCATACAGTAAGCTGATTCAGACGCATATACAGGGTGTATACGACCCGGGACAACCGGGATATCCGGAAAAAACCCGGGAATTTTTTCATCCGGGAAAAACCCGGGAATTGTTCATTGTTTTGGTTTGCAGTTAAATTTTTGTGATTTTGACTGGTAAGAACCAATACTCTAACAAAGGATATTACTGTATCCCGCTACTGCAGAATAATACTGCAGCAACAAAACATGAACGAGAGAAAGAAAACCCGAAAATGAAACTAAAGTTGCAAAGGAAATGCGCCGTATACAACAAACACAGTGCTCATACAAGCGTCTGCCAACAGCACAGTGTGTCGAAGGCTTATGAAGACTATGCAATGCTTTGTAACAACAAATTACCTCCGATGACCGTGACGTGACAACTGTTATAATATGTTATTAGTTTCAGATTTTATTTGCACTTTTCTGACAGTCAAGCATTAATCGCCTTGCAGAACAATGAAGTTATTTTTGTCGGTTTGCTAAAGAGATTTGACTTTTATTAATCTTTTCTGCTGAGGCAGCCAATTTATTTGAAACGAAGTGTTTAATTGTTTAATTTCACACTCTTGGCTGGTTTCAACTGTTCGCTGTATTTCAAGTGCGTGTATGGCATTGTACCATAATAAAGAACCAAACATGAGATAATACAGCACTGGTACTCCAAGAAAATTTACACCCAAATAAGGACATACGAATGTGCACTTTAATCCTAATTATGCATTTTAGTGTGCTTTTATGACATAATGTAAGATCTGTTAATGTTTTACACGTACGAACATATTGGCTTCCTGCAAGCAAGGTGACGCCTGTTATCTGGCGCTCTCTTGCTACTGATGAAACGAACCTATTTCTAATAGGTCGCGGGAAAATATTGCGAATGGTGGTTTGAGAAGCATTACATTCAAAGCAAATTTCCGTTTGTGCAAGATGAACTATGTGCGAGAATATACGATGAATTTCTTAAATCACAAAGCGCTTGACTCCATTTAAAAATTAACTCTTTGAGGACGACCATTTAGAAGAATTTCTAGCCCAGATCAGACATTTACGTCGTTATTAAAATTTTTATTGGCTCATTTGTGTGATGTATCTTAATTTAAACCATGAACTTTTCTTATTTGTGTGTTCGCGCAACTTAAGAGTGATCTTGCTATTGGCTGACTACATCACGTGTCCTATGCTGTCATCATCTGGCGAGATCTAGTGACATGAACTATCACTGCCTTACAAAAGCGCATCGCAATCTCGATTTCAATGCTTCGGAAAGTGACATGCGGTGTTTGGTGGAATTCAAATTTATACTTTCGTAGTACGAAAATATGCAGTGTACATGCCTCCCCACCCCCTCCCGGGAGTTTCGTTTCCTAAAGTCCTGGGAAATTCTACGACGGTATATAAAACCATAAACATTCAAAGGATTGATGAGTTTTGCAATACCGAGGAAGAGTATACTGTCACTTAACACGGAAAAAGTGTATTTTCACCTGGGAGAACGTGTATTTTCCGGGAAATCCGGGAAAAATCCGGGATTTTTTTTCTTTGTCAAAGTATACACACTGATATAGGTTGCAGCGGTTATTCGGAAATGAAGAGGCTTGTACGTGACAGAGAGTGGCATGGAGAGCGGCATCAAACCAGTCTTTCTGCTGAACAGCACAACACAAACAACAATAACAACAGCAGCATAGCGTCTGCAGTGTTTGCAGTTAAGGTAGGTAGATAAAGCAGTAATTTGAGGAAAATTTTATATCGCTCAGGAACTGGATTCTGGAGACTCACGTTCGAGAATCCTGACCAATCACGACAGGTACGACTGCCATATGAGAGCGGACACGAAGGCAGTAGTACAAAAAAGACCTAGGAATGGTCCAGTAACCCCTGGACCTGAAATCGGTATTTGGCCCTTCGGAGAATGTACATCACATTTGGGAAAACGAGCCCCCTGTGTTCTGGAGAATGACAAATTCGTACGAGAGTTTTCATCCTCGTTAACTCATGATTTGAATCAACTCACCCTAACATTTACTCGTAAATTTTTGTAAGTAATTTGGTAAAAATACAAACAGACTGTTACATTCGGATGAATAGTGTCGCCTCTGATTCCTCATCAGAAACTGACAATAGAACAAAGAAAGGGAAATATTCATCCAGAACCAGATTGTGAAAATGAAGTGCGTTTCCTGCAAGGTTTAAATGTTATCTTCAGCTTAGAAAAGATTTCTGAATGAAAGTACTTGCAATTGCATCTTGCCGGCCGAAGTGGTCGCGCGGTTCTGGCGCTGCAGTCTGGAACCGCAAGACCGCTACGGTCGCAGGTTCGAATTCTGCCTCGGGCATGGATGTGAGTGACGTCCTTAGGTTAGTTAGGTTTAACTAGTTCTAAGTTCTACGGGACTAATGACCTCAGCACTTGAGTCCCATAGTTCTCAGAGCCATTTGAACCAATTGCATCTTGTTATTACATACTCTCTTTTCATTAAAGACTTGTTCGATACCCTTATGTCGATTATGTTATTTAAGATAGTAATTTACTTTTTCAAAAAGTTGTGTAAAAAATCTGTTAGTTATCTTTAGCTTAATTGCTACACTCCTACAGCATACATTACTGCCATGCTGCAGGAGGCAGCCAAGACAAGATCAAAGGTTTGCTGCTAGTCCTGGTGTTGGGGTACTCACGGTTAGGCCAGTTTTGTGCAAAGTGCGGTGTTCGTGTGAACCGATATCTAATATCTATATAGCCTGGTGACTGCGTAAGCTGATAACCACCGGACGGTCCTTGTATATAAGGGAGCCTGAATCCGGTCTCTCAGAACATACTTTAAAATATTTTTAAAGATTGTTGTATACATGTCGCCGCAAGTGTAACATTCGTAGATTTGGCGCGTCCTTTCCATGAATTCACCCGGCAGGGATCCTGAGAATTCTACATTCGTTCAACTCGCCGGGGAAAAACGGTGTACGACGTGTTTCTCATCAAGTGCGGCACTCAGATGTTGCATTTAAAAAGGCTAGAGTAAGATTTTTACGTCAAAGGGAGAGCATTAAAAACATTTGTGATCCCATCTACCACACAAATACAACGGACGAGGACCTAAAATACGAAAACACACAGACAAAAACGTGACGAGTCGGATACAGATAGTGTATTAGACGTACCTCTTTTGTCTTGAGCTTAGTTGACAGTCAGTGATAGAAAGGTCACAAAAATAAAATCATGGGAAACCTACGATGACAGAGTCCATTACATGCTGGCGCCATCTCCACCAATAGTGTTAAATGAAAAGAAGAGTTAGTGGGCACTTTAGACAAAACACTTTCTTAGGAAGTTATTTTACATCAAATATTGTTAGAGGACATAGACTGCATTTAAAAATTATCAGACTTGCATTGGCTAACGTGGCGTCTCTGGACCACAAAATCATTGTGTTCTCTTGCTTCAAAAGTTTTTCCACCATTTTGTCTATGTAACGGTTAATAATCGCATTATTTGTGCAATTTGCATAAGCCCTGCACGGAAACAGCAACTTCTTAGGTCCTGGTTTGGCCATGTTTCACCATTTAGTTATAATTAATTGTTGTTACGACTCATTCGTGAAGACTTGTAACTTAAATTTCCTTCTTTCATATTCCTAAGAAGCAACATTATATTTGAAATCATATGAAAATTGTAAAGGTGCAGAAATAAAAATGACTTTTGAAGTTATTTCATTCCCTCTTTCAAGGAATTAATAGCTAAATACCACACGAAACATAAAATTAAGTCACAAGTGATCTTTACGGGAACAGTGTTCTATCGTGCGATGAAACTCATCGAATAAGGATGGCGGCGATAATATTGCGACCTCTGTTGTGACAGCTTTAAAACAAAGGAGTACAATAAAAGATGAGTGGTCAAACAATACGCACCATTAGACATCTTTCTGCTTAGTTGCATACAACTCAAGAAGATTAGTTTTAAATAGTCCAAGACCAACTATCAGTTCGTTTGTACACCGAGATGATGATAACAGGGAAACCGCAAACATTCACTTCTGAAAATTAATCTCTATGCAGCGAAATTGAATTGCCTCTTATTAAACATCCGTTATTGCCTTCGGGTTTAGAACTTTACTGGTTACCTGGAAATAATCATTAACAGTCACTTTATGATATGTAATGATTATATGTAATGATTTGGTAGGTATGCTGAAATACATACGATTTTGGCTGAATGAAAACTGAAACACTACGAAACCCTTTACGTCATCCTTTGTCAGTAATATCTTCATTAGTAACGCAATATTGAGTGCACGCGGTCATTTATTGTTTATGCTCAGAAAAAAAGTGGGCACTTGACGGAATAAACGTTAATGAATCCCATTACATACAAATTACATGTTATATTATCTTGATATTTGTTAGCTGAACTCAAAGCCGAATGATAAATTCACCAGAGTGTATGTTACGACAACCGCTATCATTTACAGTGAGCGAATGTATTGAACTTAACTGGAACAAAATGCCACGTTGGGTCTCTGTTAATGAGTCCGATAACGTATGGACTCGATTTATGGAAACAAGTTAGTACCGGAGAGCACAAATAACTAGTTATAAAAAATAACGGTAGGAACCACATGATTGATAAAGTAAATAACTTTTCATTCGGTTGACGCAGATATATTTTGTTTTGTTATTGGATAGTGCGAAAATAATTGAGATACAGAAATGATTGTGGTAGAACACAGTGCTGTACTACTACCGTGTTTAATAGTTACAGCATTACGGCTAGCAGCGGATCATGTGAAAGAGGCCTAAGGGAATTAAAGGTAGCTTGTAGCTTTTCACGTATTTCCCCCGAGAAGTTACGGTCGATGTAGCAAGCGCATTGACCAGCGCATTGTAGAACAACTGGTGTTCTAATTTTTTGAATTGGTTATGAAGCAATGACAACGAAACACGTTTCTCGTTGGATTGTTTCATCGGATCAGACAACTTTTATACCAAGTGGCACTGTCAGTTTCGTCAGATGATTTTATTGGGCCAATAAAACTCCTCACATTCTGCGACAGCATGTAGGCAGTTGAAAGTGTGATACATCTACCCGAAGAATTGGGAGCCATTGTTCCCCGAAGAAAATAGGACCTGCAAGCCGTACATCTTCCTCTCATACTGGCTCTACGCAACAACGTCAGTTGTGTGTTGCATATATTCAGAGATCTGACTTTTCCCTTCAATTTTACTCCCACTAGTACTACGGACATTATTCCCTTGTAACTTAACACATGCCGTGTCAGTCTGTTTCTTATTCTTATTGGTGTTTCCTGGCCGAGCGGTTCTAGGCGCTTCAGCCCGGAACCGCGCGACTGCTACGGTCGCAGGTTCGAATCCTGCCTCGGGCATGGATGCGTGTGATGTCCTTTGGTTAGTTAGGTTTAAGTAGTTCTAAGTTCTAGGGGACTGATGACCTCAGATGCGGAGTCCCATAGTGCTCAGGGCTTTCCTACATATTCATTTCGTGCCGATTCTGCAGAGAACCGCCTCATATCTTATCAGTCCATTTAATATTTAGCATCCTTCTGTAAAACCACATCCAAACGCTTCGATTCATTTCTTTCCCGATTTTTAGGAACATTACAGTGGAAAGTCTCAGACACGATCAACCGATTCGGCTCATATTTGGCAAGTCACTTGTATACAGCCTTTCCCGCTGGTATTTGAGAATACTGTCTCTAAAGTTTATGACGCTGAATCGCTCACAATTGACGGGATCAATAGATAATTGAAAACTGAGCGTTCTTCATCAACATGTGCGGCCAGAAAACGTATATTTTCTTAGAAATCGAGGAAAGAAACTTTTTCTGATTCTACTTAGGTTCATGTAAGGTAGGCACTGTTAACCGAAAACGCCGCTGGCTCAACGATCATCTGGCTCGAAAGGAGAGAACCTGTATTCGATTGCCAGTTGCATTCTGCAACCTTTTTTTCATCTGAATTTTTTTCCACATCAAAACTAATAGGAATGGGAGAGTTATTAAGATAAGTAAATCAATAAGGAATAATAACAGAGTAGGCAAATAAATTTCTGAAACGACATGGAATAGTAAAGAATTAAAATTTAAGCCTTAGTGTCCTAAAACATTTCCGAGATTGCTGCTGCGAAGACAAGCATTCGGCGGACGTTACCGCATAAGGGAGTAAAACTAACACTTGTCGCAGTTGGTAGTTACATAAAATAATGCGTTCGTATACGAGGCAGTGTCCCATCACAGCGTCAGGAAAATTTTTGCCTAAAGGTTTTCCGCTCTGTAAAGAAAATAGTGATTAATTTAGTTATTCGAATACAGAAGAGGTCAAACGTTTAACCGACTCGTTGAAAAATGTTTACTTTACTTGCTTCAAATCGAGGAAGTATAGGAATTTGATTTACAATATATATCAAGAGAATATTTTAAAACAATACGTTGCTGATAACACCTCTTATCGTTTGATTCCTGGGGTTGAAAAACTAACACCGTCATATATATAGCATGTTTATAGCTGACGAGGGTAAAGCGACTTGCTTGGTAGAAATAATACCACCGAACAGCACATCTCTGTGCCAGCCATGTGATTCTTATTTTTATCGCTAAATTATAAACTTCATTTCAAGGCTCCAAAATTACAGTATGTTGCTCGAAATTCAGCGGGAATTTTATAACCTAGTAGATGCAGTAATGATTCACAACATATTCGTGATTAACTTTCAGCGCCGATTTTTCAGGCATTGTCTCCATATGCGCGGTATTCATCAAAATTAATCCTCTAAAAACAAATATTTTAAAATGTAAGCCGAGTTTTTTTTCCCTCCTAATTTTCGGAAGGAACGATGTAGTTCGGTTCTAGGCGCTTCAGTCCGGAATCGCGCGACTGCTACGATCGCAGGTTCGAATCCTGCCTCGGGCATGGATGTGTGTGATGTCCTTAGTGTTGGGACAGCCAACCCACTATGGGAGGAAGCCGAAAGGCACGCGTTTTAGCTCACGCAGGCTGGCGTGAGGTCTGTAACAGGTCAAGGAAATGAGACTAACAAAAAACGTACGTAGCTGCTGGAATACTTAACTTTAATCCGTAAATGGTGAACATCGCTCTTGACGGTACATGTTTTACAGCATCAATAGTAACTGGTAATGGCGCTTTGCTAGGTCGTAGCAAATGACGTAGATGAAGGCTATGCTAACTATCGTCTCGGCAAATGAGAGCGTAATTTGTCAGTGAACTATCGCTAGCAAAGTCGGCTGTCCAACTGGGGCGAGTGCTAGGAAGTCTCTCTAGACGTGCCGTGTGGCGGCGCTCGGTCTGCAATCACTGATAGTGGCGACACGCGGGTCCGACGTATGCTAACGGACCGCGGCCGATTTAAAGGCTACCACCTAGCAAGTGTGGTGTCTGGCGGTGACACCACACTCTGCTTAGTTAGGTTTAAGTAGTTCTAAGTTCTAGGGGACTGATGACCTCAGATGTTATGTCCCATAGTGCTTAGAGCCATTTGAACCATTTTTTGAACGATGTAGTTGCGCGAAGATCGCATTCGTTATATCTTCTTGGTGGCGTGAGTATATTTGCTTCGAATCTTTATATGACAGATACCATCTAGTTGTTCGAAGAAACTTGAGGACATGTAACAGAGTGATTGAAAGAGAGAAAGTCGACCAGGATTAACTTTCTAATTCTTTGTTGATCCACGCCATGTGAGAAATGAATGTGCCTTTCTTGTTATTATTCCCTTTTTACTTACCTTATTAACCCTCCTAAGCCTACCAGTTTAGAAAGGAAAAAAATACAAAAACAGCTTGCAAGAATGGAGCTGGGAATCGAACACAGTTTCTCCGCTACGCAGCCACTCGTGTTGGTCGATACAACAGCAGTGATTTCATTTCACAACTGTTACCTCACAGATACATAAGCGGCGGTCAAAAAAGTTTCTTTCTTTCATATCTAGAAAAATATGCGTTTGCAGATCCGACACAGGTTGATGAAAAATGTTCAGTTCTCAATTATCTCTCGGTCCCGTCAGTTCTGAGTCGATTGCGCGTCGTGAACTTCATGGGTAATTTCCTTAAAAAAGGGTGTTGGTGAGCCAAAATACATTAGTCTTTCATTTTAGGCTGTACACAAGCTACCTGCCAAATATAAGCCGAATCGGTTGTTCCTGTCTGAGGCTTCTCCCTTGTCAGGTAGAAATTGCTCTTTCAACAAAGCGGTGCCACGCAACTTTACAGTCGCGTTGCATGCTTGATCATCGATGAAATATTTACTGGGGGTAGGCCTATGAGGAAGGGCTACGTATGCGATCAGATGCCCAGATTTTTCTCTACAGGGTGTTAGTGAACTCCAAAAAGCCGAAGACATTCGGTGTCGTAAGATACTTGGTTGTCACTGGTTATTAATAGCACGAGTACATTACTTCGGTAATCGTAGCTGTTTACTATCATTCAGTTGCACAGTTCGTAAGAGGTGAAGAGCTTTCAGTGGCAGTTGCTTGGTGCACTTGTAAGTGCAACTAATGTGACTCACAGACATACCTATAACTAATGTCGTAAAGGACAACAATAAAGCTATCATGATGGCGGACGGCTTTTGAAGCGCATACCATACGAAAAGAGATAATTTCAAAATTCTCAGGGGAGTCTTCACTGTATAAAGCCAAATGTTTAAGAGTAATGTTGCAAAGAAATTATCCGAACCGGATGAAAACTGGTAGATGTGATGTATATGCGCAGACAAATAAATGATTACAGTTTCAGAAAAATTGTATGATTCATTCGAGGGAAAGAGTTTCACGCTTTGGTCCACGTCTGTCCCTTTTCGAGCAATCATTTGGCGTGGCATTAACTGACAGAATTGTTGTATATCCTCCTGAGGGACACCGTGCCAAATTCTGCCCATGTGGCTCGTTAGATCGTCAAAATCCCAAGTTGGTTGGAGGGTCCTGCCCATAATGCTCCAAGCGTTCTCAATTGGGGAGGGATCTGGCAACCTTGCTGGCAAAGATTGGGCTTAGCAAGCACGAGGACAAGCAGTAGAAATTATCGCCGTGTGCGGAAGGGCATAATCTTGCTGAAATACAAGCCCAGGTGGCTGTCCATGAAGCGCAACAAAACGAGGCGTACAGTATCGTCAACGTACCGCTGTACTACAACCGCGCAGTGGATGACAGCCAAAGGTGTGCTTGGCATTCCAGGCCATCATTCCTGGTCGTGGGGCCGCAGGGCGGGTAACCGTCAGGTTGGTATCCCACCACTGTCCGGTGCGTCTCGAGACACGTCTTCACTGGTCATGGGGGCTCAGTTCGAAGCGGGACTCATCACTGAAGACAATTCCGCTCCATGAGATTCTAGACCCTGATGACGAACGAAGACGTGTCTGCTGACGCCCCGCACAGTGGCGGGATACCAAAATGCCTGTCACCCGCCGTAAGGCCGGACAAACAGGAGTGATGGTCTGGGGTGACATTCCATTTCATAGTGGGGCACTTTCCGCTGCCATCCGCAGCACCCTTAGAGCACGTCGGTACGTCAGCAAATATTCTACGCTCTGGTTTATTGCCTTGCATGGTAAACCATCTTGGGCTTACATTTCAGCAAGGTTACGGCCTTCCGCAAATTGCTTGGGTTTCTACAGCTAGTCTTCAAGCGTGCCAAACCGTGCCTCGGCCAGAAAGGTAAGATGATGTCTCCCCAATTGAGAACGTCTGGAGTATCACGGGCAGCGCCTCGCAACCAGTTCGGGACTTTGACGATCTAATGCGCCGGTTGGATTTCGCACGACATCGCTCAGGAGGACATCCAGCAACTCTATCAATCATTGCCAAGCTGAATAACTGCTTGCATAACGGCCAGATGTGGACTAACGTGTTACTGGTTTGCTCAGTTTGTGAATCTTTCTCTTGAATAAATCATCCAATTTTTTTGAAACTCAAATAATTTGTTTGTCCGCGTATGTACGTTATTTCTACCGATCTCCGGCCCATTCGGATGATTCCATCGTGGTGCGTCGTTCTCTTTGTCTTAAAATGTATTTATTTGCAGTGGAGCTACTTCGCAGGTCTATCTACGGCATACTCCTAATGCCACTGTGCAGTACACAGCAGATGCGTTGCGTACCAGGATTAACCACCTCCTTATGCTATTTCCTCTCGTGTACGAAGCGAGGAACAAATTACTTTACAGAACTTGATAGGAATCCCGACAATATTATCGTCCTACTTCAGACGATTCCTGTTGTCCTCACCAAGTAAGTTTGGCGCCCAATATGAAAGGTAGCGGAACTCCAAGCCCCTCCCACAGTAAAGTGGTTGCTGTATTTTGGTCGCGTGCTTGCGCGCTTGCAGCTAAACTCGTCACTGGGCTGTTGTAAACTAAAACACAAAAAAGGGTGGAAATACACTAATAAGGAACAAAACAACAATCAGTTACAAAAATAATACACCGAAATACTCGGCTTTAGTCTGACGACAAGGCGTGGCACTGCCTAGCTACGGGCTCCGTTCTAACGTAACTCAATGCAAGTTGAGTAACTGATCTAACTGTTGTTCGTACTGAAGAGCTATCAGACAGTTTAATAATAATGACGATAAAGACTTTGACACTCAGCGCTTAATCAGCACTTTCTCTGGCGGCTGACATAGCCATCGCCGGATGGAACGGACCGTTTTAGTGTCCTGCGGCGGAAGCAGCAATAGCTTAATGTTGTGTGCGCCGTGTGTGTGGCGACTTACCTACCGGAACTGTGTTGCGCCTTGTGTGCCTTGCGTCGCCGTGGACGCAGCAGTTCCCATTTGACATTAACTGAATTTTCAAAAATGTTCAAATGTGTGTGAAATCTTATGGGACTTATCTGCTAAGGTCAACAGTCCCTAAGCTTACACACTACTTAACCTAAATTATCCTAAGGACAAACACGCACACCCATGCCCGAGGGAGGACTCTAACCTCCGCCAGGACCAGCTGCACAGTCTATGGCTGCAGCGCCTGAGACCGCTCGGCTAATCCCGCGCGGCACGGAATTTTCCTTCGGTGCTCGACAGAACGCGAAAATAATATTAAGTAGGAAATACTTTCGAGGTGCACTGCAAATTATTAATTATTTGATAACGAAACGGCTGCCGGCCTCTTACGGCATTTAAGTTATGCCAGTCTCCCACGATTTTAGTGCCGTGTCTCTGAGTTTGTTGTGATGAAGAGGCCACAGCAAAGTCCCAGAATTCACTTTTTTTCCAGAGATGCAGGCAATTTAACACAATACTTTGAACCAAGAGTGGGTCGAAACTTGAGTTCGGAAGTAGAGAAGTTGTCAACAATGCTTCAGATGTTATTATGGGAGATAGACTTCCATGATGTGGGCGATTTATGGCATCAAGTAAAAATATTGGCTATGGTAAGGTAAGTCAAAATACAACCTACTTGGAAAAGAGGCAATTGACGTAGGCTTTGCTAGATTAACCATCTATTTCTGGCGTCCGCTAGATTCAGAATTTGTCACAGAATCTGTCAGATGCAGTCAAAAATGGACAGAACACAATAGTAGTAGAGTCACTTTAATTTGGCTAGCTTTATCCGGGAAAACTACTTGTACCTTACCGGAGGTAAAGACCAACACTCGCCAAGCAATACAGAACAGACACATGATGTTGCAGCCAGCCAGCCGGCCGGAGTGGCCGAGCATTTCTAGGCGCTACAGTCTGGAACCGCGCGACCGTTACGGTCGCAGGTTCTAATCCTGCCTCGGGCATGGAAGTGTGTTATGTCCTTAGGTTAGTTACGTTTAAGTGGTTCTAAGTTCTAGGGGACTGATGACCACAGCAGTTAAGTCCCATAGTGCTCAGAGCCATTTGAGCCATTTGTTGCAACCAACCGGCTGGAGAAACACTAGAGACTTCCCGGCTACGAATAGATCCGACCTTATCGGCCTTGTCGTCAAAGAGAAACGATACATCATTGCGACGCTAGACAGAAGGCGAAATTGTTGCCTAAGTGATAGTCGAAGAATTGTGTTCCAACGGGTAGGCTGTCATTAACTTTTTAAACTTAAT
The DNA here is from genome assembly GCF_021461395.2 of Schistocerca americana. Classification (NCBI taxonomy): domain Eukaryota; kingdom Metazoa; phylum Arthropoda; class Insecta; order Orthoptera; family Acrididae; genus Schistocerca; species Schistocerca americana. The sequence goes on from NC_060123.1 coordinate 157,683,111, forward strand.
TCTAACGTGACTACAGCAGAATAGTTTTGGCTAATACTGATATACATAACTTCCCCCTCTAGACTAACATGTAACTTGTAAAGAAAGAGATCTCTTCTGTTACAGAAAACAGAGTTTGTTGCGTTCTACTGCAAAACAACGTCCGGAAAACGATAGAAAAAATGGTAAAGAGTCTTAAGAAATTGTACGTGTGTGTCTTTTTTCAATTGGACGTTCGTGAAGGGTGTTGCAGAAAATAGTTGGAAGTTCATTTCCTACGTAACGTCCTTGAACGAGTCGAAATTGTCCATCCCCTCTGTCGTCGATCAGTTTCATGATGAAGGCCGGCCGCGGTGGTCTAGCGGTTCTAGGCGCTCAGTCCGGAACCGCGGGACTGCTACGGTCGCAGGTTCGAATCCTGCCTCGGGCATGGATGTGTGTGATGTCCTTAGGTTGGTTAGGTTTAAGTAGTTCTAAGTTCTAGGGGACTGATGACCACAGATGTTAAGTCCCATAGTGCTCAGAGCCATCATGATGAAGCAGGAGAATACATGAAAAACAGAAAAAATAAACTTAGTGTTTAAAAGGCGCGTACAGGTATCTACGTACGCACTTCGTCCGCCACAAGAACTTATGGATGGATGTTACTGAAACAAACACAGCCAGTATCGACAGACAATTACAAAGTTTCAAAAGTGAACATGGCGCTGGGCCGCAACGTAAAGTCTTATTAAAAGGTAACGACTGAAGAACTCCTGTGTTTTTTGTGATTGAATAAAATATAAGAATGCCCGAAACTCTAAAGTATTTTAAAGGATTCATTAAGCAATTAAAATATAGGTTTTTCGTGTCTACATGACATTTTGAGGGACGACCGTGGTTCAGTGGTAAGATAAGCTTTTTGTAAGACAACTTGTAAAGAACTAGTGATGTATGCAATGTGTTGAATCAAATGTGGTTGAAGGAACGTCAGAAATCGGTCAATTGGAACATGGAGACTAATGAAAACATCTCCAGGACCACACGTATGGGCTAACAACGCTGAAAATGCTTCAGAAATAAAAAAAAGCGAAACACGTATGGCAATAAACAAACTGCCTTCAATTAGTTGCATAGACGGAAGATATCTGCACGAAAAAATGTGAAACAGTTGTCGAATACCTTGATTAGTTATTGCAGGCCTTGTGGTTGTAATTTCTTGACAAAGTCGCTGCCTGTGCCCAGTTTTGTTCCCTCTGTACTTAGTTTACGTGCTGAAAGATTGGATAGCAATATATCCACCAGGTATCCATATGCAACGTTAATACTCACTGATAACATTCTCTTTGCAGACAAACAAGCTCGTTGAAAAATTTGTACTTTACTTGCTCCAAATGGAGGAAGTAGAAGAGTTTGATTTACAATATGTATCAGGAGAATATTTTAAAACAAAACGTTGCAGATAACACGTCTCGTCTGATGTTTGATTCATGGGGTTGAAAAACTAACACTGTTATGTATATAGCATGTTTCTAGCTGATGAGGGTAAACCGACTTACTCGGTAGATATAATACAACCGAACAGCACATCTGTGTGCCCCCCTGAAAATAACTTAGAGAAAGCAGCCTGTCTGTTGCTCAACAGAATCAAAACATACTGCTATAAATTGCTAAAACTAAAGTTATGGCCATGAACAGAAAATAAATTACTAGGTAAAAGAATGTACATAATTAGCTTCTACTTGGAACAAACTTCAAACTTAAATTACATAAGGATATAATGTCAGTTATGAATATGATCGAGACTTTGCGAGAATTCCGGTGCACATTTAGGAGAACTCTGTTGTAAACCTGTCGCATAGAGTTAAAATGAATTTCTACTAGACTGTCAGTTCCAGCTCTTCCGTCTGGCAGCGAAGACGGAGCCCAAAGGCCGACAACTGAAACGGGATCCAAGCCAGAAAAAGGAAGTTTCTGAGAGGAAGCAAAGGTTGTAGCAGAATGGATCATATCCGCAATGGAAATGTTGTGATTGAATTGGAGATTTTTCGATATTAGAAAAACTGAAGAATGGAGGCGGAAATTGCTTAAACCATGTCGTTCGAATGGGCAGTAAACTGAATACCGA